>NW_026555343.1:9714802-10914802 GCF_029017545.1 Prosopis cineraria
AATCATTTCCTTCAAAAACACATCGTTTTTTACATTCACTTTTGGCAAGCTGTATTTCTTCTTCTATTATTGTAAGAAAATTCTCTGAAAATTAGTACTCCATTTTTCCTAAGTTGGTGTCTGTTTGTTTTTGCCTTGACTTAAAGAGTTTTAAATATCAAAATATTTCTTATTTTATAGAGGCCATTGATTGAAAGAAAATAAAAAACAAAATTGAAAATTGGGAGATTAAAAAAAATAGAGAAATGTACATTAAAAACCGTAGCCTAAGAGAGGGAAATGCAATGAGCTTCTTGAAGCACGACTTTATTTATATTTATGATCGACAAAGTGCAAGGAATTAACTAAGAATAATCCTGCACATTACTTATTCATAGTCGATAACACTTCACATAATAGAGGCTCTTTGTGCATCAGATGATGATTCAGCTTTGAAGAACACAACATAAAGAGGGATATCATCAGTGATAACCAATTGCCGTCCAGAAGAAGACATCCCAAGATCTTTACAAGAATCACCATTAATGGGACAGAACACAATCTTATACGCATAACTAGTTGTTGCTTCAATCTTGAACCTACCCTCAACAGTTTTCTCGCACCCACTGATTTCCACAGACTTAATCCCATCTTCTCCCTCAAGAATAGACCACTTGGACGGAATAGGAACACAAGTTGGTACTTTTCCCTCAACGGAGAAGAAGTCCAACTTTGTGTTCGTTGGGACGAATCTGATTCTTGATGGGGACAAGATTGTCCAAGGCAAGCCATAGTTGATATTAATGGTATATGGCAGTACCACAACACTAAGGGGGCAAGTTTCATTATTTCCAGTCTTGGCGAGATCTAAGCCATCACCTAAGGGCCAGATATGTGGAAGGATGTAGTATGAACCACCATTCTCAAGGGGATTGCCTCGACTGTCAAGGACAAATTTAGCTGTTGCTGAAGAAGTGAATAAGAAGGCAAAGAGAACGAAGAGGGAAAACAAGGAAGTCTTCATTATATTGAATGCTGAGCTTTTGTTTCTTTGGGATGTGGCGTTTTGTGGAAGCGAGAGGATGGAGGATTCTATTAATAGAGTTTGTTACTTCCCAAGGAGGGGTAGTTTCGATATTCATCGGTGCAAGTTGATTTTTTTTTTTAAAAAAAAGATATATCACGTTTTAGAATAGGCACAGGGACGTGAACTCTAGACTTGTGGCATAGGATCCAAATTATGGAAGCAAGTTGAGAAGATCGATATGTATTTTGATTTTTAGATGAAAGTTGGATGTACGGAAGCGGACTAAAATTGACTCTGATAAGCTACTCCTATCAGCTGAAAGCACATCTTGGTTTTGGTACAAATAAGTGATTATGGAAAAATGGAGGTGTTTGATCTTTTATACCAAAGCCATGGCACATGGAAGTATGAATTTATAATTATTGGTAGTGAATAAAGTGGGGAATACAAGCTGAGTTTGACCGATCATCTCATTTATACCTATTTTTATGAGTTTGGACCTGAAAAATTAAGAAAGTTTAATATAATTGAAATTCTAAGTCCACCCTTGTTAGATCCTATAACAATGGGTTTGGGCTAGGTGCCCATTCAGGCCTATTTTTTATTTTATTTTTAAAAAATAAAATATTTTTAATTTTTAAATTAAATTTAAACTTTAGAATGTTGTTTATATTTTAAAATTAGAATTTATATAACTTATTTTTAAATTTTGAATATGTTATATTATAATGTAAAAATTAAATTTTAAAAATTTAAAAATTTTAAAATAAAAAGATTTACAAGCATGGCTTTTAACTTGCTCAATAAGGGTTGGGTTTAAAGAAATGACCAATTTTATGGTAATTGAAATTTTGGGCTTGCATTCATATGGGTCAAGCCTATTCATTTATTAACTCTATAATTAGTAAAAGGGATTAGTCTCTCACAACAATATAAATAAAGATTTAAATCTTTATTAAGAGAGTTGCCTAATTTAATGTTTGATTATATTTGATTATGACAATATATATTTGTATGAAATAATGAAAAAGATATTTGTAAGTTTCTTTTCAATATGATTTTAATGTGGTAATAGGACTAGCATTCATTAGAGTAATTTGTAGGAAAAATTGGGGATGAAGAACAAATGGAGGAAAAATTTGAGAGGAAGTACCAAGCATTCATATCATAACAAATATTTGGACACGTTTAATTAATGTTGGGTCCAGGTTGTCGTCCTTATCTTCTTCTCCGCCTCCTCTACCCCTTATCTTCTTTGTTTGCTGTCCCGTTCTTTCCTTTAGCTCTGCCATATGCACAAATCAAACAAAATTCGCTGGTCAGAACTTCTTGGGCATTTTGTATATTTTGTTTTCTGGTTTATGTTGGCATTATTGAGGCCAGCAAAAGCTGCTTAACACAACAAAAGGCTTTGTTTTGGCTTTCAGGACATTCAAAATTCCATCTTGAGCAGGGAGAAAATCCTAAAAGAAAGAATTAATGACAATAATTAGATTATGGTAAAAAAATTTTAAAAAATAAATTATAAATATTAATTCACATAGTTGCAAATACTTTCAGTTGTGAACGGAGTTATATTTACAAATTAAATGTCTCATTTGTAATTATAACTTCTAAATTTATGGTTATTTAAATTGATATTCATAGTTTATTTTTTAAAAAAATTTATTGGAAAGCTCACTGTTATTAATTCCTTTATTGGGACTTTAACTATCATCCTTACATTTTAAAACCTCAATCCTTCATCACACCTACTCCTAAAATAAGAATGATGCCTCTCCACCACAGTTTACAAAACAACAACAATAATAACAACAAGAAGAAGATAAATATTATACAGAGTGTGATGTCGACGGTTAATCACACACCGTTAACTGATAATTTATAAAGTTTATATATCAACATAACAATCATGCTGATCAACTATCATATATAGAATCTTTGCAAATATTACAAAAACGAAAAAATAAATGAAAATAAATAAAGTGTAATTTAGTCCCTTTATCTTTTCATGATATTTGAGAATCCATTTGTACTTTTTATGCACATACATTTCTTAGAGGGTCCTTGAATGATATTGTTTGCTTTGCAATAAGGATCAAATTGATAACTGGGATAGATTTAAAAGACCAAATAGGTAAAAATTAAACTTGAAAGAATAAATTAATAATTGAGACAAATTTGAGAAAATAAAAGTTTCATTACCCGTCCCAAACTAAAATGCCCAAACATTAACATAGGTTTAAGAAGCTAAGAGAGATGGGGAATTGCAAGGAGCCTCTTGAAGCATGACTTTGTTTATAGTTATGACAAAGTGCAAGAAATTAACGAAGTTTAATCCTGCACATTACTTATTCATAGTCAATTACACTTCAGATAACTGAGGCTCTCTGTGTGCATTAGATGATTGAGCTCTGATAAATATACCAATAAGAGGGTTATCTCAGTGATAACCAAACGCGAGATTCCATCTTGGCCTTTGGAAATCCCAAGATCTCTACAAGAATCACCATTAATGGGACAAAATACAATCTTGCATGTAAAATTAGGATATTGTTGAATCTTAAACCAACCCTGCAGAGTTTTCTCATACCCACTAATTTTCACGGACTTTATCCCATCTTCTCCTTCAATAATAGTCAACTTGGATGGCACAAGAACACAGGATGGTAGGAAATTTGAAATAATAAGAATTTAGAAAGAATTTTAGATTACAAAATAATTGAGGTAGGATTTGAATTTAGATTTGGGTCAAATTCAAATTCACATATTTTTAATTATCCAAACAATGGATTTCACTCGAATTCAAATTTAAATCTAAATTCAAATCTACATGCATTCAAACATAACATAGAAGTAAGAAGCTTTGAGAGAGAGAGAGACTTGAAGTGTAATTTTATTAAATTATCACAAAGTGCAAGGAATTTGCTAAGCTTAACCTTGCGCATTACTTATTCGTAGTCGATTACACTTCACATGATAGAGGCTCTACGTGCATCAGATGATTCAGCTTTTGTGAACACAGCAAGAAGTGGATAACCATCAATGATAACCAAAAGCCAGTTTCCATCATGGTCTATAGCAATCCCAAGATCTCTACAAGAATCACCGTTAATGGGACAGAACACAATCTTATACGCGATAAGAGTATATGGTTGAATCCTAAACCAACCCTGCAGAGTTTTCTCGTACCCACCACTAATTTTCACGGACTTTACCCCATCTTCTCCTTCAACAATAGTCCACTTGGATGGCACAGGAACACATGATGGTACTTTTCCCTCAACAGAGAAGAAGTCCACATTAGTGCTTGGTGTGATGTATCTAATTTTTAATGGGGACGTAACTGTCCAAGGCAAGCCGTAGTCGGGAAAAATGCTAGTTGGCAGTTGCACAACACTAAAAGGGCAAGTTTCATTTCCAGTCTTAGCGAGATCCATGCCACCAGGTCCTGGCCTGATAAGTCCGGTGATGTAGTATGAGGCGCCATTCTCAATGGGTTCGCCTTGACTGTCAACGAGAAACTTGGCTGTGGTTAAAGAAGTGAAGAAGGCAAAGAGAACAAAGAGGGAAAAGAAGGAAGGCTTCATTATATTGAATGTTGGGCTTTTATTTCTTGAGATTTGCTGTTGTGTGGAAATAAGAGGATGGAGGGATCTATTTATAGATCTTACTACTACCAAAAGAGGGGTAGTTTCGATATTCATCGATGCAAGTTGAAAAAAAAAAATTGAAGATATATTTCGTTTTGGAATAGGCACAGGAACGTGAACTCTAGACTTGTGGCTTGGAATCCAAATTATGGAAGCAAGATGAGGAGATACATTTCAGGTGAGGCAGACCTATGAAAGGTAGACTAGAAATAAGTTTGGGATAATAGAAGGGACTAATCCTTTACAATATAACAATATGTGTAAGGAATAAAAATTTACATATGTGTGGCCTTTATAGTTTAAAGAGTATTTATGCATAGAAGTATGTATTTAGGACCGATAGGAATGAGTCTAGTGAAAGGGATTAGTTTTTTACAATGAGGCGAATTAAGATTCTAATCTTTTTTGGGAAGGGTGCCCACATTTAGGCTTTGTTTGGATGGAGATAAAAATGAGAAAAAAATAGGGAAAGAAAGAAAACTATAAGAAAAATTTTCTAAAATAATTTTTTTTAATTATTCTTGGAAGTATCACCCCATAGTTTTCTCTACCCCTTATTTTTTCTCCCCATCCAAACTAAAGGTTAGTGCTCGACCAACCTTGATCATGATAATACATGTATGCAATAATAATAAAAAATGAAGCATGTATTTATGAATTACTTTCCAATAAGATTTCAATTTAGTAATACTGGCATTCATTATAAGAGTAATTTGTACCAAAAATTTGGGATAAAAAACAAATGGGTAAAATTTTGAAAGGAATTTACCAACCATTGAAGGTTCTTAAGGTGCCTTGCACATATGTAATTGAGCTTAAAAATTATCAATGCAAATACTTCAAGGCCTCTTAAAACACTATTACAGATCAATAATGGCTGGGCTTGAAGCAATGACCAATTTTATGGTAATCAGGCTTTTGGGTTTGCATCCATATGGGCCGAGCTTGCCCATTTAAGACTTTAGAATTGAGTTTAGTAAAAAGAGCTAGTTCCTCACAATATAATAAATAAATATTTAAATTTCTATTATGAGAGGTGTTCATATTTAATACTTAATTGTATTTTAATTAGGATAATACATATGAAATAACAAAAAAGATTCATATTTATAAATTACTTTTCAATAAGATTTTAATTTAATAATAGGACTAGAATTCATGGGCGTAATTTGTAGGAAAAACTGGGGATAAAAATCAAATGGATGAAAAGATTGACAGGAATTTAAGCACCAAGCATTCATGAGAACTAATGTTTGGACACCTTTAATTAATGTTTCGTCCAGATTGTGGTCCTTATCTTTTACTCCACCTCCTCTACTCTTATCTTCTTTGTTTGTGGTCCCGTTCTTTTCTTTAGCTCTGCTATGCAAAAATCAAACTGAAATCAGTTGGTCAGATTCATTTCTCCGGAGATTTCTGTTTTCAACGTGAATCATATTGTCGCAGGACTTGTGGTCTATTTTCAATATTTTGTTTGCTAGTTTACGTTGGCCTTATTGAGGCCAGCAAAGGGCATCTTCTTAACACAACATATTGGGCTTGTTTAATTTTTCAGCTTTAGACAATCAAAACACCTTCTTGAGCAGCACAAGTCTTGAAAAGATAGAATTAATGATAGTTAGATTCTGATAGTTTTTTAGAAAAAATAAATTATAAACATTGATTCAAATAGTTATAAAAGAAAGTTCAATTATAAAGTGAAGGTTATATTTATAATTTAAATGTTTTATTTATGATTTAATGCTAATAGAATAATGAGTAATCCATGCATGCCTTGGGGATCTTGTGAAGCTACGATTTGCCAAACGATCAATGTTCATTGTTAACCAGATATAATTTGTTGCAAGCATAAAGAAGAGCGAGAAAAAAGAAAAGAAAAGGAAAGTGAATTTATTTATTAATTTCAGATAAATTCATATATTTGATCGGCTTCACAAGTGCATGAAATCGACATAATAATAAATTCGGAGTATTTTGAGCTGGACCTAGAAGAAGATAGTAGTCTTTGTTATTTGATAAACTAAATAAGGATTTGGTTAGGAAAATATTTAATAATTAAATAAATAAAATAAGAAAAGGGAGAATGACAAATAGGTCTTAAGAAGACCAATTAATCCAAATTAGGTCGTAAGTGTTAAACTGTATTTGTAAGTTCACTCTCAATTTGACAACTTTATTGTGATGAATTTATAACTTATCTCTTAAATTTTAACATGGTTGGAGAATAAATGAATATGTTTTTCCTGTTAAAATTTGAAACATAAGTTGCAATTCATTACAACAAAGTTGTAAAATTGAGTCAAACTTGCAAATTTCTAGAGATTGATGCTTGTGACGTAATTTGAATTAATTAATTCCTTTGGAACACTATCATTTTCCCATAAGAAAATTGATAAAAGTGATGAACCAACCAATTAGATAAGCACTCGAGATCAAGATTCACCTACTTGGGTGAATTATTCTAATTTAGTTAATTATTTTCCCTTATTTTACAGTGAAAACCATTTCTAAGGTGTTATATTTACCATTCAATATATTAAAATGCATTTAATTAGAGTTAAATCTAGCTCTCACTAAATTTCACTCTCTAACTAAACCATAAAACTACGATTTAAGCCGCCACAAACTCCTAAATTACTTCTAATTTAGTTATCTATGTTCATCTTTTTAGGTATAGGTAAGTTTTTCACCTTTCAGTTTATCAAACCACCAACTGACAATCTATATACTAGCCACATATATAAAAAGTAATTAAAATGAGAGAGATAAATATAAAAGCAAACATAAATTTTACAGAAAATTTTTTTTCAACAGGAAAAAAATTAAAACCAAATAAAAAATAAAATCTATCCTAACCAAGCTACTCCCTACTCTAACTGAGAATTTAAAAAGAACTCATAAAGTTAAAAGTGCAATCGCAGATAAAAGACATAAATAGAATATAAAGAAGAAGAGAAGAGAGATAGCTCCCAACTTGAAAGGCTCATCTATATTTTATAATATGCCTCTTAGCTTTCAGTTCTTAAATTAGATGTATTGAGAGGTTTTTAGGAGGTTTATTTATAATAAATTTGACCTCCTTGGGCTTAGAATCCGTCCAAATTATGGCTTATCTCTTTAGATATGATGATATCTAATTTAAAATATTTAAATTATATTTTTCTGTTTATTTTTCTCTCGTCCGCGTGTAATCTTGCATAATACATTCCCATTCACGCGCAAAAGGAGGGAAGGTGAAGGACTCCCCCTTATTACACACTCGTTCGTGTGCAGTCATGGATTTTTTGAGCACGCAGACATTCATAATTCCAGGGGAGTGTTTTTCCTTTTTTTTTTAAAAAAAAAAAATCATCATGCCTAGTAGCTTCGCATCTCCTAGAATATTTTGTCTTTTTCTACACATGCATGAGATTTACTACTTCTTTCCTTTTCCTTAGATAATTACGTATTATCTTTTTCTTTCTTTTATTTAACTTGTTATTTTTCTCTCGCAAAGTAAAAAAATAAGAACCTAAGTAGATGTTGTATCAAATTTTTTTTATCTTATAATTAAGTGATAGGGGGAAAAATATTGTAATAACCTTGATATATATAATAAATAAGAATAATGATAAATATATAATAATTTGTTTAGATAATTCTTAGGTCCTTTTGACATGAATCCTTATATTAGTGATATAAGGGCCTGGTTAGTCAAACTTGGGGAACTTTTTTAGCGCATTCTTGACACTTACTAAGTTGTTTGATGCAAAGGCTGACATTAGTGAGTCCCTGGTTATTAGGCTTAGTTGGCATAAGTGAAGTAGATACTCGGCATTTATTACATTTTTCTCATTTTTTCATTTCTTTTTTCTTTTTACATGATCATTTTGCTTGTTAACTACTTTGCAAGGTGTTAGCTTTCTAGGCCTAGATATGAATAAATAGGACAGATAATTCATGCATTAAGTTTATTTTTGATAAACTTCTGTGGGGTCTTGACTGCCTTAAATTCTTTCTCAAGTACATAATTGCCCTCAACAGTTATACAGCTAAATAAAATAGTGCACATAAAAAATCTTGGAAGAAATTTTCAAAATTTTCATGAATAAGGCCAATTACAGCATGTACATTGCAAAGAAAATAACAATATAAGCAATAGGAAGCTATCATAATAGACCCTCCCTCAAACTTAAGATGTCAATGTCCTCACTATGAAATTTAAAATGAAATCAAAATAAGAGAGGAAGGTAGTAGACAAATACTTCTCTGGATTAAGTGCGAGGTAGAGTGATCGTGGTCCTTCAAATGACTTCTCTTCATCTGTATAGCCTAATTAAATAGGATTGCTAAAACAAAATGTAGAAAATAAAAAACAATTCAAAAGAGTAAAAAATGAAAATAGTTAAAAAATTGAGAAAAGAAAATTGGGTTAGATAGTCTTATTGCTTGTATCAAGGGGCACGATCCAAGGGTGAGAGGGGTACTTATTCTTGTGAGTTGCAAATATTATCCTCAAAGACAAGGGCTTTAGTAGCCTTAGCAAATTTGGAAAAAAAAATCTTTTTTCTTGCCTACTTGAAAAATTAATTCTCCCTTAGGGACATTAATCAAAGTTCCATCAGTGGCAAAAAATGGCTTACGCAAGATGAGGAAAAAATCTATACCAACTCCAAAGCCTAGAAGAATGGAATCTATGGGCAAGTAAAGGTTACTGACTTATTCATAGTCAATTGCACTTTGGATAATAGAGGCCTTCCGTACATCAGATGACTGATCTCTGATAAATATAGCAATAAGAGGGTTATCATCAGTGATAACCAAACGCATGATTCCATCATGGCTTCGGGAAATCTTAAGATCTCTCCAAGAATCACCATTAATGGGACAAAACATAATCTTGCGTGTAAAATTAGGATATTGTTGAATCTTGAACCAACCCTGCAGAGTTTTCTCATACTCGCTAATTTTCATGGATTGTATCCCATCTTCTCCTTCAACAATAGTCCACTTGGATGGCACAGGAACACATGATGGTACTTTCCCCTCAACAAAGAAGTCCACATTAATGCTTGATATGATGTATCTAATTTTTAATGGAGACGTCACTGCGCAAGGCAAGCCGTAGTCGATATCAATGGTATGAGGTAGTTGCGCAACACTAAGAGAGCAAGTTTCATTTCCAGTATTGGCGAGATCTAAGCCACCTAATGGTCAGATATGTGGAAGGATGTTGTATGCGGCGCCATTCTTAATGGGCTAGCCTTGACTATCAAGGAGAAACTTGGCTGTGGTTGAAGAAGTGAAGAAGGCAAAGAGAACAAAGAGGGAAAACAAGGAAGGCTTCATTATATTGAATGTTGAGCTTTTTTTTTCTTGGGATGTGTTGTCGTGTGGCAATGAGAGGATGGAGGGTTCTATTTATAGATCTTTCTACTACAAAAAGGAAGGGTAGCTTCGATATTCATCTCTGCAAGTTGACCCGAAAAACCAATTGAAGATATATCACATTTTGGAATAGGCACAGGCATGTGAACTCTAGACTTGTAGTTTAGAATCCAAATTATGGAAGCAAGACGAGGGGAAATGCTTTAGCCTTTTAGGTGAGGCGGAGGTACAGAAGGCTGACTAAAAATATGTTGGTATAGAGGAAGGAGCTATTCCTTTATAACATGGCAAATCAATGCTCAAATTTTTATTAGGATAGATGGCCACATTTATTGTCCAATTGTGCCTTGAATATAATGGCTTCCGATAGAATGAGACATATTTTAATTAATAAAAATATAGGTATAGGTTTTATAGTTTAAAGAGTATTTATACATGGAAGTATGTATTTTGAATTAAAGTGATTGGGTATAGTTTAGTAAAAAGGGCTAATTCCTCATAATGTGATGAATTAAGGTTTAAATTTTTGTTTGGAGGGGCATGGTGCCCACATTTAGGTGTGGTTTGAATGGAGGAAAAAGTGAGAAGAAAATAAGGAAAAAAAAGAAAATATATATGAGGGAAAGTTTTCTAAAATAGTTTTTTTTATTCTTTTTGGAAGTTTTCTTCTATAATTTTCTCTTCTTATTTTTTCCCCATCCAAACTAAGGGTCAGTGATTGACCAATCTTTATCATGATAATATATGTATGCAATAATAAAAAAAAGGAATTTGTATTTATAAATTACTTTTCAATAAGATTTTAATGTAATAATATTACGAAGCATTTATAAGAGTAATTTGTAAGAGAAATTGGGGATAAAAAACATATGGCTGAAAATTTTGAAAGGAAGTATCAATCATTGAAGGTTCTTAAAGGTGCATTGCACATATGTAATTAAGCTTAAAAAATTATCAATGCAAATACTTCAAGTTCTCTTAAAATGCGATTACAGATTTTGAAATCAGCAAAGATTTTTAAGTGATAGTCTCTTGGTGAATTTGCAATGATTTTTAAGTGCATTGCACATCTCTTAATGATTTCTTGTTAAACTATTAATGAAAACTTGTTAGCCAACTAATATTTAATAAGTAGAAATTTCTAATTTTCAAAAGCGTAATGAAACTTGTTAATTTAGTGAAAATCACTTGTGAATTTATTAACGTTTTCTTGTCACTTTAGTTTCCAAGTCATTTAACTTGAGTACAGTTATAATTTTATTAATGTTTAATTGTCAATTTACCAAGAGAAACTTGCCAAGGTTTAACATGCAAAATATGTCTTCATGTGATATGAAACGTACTTGTTAAAGGCTTAATGAGACTTTGTCATTTCATTGACATTTACTTGTCAATTTATTAATATTTACTTATATATGTGAGTTATCGCCAGCGACTGTGGTATGAGACGTTTTCTTAAAAAAAAAAAATGAAGGACAGTTTAGTATTTTTGCAACTAAATTTAATTCAATTTGAATTCCTTGTTATTGTAGATTAAATTCAGAATCATTTGATTCCTTATATAATAAGGTGCTTCTGTGATTCTTGGATGCAATTTTGCTTATAAATTACTCGTTAATAAAATTTTAATGTACCAATAGGACTAGCAATAATTATCATCATAATAATTTGTAGGGAAAACTGGGGACAAGGAATAAAAATGTGAAAAATTTGAAAGGAAGTAGCAAGCATTAATTGAAGGTTGTTAAAGGTGCATTGCACATATGCAATTATGCTTCGAAAATCATCAATACAAAGTGTTCCACGCCACTCTTTAAACAATCATAGATCTCAAAACTTGCAAATGATTTTCAAGTGCACTGTCATTTCTCCTCAATTATTTCTCTAGTTCACTGTAAGGACACGTTTAATTACTGTTTGGTCCAGATTGTGGCCCACTCCACCTCATCTACCCTTATCTTCTCTGTTTTTGGTCCTGTACTTTTCTTTAGCACTGCTTCCCCCCCCCCCTTCACCATGGTTTTTTTATTTTATTAAAAGGGATCATATTCAAGACACTCTTCAGTATTAAGTGTGAGAATTTTTTTTAATAGTGATTTGAATCTTAATTTATTACATTGTGAAGACTAACCAGTTTTACTATGCCTAACCTTATTGGTTCTTTAGCTCTATTTTGCATACATATATTTATTTATTGTTATGAAAATAACGATATATAAGAGAAAATAATAAGGCAAACAACATTAGAATAAATGGAGATGAAGAATACAAAAGAGAATTGGAGGGTAAGCAAGAGGTGATTTCCATTCACTTTGGTATGTAAAATACATGGTAAATAACTTCTATTTATGGGCCTCCAACTCTATCTAGGAGTTTCATTATTGGAATAAATTACAAGATGAATCAACATAAATATGCTCTATTTAATCTTTGATTGTATGATATGTAACCATTGAATTTTTGGGTATTAAACATAAAATACATTGCTAAAAACCATTTATTGGAGAGGTTATGGAGTATGTCATAGCAAAATTTAAGAGTTTGGGATTGGGATAAGTTATGGACATACGCATAACACTACTCTTTTAATTGTCCATGAACAAATATGTCTCATTAAAATTTTATTAGAAAAAAACCCTATAAGACAATCTTAATAAATGAAAAAGAATCTAATAGAACGAAAACCTTGATAAAGAAAGTGATGGCAATATCTCTCCTTTTAATGTATCTCAACAGAATCTTTATTTCTTTTTAAATATAATAGTAAAAGATATAAACATATAGTGTGTCTATAATTTGTTTCGAGCTTTTTTTTTTCAAAAAAATAATTGTGGAGTCAAGTGTTTAGATTGACGAGAATATATAGATAGGGGAAGAAGTTACATACGATACTCTTAATCTTAGGTTTCGAATAATCTCTCTGTGTGTGTATAAAAAACATAACTTTAAATCTTTATATTTTGTTCACGTTTTACTATTAATTTTTATACTTTTTTTTGATATTTTTAATTTTTATATTTTTATTTTTTATTATTTTAAGTCATTTCATGAACAAAGTATAAAGACTTTAAAAGAATCTAAAATAATAAAAAATAAAAATATAAAGACTTAAAATTATGTTTTTTTCATATGTACATATGTTATATATGTTAGCTGGTGAACTTAGAAGAAAAGGTTGGCGCTGTACATAAATATCTATATATTTTCAGCTCTACACTGATTTCTGTTTTCGAAGCGGATCATATTGTTTCAGCACTTGTGGGTTATTTTTAATATTTTATTATGGCCTTATTTAGGCCAGCGAAAGGGCCTCTTTTAAATTAATATATTGGGCTTGTCTGGGCTTTCAGGTTTGGATAATCAAAGTTTCATCTTGAGCAGCGGACAAGTCTTAAAGAAAGAATTAACACTAATTAGATTCTGACAAAAAAATTTAAAAAATAAGTTACAAATATTAATTTTGACAACTCTAAATAAAAATTTAAATTATAATTTAAGAATTATATTAGTAATTTAAATATTTATTTCGAATTAGTACTTCAAAATTTATAATTCTTTGAATTAATATTTGTAATTTATTTTTAAAAAAAATTTGTCAATGAACTAATTGTCATTAATTTCTTTTTTGGAACTTAATTGTCATTCTGACATTTCAAAACCTCAGTCCCTTATTACACTTCACAACTACTCCTAAAATAAGATTGATACATGATTGATAATTATAAAAGTTAATAAGGAGAATATCAACGAGGGCCCCCATAAGAGAAACTATAGCATGAAGGGCTCAAAGTATTCTGAGATTTCACAAGAGAAGTTATAGCATGATTTAAAAAAATACATAAAATATATTAAAAATGTATTAATCCTTGAAGTTTTAGCTTATTTTAGATCGAGAGACTATATATTTGAGCACATTATTATATATATTTTTTTAAAAAATAAAAATATTAATATTTTTATATTTTGTTATTTTTAGTCTAAAATATCTTAAAATAATATTTAAAATATTTTCAATATTTATTTTTAAAATTTAAGACTGGTATTTTTTTAAAAAAATTGAGGTTTTACGTTTTTAAAGTATTCTAAAATATATGTTTTATTTTTTTTATAATTATAAAAATAATCAATTTTAAAGTAAAAAATTAAATTTGTTTTTAAAATTGAGAAAAATTGACTATTATAGTATTCAGACCAAATAAGACCGAAGCTCGAGAGTTTTAGGGCCAAGCATATGATGTTTTTTTATAAGTTTGGGTTTATTTATGCTTAGTTTATTCAAACTACGGACTCTATTATTCATGTTCTCATCTCTGTCTCAATGATCTGGCAAACGCTAAACGAACCCGTAATGTGAACATTGTGAACATTACCAGAATGTCTTGGTACCGAGTGAATCAAAGGTTCTTCGCTTCACGTTTTTATATCTAGTCCTTCTAAAGGCACTCTCCGCTTTCCAACATCAACTCGTCATGTTTGGAATTAGGAATGGAAGAGCAAATTAAAAGTCCTATTTTTTGTTTCCCAGTCTTGTCTTCTTTCCTTCATGATTGTTTCCTAGTTTTTTACAGAGATCTTCCTTTACCTTTTGATTTCAACCGGTAGATCCAGTCAACCATCAATTTCACCCGGTTGGGTTGATTCAATGCCGGGTTAACCGGTTTAAATTTTTCCTAGTCTAACTAATAGCTATATTTTTCAATATATACCATTCACTTGGATGTACCAGTCCAATCTGGTTTCCCATCCCTTGGTATATTGTGTAAATAATTTTTATGGGAAAGACATATTTATAGAGCATTGATTACTTAGTACTTAAAAAAAAAATTCTTAGTACTTACAATGAAAAAATGTCTTTGGGCAAATTTGTTAGTGGACACACACACACAAACACACACACACAAACACACACATATCTCATTAGGAGGAGAGGGAAAAGGGGAAAGAGAGAGAAGAAAAGAGGAGGGGAAGAGGAAGAAAGAAGAAGAAGGCTGAAATTTCAGAATTTCTATGCAATATTAATCAAAAGCTGAATACAAATAAAAATTTAACTTTATTTATAGGGGTATAAAAATAATAAAATAATAATAATAGTTTGAATTCTAATCCTAGATCCAACTCAAATCTTAAAGATGTTGATATATAAAATAATAATAAAATAAATAATAAATCTTGATTCTGATGGATAAATACTCTTACTTAAATATTCCTAATGAATAATCCTAATATCCTAAAAAATCTCTCCCCTCGCCACTGCAGGAAGAATTTTTTTAATTCAGTTTTGAAGGACATTTTACATTGCCATTGGGAGAGACTTAGAATGAAGGATGGTGGTAAGTATGATCAGTTTACATCGGACGAAAAAGAAACTCGCCTTTTTATGAATTTTTTTTTTTAAATTTCATTGCATTCATCTTTTGTGATTGAATCATGCAACCAATTAATAAGCACTGAGAAAGGGGAGTCCGAGAGTGGCACTTGAAGCATAATTTTATTAAGTTGTGACCAAGCGCAAGGTATATAATTATCTAAGTTTCCTGGACATTACTTATTGATAGTTAATTTAAAACTATATGGTGAAACCGTACGCATAATGCAAACAACTACGATATTAAAAATGTCACGTGAATGTTCAAGGGATAATAATACACAGTTTTTCCACACACACAAAAAAAATATAATACTCAGTTTTTAATAAATTATATCCTTCCTAATGCAAAGGACAAGTACTGGACGAATCTGAAAAATAAAAAAATGTCTAGAATTTGTCGCATGCAAATTAAAACTACGAGAGAGGTTCATTATTTTATTTTGTTATACCCAATGCTTGAAACCACCCCTATAGGATAACATATTAAAGGAGAAACGTGTCATCCCATGTTATCCAACAAATAAACAAGTTATTTAATATATTATTTTATGAAAAAATTAATATATTATTCAATTATTCAATATTTAATACATTTCTCAATGAACCAAAACCCATATTCTCATACTTGGCTTCTCTCCACTTTCTCCCCTCTCTATTTTCTCTTTAGTTGCCATCTCAACCATTGGATTCATTTTTCAATGGTTGAAATTTGATGTTTCATAAAATTATTATTTTATATAATAATAATATTTTATAAAAAAATTGTGAGGCAATAAATTTAGTGAGAAGATATAATTAACATTGATGCATGCTTAATGGAAAAATAATAATAGGTTACAGTAATGCTGAACGTAAAAATAATGATTATATAAGGAATAAGTGAACATTTTTTGAAGCCTTAAGCCACGTTCTTAATGGCCTAGTGGCATCCATGGCCATGCCAAAGTGGCTAAATTGCAATTAAATTATTTTAATCAATTACTAAAATACTCATTGTAAAATATAACGTAAATTACTAAAATAACACTTCATGTTTTTCTGCATTATAAACTAAGTCTAAAATTAAGAAGCTTATATAGGGAGAGAGAAAGAGAGAGTTGCTTGAAGCGTAATTTTATTTAATCGTCACTAAGTGTGAGGAATGATCTAAGCTTCCTGCACATTACTTATTCATAGTTGATTACACTTCACATAATAGAGGCTCTTATTTGGCTATCAGATGATCCAGCTTTGACAAACACAACAAACAAAGGGTTTTTATTAGTGATAACCAAACGCCTCTTTCCATCAACGTCCTTGGAAATCCCAAGATCTCCACAAGAACACCATAAATGGGACAGAACACGATCTTATAAGCCCAACTATTATACGGTTGAATCTTGAACCGACCGTTTGGAATGTTCTCGTACGCACTGACTTTCACAGACTTAGTCCCATCTTCTTCAACAACAATCCACTTCGACGGCATAGGAACGCAGCTTGGTACTTTTCCCTCAACAGAGAAGAAGTCCAAACTAGTGTTGGTTGGGATGAATCTAATTCTTAATGGGGACGCAATTCTCCAAGGCAAGCCATTATCGATTTCAGAGGGTGATTGAACAACATTGAGAGGGCAAGTTTCGTTTCCGGTCTTGGCTAGCTTCAGGCCACCACCTAAAGCCCAGATACGTGGAAGGATATAGTATGTGCCGCCGTTGATAAGGTCATTGCCCTCAATGTCATGGACGAACTGGGCTGTGGCAGAAGATGATATGAAGGCAAAAAGAACCAAGAGAGAACACAAGGAAGGCTTCATTATCATTGCTCTGAGCTTTGGGATGTGTTGGCGAGGGGAACCGAGAAGATGAAGGGTTCTATTTATGGAGAAAGTAGACAAAAAAATTGAAGAGGCACAACCACGTGAACTCTAGACTTGTACCTCTGGTTCCAATAGATGAAAGCAAGAGAGAATATACGATAATAAAAAAAAATTAATTTTAATTTAATCTTGAGTTTGTTTAATCAATCGGCAAAGTTAAGAGATACTCTATCTGGTTTCTGCTATAAAGCACCTCTACCTACTCATTGGAACTACAAAGATGCAATTTTGTTTGAAAATAAAATAAACTTACAATTTTATCTCTATTTAAATGAAATATTTTTAAATTTACAGTACATTTTTTTCCATAATTGATGAGTTTAAATAAGGGTAAAATTAAAAAAAAATTAATGTCATATCGAGTACTTCATATCTATGACCAAAGAATTCTTCTAAAAAGCGCCTTGCAATAGGGATCAGATCGGATACGCTTTAAATGACTTGGACCGGAGGATGACAAGAAATACGTAGGCTTTCTAGTTTAAAGAGTATAGAAGTACTTTAAATATTGAGCTTCAAATTTGCAATGATCTTCAAATATTCGTCATTTCTTCCAAAGTTTTCACACATTTGATCTTAATTCCCAATTTTTTCAAATTTATAACCACTTTGGCCCTTTTGTGGGGCCACCCCATATGCCTGATAACACGATCGAAGCAATATATGTCTTATCCAAAAATCAGACTAATTTCCTCTCTATCTTCCACATGAAATTTTCAACTGATTATATTCCAATTTGTGCTAAAAAAATGCCAGCTAGATGGCTCCGAAATGAATTAAAGTTTCAAATCTATAAAATATTGGGAACCATCAGTAGAGTTTCATCGGTGTTGAGGATAACTTTTGAGAGTTCTTTCTTGTTTTCCTTTTGAATAAGTACCGTTTCACGTGATTAATAAATAACTGAGCCGATCTCATTTCGCGGGGATCTCGATTCGCGGGGCACAACATATCAATAATACACAACTTCAATGTATCAACCTTCACTAATTAATAATTAAAAAGGCAACAGGTGGCGCATCTCAAGAATACACAATATTCGATTAAGGACGTGCCGGAAAGTGATCTTTTAAAATTTAGAAATTGATGAACAGAGACCATGGAATGAAAATTCTTACACGTAATTTTAAAATATTTGTTAAGAAGATTACAAAACGTGTTGGACTTCTAAATCTCTTGTCCTATATCAAAAGACACTTTTCATGTAGATTAAGAAAAGTTATTACTTCCCTTTGTAAAAAAAAATTTAAAGGGTTGAATGTTTAAAAATGTAAAGTATCTTTAGTGTTTTAAGATATAATCAATGTATTTTTTCACAATTGACCTTAATAATTAAATTATTTAAAATTTATTTTTAAGTAAAACACCTTATTAAATTTAGAAAGATAATGTTAGTTTGAAGATAATTAACTAATTTATTGAAAGGTTAGATTCAATTAAAAATGTCTTGTATTTTTAGTGAAGGAAGTATATTTCTTCATATGTTAAAAATATTCCAAATTTTCAATTGTGCCCTTATTAATTAAAGAGATATAAATATCATTACAAAAATGTAGCCAAAAACATGATGGGGATGTTTTCTTATTCTTTTAAGATTATCTCGCTTTCTGAAGTTTCAAGAATACTATTAAAACTAAAGGTTAAAATGGAAACATTTTTCATGTATTTGTAAGATACTTTATAATTGGAACAACTTTTATTTTCGTAAATCATTTTATAAAAGGGAACAGAGGGCCAGTTTATTTTAGATAAGCACGGAGTTTAATATCACGTGAATAAAATAAATAATTAAACCGATCACGATTTCTCGGATGTCACAACCTCTAATTAATAAATCACAATTTTAAATCCCACCTTTGTTGATTAGAAGGACAGCTGCAAGGAGCATCTCGTTAATGCACAACGTCCATGATTGAATTAAGTGTTAGAATATTTCATAGTTGTTCAATTAATTCAAATTATTAAGTCCAAAAATCATTAGTACTTTGTGATTTTGTGTAAAATATAATAGGTGGACCCTACATCACTAATATCGGTAGTGTTATGAATATTATAATTTGTGGATGTTCATAACTCTAAAGCCTCTCAAGATTCCATCTCATGGTTAATGCCATTTGCCCTATATCTCTTAAATTTGTGGTTTCCTAATATTTATTGATATAACCTCCAATGGTTATATGTTGTACCATAATGTAGAATAATTCTTTTATTTATGAAATTGTAACTCTTATATAGGGTTGGGAGCTCATAAATAGAGGCTACGTATCATAAATTTGGGTTACCCAAGTGAATGAATATTACTTGTTATTTTTGTTCAATTCTCTCTTGTGTTCTTCATTTCTTTCATCCCAATCTCTTATATTCTTCTTATTTTCATAACACATTATCAGCAAGACACTCTACCAAATTAGTTCATGGTATAAATTCAAAGAGTTTCTTATTGTTGCTTGTTGATTTTTGTTCTAGGCCTAGAGATGATTTGTCTAAATGAAGTGGTAAAATTTGCAAATTTATTTAGAAGAAATGATGGTCTTGCAATTTCAAAGAAGGTATGATTTTTACTTAAGCATGGCTATAATTGATATTCATATTGAGATACAATGAATTTACCTTATTTTGTTCTAATTTTGTGTCATTATTATATTTTATCATTTAAAAATTCAAGTTTTATTCTTATATATGTTTGTGATAATCAATTTGATATATATATTGATATTTTAAATTTATTTTATTGAATGGCTGGTACCCATGCATAATACTCTTGTGATTAGAAGAAACCACATCACTTTTGATAATGGTCTTTTATAAAATATCACCTTGTGGATCTAACAAATATTAAGAAAAAATTGTTGCTGTAAATATTATAGCCCTGAAGACCAATGATTCAAACATTTGATGGCACCAAAAAAAGAAAAAGCTCTATAGTCTTGAAGACCAATAACTTATAAATAATCATGACACTGAAAAATATAGTCCTAAAGACTAATTATTAGCATATTTATTTTGTTATAATGACATCACATATGGTCAATGCCCAAATTGAGAATTAAAAGGCAACAATGTTTCGCCATGTATATTTAAATAATGATATTTTTCCAAGGTTATTAAAATCATAAGCAATGGTTACAATATAGTTAGAAGCCATTCTAACAAATGGGTATTAAGTTATTGAAAATAAATGTCAAAGTTGTTATGGAGTCAAAAAGGATTATGAATATTAAATAACATATCAAGAGTGGTATGAAATAAAATAGCCCAAAAAGTAATTATTAGTCATATTATGATATTAATATATTGTGTCAATTTATTTTCAAATTTAAAAATATAAAAATTATTTTTTTTTTGTATGAATCGTAAACATTTATCATGATACATTTGAAAACTTGATAAATAACTCTTACCTGCCTCGGTCGAGTAAAACTCTTATACTTTGCTTCTTAGGTGTGATGTGACCTTTCTAGTCTTTGCTTTCTAGCTACTGTTATGGGAGATTATGGAAGCTTTGACATTCTGTGTCATTGTCCTTAATAATGTGTGTCAAAGAACTTTGGCATTCCTATTTTGTTTTTTTTAAAGAAAATTTATCATGATAGTACAGTGTATTGCAATTAAATTGGTAGCATGTGATACTTGAGAAAAAATCATATATTTGTATCACATTGAATAGGAAGAATGAGAAATTAGTTTAATTCCATGAGAAAATTTATTATGAGTAGTTGATAGTTGATAGTTGATGTTAATGTACAAATCATTTTTATAATATTTTGAAGCTATATGTGTATTGCAATTTAAATTCTAGAGTGTAATAATTATTCTATATTATAAGATTTATGATATGTTAGATCTTATTTGTTTTTACATTTTGCTAAACTTATTTGTTTTTACATTCAAAAATTATTTTTTGCCACAGTTAAAACACATTTTTGATGACAGAAGATACTGTGTGGTAGAGATCTTGTGGTAGTAAATAGACATTTTTTGCCACAGGTCAAATAGAATTGTGACGAAAAATGCTATTTTTTGCTATAGGTCCTAATACAATGGCAAAAAATATTATCTTTCACCACAAGTCCCAGCACACCTGTGACAAAAAATTCTATCTTTTGCCACAGGTGCTGGTTTACTTGTGGTGAAAAATATGTCGACCAGTGGATATCTTTTGCCACAGGCCCTAACTCACCTATGATGAAAAATAGTATCTTTAGCCATAAGTCTAAGCTCACCTATAGCAAAAGATGCATTCAGAGATGCATTTACAGTGATAGTTGTGGCTACAACTATTGCCATGGATGTATCTTTTATCACAATTATTGTTATAACTGTGGTCGTAAATATTACATTTTTTCATAAAATCACCTATAACTATATACACCCTTGACTTACAAAATCTGTATTAATATATAAATCGAACCTCCATATGTTGTCTGAATTCAAACAAATTAAAATTATTAAAATAAATTATTTAGAATTTTTAAAAAAAATTGCAAAAATTTCAAATTTTTTTATTAAGATATATTTTAAGTTATTCTTCATATTTTAATTGTGTCTAAGTTTAGACATATTTAATATGTTTGAATTTTGACATAATTATTTAACATTTTTAAAATTTATTAGTAAATTAATGTTTTTATTTAATAAGCTATTTATGTTGACAGGCCAGTGGCGCCTGTCACCATAAATATCTTAGCAAAAGATTTAACTAAACCAAAAATAAATAATAAATTTAAAATTTTTAAAATCTATTAAAATGAAATTTATTGATTAATAATTTATTTTAAATTATCAGTATATTTTATTAATAAAATTCATTTAATATGTATTATTTAAGACACAATTAATATGTCTGAAATATTTCCCAATTAATTGAAAATAATGAAGAATATAATTAATAATTTAATTTAACTTAATTAATTTTTTAAATTTTATTTAATTTTTCTTATGGTTTCATTTAAGGCAATAGCTTTGTGGAGGACTATCACCATAAATGCTACATTTTTCATGTTATTTTGAATGGTGACTTGTTCACCATATGAATACAGTTAGTTCTACTAATGAAAATGACTTTATTTTGCACCTGTCACTATTGAAATTATTTCTCTTTAAAATGGAATGGAGTATTGCTATTTTTTGAATGGTGACTTATTCACCACATGAATACACTTGGTTAGGGGCAATTGCATATTTTCACATTCACAATTAATTATAGTTAGGACCTAGGCCTGCAGTGTTAAATCAGAATTTAATAGTCTTCAATTTTGAATATGTTTCTTCAGGGGTCCTTGGTTGTGATGTTCCCCTTGAATATGTCCCAAAAAAAAAAAAAAAATATCTCCCCTCACCACTGCAGGAAGATTATTTTAATTCAGTTGTGAAGGACATTTCACAATGCCTTTGGGAGCGGCTTAGAAGGAAGGATGATGGTAAGTGTGATCTCACTTTGTTATGAAAATTATTTTTTTTTAATTTCATTGCATTCATCTTTTGTAATTGAATCATGTAACCAATTAATAAGCACTGAGAAAGGGGAGTCCAAAAGTGCCATAATTTTATTATGTTGTGGCCAAGTGCAAGGAATTATCTAAGTTTTCTGGACATTACTTATTGATAGTTAATTTAAAACTATATGGTGAAACCGTACGCATAATGCAAACAACTACGATATTAAAAATGTCACGTGAACGTTGAAGAAATAATAATACACAGTTTTCCACACACAAAAATGTCTAGAATTTGTCGCATGCAAATTAAAACTATATGAGAGGTTCATTATTTATTTTGTTATGCCCGATGTTGGAAACCACCCCTAACGATAACATGTTAAAGGAGAAACGTGTCATCAAATCTCATCTAACAAATAAACAAGTTATTTAATATATTATTCAATTTTCAATACATTTCTTACAATTATACGAACGAAGACCCATATTCTCTGTACACTTGTTGATGCAAACCCACTTTTTTCATTTCGTTATTTTCTTCTTCACTCCGTTTATGTTTTCTAATTTGACAAAGAGAGAAATATCATTTAAGAAAAATCAGATGTTAGGTATTTACATGAAAGGATTAATAAATTCCTTTTTTTTTTGTCCAAAGTATCCCCACAGTCGATAATTGTGAGACTAAGTCTGAAAAATCTGACTGCTATTTAAGGTGTGGTCCTCTCCCATGTAATATTTTTCCATGCACAGACCTAGACTGCTACCATCTATGCAACATTCACTTGGTGGATTAATAAATTCTGCAATTTATAATGAAAGGTCGTTCAAAGCAACTAAATTGCAAATAAATTATTTTAGTCAATTACTAAAATACTCATTGTAAACACTATTGAAATGAAAAAATAAATCAAGGACAGTTTGGTAATTAACTATAAAAACTTAGCTAGAACTCAGTCCTTTCATTCATGATAGTTTTGAATTCGTTGATTTTAATCCTTTCATGTTGATAGAAATCTTGGTTTTTGAGGTCCTTTGTTTGATATTCTCCATTCCCAAAAGTTAGATATCATGTAAAATACTAAAATATAAACTAAAAGTCTAAAATTAAGAAAAGGGGTGGAGAGAAAGAAAGAGAGAGCAGCTTGAAGCGTAATTTGATTTAATCACCACAAACTGCGAGGAATTATTTAAGCTTCCTGCACATTGCTTATTCATAGTCTATTACACTTCAAATAATAGAGGCTCTTATTTGGCTATCAGATGATTCAGCTTTGACAAACACGACAAACAAAGGGTTATCATCAGTGATAACCAAAAGCCTCTTTCCATCATCGTCCCTGGAAATCCCAAGATCTCCACAAGAATCACCATTAGTGGGACAAAACACAATCTTATAAGCCCAACTATTATACTGTTGAATCTTGAACCAACCCTTCAGAGTGTTCTCGTACCTAATAATTTTCACAGGCTTGTTCCCGTCTTCTTCTTCAACAACAGCCCACTTCCACAACCTAGGTACTTTGCCCAAAGTAGAGAAGTCCAAACTAGTGTTGGCTGGGATGAATTTAATTCTTAATGGGGACGTAATTCTCCAAGGCAAGCCATTGTCGGTTTCAAAGGGCGATTGAACAACACTCAGAGGGTAAGTTTCGTTTCCGGTCTTGGCTAGCTTCAGGCCACCACCTAAAGCCCAGATATGTGGAAGGATATAGTATGTGCCACCATTGATAAGGTAATTGCCCTCAATGTCAAGGACGAACTGGGCTGTTGCAAAAGATGATATGAAGGCAAAGAGAACCGAGAGGGAAAACAAGGAAGGCTTCATTATTATTGCTTTGAACTTTGGGATGTGTTGGTGAGTGGTATCGAGATGATGAAGGGTTCTATTTATAGAGCAGGGGAGTGTGTGTGTGGATATATATATATATATATTGCATATTCATCCATTTGTCAGTAGACAATAAAATTGAAGAGGCACAACCACGTGAACTTCTGAGAGTTCCTCATTCTAATTTTTCTTTTGAATAAATAAACAATTGAACCGATCTCAATTCGCGGGGATCTCGGTTGGCGGAGGACAACGTATCAATAGTACACGACTTCAAAAGATCCACCTTCACTAATTAATAATGAAAAAGACAACAGGTGGCACTATCTTAAGAATGCACAATATTCAATTAAGGACGTGCCTAAAAGTGATTTTTAAAACTTAGAAAATGACGAACAGAGACCATGGAATGAAAATTCTTACATGTATTTTTAAAGCACTTTTAAGAAAATTACAAAATGTATTGGATTTATAAATTTCTTGGGCTATATCAGGAGACACTTTACAGCTCAAAATTTCTTTTGTAGGTTTAGTTCCTATTTACCAATAAAACCTTCATATCACCGAGACCAACCTTATTGTTTATAAGACATTTGAGATATTTTTATGCAGATTAAGAAAAGTTATTATTCGCCCATTAAAAATGTAAGATATTTTTTTTGAAATATTAAATGTTAAAATATATAAGATATTTTTAATATTTCAAGAAATAATTTATATTTTTTATAAATGACCTTAATAAATAAATTATTTAATATTTATTTTTAAGTTAAACATCCTATTAAATATGTAATGATGGCTTTAGTTTGAAAATAATAAACTAATTAAAAAGGCCTTACATTTTTTAATGGATGGAGTATGTTTCTTTATTTTTTAAAAAATTATTTCAAATTTTCAATTATTTCCTTATTAATTAAAGAGATATAAATATTATTATAAAAAATGAAGCCAAAAACATGATAGGGAGGTTTTCTTGTTTTCTTAAGACTATCTTGCTTTTCCAAGTTTCAAGAATGCTATTAAAACTAAAGGTTAAAATAGAAACATTGTTCATATATTTGTAGGTAGAACTCATCCCATTAAATAAGGTTTTATTAATGATAGTTTTTTTAATACTTACTCTTCTCATATATTCTCTCTCTTCAATATTTTTCATTAATGGAGTATTAAATGAATAGCATTTTTTAAAGTTTATATTTTTGTTTTGAAAAGGTAAGATTGTAAAATATATTTAATGAGCTTTATTGATATATATGTGAGATTTTATTTAAAATTATCTTATAATTTAAGATGGAGGGAGCACTTTATAATTGAAACAATTTTTATTTTCATAAATCATTTTATAAAAAGTACCAGAGGGAGGCAATTTATTCAGATATGCACATAGTTTAATATCACGTGAATAAAATAAATAATTAAACCGATCACAATCTCTCGGATGTCACAACCTCTAATTAATAAAAGCACAATTTTAGTACATCCCACCTTTGTTGATTAGAAGGACAGCTGGAAGGAGCATCTCATTAATGCACGACGTCCATGAATGAATTAAGTATTGGAATATTTTATAGTTGTTGATAAGCAATTAATTCAAGTTATTAAGTCCAAAACATCATTAATAATCCCAACCAATTTCAAAATAACAATAAAGTCCCATGTGTTTTTTTCCCTGAGAAATCTAACTTAAAAATGAATTAACTAAAATACCCTTGAGTTAAATATATCATTGAAATTTGAAAAATATGTTATAAATTTATCAATTTAAAGTTACAAAATTGAAAGTCAAACTTGCAAATCTCAAAAGTTGTTAAAATATGACAATCACTTTTCAACTTTGAACATTAACAATTGTCTTTTCTCTTAAGATTTGAAAAAAACAAGTATCAAATTCATCTATTTGATGTTGCAAAATTAGGATCTAAACTTATAAATTTCTAGAGCTAATAAAATAATAACTTTGTTACATTTCAACTTTAAACATTAACATTTGTATTTCCTTTTAAAATTTGAAAAACAAGCAAATTCATCAATTTGAAGTTGAAAAATTGGGGGGGGGGTTGCAAATTGTCCTCAATTTCATGTAATTTTCATTAAGTTTGGGAAAAATTTTTATAATTACACTTAAAAACCCAAAAGTTTCATAAATTACATTTTAACCTAGATTAAGCTTTGCATTTCTGGAATAGTGCCCTCTTGCACATTTCTAACTCTAGGTACTTTTTCATAATCTCAATATCTTTTTTCATACATAATTACCCTTAAGTATTAATACTTTACATTTGGTCCTAGATAACCAATTACTCTTACTCATTTTTCTTCCATTTCCTTTCTTTGCCTAATTACAGTTAAGCTGTCTAAGAAAAAGTCAATAATACCTTTCATATAATAGTTAGCCAAACTTAAGAGGTCTATGTATTCTAAACTCATACTAGGCAATCATTTTCTTACAGAACTATCATATATTTTGTGGCTTAATAACTTTCTACCAAGTGTGCAACCATAAGATCTAACTATAATCTCATTGAGCCTTTTTAGGATCTACTACGATCCTTCTCGAGTTGACTTTAGGCGTAAGAATAAAGTTGTTGACTAACTTGTTTTCTATTTAATCTAGTTTATTAATTTTACGGATTATTTTCCAAGAGTGATCTTAGATACTTATGTTATCGCTTTGTTTGCTCTTTTTAGCCTATCATGAGCTCTTTTGAACTTTAACTTAGACACTTCCTTTAAGTAGGCTTTGAAAATATTACACTTTTGTCCTAGAAAAGCTTTAAAATTACATTCAGTCATAAGAACCACCTTGGCATTCCAGGGTGTCTCTAGGACTCCGAATCTTGATTATTTGGGCTTGATAGCTTACTAAATTTAGGCATATTCTTGAGTTATATCCAAGAATTTGGGATGTTATACTGTGCATGCATGTTTGTGCACATCTCAAGAAACGTTTGGTTGGAGTAGAGGTGTAGTTGCACGTGGGAAGACCAAATATTCAAAAATCCAAAAGAGGATAAATATCAGCAGCAGCATCTCTATCATTTGTCTAATCATTTTTAAATAATGACCTTTCAATCGCATTTGGATTTTAATGTAAAAACGAAAACGTCTACGGAAAATGAATGAAAGAGATAAATCAAAACTTGGGAGAGGCAAAGCCATGTGCTTCTGTCCTCTGCATTTTCCACGACAAGTCGACTATACCCCCAACTCTTGCAACAAATTGGGCTTGTCTAGCTATCCACCTAGCACCTACACTCTGGAAAAGAGACTATGTTTTAAAAGCTAGACCAGATCATAAATCAAAAAGGCCAGCGGTTCACACTTTTTGTGGTCTAACTAGTTAAACCAGTTTTCTGGTGACATTAATTAAATAAAAAGAATATTATATGCATATATAACAATACAAATATGACATTGTCAAAAATTGTGCAGAAAAGAATTAACACCTACCATGTGAATTATTAAAAATATATATTGATTGAAGATTTATAATTTTAGATTCAGGTTCAACTCGCCCAACGTTGTCGTTTAATTTTGCGATTTGGATTCATTATTTAAAAAAAAAAAAAACATTAGACTAGTCCAGTCCACTAGCTCAACTTGGTCTAACAATGGTTCTCAGTTTTCCACCTCTCTGAATGGTTTTTTTTTTTTTTTTTTGTGTGTGTGTGTGGGGGCGGGGGGGGGGGGCGCAGAACAGAAGAGCTGTTATGCCATCAGGCCGAATGTCCAGCCAGTCAAAACCATTTGGTTCAATCCGTTTTTTAAAACGCTAGAGGGAGGACTTGTAAATATATCTTGCCATTGATATGTTGATGTTGATACTTTGAAAACTATCTAATTACCTTGAAAGAAGTTTTAAATAATATGAAATGTCACAAGCAAATCATGCTAACTAATCAAGACTCAAGAGATGTTAATTCTTGGAAGGAAACTAATTCATAATACGAAATGGATTCAATGCATATACAATTTAAGGATTTTTCTTCTCGACAAATGAAAAGATGCATCCATATAATAACTTCATACGGTTTTAGTATGTAAGCAATAGTAAAAGATTGATCGATTAAGCATCAGATGGATATATATATATATATAATATATGTATGTATGTATGTGCATAACGATATAGAATTTACGTCTTCTAAATTCATAAATGAATAAGAAATCATTATATGCGTATATTTTAATATAAGATGGCTATTATAACGGGTGTGGATGTTGTGAAACTGAGAATGAAACTAAGAACAATTTAACTTCGCCAACGTACGGTGGGATCAAAGTTTTAGGGAATTAGGTTTTGTCTTAATAAGTACTCAAGACGCATATATGATAAAAAGGTGCAAAAAAATAATTTGTATAAATTCATGCATATGAATGATGACACATTGAGGCCAAGGAAAACAAATGTTACAGATTGCGCTAAGTTTTTGGCAGCATATATTACTCAACTTGTTATTAGATCACGCAAACAATTTTTCTTTTTTGCCCCCCAAGAGGTTAAACTCTGTGTGTGTGTGTGTGTGTGTGTGTGTGTGTGTGTGTGCAATGACGAACTATAATTAACCTCTTACGGGAAATGTCTAGTATTCAAACCATTCACTAATGAAACATGTCATAAACTATCACTTCTGATTTTAATTTGATAATTTTCATTTTTTTTAACTTCACAATTTTACACTACATACGAGTAATGAAAGTAGAGTATTTTTAGTCAAATTATTCTTTATAATTGGGATTCGGACTTAATGAGTGTCCTTAATCCTCTCATCCGTTAAGTATCCCCCATGGTATCATAGAAATCGTTGATTTAATCGAACGGCTGTTGGTGATGTAGGCACGAGATATAAAGAGAACACTAAATCATATTTCTACTTTTTTGTCGTATACCTTAATCTTGTCTACATGACTGCGGAGAAACAGTTGAAATGCACCCTCATATAACTTCCCTTTAACTCAATTTGATTTATTTATGATGAAGTACAAATTTTCAGGTACTGATGAGATCATACGGTTACAGTGCGGACAGTCAACGAATGAGAGGATTTGGGATACTCGTCGAATTCATATCCTTAAAATTATTGCATGTGCCTGATAGATAGATAGAAAGAGAGAAAGCATAAGTTTGTTTAGTCTTTAAGTGCATGGAATTATCTAAGCTTCCTGCACTAGACACACAAGCTTTCTTACACGCAGTCCATTACACGACTTAGATAATTAATATATAGGTTCTCTTCATGCAGCCGCAGCTCCAACCTTCCTGAACACAAAAAGAAAAGGTTTACCATGAGTGAGAGTCCAAAGCCTGTTCCCAGTATCGTCCTCGGAAATCCCAACATGCAGACAAGAATTAGCTTTATCCGCACAGAAATGAAGCTTATACATCAGAGTACTGATGCCAGAATTCACAATCTTAAACGAACCACTCACGGTGTTGGAGTTCTCAGAGGTAGTCACCGTATATGTATCATCCGTACCATTTCCTGAAGAGTAGATTTTCCAGTTTGTTGGTGACGTAGAACAACCTGGTATTGTACCATCGAAATAGAAGCTCACATTTAAAGAAGATGGGATAACTCCAATGTTATATGGAGTTGCAACTGTCACTGCATATCCTTCGTCGGAACTCGACGAGGATTGCCCAAGGGTGTAATCGCAAATTTGGCTGTAACTTGGGAAGGTATTGATGCCTCCACCATATCCATAAGAATTTGGTAGGAGGTAGTATTGACCACCATTGCGTACGTCGTCTCCGTCTGAGTCTTGGACAATCTGGGCTGGGGCTGAAGAGGTGAATGCAAAGAGAACGAAGAGGGAAAACATGGTGGTCTTCATTGTTGCTCTGAGAGGGAAATTAAAGGGTTTTTGATTTCTGAGATGTGGTGGTGTGGAAACGAGAGGATTAGGGTTTCTATTTATAGAAATTATACCCCACATCCATGAGAAGTGGAGATAGTGAAGAGAAACTAGGGTCTTCTTTTAAAGCTCCACAATTAACAATAGGTCTTTGTTGCCCCCACTGGTTTCTATTATAAAGAATTTCTAATTACCTTATCAGAATTAAAGAGAGATAGTTAAGTTATTAATTTTGTTTAAAAATAAAATAAACTTTCCATTTTACTGCTATTTAAATGAAATTTTTTTCAAATTTACATTACATTATCCGTCTTAGTTAATGGGTTTAAATAGAAGTAATATTAAAAAATATAATTAATACCCCATCAAATGCCTTATATTAAGAATTAAAAAAAATTAGAAGTTGCCCTATATAGAAACTAGAAAAAATATGTATTAGTAGTTGTTGGGACTTAGAAGAGTAGCTTTTCACCACTGCTACACGTTAATTCATGGGCAGAGCCAAAATTTGTAATTAAGGAGGTTGATAATACCAAGTATATATAATAATTGAAGAAAAATTATATATATAATTAACATAATATAAATATTTTAACATATTTATTATATTCAATTTTAGGTAATGTTTGGATTGATAGATCTGGATTTCAAATCTCACATTTTAAATCCATACATGTAAAATTCTTTGTTCATGTTGTTTAAATAATAATTTTTATTACTATTAGGTATTGTTTCGAGAGTGCATACAGAAATTTAAAATAATAAGAATTTAGAAAGAATTTTAAATTATACAGAAATTAAGATAAAATTTGGATTTGGATATCCATAAATTTTTAAGTGCCCAAATAGAGAATTTTGGCCAAATCCAAATCAAAATTCATATATATCCAAACATATTAAAGTTTCGTTTGTGCCATCAATTATCATGTCCATGGAGTATGATTACCCAACCTTCAGATTTGGAGCTGGTAGATTTAGGATGAAAAGTTTGGTCGTAGTAGATTTGCACGTGATCAGACCAAACAAACATTCAATAAAGACATGAGAGGATAAATGTCTTCTGAAAAATTGAACAAGGTTTTCCAGGCATGGATGCTTTTTATTATTTGCAATAAATGATTAATAATAATAACAATAATATTTTTCTCACCCTTTGATAAAATTTATTTCTTTTTAGTTTGTAAGTATAATTTATGCCATTTGTAAAATTACAGTAACAAATCAAAAATAACTTTTTTGTGCAACTAATTATTTTTTTTGTTGCATATATATATATATATCTCGAAGAATGAATGTAGAAAATTTTACTAGAAAAAATATAGAAGAATTGTATTCAATTAAGAAACATAGAATATGATTTAAAAGCCTAATAATATTTATCAAGAATATTATATTAGTTTATTTTTTTTCTAATTGTTTTCATTATAATGTGTCATGATCCAAAACTAACACGAAGGTCAAACCAACAACTTAATTAACCATAGCAAGATTGAAATGGAGAAAAGATGACAAAACCTAAAAATAGGGGGATTTTTTTTTAAATTGGTATATCCGTTTTTTAGATACTTAAAATACAGTAACTGATCCTCTCTATTTTACTTTAATAATGGATGCCTCATTTCTAATTTGAAAACTTATATAATCTCCTGAAATTAAAAGTTCCATAACAGGGGCAACAATGGAACGTAATGTATGCATGTATGTATGTTGGGAAAAACTAATATGCTTAGCCTTATATTAGTTGTATTCAATTAAATCAAGATATGAGTATTTTTTATCCTATAATAAATTCAATTATGATCTACATGTCATGAATTGATTGAATATAAGTATATTAAGTATATAAAGCTAAGTACATAAATCTTGCCCATATATATATATATATATTGTCGTGATACGTTTAACTGCATTAAACAAGTGCAGTAATCTTTTGTGCCTGTCTTTTGCCTTATTTTTTGGCAATCATGAAACTTTAAATTTAATTAAGTTGCTAGGATTACAAGTATGAACTCAATCATATGCAATTTAAATTTAGTATAAGTTGTACGATAACGATCGTAAGTTATTTTCTCAAGCCATAGAAATAGAACTTTATTGGGTAATACAGCGGAAGTTGTACTATTTGAAGTTGAAAGGTGAATATCTACTTATCTAGCATATATGTGAGAGAATTTTAAACCACAACTGCACAAGAATAAATTCTTCAACGATGAGAAAGAGAAATAAGAAGTGGAATCTTAATTTAAGTTACTATTGTGCACAATACTATATTCCACAACAGTTAAATTTATATTTTCACTACACCATATATGAGGTTTTGATAAATGACCTGTCACTGTAATGGGAGAAATATAGTGTCAGGAAATAGAAGGAAATGATGCCATGATAGGGAAATTACCGCGTCAGTTCCCACGCGCAACTAACTTTCTTTGGGACCATTTTCAAATAATGTTCAACCCGCAAACCCGTTTTTTTTATTTTTTAAAAAAATTAAAAAAAAAGGTGAAACAGCCAATTGACTCCTAAATTATTAGTCCAAGAACGTTGAAGAACATAAACTCATTTTTATGTAATATTTCTCTTTTAAGTTTGGAAAACAACACAATTTGACTCTTTTACAGTTAACAAAAAATTACTGTAACTGTTAGTTGACCAAACAATAATAAAAAATAATCTTGAAAATTATAGAATAAAGGTCAATAAATTTTTTTATTTTCTATAATTTTTGAATCATTAATTTTTGGATCCTTTATTGTAAATTTTTAATCCTTTTATGTAATTTTTAATGTTTTTAAATTAAATTACAAATTTTTATAAATTAAATTTAAAGTATTTTCATATTTTTTAAATTATATAATTAAATTAACCTCAAAAATTGCAACTCTAAGCAAGTAATCTATTTTACACAATTATTTTATCAATATACAAATGATAAATTAACCAAAAAGATCAGAAAGCAAACATAAAATTATGTTTCCAATGTAAAATGAATAAGGTTATGCTTAAAATAAATGAGCCTGCCATTAAATTTCCAACCAACCTGTCACTTTTTCGGAGGTTGAAAAATGTTAAGTCTATAATTAAAATTGTCTTAAAATACTTTGATTTCCATCTTTTATCCCTAATAAATATAACAAATTTGAATAAAAAATGTTACATACTCTCTATCTCCTCAACAGAAATTGATAGAAAAAAATAATATTTTCAAAATAGAGTAATTAATCCTATACAAATTCTGATAAAATAATTTGGGAAAAAATAATTCTTTGATTCTTGGAGTAGTTTTACCGAGTTTATAGCTACCATAACTCAGTCATTATACTTTTATTTTATCCATTATCTCCATCTATTTCTAGTTTTCTGAAAATAACTAAATCCCTTGTAATTCATCATATGTCAATTCTCCGAAGTCACCCATGCAGAATAATCATGTTAATTAAGAGCCTGTTGATTTTTGTCTTTTTTTTTTTTAAGAAGAGACTTGAGTTTGAGATGATAAACATGTATGTTTTGTTCATGAAATATCAATAATACATTGTTCACACTGGGACACCAAGTCTTGTGATTTCTAAATGCTTCATAATTGTGGATGTAAGGAAAGGAACGATATCCTCTATTCCTTCTTTCGTCCCCAAACCCAAGGGGGGGGGGGGGAATTAGATTCTGTTCTTTATCATACATTGACTGCTCTTCATCTATCTTCAGATGTTGCCTCTATCCCAATTTGATGTGGTAATGATGGTGTTTTACCAAAGATTGATGCCGTCGCTAATCCATTTAGTGATGACAATTTATGCTGCTGATTCACTGTTTCTATTGTAGGAGATAACAAAAAAAATATATAAGGACTAAGTTGAAGTAAGTTAGACTACAAAAATTGAGTTACAAACTCTTGAAACTACAATGATTGCATAATTAACTTTTCCAAAATAGTTTAAACTATAAAATTGTTCTAAAAGATGATTGTGAGCACAATCATTTTTTTTTGGTGAAATATTGGTAGTATCTAAAATAGTTTAAATTATGAAATTTATATAAAAAATTATTGGAGGTGGAAGGTTGGTAGTGTGTACACACACACAGTGTGTGTGTATATGTATATGTATATGTATATATATATATATATGGTGAGCACAAGGAGTAGGCTTTGTCACACTGCTGCAAAATAACTCTATGGGAAGTGGGAACACTTATTTTTTTGCCTACGGGAGCACTTTCAAAGCTCTCTCATATATATAAGAGCACTTATAACAAAAGTACTCTCATAAGCCTTCAAAATTTGAAATTTCTTTTAGAAATAAATCAGTTATATATGAGAAGTGCTTCCATTAAATATCCTACAGGAGCACTTATACAAGAAGTGTTCTTGTACAAGGGTGTAGATGAAGCATATTAGGAGAACTTTTTGATAAAGTGCTCCCGAATGCTAGGGCTAAGGAAGCACTCTAGTATAATATTTTTTTATTTTTTTAAATTTTAAATTTTTTTTTTCATTTTCTCCTGCAAATGATTCACAAATGACTAATTCAAAATAACATCAAAAACTAATCCAGTAACAATATAATTCAACATCAGAAGTTGTATTCAACCAAAGAGCTTAAAATTAAAACAAAGTTACATCAGTTTTTTAATTTGTCTCATCTACTCTAACAAACCTACTCTAACATTAAAGGTTACTTATCACATATAACTAATTATATATTCTAACCACTTCTTAATTACATCTTTTATTTCATTGATGATAAAATGCAAAGACCTTGCTCCCGCAAAATGTTAGAAGAGAAAGCAACACATCATTAATTATATATGTCATATGTAATACACGAGTTTAATTTTGAAACACTTACATTTGGAGGAATTATAAACACTTTCATATAATTAAGCATTATGGTATGGTTAGTTCATTTTTTTATTTTATTTTCAGGAAACCTACAGAAGTGCTTTGTTATGAAGCGCTCTGCAAGGTTTGTCATTTTCTCAATCACCTACAAGAGTGCTTTTTAGATAAGCACTCCTATATGGTAACATTTCGGAGCTCTTATTTGGAAAGTGCTTTGACATGTTTTCGGATTTGTTTTTCAAAGTTGTTTTTGCTTAAGCGCTCTAAAGCTGTTCTCCTATTTGTATATTTTGTAGTACTATCGGCAACATAAATTATCTCCTCCAAGGTGATGAGAGCAAAATGATATCTCTCCCAATTAAGTTGCTATCTATACAAAAGTTGAGTGTGTGAATATTCTTGAGTGGCACATGATTGTACGAATACTAGCTAGTATTTTTTTTTAATCTCAAACACCCCTATTAAAAAATATAAGGTATTTTTTGAGAAGTTGAATGCCATTTTTTGTGTTTTTAGGTATAAATTAATATGTTTTTTCAAAAATACCCTTAATAAATAAATTATTTTATATTTATTTTAAGTAAAACATATCTTATTAAATAAGAATAAATATAAAAAGATGATATTAGTTTGAAAGCAATTAACTAGTTTATTGGAGATAAAATTTAAAATTGCTTTATATAATTTAATGGAGCGAGTATCATGCAACTTAAATTTTGCAGTCTAATTATAATATTATGGAAAGTAAAAACAAACAAGCAAGGAAGACACCTGGGTCCTATTCTGTACTATTTACTTGACAATTTTAATTAAATTACGCTTATTAAGAATTATGATTTCTTCAAAATTTAATATATCATTCTTAGAATATCATTATTTAAAATTATTATTCCTCTGTTCAGCATTATAATGCATTTTTTTTCTGAAGTATCATATTTAAAAATATAAAAAAATTTAGGTAATTAATGTGATTTTTCAAAAAGTACTCTTAATTAAAAGTATTATTAATAATATTTCCTAATTAAAACAACACATTAAATAAAAATAAGCATGAAAAGAATTTGCAATTTTAAATGACATTAAATCAGTTAAAAAAGTGTCTTAAAATAATAATAAATAAAGGAACTAAATTTTTTTTTTCCGAAACCAACTTTTACTATCAATCTTTAAAATCTAACATACCACCCACATCAATCAAGTAGATATATAACCATTTTTAAAATTAAATATTTTTAAAATTATATTTTTACTTTATCATCCGGCATGAAATCATGGGAAACTTGGAGGAATCATCACCTCCAGCTCAAATTAATCTGAACCCCTATTATGGTGGACCATTAGTCCATTATTATCAATTACAGTCTCATGGATGCTTTGAGAATACGTTTGACATATTTAATTGAATTCAATTGCATATTTTATGTTACAAATTAATCAAGATTATAAAATAAGTTGATTTAATTCTTTCAACCAGCTGAACCAAACACTAGTGCACCGTTGCTAAAACCAGTTTTATATGAATGACATATAGAGCAATTACTTACTCCCTTCATTAAAAAATATACGGCATTTTTAATCTTTTTAAGATATAATTATTATCTTTTTTTTAAGAGTTCCACTATTGAATAAGTCACTTTATATTTATTTGAGGATAAAATATCTTATTAAATATGAATAAATATAAAAAAATAAAATTAGTTTAAAGACAAATAATTATTTTATTAAAAATAAAATTTAATTAAAAATATTTTATATTTTTAAACGAAGAGGATACTATTTATTTGTACACTTAATGGATTTGTGTCCTTTCGTTTCGTAGTTATCTTTCCTTGTCATAACAGCTGGAGATGCAGGCTATTTAATATCATGTTTTCTTATCCGGTTTCTGTTGTACAAAGTACATATCCTTGCTTTTTTTAGAATAACCTCCAACAACTTATTTAAAGAAAACATGTGTATATTTTCATAACTTTAACAATAATTTATTTTATATTGGTTTTTATCTGAAAAGAAATTTATTCTTCCTTTTTTTCATCAAGAAATTTGAAAAAGAAAAGAATGTTAAAGTGTAAAAAAAAAATTAACGAACAAAAAGTTAATTCTTGACAAAAATTTTCAAAATCCAAATTATAAATATCAATTTAAGTAATTACGAATAAAATTTTACTCATAATTTGAGAGTTGTGTTTAAGATTCAAATATTTTATATGCAACTAAAATTTTTAAATTTATATTTGTCATATTTTCATGAAGGTAAAAGGAGAATGGATATTTTCAATTAATTTTTTTAAAATTTTGTTACCACCTAAATTCTCCCTAAATTAAAGAAAGAATCACTATAAAACATTAATAGAAAGATATAAGGCACACTATCAAAGGACACTTTCTAAAAGTATTTTTTAGCTCTTAATGTATGACCCTCAATGGGATATTAGTTATGTTTATTCCAACATTACTCTTACTTAAATCCATTAACTATGTTGAACAAAAAAAAAATATTAACTATGAGATAGAATGTAATAAAATTTGAAATTTTTTCATTTAAATATGGATAAAATTATAATTTTATTCTATTTTTAAATAAAATAACTTAACTACCTTTACCTAATTTTGGTGAGTTAGTTGAAGGTGTTTTATAATAGGGATTGAATGAGAGTATGCATACAAACTAAAAACTATATCGAAAATTAATAATTTGCTTTAAAAAATTCTTATATTTATTATTTGATATGCTACTTGTACATTTAATAAATATAGTTGTTTAATAAGAGTTATGAAATGAAAATTTCAATAAATGCAGAAGATAATGAGTAGTTGTTTTTTTATATTTAAACTTTACCCGTTAACCTTTTATAATTCATGAATAATGTGACTCTACTCTTCATACTATCCATATATGTACTCTATATTCCACCTACCCCATTTGTTGAAACTTAAAAATATATATATTTTTCTATAAATATTTTATAAAAAGTATAAGTTGTTTTCCATTTGATTACAAATGTGAGTATTATTTAATAATTTATAAAACTTAAAATATTTTCGCTATAAAAATATTTACTATTTAATTATTTTCAAATTTTATCATATCTTCACACTTGTTCAAGTGTTTGTGTCAAACTTGGAATATGTTGATTGGCCAAAAAAAAAATGTTGATCGATCGATTTTCTGATTTTAAGCCGCTAAATATATCCATTTTTGGGTTGTTTTCCCACAATATTATATGGATTAAAGTTTATTTACCCTCCTTACAAGTGGCAATGGTATAGGTAAACATATGTTATATATATCGCATGTCTCCATTATTTAAGTTTTTGTAGGATTGGAAGGGAAGGTGGAGAGAAAATTATCACCTAATTCAGATGGTAAGAGTAACAGAGTATGAAAAGCATTTAAAATTCAAAACTCTCGTAGCATAATACGATAATACACACGCATAAACATATAATATTTAGTATATTTCTGTGTGAGTATTATTACTGGATAGTTCACACAGGTAGTTTAGTGTTGATCTATTTTTTATTTTATTACTCCAAATTTTAAAGCTCAAGTTTACGGGACCTTCTTCTTTATTTTATATTAATTATTAAACTAAACTTTATTCGATATGGCATTTCTCAACAATGCTTCAAACACTAAGGTCCTTATTTATGCATTCAGCGTTAACCAAAATTTTGAGCTTCAACTAGTGTGGCATATACAAGTCTTTGTTGCATTCAAGGCTAGTATTATGTTGAGATTCAAACGTGTGCATTATGGCCTTTCAAATCCCAAGTAAAACCCAGGTTTGATAGGAATTGTCAACAATGAGAAGCGACCACCTAGAAACAAGGGGCAGACAATTGGGCGAGAAGAGCAGTGAAATGGCACCGTTTCTTAACTCAAAATATTAAAACTCATGTCTACAGGTCCTTTCTCTTTATTTTATATAATTTATTAAACCTAACTTGATTCAAAGTGAAATTTCAAATCCATTCACACTTAGCATACCTAACATAAACATTGACGACCAAAGAGATCAAAACCAGCCTTTGCCACTAGTTTTCTCTCCTTTTCATGCCGCCCTTGCATATTTATTCAAATGTTTTAATTTCTGCTTTGCTAAAACAAAATTTAAATTTCTGCTTCTAATTGCTTCAAAAGTGTTGATGGATTTTCTTATTTTGTGCAGATAAACTCTATTTCAAGATTATTTTAAAGTTTAAACCCTTCCAAAGGTTAAAATTCACTTGGGAATATTTTATTTTTCATTGTATTCAATTATTGGGCATACAATTGTTAGTGCGACCAAACCAAATTAACGGGTAGCTTGAACACGTGAGTTGTAAACTGTAAACAGTACTCCTTTTGTTTTAATTATAAATATTTTTACAGATATCTTGTTTAAAAATAGGGACAATTTAATCTAAGGACCACATATGTGACATATTTTTGATTTAGGCCCAACACAATTTGAAATTCCACAGAGTGTTGGACCTAAATTAAAATAAAATTCTAAAACAAAATGACTAAAATATCTTTCTCCCATAATGTTGTAGTCTTGCAAAGTAACGAGTAACACAACAAAGTTAACAAGTAAAGTAAAGCTTTTAACAAATAATGTAACTAATTAACAATAGAAGTCCATGTGGCAAGTTAAAGCTATTACTTGTTAAGCAATTATCATAACTTTGTAAAATCAACTACATTACTTGTTAAAAGCTTTGCTTTACTTCTTAATTCCCTGTGTTATTTGTCATGTCCAATAAGTTGCAACTAATTTGGTTACTAATATTTAAGAATACTTGTTAAATAATTCGTTAACTTTACTCATCCATTTCCTTATATTATTTGCTAACCTTGTAACATTTTTTGTGGAGTCCAAATGGTGAGTTAAATTCATTACTTGTTAAGATGTTATCATAACTTGTAAAATCAACTATGCTATTTGTTAATTCACTTGTGTTGTTAGGTTGCAACATCTTGGAAGAAGGATATTTTAATCATTTTATTTTAGAATTTTATTTCAATTCAAGACCAACATCCTGCAATGGAATTTTAGATTGTGTTGGATCTAATTTGAAAATGTCATATTTGTGATCTTTGGATGATATTCTCTTTTAGAACATAAGGCAATATGGTATTCTCTAGAAGTAATTAACGAAGTTTTTCTAAAAATACCCTTAATGAATATAAGAAATTATTAAAATTTTATATAAATTTGTAATTAAATTACTTTATTAAATAATGATAAAAATAAGAAGAGTACATAATTTTTAACAATGTTAACTATATTTTTCTAATATTTGGATTTAGTGAAGAGCTTAAGTCTATTCACTTAATAAGTGTCTCAGTTATAGTCATTAGATTTCATCAATACCTAAAACTTGTCAAGATATGTTTTTTCCAAAAATTCAAAATAATCCTCATGATCAAAACTCCTCTATGTTGTGTCTTTCAAAAATTTTAGATTTGATACTTTTTGAATATTTTTGACAATTTCATTCGATTAAATTGAATAGTTATTATTATATCACGTGGGATATTTATTGAATAAGTGAATTTAAGTCATACATTGTATCTAAATCTACTTTTTTAGAGATGGAAGTTAATCTTATTTTGAGTCTATCCCCTTGGTCCAAAAAGCAAGAGAGAAAGGACTACACACAGCGATGGAGGGCTTGTCATTTATTACGTGCACATCCTCTTGTTACGATGTTGTTAAGAGACACGGCCCCATAACAATTGAGACTTGAGATTGAGAGACATGCATGGCCACCTATAATAAGTTCGGCAATGTGCGGGGCATGTTGCTTCAATAGGTTGATATTTAGAGTTTCCCAATGCCCCGAATAATTAGATTATCTCTAAAAAAAAGAAGGGACTTTTAAAAAAATACAGTTCATATTATAAAACCAAATTAAAAAATAACTCAATATTTATTATATTGTATATTATGGTTAGATTATTATATTGTCAATGATATACCATTGTATATTAATGATATATTTTTTAAAAATTTTTAAATTTTTAATAATAAACTATTTGTATATCAAGAATAAACCCCTTATATATCAATATGAATCAGCTATACTCTCAAATTTTAAAAAATTTGATCCATATTTTTTAGACACAAGATTTTTTTTAACCAATGGGCCAATTTATCCTAAAAAACACACACACACACACACACACACAATAAAAAGATATTTTATGAATTAATTATTTGTCTTAAATATAAAAAAATATAAGGTATTTTTTTAAAGTGTAATTAATAAGCTTTTTCATTTTTTTAATTTTGCCCTTAATTGGGGTGTACTTAATAAGATTTTTTTTAATTGAGATATCTTATTAAACAAAAATAAATAAGGAAAAATGTGTAGTTTAAAAGGCTATTATTAAATAAATTTTTGAAGGGTGTAAATTAGTTAAAAAATATATAATTTTATCTAACTATATTTTATTTTAATGGAAAAATTAATCATTTGGTCCCTATAGTTTTGATCTAAATGTAACTCAATCCTTGAACTTTGACTCATTTTAACTCAGTTCCTAAAATTTTGACTTGGTTGTAAATCAATCCCTAAATTTTGCCTATTATAATTTAGTCCCTGAAGTTTCAACCTCTTAAATATCGGTCCCTATATTTTAAAAAATTATAAAAATTAATAATATTTCAAATTTTAATATTTATATGTATTAAAAGGGTTTAGTAATTTAAGATATTAGTAATAAATTTTAAAATATTTTTAATCTTTATAATTTTATTTTTTAAAATATAAGGACCAATATTTAAAAAGTTGAAACTTTAGGAATTAAATTGTAAGAAGCAAAGTTCAGGGATTGATTTACAACTGAGTCAAAACTGCAAGGATTGGATTATAATGAGTCAAAATTTAGGGACTAAGTTGCAACTAGATCAAAACTATAGGGACTAAATGATTAATTTTCCTTATTTTAATCAAACCTTTATAATTTGATCTATTATACATGTTAACCCCTAAAGAATAAAATTAATGAAAAATTAGTAAATTTCACAAAATAAAAATCCTCCTGCAGCTTTTCAGAAAATTTAATTTAATACGTTAGTTCAAATAAAAAATAAAATTTAATTTAATACAATATTTACAATTAATAGTTTTATAAAACCTTTATATGTATGAAAAATATTTAGAATACAATCTAATTATATAAATTTTGAGTTATAAAAATTATATTACTAATTCTAAAATTATAAATTATATAATCATTTAATGAAAATATATAAATTCTTAATTTTGTTTTTTTAGAATTAAAAATTTAAGGATTTTAATTTTCAAGAACTAAAACTATAAAAGTTTAATTAAAACAAAATAAACTATAAAGACATACGGATATATTTTTCTATTATAATATAAAACAAAAATATTACAAAACACCCTCACAAACCTTCACTGCAACAAACACCGTCACTGCTGATGTGCAGTTCCTTTTTTGGTCGAACTGTTAAAGGGTGATATATACTTTTTTTTATTTAAAAATATAAGGTATTTTTTGAGGAGTTGGATATTCAAAAATATAAGACATATTTAATTTTTTGAAGGATAATCATTTCCTTTTTTAAAAAAGTGCCCCTATTGATAAATGATTTTATATTTATTGTGGGGTATTTGATAGAGGTAAATATAAAAAGATAAGATTAGTTTGAAGGTAGGTAACTACTTTATTGAGAGATGAGATTTGATTAAAAGTGCTTTATTTTTTTGAACAGAAGAAGTAGCTCGATAGTGCTTTTGTCATTTGTTTCTTGTTTCTAGAAAGCTTCATGGACGTGTTGAACTCTTAATCCATATACTCTTTTTCATATAGTTTAAAAAAATTAATTAAATATAATAATTATATTTAAAATTAAAAAATTGAACTATATTATTTTTGAAAATTTTTTGACCAACAATTATCTCTATAATTAATTAAATAAATTTGTCTAGTAAAAAAATTTTGAAATCTATAATTTTGCCTAAAAATAAAAAAAAAAGAAAAAATATCATTCAAAAGCTACTAAGGATATTTAATATCAAATATCGAATAAAAAATACTTGCTAGCTAGGCTTTTGATAGTATTGATACTAAGCTAACTTGTACTCTTTTTTTAGTAATGTTATCCAGTATGTATTTAAAAAAATTTTAAAATATCACTGCAAGATTGTAAACCGGTTTGAAAATAATTTTAAACAAAAAAGATTATAATATCCCTACTTTTTTTAATTGACAAGTAGACATTTGTTAATTAGCAAGTATCTATTCACATTTATTAAAAAACTATTCACTAATTGATAAGTTTAAAAATCTTAAAAAGCTTGATTGTGGAAATGTACAAATGTAAATCATGTTTTAACAAGTAATTATTTGTTAATAAAAAGTATGTATTTGCATTTAACAAATAGTTAGTCGTTAATTGACAAGTTCAAAAATATAAAAGAGTTTGGTTGTGAGAATTAAGGGACAAGCATATATTATGTTTTAACAAATAATCATTAATTAATTAACAAGTATCCATTTATATTTAATAAAAATTATTCACTAATTAAAAAATTTAAAAAAAAGAAAAGTAAAGTAAAGGTATTATAGTCTTTTCTCATTTAAAATTATTTTTAGATCATTTTCTTGATAAACAATGATATTTCAAAATCTTTTTATCCTTGTATGATATTAAATTGTTTTTATAGTTCTTAAATAATATTTTCTCTAAATACAAATAGATATATGATAGTTTTTCTTATATTTCAAAGGGAAAATAATAGTTAAGTCCCAAACAATTGAATTAATGATAGTTAGATCTTGATAAAATTTTTTAAAAAATAAATTATAAATATTAATTAAAACAGTTACTGATAGAAATTTCTGTCATAATTTAAGAGTTATATTGAATATTTAAATATTTATTTATAATTAAAATTCTTAAATTTATAATTATTTAAATAGATTTATTTAAAAAAAAATTGTCGGAAAGTTCACTGACATTCTGTCATTCAGCCTATTTAAAAACGGTGCACGACTACTGGGCGGCTTCCATATTTGTCTATCAATAGCACATGTCCATATTTTGGTCACGTCCATTTTAACCGTACGTAGTACCTGCTCTACATGCAGCTGTATCCGTTTACTGCAAATTATTTTTCTGACAGGTGCATTTAATGCGTATCAACAACTACTTCGATTGAATAACAATTAGAACTTGTATATAACGACTAGTTAAAAAAATTAGAAATTATAAATGACTGACTTTGGAACAATGAATTATTGATTATAACTGGTGAAACCACTGCTAAAATTATAAATAAAATTTAATTACATGATGTTTATAAAACATTACAAGTCTCAAAATTATCTAAATTTTGAGATGGCATTTTTTTAATTAATAAAATGTCACATGATATTGTCACTAGCAATGACATTTACTCAAGAAAATGCCATCTTTATAATTATTATTTTTAAATAAAAGACAAAAATTTGCATTTTCTCTTAAAGGAAACGCTATTTCTATAATTACTTCTTTAACAATAAATGATAGGAGAAAGTGTCATTTTTTGAATTATTTTCTTTTAAAATAAGAAAAACACTACTTTTAATACCTTTTTTTACCAAAAAAAAGGAGAGGAGAGGTGGCATTCGTTTAATATATATATATATATGTATATATATATAATTAATCTCTTGTATAGCAATAATTACAAATATATAGTTTTTTACTAAATTAAACATGATAATAAATATACAACTAATTTATATAATAACTTTTATTTCAAGTCAAAATACTAGATTTTCCTAGAAGTTACTTAAACATATTATAGGCTTTTATAGACATAGTCCATATTATAAGACCAAAACCAAACAAACAATCTAATATTTATTATATTTTGTATTATAACTGATTTATTATGTTTGTCAACATTGTATATTAATGATAAGCCTCTTGTATATTAATGTAAACTGGCTACACTCTCAAATTTTCAAAAAATTGGCCCATTTTTTTAAGGCACAAGATTTTTTTTTTTTTTTTACTAGTGTTTGCCTTTACAATAATATTACATCACAGATGAAGTCTCTCTAAAAGGATCGAGAAGCCACACCACTGGGGTAGACAGGAAATTTCATTACACTCGTATACATTGGTTTATTAAATCACATCATATTGCATATATAAAGAAAGAAACAGTACAGAACTATCAGATTAATAAAACATTAACCTTGTTTTGTCATCATCAAATTTTAAGGCTAGAGCATTTGCCAAGATCTCCCAAAGGTCTAGAATTCTTAGATATGTAAAGTTCATACAGCTGCATCAAACAAAAATTCATAAATAAATATAAATCATAAGGATGTGAAGACAAGACTGGGAGAATATTTTTCCTTATATAGTTGTCTACTTTTAGCCCGCCACAACTGTGTAATAGCATACAATCAGATAGGAAATTTCAAATCCTAAGACCACACATCAAACACCAACAAAGAAGGGACTTAGCCAAAAGCAAACACGATTATCTATATATCAAAGACGCCAATTAAAAAGAGTGAAGCTATCAATCCGTCAAGCATTCACTGCAACTAACAAGGTTTGATTTTAAATGTTATGGAAATGAGGATCCATCAATCGTCCAAGCTTCAAATCACTAAAAACGCCAATCATAGCAAAGTATTCAAGTGAAGCATTTACTTATACTGAACTTGTAATAACCCAGAAAAAAAAATTTGAAATTAATTAATAATATATAAGTTTGAGTTTTAATAGTAATTATATAAATTTTAGGAACATATTTAGCAAGAAGAAGAGTTGGTTTAGTGGCTACTATGTAATCACTTATTCAATAGATCCCAAGTTTGAATCATCTCTGGAGCACAAAGGAGGAGTTTTATTTCTTTTGCTTCAGCCTATAAGAAATTTACCACTTTGCCCTTAGAATAATAAACAAATAAAGCAAGTTTAAGATAGAACAAACATATACTTCCTCAGCCATATGAGTTGGTTTACAGAGTGAGAGAGAAAGAAAAATTTGGAAGCTTATCGTGATTCTTGCTCTTCATTCTTCAGTGATCACTGACTCTTCTCCTTCGTGTCTCCAGTGGTCATCGGTGAGAGTGAAGCTCGTCACTGTGCTGGTTTGTTCTCTCCATACTCCTTGTCTCTATTCTTTCTCTTCGTTTTCTGCTCTATCTTTGTCTGCATCATCATGCTTGACACTACTACAAAAATAGGTTTTGGTGGCATTTAAAATTTTAGTTTTGTGATGTCTATAAAATACTATAAAATTTAATGTTATCTTAAATTTTAGGTGACGTTTCATTAATTAATGAACGCCACAAGAAGCTAACAATAGCAGTGGCCACCTCTTGATTTATTTTTTAAAAAATAAAATGAAAGAGAGGTGGCATTTATTGTAGGAAACACCACCTCTTTATTTATTTTTTAAAAAATAAAAAGGAAGAGAGCAATAAATGCCACCTAACTCCTTTTATTTTTTTAAAAAAATTAAAAGCATCACTTTTTAATATAATATAATATAATATAATAATATCTTATATATCCATCAATTTATATATATATATATATATATATATATAATTTTTTAGTAAATATACTATTAATTTATATAATAAACTTTATTTATACAATTAGCAAAAATAGATAATCAATTTTATACTATACAAAGCTATGATAAATTTGGCAAGGTCATAAACAATTAAGGATAAATAAAAAAACATAAATTAAATATTAGCTAAGAGCTATAATAAGATTTATTAGTAATAAATAATAAATTTGAAGAAAAAAATATGATTAATGTTTAATGGAGATTACATATAAATAACTAAAGCAATTTATACAAACTATGAAGAAAAGACAAGCTATCATTTGGCTACACAAGTTTTGGTCATCCTTTAATATTGAATAGATACATATCAGAAAAAGTGAGTATATTCTAAATTAGAAACAAGTTTTTTCCTCAATAATTAATAGAGAATATCATCATTATCTTCTTAAAAGTCTAAAGCTTAACAAAACTAAGGTGTTTATCACTAAAAGCATGAAGAATGAAGATCCTATTATCTATTCCTTAGATCTCAAGAAAGCTCTATCCCTAGAGAATTATTTCACCAACAAAATATTCCTATTAGCAAATTAAAAGAACAAATTATTCAAGATCGTGAAAAGAAAAATTATTAACTGAAGAGAAACAAAAGAAAAATCGTAAAGCTCCATATAAATAGGTAGATAAGAGGTAAGAAAAGTAAAAAATGAAACTTGCTATAGTATACCCTTACAAGCGACTTTAGCTAGAGAAAACCATGAGAGCAACTTTAGAAATTAGAGAATAGATAACTTGTGAGTTGCAATAGAGAAGAGTAAGTGACTGGACGAAGAAAATGACTAAGATGAGGAGATTAGGGTTTGAAAATTTCAAGAAGGGTTAAAAACCATCTCAAATTTTTTTCAAAAAACTTAAAAAATCATAGTGAAGAAACATCACCTCACTAATTTTTAACAATGATATAAGATAAAAAAAATACTAAATCAATAACAGGGTAAAGAGGTGGCATTTCTAAGCCTAGGAAATGCCACCTCTATGTTTTTTAATTATTAAATAATAATGCAAATTAGTAATTCACATTAACTAAATAAATTATAAAAAATAATATTTTATATTATAGAAAACTAATTAAATATTGAATGAAGAAGAGAGTGGCGTTTCCAAGATTGGAAATGCCACCTCTCTTCATTTATTTATTAAATATTATTATATACTCCCTCCACTTCTATTTATAAATCATTTCTACTAACCTCATCAATACCAATATAATAAAAGTATGAGGAATAAAAGTAAGTAAAATTTCAAACATGCCCCTATATAACAAATATAAAAAATAATGTCCTATTACCTTTTCTCTCTCATGAACGGTAATTTTAAAAATGCCTTTCAAATATTACCTAAAAAGACGCATCATGACTTATAAATGGGACTAAATGGACCTTCTAGATGGGACTTATAAATGGGACTGGAGGGAGTATTAATTATAAATACTAAATAAATAAATTATAATAAAATAATTATTTAATAAGATAAAATAAAATTTAAAAATAATAAGAGAGTATAGATGTGACATTTTCCTTAGCAAATACTGTCTATTAAATAGTATGTTGTACTAATTAAATTTATTAATTAAATAAATTATGATATTATAATTATTTAATTTAAACAAATACTAAATCAATAATAGAGTAGAGAGGTGATATTTCCAAACCCAAGAAATGCCACCTCTTTGCTTTTTAATTATTAAATAATAATATATATTAACAATTAATATAAGCTTAATAAATTTTAAAAAAATAATATTTTATATTATAAAAAACTAATTAAATATTGAATGAAGAAGAAAGGTGGCGTTTTCAAGTTTAAAAATGCCACCTCTCTTCATTCATTCACTAAATATCATTATATATTAATTATAAATACTAAATAAATAAATAAATTATAATAAAATAATTATTTAATACAATAAAATAAAATTTAAAACTAATAATAGAGTATAGATGTGAAATTTTGAAGCTCACCAAACACCATCTATTAAATAGTATGTTGTACTTATTAAAATTATTAATTAAATAAATTATAATAAAATAATTATTAAATCTGATAATAAAATACTAAATCAATAACAGGGTAGAGACATGGCATTTTCACACTCAGGAAATATCACCTCGCTACTTTTTAATCATTAAATAATAATATATATTAATAATTGATATTAACTAAATAAATTATAATAAAATAATATTTATATTATAAAAAACTAATTAAATATTGAATGAAGAAGTGAGGTAGGGTTTTCAAATTTGAAAATGCCACCTCTCTTCATTTATTTATTAAATATTACTATATATTAATTATAAATATTAAATAAATAAATTAAAATAAAATAATTATTTAATATGATAAAATAAAATTTTAAATCAACAAGAGAGTATAGATATAGCATTTTCAACCTCAGCAAATATCATCTCTCTAATTTTATTTATTAAATAATACAATATACTAATTAAAATTATTAATTAAATAAATTATGATAAAATAATTATTAAATCTAATAATAAATACTAAATCAATAACAAGGTAGAGAGATGACATTTTCAAGCCCAAAAAATGCCACTTCTTTGCTTTTTAATAATTAATATTTACTAAATAAATTTTAAAGAAATTATACTTTATCTTATAAAAAATAATTTAAATATTGAATGATGGAGAGAGGTGGCGTTTTCAAGTTTGGAAATGCCACCTCTCTTCATTCATTTATTATATATTATTATATATTAATTATTAATACTAAATAAATAAATGATAATAAAATAATTATCTAATATGATAAAATAAAATTTTAACAAGAGAAATATGGCACCTGGAAGTCCATGTCATTCCAATTTATCATTAGGCTAGGCTTAACAAAAAAATACTCAAGTTAGACAAATATGGCACAACATAATATCTATGACACACAACATAAGGTTCATATATTCTCACCTGAAAGTCATATAATTCCAATTTATCATTAGGCTAGGCATAACATAATGCACAACTCAATGTTCAACAAAAACAACTCAGTTCATTTTTACACAACAAATACTCTAACATTTTTGATAGAAGATTTTCTTCATATTAGATCATATTTTATTCAGTTCACATGTAAAAGTCCAATATAAACAAGTCAACCATCATTATTGTACAATAACCAGGGTTTTAAAAACCGGACCGAACCGGCCGGTTCAACCGGTTGAACTGAGAACCGGCTCCTGGTCTGGTTCGGTCGACCCTTAAAAACCGATCAGCAGAGAACTGATCAACAACCGGTTAAACCGGTCAAAAATCGGTAAAACCGGACAAAAACCGGACCGGTTCTCATGAAAGAACCGGAAAAAATTAAAAAAAATAAAAAAATAAATTAAAATTAAAATTAAATTACATCTTTCTTGATATTTAAATGAAAAGCTTCAGTTATAATTAATATTAATTATGTATTTATCAATAAAAAAATTATATTATCAAGCATCTATAATATATTTTTGAAAAAAATGCATATTTAAATGTATTTTTATTTAATTATGATATATAAATTAAAAATATATTAATTTAATATCAACCGGTTCGACCCCGGTTCGACCACGGTTCGACCAATGAACCGTGAACCAGTGCCTCGTCCGGTTCAATGACCGGTCCGATTTTTAAAACCTTGACAATAACTAATCCACTCTAAAATTTTTGTGGCTAAAATGGTTCAGCAACATTTACCTCATATCAGCAATAGAATCACAAATAAAATTTCAATTTCAACATCACATTGTAGTTTGTACAACGAAAAGTCCATCTAATATGCATCCTACTACCTCATGTAAAACCCCAATTAAATGCTTCCATTAAATGAGCTATTACATATTAAATGAGTGAAGATCACTTCTGTTGTCACTTCACCAGCAACTGACATGCAGCAATAACAAATCTTAAATTATTTCTACCCTTAAATTATTTCTACAACAAAAATGGATGCTGCTCATTTCTATAGCAAGAACAGTAAAAATCTCAGCTTATTTTTACAGCAAGAATGTAAAAAACCTGAAAACCTTCAGCTGAGATCTTGAAATCATTAGAAGCATTGCTGAAAATAGATGAATTTTGAAATTTGCGCACCTTAAAAGTTACTCCTCTCGAGTAGAGCTCAAAATCATTCCCATCCTCCAGCTGAATACACATTCTTGCATTTGTCATCCTCTTTCTACATTTAATTACATTTCTTTCCATTAAGGGCAAAATAATATTTTTTTTTAGTGTGAAGAAATGTTGCAATTGGAGCCCTAAGGCCTACAAAGCAATTTCAGATTGATTTAGATCTTAAGTGATATAAATTATGTTTTTAGGGCCCTTAATGTCATTCTTCCTATTTTTTATGTACAAGAGAGAATTATTGTTGAGCAACTTCAATAGTGGTACGTCACTTTATCTTTAATTTAAATGGTTTATAATTTTTTACATTCGTTTTTTTTATATATATTGGTATGTTATCTGATGTGTTAGGCCACTTTTTTTTTTTTTTTATCTCTATATAAAACTATATTAACTCTCTGCACGGGGTGTAGGGAGATTAGTCTTTAAAAGAACAAAATCCTATAAATTAGAAGAAGGTAATAATAAAATCTATGAATTCTAGTTTATGTATACAATATAATGATAATAATTGGAAGAGTATAATAATATAGAGTTGTTGTTAAAAACAGTCTTGATGTCCTGTCGACAATGCACACGCACAATGATAATAATTCTAGCTAATTAATATTTATTGGTTGACTCTTAACATACAACGATAATAAAATCTGCGAACTTAGTGCGTGTTTGGGTATTTTACTTTTTACATTTTAAAAGGACTTTTATAACTTTTAGAAAGTAAAAGTAATTTGGCTAGCATTTTATTTCTAAATATATATTCTAAAAGTCTATTCATATGAGCATCAAAAGTCCTTTTCCAAAAAAAAAAAAATTGGGAGAGTTGCTTTTAATATTTTAAATGTAGGAGTTAAAATTTTTAACCACCTCTTTTTCTAAGTTGTCCCTTGTTAATATTTTTTTAAAAATGAAAATAAAAATATTTATAATTATTTTTTCAACATATCAATTTTTTTATTATTTATAATTTTTTATTGGTTAAAATATCAAATTTTATATTATTGAAAATGTATCCTCTTTAGTAATTATACATTTAAAAGTATTTTTTATCATATATTATTCAAACAACTTTCAATTTGTCAAATTAATTTTTTTAAAAAAATTCAAACACAAATCTTGTTGCAGTAACTAATTTTTATTAAATAAAATTTTGACAAATAAATTTTTTCAAACTAAAAATCAAACGCACTTTAATTGTTGTTAATAACAATCTTGATGTCCCTATTGACCGACCTCCAGTTGTCCTTTTTTATTAGTAAAAGGGTGAATGTGTTAAGCTTGGGAAAATAACAATCAAGGATTGTTGGAGAAAATTTATATTAGTCAAGGACTAATTGTTGTCAAAGCTTGAATAGACTATTGTTAATTTAAAATGAATTGCTGTCAAAACCTGAATGAATACTTATTGATAAAAAATTAACTCAAATCAATAAGTATTAGTTCAAGTTTTGACAACAAGTGATCTTTAACTGATATAAATTTTCTCCAATAGTTCTTGATTAATATTTTTCCATTAAACTTTTGCATTATAATTGATATTGTAAAAAAAAATGTTTTTGCATTATTGAGATGATGTCACCTGCAAATTGTAAGTTTTTCATTTTATTTTATTTTTTTATTTTTATATCAGGCGTGTTCGAATCCTTAACCTCTACATATACCTAGCCCATATTTATCACTTGAGCTAGCTATCAAAGCTTGAGTTCATTTATTGTGTCCTATATTTCAAAACCCTTCTCTTGCATAGCAGCCAAAGGCGTATTTTTTTTCCCTGAATATAAGGCGAATTATATTAAAAGAAATGAAATGTGAATAATAAATTAAAAATTAATTAAAACCCTAGCATGGGCGCCAAGTGATAGAAGTTGGGGAGGAGAAATCAGAAAATAAACAAGAAATCAAAGGAGAAAAAAAGATCCTAATATACAGGGTTTTAAAAACCAGACCGAACCGGCCGGTTCAACCGGTTGAACCGGGAACTGGCTCCTGGTCCGGTTCGGTCGACCCTTAAAAACCGGTCAGCAGAGAACCGGTCAACAACCGGTTAAACCGGTCAAAAACCAGTAAAACTGGACAAAAACCGGACCGGTTCTCATGAAAGAACCGGAAAAAATTTAAAAAAAAATAAAAAATAAATTAAAATTAAAATTAAATTACATCTTTCTTGATATTTAAATGAAAAGCTTCAGTTATAATTAATATTAATTATGTATTTATCAATAAAAAAAATTATATTATCAAGCATCTATAATATATTTTTGAAAAAAAATGCATATTTAAATGTATTTTTTATTTAATTATGATATATAAATTAAAAATATATTAATTTAATATCAACCGGTTCGACCCCGGTTCGACCACGGTTCGACCAATGAACCGTGAACCAGTGCCTCGTCCGGTTCAATGACCGGTCCGGTTTTTAAAACCTTGCTAATATATCGTCATATTGATAATTGAATGCAAGCTGAATGAAGGATCTAGTTGGAAAAAGAATTTCGATTTGCAAGCTAATAAGAAAAAGGAGAAATCATTTCCAATGGAAAACAAAAAGAAAATCATTTAAGGTGATTTTATACATGTACAAAGAAGAATGTTAGACTTACCTGTAATTAATGAGGGTTGAACAAATACTTTGAAATTTTGTAAAGAAAGGCAGAGGAAGACAGAAAAAACACTCAAAAAAATTATTGAGCAGAACATTTCAGTAAACAATATATTCAAATATGTGATTGTTAATATAGCACAATAACATACTATACCTGTAGCTGACTCCACTTAATAATATTATACTAGTTGATGTTATTGTTTATCCAGCGGATCAATACATGGCATGGTTTAATTTCACCTTCTGCTAATAACCTTGTTTAATACTAGTTACACCGTAGCATGACTCTCAGAAGAAATGACAGAAGAAGAAGAAGAAGAAGAAGAAGAAGATTTCTCTACGTATAGACTTTTAAGCTATGTTGACATTTCTCTACGTATAGACTTTTAAGCTATGTACATCTTACAAAATATATCTCAAACAAAAACATTTCAAAGGTTCAATAAATTTAATCTCGGTCAGATATGTTGACGACCTTTTGTCTCCAGCAAGAAAATTTTGGATCACCCCCTTAGTTTATTCCCCACGCCTGCAAATTATCATAGGATTCAGTAACTCTTTTAAGGCCAAGGCAACAAAGATCAAACACTATTGTTTAAGACAATTATGTATGCTTCTTGGTGAATAGATATCATGAATGAGTAAACATCGAATCCAAAAAAGAATTGTAATTAATAGTCAATATAAACATCCAAATAAAAAGACAGGATTCTAAGGGAAAAGGGGTACCTGAATTCGGCCATCAGATGTTCCAATCGCCAAAATTTCTTCATTGTCGTCGATAGCCATGCAAGTGATCTTACCATTCGTACCAATCTGTAATGTATCAATTCTGTTATGTTTCTTCCTATCCCAAATTTCCACAGCTCCTCCCTTGCATCCTAAGTAAATTAATTCTGAGCTCAATGCCATCGTCCTCACTTCTGAAGCAGTTACAAGTGATCCAATCATGCTATAATTGGACTTTTTCCATATCTTGAATACAAATATAAAACAGAGTTAAATGATTAACTTCGGTACATCATTCACTGAAGCAGCATCTCAATTACTTTAGATTCTTTTTCATGCTACAAAACTCTAGACAACCCTTGGGCACAAGAACTGCCGTTTATTCCAAGAATCTAAATAAATTCTTGGGTGATGAAAGGAGAATGAAACTCTTGATTTTGAGTTATGAACTACTGTAAAATTATCGTCATTTAATAAGTTTGAATTAAGTTCATTTTAGAGGCAAAACTGATGTTTATTATGGGAATTATGCAACATTTTAACTGCTTACTTGGAAGTTTCATACTGGAACATAATTACGAGACTCTGGGAGAGGCAATTTGTTTAATTTTTTTATGTGTCCTTCTAAATATTTCCTCTAGATGATGGTAGTGATATGTCATGAAATTATAGTCTTGAGAAGGATACCTTTATAGCAACTCCATCCAGAGTAGAACTGGCTGCATATATATGTTCGCCATGTATCTGCAGGGCATAAACGGGATTTGCTTTACCAAGCAATCTTTTAGAACCACTTTGAATGGTATTGACAGTTCCTTTTTCCAAATCAATCTCCTGAAATTTCAAACAAGTATTATTTTCAAAAAGGCAAAAAGGATCAAAGTGGTTAAGACTGTCATAACTCCTTAAAACTTGTTACCTGAATACTGTTGTCGTGACATCCACAGTATAGTCTCTCTTGAGCAAGAGCCAAGCATCTGATGTATTTGTTACTGTTTAACAGCCTCAGTTCTCCATGCAATGATTGAACCTTATTAATTAACAACTTAGTTTTAGACTTTAGGTGAATAAATGATTTCTCTTTTTTCCACAAGTACATAAGAAATAATTGATAAGAATTACATTCGTTTGGGGGAGAAGAAGCATTAAGTTCACCAGAGATAAAACCGACTGAGACATTTACTTTTTAACGAAAAAATCAGATAGAGAAAAGTAATAAAGAAAATAGTGCAAAATGTAACTCATAGCAATTAAACAAGCAGGATGTACTAGTGTAACAGAAAGGCTTTTTCCTTATAAAAGGAAGACTGGTGGGGTGTTGTAATGGGATCAGGCATGCTAAGGGGTGGTCACATCAGACTCGTGGTCCATCAGATGAAAGAAGAAGAAGAAGGATTTATGATTTCATTTAATACCTTGACACCATTTCCCTGAGGAATGTAGCAAAATTTGTTGTTGGTTACAGCTAAATTATGAATATGATCTTTCATGTCATGCACTTGTACGCATTGTATTGCTGACTTTCCGATAGACCAGACCTGGTCATCAATGAAAAGAGAGTTTTATTGAGATGAAAGCATAACATTAGTTTTTTCTCCAAGGAAAAAAGAGAAAGCAGAGGGTATTACCTTAACAGATCGATCAAGTGAACCACTGTACAGTCTGTCAATAGATTCTAAAATTGACAAACTTGAAACAGCCTTCGTGTGTTCTTGCGTCTCTTGTATCAGATGGAATAAGCTCCCCCTCACTGTCCAGACCTTTAGAAATTACAAAGAATTTGTCAAATGAGCTTAAGTTTTTATATTGCACAAAGTTGTTAGACAAATTAGACTATAACATTTTGTTTTTTTCCAGATTCAGGAATAGATTCCCTTTAGTTAAGCATAAATCCATGTTCGAACATAACTGGGTCTTGCATGAACCCGGCACTTCCACTAACTACATATTGCTAGTTTGATCACATGAACAATGGTTAAAGTAAACATTGATTTAGTTTCAACTGATTATTTCAGTTATTCTAGTCGTTTGTTTCCAATACTTAAATCATTTGAGGTGCTCAAGAAATTTGTAATAGTTTAATTACCTTGATAGTTCCATCTGAATGACCTGAAAAAATTTTATCCTTGTGACAAATGACAGACAACACTTCTCCATTCTCACTGCAATCTACCTGAATTAACTCCTTATGCATCCAGATGCCCTGTTTCAATCAAGAACATTTACGTAGCTAACACAGTGGCTCTATTTTAAAACAATTTAATAATATAGAAAACTTACTGCTTTAGATTCATTCTCTTCAACCAAAAATTTGAGCATTTCAGATGCAAGGGGGGAGAATCTCTTTAGCTCTCTTAGACCTTTTAGGACATCCTTAGTGTAGGAAGAAAGATCAAGCAATGCGTCTGAAATTTACAATGTCAAGCACGCTCCTCATTTTCTTAATTTCTACCATAATGACAGACCTTCTTATATGCATCAGTAAACAACATAAAGTAAAACAATTGAATTTGAGGCTTAGAGCTTTATGCACATGGAAAAAGGAGAGTTGTTTGACATGGAACAAAATATAAAGATACCAAAATATTTATATAAATAAAGTCTGACATAAATTAGTTTGTTGCATTTTGTGTCTTACTTATTTTTCATATTTCCAGATGTAGTCAACCTGCTTTTCATTATTTCTCAAACAGAACTTTTTGTTCTAATAGAAACACATGGCTCATACAACTTACCAGGGTATTGAAGAAAGCTGTTTAAAGCAAGCATAGAAAGGACTCTATCTTCTGTGTCCTTAGAAGATTTTAATATAGATACAAAGTGCTTGAGCATGCAGACACAGGCTGCTCCTCGCGTTCCTGTATCAGGTAGAATGTTAAGCATGTATGTAAGCCATGTGGCTGACACAAAGCATGCTGAACTTAGTTGTGTACTTCGACTTTTCACGCCTTCAGCGAAAGCCTCGAAAAGGAGGCCAAACTCATGGCTAACTAAAACGGACGCAATTTTTCTCTCCCAATCATCAGCTGCCTTCTCTTCTTCCTGTTGATATCAAATGGAAAAGAAATTAATAATAAATGAGGAGACCAAAAGAATTATCTTTGTTATCAGGATGCCAAACCAAATATACGAGATTAAAAAAGACGTTTGCCTGGCAAATATCAGAAACTCAAAACCCAGTACTTAAAGATTTTAGAGAAATATACTGGATTCATTTCAAGTTCTCCGCTGATATGATCCATCTGATCAAGATTTCTATAATTTCCATTAACGCCTGCACGTTTAAGAAGGACTTCTCTAGTAAGAGGCTTCCCACTGAAGTTGAATCTTCCTTGCAATGACACTATTGTCTCAGCAGCTATTACTTGGGCAGCCGGGAAATCAGTGTTCCTGAGGCATGAAATAAGAGTATCTATAGACTCTTCACGGTATATACTCATCTTTCTTGGCTCTACCTGCACACAAAATTATGATTACAACTCCCTAGTACTAGTAGAGCATTTCAGCTTCTCAAGTTTTAAGGCATATCAATCACGCAACTGTTCCTTTCCATTCTAATATGTATGGTGAAATCAAACTTAATTTCCATCGAGAAGGATAGACAGATTCAAACCAGAAGATCAAGTTGGAGTAAGAGGCCAGCCACAACTGGACATTGGTCTTGAAGGGCTGTCTGCATATAAACGAGGAAGGTGTGCATTGTACTGAAAGAACCTTCTTCCTTTATAATGTGGAGGATTTGTTCATTGAATGTCCTCCTGAAGGAAACCAAAAGGTTGAATTAACCTATTAAGGAGCCCAAAATACATCAACTACAAAGTAAAGTAATATGTTTAACGCAACGATATATATGAACCAGATTTACCTATTTAATTTGACTAACTCAGAAAAAAATTGAATTATCTTAAAACGTTCTGCATCATTCGCCCCAACGAAGCTTTCCAAAATGGGAGAGAGCTCAACTCTTTCAGCAATGACGTGCCTGCAAGTTCCATCCTCCTGGATGCATCTTAATAAGATCTCTGCTGCAGCAATCCTCTCCTCTGCCCACTCAGCTCGAAAACTGCCAATTATATATCCAATTACTCTATTAGTTATCAAAGTCTTGGCTACTGAAGATGCAATTCTCTCCTCATTGCTTCCAAGAATCCGTGCCAGTAAAAGTACCACAGCTGACTTTGGCTTTATGCACATCTTAAGCAAGTCCTCCTCTTTCTTATCAAAAACTGTTATGAGAGACTCCAGCATGGCCATTTCTGCAAGAGTCGTAGTAGGAGGTTTCAGAAGATATATTAGTACAACAGCCTCGGTCAAGCCTTTCTTGAAAAGTGCCATAATACATTCTACATCAGAGTCCACTTGGGTAAGAGTCTGAATAACAGCATTGTCTCTAGTACCCATCTCAGCCAGAAGAAAAACTGTTACTTGAAGCACCTGGGGATCAACAGAATTAAATAGAATTTCCATAAACCCATTAATGATTGGAGGTTTGGATAGCATGCTTTGGATATCCACTCCCAGGTTTACTTCTTTCCATAATTGCTCAATTTGAAGCACAGCCATCTCAGACTCCTCGAGGACCTCTGACATATACAGCTTGTTGATTGCATGTCGTAACTCACGAATCATCCCATCAACATTGGCCTGTGTTATAACACTATTAGGAGAAGTTGAAGGCATTGTTGACTTGATTTCTACTTCAGTTTCAGCATGTAGACTGTCAGATGGAGATGGAGATGGGATTGAATTGGGATTCTGTTCTTTCCAACTTGCAATTAGTCGTTTGAGCACATAATTTGTTTTAGGAAGTTGGGTATTTTGCAGCTTCTGGCGAGTGATTGGACAGGTTGAGTTCCCCCTGTTAAACCACTCTTCGATGGCTTTCCGTTCATATGTCTGACCTGTCTCAAGAGTCACTGGATCATCAAAGAGATTGCTAGTTATTGGGCAGACAAAGTCCTTGGGAGGCATACATTTTTCGTTTCTATGCGGCTGGTGATCATAATCTGCCATGGCATAATCTGGGGAACTAGAAACATGAAGAATCCAAGTTTGAGAACACACAGCAAACAACAAAACTATGATAAATGAATATTTCTATGGCATACCGTCCAGGTTCTGATTCTTGGATTTGGCTTCGTCGAGGCTTCAGTGATACCATCATGTTGTCTTTTTCCTACGGGACATAACTTCACTGCTTCAAAACATAAACTATTATAGCTAGCTTAGTGAATTCAGTCCGCATTGCATTTTGCTCTTCTTGTAAGTATTGATTACCTCAGTTTCTGCTTCAGATTCTGACGAATAGCAAGGCATATTTTCATCCACCGAAGGCTCAGTTCCAGCGTCTATGTCTGAATGGGATGGTAAGGACAGATTTTTAGAAGATTCTTGGTGTTTGAGAATTTTAGGAGAGACTCTTTGAGGATAAAATGGTGCATTCAACCACTTGGCGCTGAAACTGCTACTCGAGAGTGCCGTTTCGGTCCATATTGGCTGCTGTCACGGGAAAAATTAAAATTTAAAAAAGGAGAAAAGTCGAGGAGGGATCCCATTAAAAAATTAATATCAAATTAAATTTTTTTTATAATTAAAGTTTTTAACTTTAATATCTGTTTCAATACTAAAATTTTTAATTTAATATTCCATCCGTCTTAAATTATAAGATACTTTTAAATAAAATTTTACATATTAATAAACTTCATTAAATACACTTAACAACCTTATTTTTTCAAAACAAAAAATAAACTTCTCAAAATATCCATAATTTAATATAATGAAAAAAAATGATGAAAATTAATTATAAAGAGAGAAATGATAATATTAAAATTGGAGTATTTAATAAAATATTAATATACTCAAAGTATCTTATATTTTGAGATGAAAAAACTCCTTCAAAATTGCCTTATAATTTGGGACAGAGAGAGTATTAATTTTTTATGAGGTCCCTATTTGTACTTCTCTTTTAAAAAAAGTAATGTGTATATCCTTTATCATATTGATTAAATAATTAATAGCTTTATAAAAATTAGAGAAAATGATAATAAAATCATCTCAAATTATGTAAATGACAATCTAATCCCTTAAAATGTCATAATTTCATTCTATGTTAATAAATTTTAAAATAAAAAATTATTTTATCAAAACAACAAGTCAAGTTACAACTTTTGCTTAAGAAATAATAACTTTTATTTTGCAAGTCACAAGAGTTAAACAATAAACCATAGTATTATTAAAAAATAAATTCTCAAAACAATAAGTCTCAATCACAATTTTTACTTAAAAAATAATAATTTTTATTCTGTAAATTGTAATAGTTATACAAAAAATTACAGTTTATCAAGTGTAATTTATATTATTAAAAAATTTTTCACAATAATAAGCTCCAATCACAATTTTTATTTAATAAATAATAATTTTTATTTAAAAAATTGTAAGAATTGAATAAAAAATCATAATTTATCAATAAAAATAAAATAAACTTTTTAATTTAAAATTTATTAATAAATTTTTTTTATAAATTTAAATAAAATTATAGTATTTTAAAAAATTAAATTATTATTTATATAATTGTTAAGACTTTTATTGTTATTTTTTCAAAAATATATGTATAAATGAAAAGCAACTTAGAAAAATATAACAAAAGTAAGTACAACATTACATTATACCGTCCGTTCTTAAACAAAGGCACACTTGTTTCCGCTGTCTCCCCTTGGCTATGCTCGACTTCTGCATCTTCTCTATCGCTCTTCAGAACCGACAATGGCGGACTGGTTGACGAGTCCCCGTTATTATTCACCAAAACTTCTTTGAAGTACTCGGCAATAATCCTGCAATTATCATCAATAGCCTCTTCGTAGTCTCTCTCCAATTCCCTTAGCTTTGAAGCTTGATCATTGCTCATCTGCGACAAAGATTTCGTGGAGGGCAAGACGACATATTCATCCGAAATTGAATAATCGTCTGGGTAGCGCGCTGAATTTTCTGATGTAGATGGCAGTATTCTCGCTCTTTGTTCATCGAAGGATCGGAAAACTGGGAGGAGGTGGAGAGAAAACAGCTGCTCGTAGAGAATCGGAGCGATTTCCGATCGGGCCAACGAAGGGCTTAAATAGAAGGTTTGAAGAAGACTTAAGGCGGCTTCAAGTTGGCGCTTGTTGATCATGTATATGAGAGAGAGAAGGAAAGAGGAAACCGGGTTTTGAGGTAGAGGAAGGAGGAGCTTCTCGGCGAGGTTGAGGGAGGAGGATCGAATGGCGGGATTGGAGACAGAGATACCATTATCGAGAGTATCGGCGGCGAAATTGAGGTGTTTGAGGGTGATTTGGCTGGAGATTTGAGACTCACGAAGGAGGGTGGAAATGAGGCGGCGTCGGAGCTGGGAATGCAAGAGGACGTCGGAGATGAAGGCGGAGGTGTGTTGAAGGATCTGAGAAGAAGTGGTGGTGGTGTGTTGGTGGTGGTTGAGATGGACATGGCGGTGGTGGAAGCGAGAGGAGCAAGGAGAGGCTTTGGAGGATGAAGACAATGGAGTTTGGAGTCACAATATTGGAGGCTTCTTTCATTAGTATCGGTAATAGCAATTCAATTTGCCGGCGCGAAAAGTCTCAGCAAGGACGGGCAGACGACTGACTCTGATATGACCACTTTGCATTTTTTTTAATATGCATGCAAGAATTATTCCGCAATATTACTATTTAATATTGAACAATGTTTTTAAAAGGGGACCAACCGGCCGGTTGGATCGAAAATCAATCATTGGTACGATCCAATTAATGTTCAAAACAATGGACTGGCTGAAACGGTCAAGAATCAGTAAACTGATCAACAAACTGAGAAGACCGAAAAAGGTGACCGGATGACTGGTTCAAGAGGTGTAAGAGATTCAAGCTGAAAAAATAAGAGGGAAGAGGCTTAGAGGAAATGTGAAGATGAAAAAAGAAAAGATATTTATAAAAAATCAAGGAAAAAAAAGAGAGATTTTATAATAAACCACCACCTTAGGTATGTCTTTCCTGTCACAAAACTATCTGATCGACCCTGAAATCATCTGATGCCAAGAGCCTCAAAATCCTCCACCTCATGATAGCCACGGCCGCAGAGGAAAGGAGAAAATGGGGTTGGGGGCTTTTTGTCTTTTGTTATTATATGAAGGATATTAGAAGCATATTCTCTCTCCATGTGCAGCATCTCATTATTATATTATTAATATAAAGAAACATAACTTTAATTTCTACATTTTCCTTGCGAATATTATTGGTCATTACATTTTTTTTAATATTTTAAATTTTTTATTTTTTTTAATGTTTTAAGTCTGAACAAAGAATCTTATCTTAAAAGGATTTAAAACATAAAAATAAAAGTATAAAAATTTAAATATTAAAAAGTATAAAAATTAATAGCAAAACACGAGTGAAATATAAGAATTCAAATTTATGTTTTTCTTTTTTTAGATAAACCAAAATTATATTTTTCTATTAATATGTTAAATAGAGCATGGAGAAAAGAAGCAATGAAGCAACGTCCGTCATGATATTAAAAAGGAACAACATAAAAAAAAATGATATTAAAAAGGAACCATAAAAAAAAATGTGAAAAGAAGCAACAGGAGTACAGGATAATACAAAAATTATTTATATTTATTTCATGGACAGTGCAAACATTTTGATGAAAAGATTAACATTAATACCATTAAATGTTAATTTTTTGGATAATCAAGGAAATTTTATTAAATTCTATTTTATACTGTAAAAAATGAAGTGGATGAAATAAAAATATATTAAAATATTAGTTTTTATGATTTTGTATGAACTTATTTGTGACATAGATGTATATATATTATTAAAAATATTTAAAATAATTATATTTGGTTCAACCATGATTTGACCCCAATCAAACTATTAACTCTTGAAATCAATGCATTGTTTATTTAATGATTGGTGTAATCTTTTAAAACTCTAGATATTTAAAGCTTTTTTTTATCACGTCTATGATGAGAGTTCCATGATGAGTGAAGTAATTTTTATGTGCAAAAGAAAATTATTGTAGAGCAACTTCAATAGTGACACGTCACTTTATATTAATTTAAATCATTTATAATTTTTTTTATTCGTATTTTTTATATATTGGTATATACATATTTCATGTGTCAGGCCCCTTTTTTATTTTCTTATAAAACTAGATTAACTCTCTGCGTGAGGGAAAGGAGATTAATTTTTAAAAGAACAAAAATCCTATAAATTAGAAGAAGGGTGATATAAAATCTATGAATTGTAGTTTATATATACAATGATAATAATTGGAAGTGTATCATACCTCACAATAATAGCTATTCATTTTCACCTCTCAAAATAATATTCAAAATGGCTCAAAGGGGAAAAAGTAATAGTCTCATTATGTTTTACTTGATTAAATTATATCTTTATTATGTTTAATCATATATATTTATTGATATTCAATGGTTAAATGTGAGTTTTCAAATCAACACACCTTTATATAATATAAAATTTTTTAACTATTTATACTATTATAAGTTATAAATTATAAATAAAAGTGTTAAAGATCATTTTTATCCCCTAACTTTACCAAAGCATCATTAGAGATTCTAAACTCAATTATGGGGTATTTTTTATCTCTCAACATTAAATATTCCCTTCTTTATTATCTTGATAAAAACATTTAATGTCTATTAGTCATTAATGAATCCCACTATTTTGTAAATATTTTTATTGATTTAAGAGTCATTTTTGTCCTTAATTTTTATTCAGAGTCAATGAACACCTTCAACTTAAATATTTTATAATAAAAATATAATTAAAAATATAATGTGAGATCCATTAATTATTGAGAGGATCTTTAAAGTTGAGAAGCAAAATTGATTATAGTTGAGCTTCGAATCCCTAGTCATCTTTAGTTAATAAAATTGAGGGGTGAAAATAATCATTAATTCTAAATAAAACAGAAGAGATGAGGGGCATTTTGGAGATTTCATTGACTTCGAAGTGTGGAGGAACCCAGGCAGGCCGCCTTGCCGGCCAAATTGACCGTTACAAGGAACCATACATTCACATCATCACATGTTCATCGCATTGAATTGAAGCCGTGATTCAATCCGTCCGTGTTCCTCGCTTTCACTTTCACTGTCAAGTTGTACGATTTTTTGTATTTTTACTCCTCGAGCTCTCCCACGCGTCTTCTCTTGTTTTTTTTTTTTCTTTTCTTTTTCTATTGACTAGTATTTGGAAAATGTGGAGTATTATATCACCTCTCACTTACATTAATCCGAACCCTTGTAGGATTTTTATAATCAACAATGACTGAGGATTAACCAACAATGACTGACCTCATGAATATCTTAAGAATGCTCTTGGTATATATAATTATTTATTAAGTAAATGAGTAAATTATTTTTTTTTTAAACTTTAGGTTAAGTAGTACCAAAGATTTTGAATTTATTTTTTGTGTAAATTGCTCCCTCTCAACTTTTAAAAATAGTATAATTTGACCTTACCATTAACTGAAGTTAATTGTGACTGTTATTTGACAAAAAATGATGTCAAAAATTATATAAAAAGTGACAAAAAATTACAATAAAGGACTTGAAAATTGCAAATAAAGACCAAAAAAATTACATGAAAGAATAAAAAAAATTGATCCTTTTTTATAATTTTTAAAGTCTACTTTTATCATTTATGGTCAACTAACTATTAAAGTTAATTTTTGTTAATAATAGGGACTAAATTGTATTGTTTTTAAAAGTTGAGGAAAGAATTTTCACAATAAACAAATTTAAGGTTTTTGATATTATTGAACCCAAAATTCAGACAATAATTTGCTCATTAACCCTTATTTATTTAATGCAATTTCATCAAACTTGAGACTTTGAGATAAAACTAATCAATTTTCACACACCTTTTTCTTTTTTAAAAAATCCTACTAGCTAGCATTCTACGTAAATTCCATTACGTTTCTTTCCGCGTAGCTGTTTTTGGTGTGTGTGTGTGTGTGTGATTTTTAAGTGTCCCTCTCTATCGTCTTCAGTCTTGTTTTTTTGATTGGGATAAATAAGTTATTTGCCCTAGGTTTCGCGCTGCCTCGTTCTGTATTGTGATTCAGGTCATGCATATACTTTCGTTCGATGTTCAAAACATAATATGCAGAGTACGCATCTTTCTCATTGACTCTTACGACTCCTGATATTCTAGCAATAATCTAGCTCCTCTTGCATTCTATGATTCTGCGCATATTTTTTAATCACCTTTTTTAAACAGTTTCTCCGCGCATCTACTGTACCTTCATGCAAATTTATTTTTATTTTTGAATTTAATATTTCATACTTTTTAATAAAAATAAATATGATATTATTCTATAATATTAACTAAATTTAGTTTGAATTTCGATATATATATATATATAATATATATTTGAATACATAAACAGTCACGGCGGCAGAGGAAAGAAGGACATGAATGGAGTTAGGGTTTTTGTCTTTTGGTATTATGGGATTACCGAACTAGGAAAATAAAACTGGAGGAAGCAATTTTTTTCATGTGCAGGCATCATATCCCAGCGTCGAGCAAAAATAAAAAACAAAAACAAACAAAAACAAAAACAAAGACAAAACAAAATAAAAAACAAAAAGAAAAACGACAGGCGAGAAGACTTTGATATGAGAGGAAAATAAAAAAATATTTATTATTTATTTCGTGGACTTTTGCAAAAATTTTGATGAAAAGATTAGCATAAATACAATTTTGAAAAAATAACCTTATTCTTTGTAGAAAAATATTTGTATATAATAAAATTTAATATTTTAATATATTATTTATATAATTTTTATTATATGTTTCTTATTAAATAAAAATTAACGTTAAATTCTTTTATCTGACGGATAGCCAAAAAATATTTTGTTTCAATTTTAATTTTAATTTATTATATTATTAAATATATAAATAATCTAAGTTTTAAAAGGGGAGGAAAATTTAATTAAATGGAGAGAGGCAACAGGTAGGAAATGAAAAGATTCATGGGTGAGCTTGACAATTGAGTTTTCTTTTTAAAATATTTTTATATTTAGATAGAAAAGTTGAAAATAAAAAACTGTGAGTCTCACATGTAATTTTCCTCTCAATTTCCTCTCCCTCTCGTTTTTTCTCTCCTTTGTCAAGCAGGAGAAAAATAACATTTTCTACCAAGCACAATATTAGTGTTTGGCAAAAATTTTAATATAAACCCAATACATCACATCATTTTTAGTTTATCTGATAAAAATATAATATAACATGTCATATAGTTATAATTATAAAGATAAATTTATTCTGTGATGAGATGATATAAAGAGCCTTTTTATTTTCTATTTTCTTTTTCTTCCCCCCCCCCTCCTCATTCCATTGTAATCGTCTCACACAGTAATTGAAGCATAATTTTATCAGAAAGCACATGCTTCCTGCACATGATCTTATTCACAATGGATTATTACACTTGGACAATACGTATTTAAGTGTGTATGTATAGGCCTTTCATGCACCATAATCTTTCTCGAACACACGACAAAAGGGTTATCATCATTAGTGATAACCAAACGCCTGTTGATTCCAACATTGTCACCTGAAATGCCCACATCTCCAGGAAAATCATCATCAATGGTACAAAAAAACAAGCTTATAAGCGACAACCCCTTTGGGACCCCACGGTGCTTGTCACACCTTAAAAATAGAAAGTGATTAGCATGAGGTACTACATCATGCATCCCCATGATCCTCAAATCAAAAGTTCATTCCATTTCTAAAATGTAATTGAATTTATATTAAAATTTTAATGCTTTTGATGCTAATCATTATAGCAAAATCTTTAATATTTTGAAGAAATTTTGATAGAATTTTCCCCATAAATAAAACCTCTTGAAAATTTTTCAATACATTGTTTCAAATAAAATATCATATAATTTAAGAGCTAAGCTCTTTTTAGACAACAGACGAAATTTATAACAAATAAAGACCCTATGAGGAATTTCAATTAACTTTCCACCTAGCATGTCTAAAAGTTTCTCAAGAGTTGGCTAGAGGATCAACATCAGCTGAGGTATCTTAGACTAAAATAATTTCTCAATGAATAACGTCTCAATAATAGATAATTGAACATGAATAAAAAGAAAGTTTGAGATAATTATGTTAGCTAAAGAGACAACGATCTTATTAAAAATTTAATAAACTTTTGGAATAAAAGGGCTCTATATAACTTTAAATAAAATCTTGAACCATTAAATTTTTATCAAATATTATTGTCACTTGATTTCAAGAAAGAAAATAAAAAAAATTAATTATAAATAAATTACTAATTAAAACCAATGGGAATATAATATATCAAATAATAAAATTATATATTTATAGGAACTTATCAGAGCAATTAACAAATGTGGACATAAAGTCTCTAAGAATAATAATCAAATATGGCTTATGTCACAAAAACAAACATTGATATACAGCCCACGAGGGTAAAAAACCAAAGTAGTTTGAGCTATGCAAAACCACCACCTTATCTCCCCCTTTAATTTCTCCCAGACCAAAATCCATGCTCGATGCCCAACTCACCAAGCCAAATGTAAGCTAGTTCAAGCAATTAAGTGCCATTCATAGATCAAATGAGGGCATACTATGTATATTTATTTCCAAACAATAAGTCTCCCAGATAACCTCCCACATAGAACAATTCATGCACATATGATTTCCAAAAAATTATAAATTCTAGACGATATTGCATATTTTTCAAACATCAAAATTTCATAATGAAACATAATTATATATCAATCAATTTTTCGTCTCACTAGCAATTTATTTCCAAACAATGATTACACACAACACGCACTACACAATAACATTTGTAAAGCATATATTTTCCAAACAACACTTAATTTAAATAAAATATACACAACTAATCGCACAAGATACACTACAACCTAGTAGTAAAGATTACCTGTGCTCCTAACAAGCAAGTTTTCTTGGATAAGTGAATTATCACAACCAACAACACTAACACCCACACTTTACATAATATTTAATACCAAACATAATTAATATTGGGATTAAATACTAATCTCAATATAATCCTAATATAATGACCTTAAATTTTAAATTGGACAAAATTTTTCTCTCATGAATATTTTATTTAAAATAAGTTTTATAACAAGTAGAGAGTAGGAGTTTTAGTAAACTTATACTAGAAAATATTTTTTTGAAGATCAAGAGTTCAAATTTATCTAGCAAAAGTTTGAATTTATTTGGTTTCAAATTATAGAGAAACGTTTTTGTCCATTTTTGTAACTTTCCCTTGTGCCCTCCCTGGTAATTTTCTTTATGCTTTATTTTGTAATTTTTCCAACACTTCTTTGATCAGATTTTTATATCTGTCGTGTGAGGAAAGAAAACACCGCATTATCACCGATGTTGTGCTCTTCTTCCTTCTTCACTGTCGAACTCTTCTTCCTCCTCCTTCTCAGTCATGTTTCCTCGTTCCTCACCATCGGTCTGTGTCGTCCTCACTGCTGCACTCTTCTTCATCTTCGTTTGTCCATTGTAGTTGGTAAGTAGCTGCATTTTTCTTTCTCTGTCGTTGCCCTCTGCTTCATCACTGGTCCGAGCCAGCATGTGTGTGTGAGTGCTCTTCAATTTCCTTTCTTCTTCAGCTGCTATAAAAGTGAGCCTTCAAACCATTATTCTTTGTGATTTTGTCGAGCATATGTGGGTAATTTAGTGAATAAGGTTGCAAACTCTTCTCTTATGCGTGCTGTAATGGATATTGCTGTGAAATTTCTCATGCTTTGTGCTGTCATATATGCTTGAACGTAAAAAGGGAAATTGATTCAGGCTGAAGTTTTTGTATAAAGAACAAGATGATGATGGTATGGATTTGAGTTTTGGTTGAACTTGATCTGATTATTTGATGCTGATAAATCTTTAGGAAGTGAAATTGACGTGGAAGATGTTGGTGTTAGTTTAAATATTAATGTCCACAAGGTATCCGATGAAATGCTTGTTAAAAAACCTTTGCTTAATTTTGGTATTTTTTGTTGAAATTTTATTGGTTATTGTGAGAAGTATATTTTGTCGTCGGTGTTATTGATCTATAAACTTATTTTAAAGGTTGAAAAGAAAATTTGATTATGAAATTAATATGTAATTATTTGAATTTTTGAGAGTGGATGGTTGTTGATTAAATTATTATAGGAAACAATTATTTTCATGAAGGTTGAAGAGAGAATTAGAGAACTTTTTTTTTTCAAAGTAGTATTTGATTGATAATTTAAAGGGTTATCAAAGAGCTTGAAAATAAATTTTCCTTGCCTATTACAAGTAGAAAAATTATTGTGACATTAAGATAGTTGGTTTGTAGGGCACCATTGAAGTAAGCAAGAAATTAAAAAGGTCAAACTTTTGAATTCTTAAAAACTTTTAAATGAGTGGGTGATGTTTTGAATATATTTTCAGTAAATATTTATAAAAATTTTTTTATTTAAATATTATTATTATTACTTTATAAATTGTTTACATATTCTTGTTAATCCTATTTTCATATTAATAGTATTATTTCTCATAAGCAGTTTAATTATTTAATACCACATGGATATAAAATTTTTATTGTAATGATTTGTGTATAAAGGAAATGATGATAATTTTAGGCAATAGAAAATGATAATTGAATAATATTTGAAAGTGAGAATTTTAAAACTATTTTTCTTTCTCCACACACACTTGATTTTAATGAAGAGGACTGAGTTAAGAATGTTAGATAATGAAGAGGACTGAGTTAAAAATGTTAGATGCTAATGGTAATTCCGTTAACCCTTAATACGTCATGTTACACCTAGCTAACATGATGCTTATAGGAGGTGCTAGTCCCATGTGTAGGTTAATGCAGGGGAACGGAGGGACAGTTATTTGTAAACATCATAGTCACGCTTGTTTTCATAGGCTTCATGCTTGCGTTTGATTAGTGGTTCCTGCTGTGCTTAATTAGTTATTTACCCTCGTGGACTGTGTGTCCACACTTGGTTAGTTACCCTCATGAACTGTGTGTTCACACTTACTATTCATTCTGATAAAGCCCTCCTAGATCTAAACTAAAAATTCATTATTTTTATATTATTTCTTTAAAAGCATTCTACCTACCGTTTCTTGAATTTTTTATATTCTATGAACATATAAATTTTGATAAATTATTTGTCTTATTACCATTATTCAAATTCATGATTGTGTCATTGAGAGAAATAGTTGTCTATTATTATTAGTTTAAGTTCATGTTTATTATTTCAAAATTTTAAATTAAATTTATTCGTTAATATCTTCATATATTTATATACATGTATATGATTGGAATGCTACTCACCGGTATTTCTTTAGTCTTAGATAGTGTAGCTGACTCTACACCTTTAGCAGATCATTGAGAGGCCTTTTGCTTTTTTGCAAAAGAGAAGGCATATTGCGATTATTATTTTGATAAAACTATGTATTGTATTTTATAATCATAACTTAGTACTCCACATACACTGTAGTTAGGTCCTAGCCTTATTTAGTTATTATATAAATTGTTGGAAAGAAGCTAGTCTTCTAGCTAGGTTGGTTGGAAGGTTCTATTGTTGTTGTAAGAATTTTGAGAGGTTCAAATATAGGAGAGGCTTTGTCAAAATTTTTACAAAACACTTAAAACTTTACAAATTTTATTACTATATTTAACTTACATATATCAATATTTTAGCTTAGTTCTTGATCAATTAAGGTTTATGCGATATGAGTTTCATCTCATATGTCATGCCAATCACACCTTAACATTAGGGTGTGATACCTAAGGTTACATTAATTATCCTCATTAACCCAACACCCTTTGATCTCTCAAAGGTTTGAGGTAATCAAGGGAACCTTACTTTGGGTAGTTATATATTAATTGATTGTTAAATGTGAATTGTGATGTTATATGTATGAGTTTGATTTTCAATGTGAAACCATGTATTAGTTTCAATAAGTGAATGAAAAACTTGAATGTGTATAATGCTATTTTTGGCTTGAAATGCAAAATGTGAAGTCAAAAGGATTTTTAACTATGAACATGCTTATGCTTTTGAAAAATGAATGTGATATTGAGTAGAGGTAAATTTGTGTTAATGAGAAGTGGGTTTTGAGATAAGGGAGAAAATGATGAGAATATATACTTGGGTAGTGCACAGTCGTGAGTCCAACTGATTATTGTAATAATGAGTAAATGAAAATGAAAATGTGAAAATGAGTAAGTATGTTTATGGCATGATCAGTGGCAGGAGTTCGCCAAGGGATTTAGAGTAGAAAAAATCAATATGGTATTTAGGCTGCACTCTGATGCACGAGGGTATAGCCTTGTCCCATAGTTTGTCGAGAAACTATCCCATAGTTTGTTGAGGGATTAAAACCTAGTTATATTCACAGGTTCAATGAGGAGAATAGTTTAAGGTATGAGACACCCCATAGATTTGAGAATGGGAGAAGCCATGGTCTGAGAGTAAGTCATGTGATCTTTGGCCAGGTCACACCTCACGATTAGTGAGCTTGGGTAGTTCAATCACATGAATGGAACCCTAATCAGTATTATAGCCCACAGTTTCGGTCTAAGAAAATAAGAAAGATATAAAATTGGTTGATCATTGCCTATAGAAATATATGACATGTCACATGTGTTAAGTTATGGCAAGTTACATGAATAATAGGTCATAGTCACATATCTAAGAATATGGTGACAATGCATCTAGTTATTATGAGATAAAGAAGTTATTTAATGATAGATAAAAAATTATGATATATGTGAGCATGTTTTACACACTTAGTTTCTTATGCATGTACTTGGTTTATAATTGATATATAATTGCATAGGGTAAGTTTAACCTTGGTTACTAAGTGACTAGACTCACCCCTTTTATTTAACACTTTTGAGGCTCTAGCTCTGGTGTTGAGAGGGAGAAAGCTAAAGAGGCTAGAAATTAGCATATTCCTTTCTGTATGCCTCTAGCTTAGTTTATTTTGTGTAATAGTATGTGTTTGTCAATTTTAGGATGCATTCCATCACACTTGCACTATTTTATTATTGGGAATGTTAGATTTGTATTTTGGCCTTGATTCTTTGTGTATGTTGATATTATTTGTTAATATGAACAAAATACTAGTGTAAGTGTAGAAATAGACATTTAAATATTTCTATTGTTTTGGGTGTAAAGTAATGTCAATTTACCTCCCCCTCTATTTTTTGTAAAAAAAGGGTTAAGGAGTGAATTTCTATTATACTATGGTTTCAATATGTGTGACATGTTATACTAGTAGTCCTGAGTCTAATGGACATAGTCCAAGTGTTAGGAAAGGCTTTTATCACATGTTGAGGGTTTTGGACACCCATTTTGTGTAAAAGTTGTGAAAAGTGGTTAAAATATGTTTGGGTATCCAACTTCCTGGTGTGATTGTTTTGAAAGTGAAACCCATGCCACTAGTTAGTTCATGTCAAGAGCTTTCCATAGACACTAGATCATGTCAATCGGACGTCAGACGAAGAATTGAGGCTTGTCGGAAGTTCCCTGATTCTGTTGTCAAATAACAATAGAATTAGTTGAATTTTCATGCAACACATCATGGCACATGGCACTTGAGTCATGGCGCATGGCATAGAGAGCAACATGTCGCGGCACAGTATGCACGAGCTGGGGTGCATTGCCCTATAACAGAGCACAAGTTTTGTTTTTCAATCATTTTTGACTTCTTTTACTTCTCTGAGGTATCCCATGCTTTCGAAATTTATTTTACTCTAATATGAAGGATTTTGATTGATTTAAACTCATTGTTATTTAGAAAACTTGGGATCCTTTGCTTTTGAATTAAACCTTGATAATCACTCTTTAGGTTAATCCTTTGATTTTCATGAGTTTTATTTGTTAATTGTATTTAGTGGAGTGAGAATATTACACTATTAACTTGAAATGTTGTGACTCTTTACATAAGGTACTTTGAGGATGTCTATTGCATTTGGTATGTGGCCATACATATAGAAGAAGTCCTTGAAGAGGTAGCCTTAGCCATGTTAAACATGTGGATAGCAGCAATGGTTAGGCCCAATAGTTAGTTTAGGTATATATATAACTTACACATCTTTTTTTTGGCCAACTTTTATGTCTTAAGCCACTTAGTTTTTGGAATTTTAGTTTGCAAATTAGCTAAGATTATAGATTTTTTATGGTTTTTTAGTTTAGGGTATAGGAATAATATAGGAATTTTAATGTATTTGAATATTAATTTTAATAGCAATAGTGATTGATTTGTTTCTAGTTGTTGGCTAGCTAATACATAGTTGATTTCTTTGTAAAATTTGCAGGGGGTGGCTTGCATAAAAAATACCACAAATGCCTAACAATCATAATAGCTATCAAGTATTTAATAATACTTTATGATTATTTTAAAATAACTGTCAAGTATTAGCTTTCAAATTTGATCAAAGCCTAAACCTAAAAACTAATACTTGATAGTTTTTAACCATCAAGTAAGAGAGGTCCTAATATATGGCACCCCCTTGCTTGATAGTTTACAACCGTTAAATATTGATAAAAATAACCATCAACTAATTGGGTCTTCTATGATAGTATTGGCTCCTTAAATGGCAAGGAGGAAATTTTAACATCAAGATGTTGCGTTAAAATGAATGGTTAATGCGTTAAAATGGAAGATGCCTAATAACGAAGTCTTGAAATCCTTATGACGCGTTAAAAGGATCCATTAACACGTTAAAAGAAAGGCAATGAAAAATGATAATTAAAGGGTCATTTTAATAACATGATAAACTGACGGTTAAAAAAATAACATGATAAACTTAACTGCAAGTCAGTCCTTTCATCCATTCATGCAAATATCTTGCTTTTGGGATCCTTGAATGATATTCTCCCTTTGACAAAAGTTAGATGCTATGTAAAATACTAAATAACCATGTTTTTTTGCATTATAAACTAAAAGTAAGAAGCTTAGAGAGAGAGGGAGAGAGAGAGAGAGAGAGCCACTTGATGCGCAATTTTATTTAAGCATCACAAAGTGCAAGGAATTTATTAAGCTTAATCCTGCACATTACTTATTCATAGTCGATTTCACTTCACATGATAGAGGCTCTGCGTGCATCAGATGATTTAGCTTTGATGAAAATAGCAATAAGCGGATAATCACCAGTGATAACTAAAAGCAAGTTTCCATCATTGCCTCTGGCAATCCCAAGATCTCTGCAAGAATCACCATAATGGGACAGAACACAATCTTATAAGTGAAGAGAGTATATGGTTGAATCCTTAACGAACCCTGCAGAGTTTTCTCGTACCCACTACTGATTTTCACAAACTTCACCCCACCTTCTTCAACAATAGTCCACTTGGACGACATAGGAACATAGGATGGTACTTTTCCCTCAACAGAGAGAAGTCCACATTAATGCTTGGTGTGCCGTATCTAATTTTTAATGGGGATGTAACTGTCCAAGGCAAGCCGTAGTGAGTATCAATGGAATATGGGAGTTGCACAACACTATGAGGGCAAGTTTCATTTCCAGTCTTGGTGAGATCCAAGCCACTGCCTACTGGCTACATATGTGGAAGGATATAATATGAGCCACCATCTCAATGGGCTTGCCTTGGCTGTTAATAGAAACTTGGCTGTGGTTGAAGAAGTGAAGAAGGCAAAAAGAACGAAGAGGGAAAACAAGGAAGGCTTCATTATATTGAATGTTGAGCTTTTGTTTCTTGGGATGTGTTATTGTGTGGAAACGAGAGGATGGAGGGTTCCATTTATAGAGCTTATTTCTACCAAAAGGAGGTGTAGTTTAGATATTCATCGATGCAAATTGACCCAAATAAAAGTAATATATCACATTTTGGAATAGGCACAGGCACGTGAACTCTACCTAGACTTGTGGCTTAGGATCTAAACTAGGGAAGCAAGATGAGAAGATATATTTTGGGTGAGTCGGACTTATAGAAGGCTGACAAATATACGATAAAATTGATATTAATACCAATATTTGATAAAATGAAAGTATTCATAACCTCTTGCTAATTTGACTTGTTAGGAATGAGGGGTAACTGCTTGAAAACAAGAGAGAGAACAGATGATCAAAGAATAGTGGAAGAATATTATATCTTAACTCAAAACTTTTAAAGTTTAAATTGATAAGTCCTTTCTTTTTATTTTTATTTAGTCATAAAGTTCAACTTTATCCAATAAATATGAAATTTTTTATATTGACTCAAGTCCACTTATAGTTAGACAATCCAACAATTGCAGGTGAGTGTGTGGAAATAGTATCTTTTAATTAAGAAATAGAGTGGAAGGACAAGAGCATTTGCAAGAAGGTATTTGTGAAATTATAGTAAAAATGTTAAGAAGTTTTCTTGGTTTATGTAAAGTAAATACTTTTTGTGGCAAGAAAAATAGACAACTTTATCTTCTAAAAATATCCGAGAAAGTATAACTTTTAGTGTGGATGGAAAGGCCGACCGACAATTGTGTGGAAGGAAGAAAAGATTACGTAGAAGCATATCAATTGGGAATAAAAATTTCGTCTTGTTTCTAAGTGAAGCTTATTCTCAAATAATAAATGGAAACAAATAATACTTATGAGACAAATTATGAACATTGATTGTGAAAGAGAAATATGGAGAAATGGTCCTCTGTTTATTTTGTCACGAGCTTATTCAAGTAGGGAACTGAAAACTACGTGTTTGTCTGCACCTATACACTTCCGTCCAGCCAACACGTTTAGCGACTAAACTTTTTCTGTTATTTGTGAACCGGTAAATTCCACCCACAAGTGAGAACTAAAATCGTCTATAATATATTGGGATATATTCTTTTTTGGGGGAAAAATGAAAATTGGAGTATCACAATTTTTATATAATTTTGGTATATCCTGACACCAATGTGAGTAAATGGAGGAACATCCCAGCGTCAGCTTTCGGATTCTCATGCATGCAGTAGAATGGATTTTTGGTTTAGACGTCCATGTTGTTTAAAGTCTTTATATTCAGTATATTGAGAGTAATCCACTTCACCAAAATAGTTTAAGTCATTTAATTACATATATTCTAACTTTTATATATTCTTAATCCATCTTAATTAATAGATGTAAGACTCTTTATTTATTTTAAATATAATATATATATACTCTCTATTACTTTTCTTTTCTCATTTTATTCTTGCCTAGCCTATATGTTTATTCAATTTTTTTCTCTTTTCTTTCTTTCTTTTTTCTTAATTTCTTTTTTTTTTCAGCTTTCATTCATTCTTTTTTCTCTCTATTTTTTTTGTCCCCAATTGAATGGCTCATGATGCCATGCTAATGCTAAACTCTTTATATAAGTAAGTTTGAGGGTAGTCTACTTTTCCAAAATAATTTAAGTCATTTAGTTAAACATACCCTAAACTATATATATTCTTAATTAATTTCTAATTACTAGATATGGGACTTTTATCTCTTTTTTATATAATATATGCAGCTGTTCCCTCCACAATTCAAGAAAAAGGGCATATTATACTCAAGTGCCCATCTTAATTTACACTTAATAACACAGCCTTTCCCTCTATTCTCATAACAATTGCATCATTTCAAACTCTTATAAAATCCATGTATCTTCTTTTATCTATTCATCTTTTACTTGAAAAAAAAAATTAAAAACAAAACAATCTCGTTATCTTCGTAAAATATGTCATATTCTACTAGTTTCATGCTCTGATTGCCTCTCCATGATGACAGGACTAAGTCTCAATATATCTCAACAATAATTCCCCAAACATTTTATTATTGTTATCTTCATGAAATTTGATTCCAAAGAAGGACCGCTTATATTATGATGTGTGGAGAGCCTATATATCTAAAATGTAATTTCGAAAATGGTTTCCTTGTCGATAATGTGAATTTTATAAATTGTTCATTTAAGAAAGATAGAAAATTTAATGTTTCTAAAAATTATATAAAAATATAAAAATTTATATAAATTCATGTATACAATTTTAGAGATTTGGTCTCATGTAATCAACTGTAAATCAATAAATTGCAGGAAACTTTGTTAATTCATTTCACTTTGTCATAAATAAATGAAGGGGCCATTTGTTTAAGTATTTTTTTGTAAAAAATAATCACTTAAAACCAATTTAACATGTTTGTTTAAGATTTAAAAAATAATCAGAATCTAAAAAAATCAGATATTTGTTTATTTGGAGAAGTTAAAATGAATGAACTTTTGAAATAAGCCCCCGGCAAGATGGGAGAGAATCTAAAAACACGGCTATTTTCACGGGTCCTTTTCAATGTTTTGTGACTTTGCCCTTCGCTTCGTCTTCTGTCTCTTCTCTCCTCTCAAGCCTCAACGTTAGTGATCTTCTCTTCCCTCTCCTCCAATCTGCTTCACTTATAGATGCGCGCGCACGCGCGCACACACACACCCTACTCATCCTCACAAATTAGAAGAATATGACCCTCATAAGCTGCAATCTATGGAGCTATGGGAGCTATACTTTTCCATCCAATCTTCTGTCATAACTGCTCGGCTAAGACTGATTCATATTCCTGACTTTGCCATATTCTATTCAAGAGAGTCTTTGCATTTCTCTCTCTCTCTCTCTATCTCTCTCTCTCTCTAATCTGCTTAAATTTTTTATGTTAGTTTCTTAATTTATTGAGTTCTTATTGTTATAAATGACAACATATCTAAGAGACGGTGAACTGGGTGTTTATCAAATTTTCATTACTTCAAAACTTTAGTAGAAAACAGGGTATACGTGTATACTTGAGCAAATTTAATTTATAAGCTTCGTTTTCTTTCCAAAAAATACTTAAACAATTATTACAAGATTGACGCTTGTACTAATGATAGAAATCAAACTTCAAGTGAAATCTTAGAGTATAAGAATCAAATTAATCCTGGTTCAACTCTATACACACTTTAGCAATTATGTCAATTCCCTAGCAAATCACTTAAGATTTCTTTACTTTTGAATCAAGCAACTGTGAGCCAACCTTAATTCTGTAGAGATATCTCTCATCCTTACTGTTACAACAGATAATGGAAGAAGATTCACTCAATAAAAATTCTCTCAAGGAGTATGATGAATATAATGAAGTTCTAATTCTCAATGACAAAGAGTGAAATATTTTAGCTCAAGGAAGATGATTTTCGTATAATAGAAGAAATTATTTAAATTTCAGAACTCAACATTTTTTTTTATTGTTCAACTTAGTTAAACATTGAGTTTGTAGTGGTGTTGTAGTTATAAGCCATTGAGTAATATAGGCATTAGAAACAAAAATTAGCAATTTATGATTGTTGGGAAACTTTTTTCTGAATCATTAACACCTCAGGATGGAAGTTGACTCGTTAAAATGGCTTGGAGGAAATTTTGTTAAAACGAATGTTAATGCGTTGAACTGGAAGATGCTTAAAACCAAAGTCTTGAAATCCACATGGCACGTTAAAAGAATGCATTAACAAGTTAAAATAACGTCAGAGAAAAATGATAATTCAAGGGTCATTTTAATAACATAATAAGCTTAACTGCAACTCAGTCCTTTCATCCATTCATGCAAATATCTTTTTTTTTTTTTTTTTAATCCTTGAATGGTATTATCCCTTTGACAAAAGTTAGATGCTATGTAAATTACTAAAATATCCATGTTTTTCTGCATTATAAACTAAAAGTAAGAAGCTTAGATATATATATATATATATAGAGAGAGAGAGAGAGAGAGAGACTTGATGAGCCACTTGAAGTGAAATTTTATTTAATTATCACAAAGTGCAAGGAACTTGCAAAGCTTAATCCTGCACATCACTTATTCATAGTCGATGACACTTCACATAATAGAGGCTCTACGTGCATCAGATGATTCTGCTTTGATGAACACAGCAATAAGAGGATAATCATCAGTGATAACCAAAAGCGAGTTTCCATCATTGCCTCTGGCAATCCCAAGATCTCTGCAAGAATCACCATCAATGGGACAGAACACAATCTTATAAGTGAAGAGAGTATATGGTTGAATCCTGAACCAACCTCGCAGAGTTTTCTCGTACCAACCACTGATTTTCACGGACTTCACCCCATCTTCTTCAACAATAGTCCACTTGGATGGCACAGGAACACAGGATGGTACTTTTCCCTCAACAGAGAAAAGTCCACATTGGTGCTTGGTTTGATGTATCCAATTTTTAATGGGGACGTAACAGTCCAAGGCAAGCCGTAGTCAGGAAAAATGCTAGTTGGGTGTTGCACAACACTAAAAGGGCAAGTTTCATTTCCAGTCTTGGCGAGATCCAAGCCACCAGGTCCTGGCCAGATAGGTCCAGTGATGTAGTATGAGGCACCATTCACAATGGGTTCGCCCTGACTGTCAAGGAGAAACTTGGCTGTGGTTAAAGAAGTGAAGAAGGAAAAGAGAACCAAGAGGGAAAACAAGGAAGGCTTCATTATATTGAATGTTGAGCTTTGTTTCTTGGGATGTATTTTTGTGTGGAAATGAGAGGATGGAGGGTTCTATTTATAGAGCTTATTTCTACCAAAAGGAGGGGCAGTTTGGATATTCACCGATGCAAATTGACCCAAATAAAAGTAATATATCACATTTTGGAACAAGCACAGGCACGTGAACTCTATCTAGACTCGTGGCTTAGGATCCAAACTAGGGAAACAAGATGAGGAGGGAAGCGCGGATCCCCTGCGCATCTCTCCCCTCCGCGGCCCTGCGCCGCCTCTCTGTTTCTCGTTTTTTTTTTTCCTTCTCTCTTTTCTTTTTTCTTTTCTACATCTCATTTCTATCCCTAGACAAGACAAAGAACATCCATACTAATCTTAAACCCTATTATATTGAATTGTTATTATCAATTACAGCTTCGCAGGTATCTTAAAAATATTTTTGTCATATTTATTTAATGTGTCGCATATTTCAAGACTTGAATTCAATATCATATTGATAACGTAATTTAACTCTCTCAACCAGTTAAATCAAATACATCTCGATAAAATAAATAAATAAATAATTTTGAACTATCAAAAATTAACTTACAATGTTGAAATAAAATAAATAAATAAAAATTTCATTTATAACAAAATTAATAATGATATATAACTGTGAATTATGCAGGTCAAATTTTAACAATCTAAATTTAATTATTTTTATATGATAAGTACTTTATAAAATAATTAATTAAACTTTTTTAGTAAAAAAGGTTAAATCTGAGCCATTCATTTTATTATTCAAGGGTGTAGATGAGATGAGGGGAAGAAAAGGAGAGAGGGGATTATGAGAAGATCGGGACTGATAAGGAGATACATTTTGGGTGAGTTGAACTTACAGAAGGCTGACTAATATATAATAAAATTGATATTAATACCAATATTTAATAAAATGAAAGTATTCATAATAACCTCTTGCTGATTTTACTTGCCAGGAATGAGGAATGACTGTTTGGAAATAAGAGAACAAATGATCAAAAATAGTAGAAGAGCACTACATCTTAACTCAACACTTTAATGTTCAACTTGATAAGTCTTTTTTTTTTAATTATTTATTTGTTGTAAAGTTCAACTTTATCCAATGAATGTAAAATTTCCTATATTGACTCAAGTTTGGTCATGACTAAACAATCTAATAATTTTAGGCGAGTGAGTGGAAATAGTACTTTTAATTAAGAAATAGATTGGAAAGTAGATACTTTTTGTGGCCAAAAAATAGATAACTTTATCTTGTAAAAATATCCGAGAAAGTATAACTTATATGTGGATGGAAAAGGCCAACCGACAATTGTGTGAAAGGAAGAAGAGATTACATAGAAGCATATCAATTGGGAATAAAACATTGGTCTTGTTTCTCAGTGAAATTATCCCTCAATCATTAAGTGGAAACAAATAATACTTATGAGACAAATTATGAACATTGATTGTGAAAGAGAAATATGGAGAAACGGTTCCCTGTTTATTTTGTCACGAGCTTATTCACATAGGGAACTGAAAACTACGTGTTGTTTGCACCTATACACTTCCTTCCAGCCAACACGTTTAGGGACTAAAACTTTTTGTATTATTTTGTGAACCGGTAAATTCCACCCACAAGTGAGAACTAAAATCGTCTATAATATATTGGGGTATATTCTTTTTTAGAAAAAAAAATGAAAATTGGGGCATCACAATATTTTATATAATTTTGGTATATCTTGACACCAATATGTGTAAGTGGAGGAACATAACTTTGTAGAGTCAGCTTTCGGATTCTTATGCATGCAGTAGAATGGATTTTTGGTTTAGATGTTCATGTTGTTGAACTCTTTATATTAAATATATTCGAGCAGAGTAGTTTACCTCATTAAAATAGACTAAGCTATTTAGTTAGATATGCCTTAAACTTTATATATTCTTAATTCATCTTTCAATTACTAGATGTGGGACTCTTTATTTCTTTTATCTCTAATATTCTCTCTGCTACTTTTCTTTTTTCATTTTATTCTTGCTTGGCTTACACTTTTTTTTAGTCTCAAGCCCTCATGTTTATTCAATTTTTCTTCTCTTTTTTTTTTCTCTTTTTCTAATCTCCTATTTTTTTCTTCCATCTTTCATTCATTCTTCTCTCTGTCTCTCTCTCTCTCTGTGTTTTACGTCACCAATTAAATGGCCCATAATACCATGCTAAACTTTTTGTATTAAGCATGTTTAAGGAAAATCTACTTCACCAAAATAATTTAAATAATTTAGTTAGACATACCCTAAATTTTATATATTCTTAATCCATCTTCTAATTACTAGATGTAGGACTTTTTATCTCTTTTATATACAATACGCCCTCCACAATTCAAGAAAAAAGGGTTGATATTATACTTAAGTGTCCATCTTAATTACACTTAAGAACATATGCTTTCCCTATATACTGATAAGGCTCCATTTCATAATTGGGCTTTTATATGACCTAGATCCACCAATAATAGAAAACCCAATAGTTAGATAGAACATAAATAACATCATAATAAACAATATCTCACAACAATTGCCTTATTTCATAAAATCCACGTATCTTTATCTTTTTTTCTTTTACTTGAAAAAAAAAATAAAAAAAAAAACAAAACAATCTCATTATTCATTATCTTCACGCTCCACTAGTTTCATGCTCTAATGGCCTCTCCATGATGACGGGACTAAGTGTCAATATATCTCAACATTAATTCACCAAACTCTTTATTATTGTGACTTAACATATAAAACTATCAAAACCTGCTCGTGTGAAATGGAAGTGGCACTCTCGCTCACTAGGCATGCCAAAAAGAGTGTCTTGTCTTCAGTCAACATGTCGATTTCAAGATCCTTTACCTCATTTCTCTTAAGCCTTTCTGCTCCATGTAGTCCATTGGGCCTGTCTTGGATCTATCTCCCTTATTTACCAAGCTCAATATCTGCTCCAGGACCAACACATATTTAGGCCCAACATTCTCTCCCACGTGGAAGGATTGCGTGCTCTGGATTGGTTTAGCCACCTCCGAGTGCTACGTGGTTCACCCTAGCTTGACACGGGTCAAAGATGTGCGCACGTTTTTGGCTGCTCATCGTCTCTTGCGTCGGGCGCTTCATCACCTCAAAAATGTGGGGTATTTTGGTACATAACTCTATAATATTAATACTGAAATAAATTTCCCCTTATAGTACAAAAACTTCCAAACTCAAGGCCTGAAGATGATGATGATGATAAGTATATATAAACAGTGACGGTGCTAGGATCGTGAGTTAATGATGCAATATTTTTTAAATTAATAATTTATAAATAATTTAAGAATTTCATAACAAAGAAAGACATGTCTATATACCTTGCATGATTTTATGTTTTGAAATTGTTGAATAATTATCTCATTGTTGATATTGAAAAAAAATATTTTTAATATAAATCACTAGACAATTATTCCTTAATGAATCTGTCACGTATGATTTTGTAATTAATTTTTTACAATTTTTTTAGTAGAAAATGTTCTTTTATCATTTCTGTAGCAACCGATAATATTATTGATAATATTATTGTTAACTTCAAAAAGTGAAGGGACCACACATTCCATACCCGACACCAACAAACAAATCACTATATCATATACAATTTTTTATTCTAAAGTGTTGATGACAAAGTGTGCCAAGATTAAGAATATTGACAGCGTTAATTCAGTGAGATACTGTGGTAGCTTCTTTCTTCATCTCCTCCTCTTTCTATTTCTTTATCTCCCTCTCTCTCTTGACTCTTCCATCAGCAGCGTCGGTGTTTTGGGTGTTTAGCTTCAGCGCAGACTTCGTTATTCTTCTTTTCTTTCCGCAGCGAGATACAAAACAGAATGGCAGAAGCAGAACGCACAGCCACTCCCCCCCCCCCAACCCTCAAAAATCAAGGTATTATTTTAATTTTTTTTCTAAACCCCAAAAAATAATATCAGTTTATGTTATAATAAATTTATTTTTAATAAAAATAAGATTAGTGTTTGGGTTGTTACATTTTTTCAGGTTTCAGCTAAATATATTTATTTATTTTTTGGAATCTAAACATCTTTAAAGTTGGGTTAAGAGGTGCAAAATATTTACACCAAGAGATGCAAAGAAGTGAAATATATGAACTCTCTTTGTAATTTTCTCTAAGTTAAGAGGCTGCATTTGCCCCTTGACTTTTACAAAGTGTATGTAAGCCCACTAGGCCACTATTATTTATTTGTTTGTTTGTTTGTTTATAATGAGCGTGCATTTTATTGTATTTCATTGTTTAAAAATAAGAAAAAATGATAATAAAACTCTCTAAAATATATAAATGATAATTTGGTCCCTCGAAATGCAATAATTCCCCTGAAATTTTTAGAAGCTTTTTCGTCATTAATGAATTTATATAAATTATCAAATTATCTTTATTGAAAATAAATGATTTATAAATTTTGTTTAAATATTCACAACTTTCTTTCTTATATTTACAATCAATGTTTAAAGACTCGGACCGACCCGAACGGTCGGACTGTCGCCCGTTGAAGGAAGCGAGTTGGGTCAACCAATTAACCCGTATTAGCTATTGACCCGAGTTGGCTTGTCTGAAACTGAACGGGTTTTATAAACTTGGAAAAGAATCGAAACCCGGAGCGATTTGAATGGGTTAGAAGCTGGTCAAAGGAGGGACATGATTAGTATTTAAAAAAAAACCTTATCGATGTCGGGTTCTCGCTTGGACAATTAGATTCAGATTTCAGCATTAAGCTTAAGTCATTAACGCCTACAGTCACGCAGCCTCGCCATTGCAGCTAGACTCAAAAAGAAATCAGGCATCATCATCTCACGGTCTTAGTCTCAGTCTTCTCTTCTTTGTTCTTTGACTTCTCTCCCTATCTTGCACGGTGGGTTCTGCCGTTCTGGTCAGTCATCGCACATCGCCTCCTCAAATCTCGACTGTCTGGGTTCCGTTTCTGTGGGTCTTCGCCATTCAACTAGTCAGCCATCTAGGACTTCTTTCCTCATCTTCTTCACCGTTTCTATGGGAGCGTGCAGTGTGGGTCTCTTCTCTGTTCTCTCTCTGTCTCACGTCTCTCCTTCCCATTCGTTTGGGTTTTGCTTTTGGCTTCTTGGTTGACTCTTACCCAGGCGTGCAACTGTCGGAGACACCGAGACAGTCAGACGGTGTCGGCTCAGCATCCTTCATTCTTCATCTTCTTTAGTGATTGCTGATCTCTCTCTCTCTCTCTCTCTCAGTCTTGGTGAGATTTTCTATCTCCCTCATCTATCTCTCTGCCCAATTTAATCTAATGCCATGGTTTTGAATAGCAAATTAGCAATGAATGAATGCTGATGGATGAACTTTTTTATTGTCTGCGCTATTTATTTTCTGAATTTTGAATCATTCAAGACTCTTGTACTGTGTTGTCTGCTCTATGATTTATTCATGGACATTGGTTATAATTATATTCATATTGTCATAATCCATTTGAGACTCAAGAGTTGTTTATTAACAAAATAGGAAGGCTATATTCATATTGTTTGTTTGCTTTTAATTTGTTAATTTACTTGTTTAGGTGTAGAAAATGTCATCATCTGATTACGCATCTACTGCTGCATCTACTCAATCTGTTAGAGCTAAATCAAATCCTACATAGGAGCATTTCTCTCAAATACCAAACAAAAAGGAAGATGGCAAACCTCACAAAAAGGAAGGTGGCAAACCTCACTTAAAATGCTTGTATTGTGCAAAGGAATATGCTGGTGGGAGAGTTAATAGAATAAAACAACACCTTACTAGGAAAAGAGGAGATGCCATTAGTTGTAAAAATGTGCCTCATGATCTTTGCTTTCGATTGAAGGAAAATTTGAAAGAGATTGAGGGAAAGAGAACAAAAAAACAAGATAACCCAACAGAAAGAGAGGATAGTCTATTTGGGGGGAATGATTCAAATATGGAAGAAATGGCTCCTCCACAGTCTCAAGAAAGGGTGATTGAAGCAAATGTTCTAAGTTCTTCTCAATCAAGAAAAAGGAAGGCATCTAAATCTTTAGAGAAGTTCTTTGCCCTAAGGACAACCCCGAGTGCACAACTAGGAATAAGAAGTGCATTTGCAGGTAAAGAAGCTTTGCATAGAGCTGATTTAGCTATTGGTAAGTGGTTATATGATTGTTGTATTTCAATAAATGCTGTGAATTTCATTTACTACCAACCTATGGTAGATGCTATTACTGTTATTGGTCTTGGTTATAAAGCCCTAAATTACCATGCTGTGAGAAGTAAAATATTGCAAGACATGAAGAAGGAGGTTTAGTTACTAGTTGATGAATGTAGAAGTTTTTAGGCTGAAACTAGTTGTACTATAATGGCGGATGGTTGGCAAGATCAAAGAAATAAGCAGTTGATTAATTTTCTTATTTATTGTCCTAGAGGAATTGTTTTTATTAAATCTGTTGATGCCTCAGATATAGTTAAGGATGCTCAAAATCTTTGCAATTTATTCATGGACATGGTTGTATTTGCTGGTGCAAATAATGTTGTTCATCTAGTAACTAATAATGCAGCTAATTATAAAGCTGTTGGGAGATTATCAAATGACAAGTACCCTTCTATTTTTTGATCTCCTTGTACTGCCCATTGCTTAAATTTGATTTTGGCAGACATAGGTAAGATGGAGATTGTTACTAGTTTAGTAGCACGTGCATTTATAGTTTCAAAATTCATATATAACCATGCATTTTTGCTAGCTTGGTTGAGGAAAAGAGAGGGTTGGGTAGAAATTATTCGCCCAGGGGCCACACAGTTTGCCATTACTTTCATTGCTTTAAAGAGTATCTATAAGCACAAGCATGATATACAAGCCTTGATAACTAGTAAGGCATTTCAAACTCTAGATACTTTAAGGACCGAAAGGCTAAGGATGTGACAATGATTGTGTTAGACAACAAATTTTAGAATGACTGTAAAATTGTTATTGAAATTATAAAACCACTCATCTGATTGTTGAGAATTGTTGATTCTGATGATAGGCTATTACTTGGGTATGTCTATGATGGTATGTATAGGGCAAGGAAAGCTATAAAGAATACTTTTTTGAAGAAAAAATATTTATACAAGCCCTACACAAGGATTATTAAGAGAAGGTGGGATTCTCAGCTCTGACAAAATCTTCATATAGCTGCTTATGTCTTTAATCCTACCTTTCTTAAAGATAAAGAAAACTTTTCTCAAAAGCCAGAGGTTATGCAAGGATATCTTACTGCTATAGATAAGAAAGTCTCTTCTAATAAGACCAAGTTCTTGCAAGAAGACACACAATATCAGGAAAAGAGTGGTAGCTTTAGTCATCCATTGACTATTGAATCTGCAAAATCAATGCAACCTAATAAAGTAAAGATTTATATATTTATCTTTCATATTTATTATCTTGCAACTTTATCTGTAAAATCTCTTCTACTAACTTTATCTTTAATATGGCAGATGAATGGTGGTGATATTTTGGGAAGTAGTTGTCCGAATGTTAAAAACTTAGCTATTAAATTGTTAAGTCAAACTGCATCTTCACTAGGTTGTGAAAGGAATTGGAGTGTCTTTGAAAGAATACACTCCAAGAAAAGGAATAGATTGGAGCATCAAAGGTTGAATGATCTTGTATATGTTCATTACAGTTTTCACTTAAAGAATAGGTATATTATTTAAAGCTTTGTGTTTATTTGCATTCATAAAGATTGGATGAATGAATTCTTATAGTTTGCTATTGTCATGTATTTTAGAGTTGCTAACAAGAGAAAAGCAATTGATCTTGTTGATTTTGAAAGTATTGATAAAATTGAGTATTGGGTAATGGAAGAAGATGATCCTTCTTTACTTCATGTTGATAGATAGAAGGAGATCTCATTTATGATGAGCAAACACTACCAAGAGCTATTATTTTGCAGTAGGAAGAGGAAGGTTTGAATTTGAATTTTCTTGAGAGCTTTATTACATGCTATCACTTTTATTATATTGCTCTTAATAATGCTTTAGTCTGGTTTGATCACTTTAATGCATTTGTTTATGAAGATGATCAACATAGAGTGAATGTGGTAAAGGGTGAAGGGATTGATTTAAGATCATTTAGTTAGGAAGATGATGATAGTTATAACACAGATGTTGATGCTTTTGACCCTAATCATGCCTGGATTAATCAAGTGGATTGACAAAGATCTGCTAATATCTTTGGCAAGTAATGAAATTATTAGTTATCTTATAATGTTAGGCTTGTGGATTGTAGATTGTTGTACTTATGAACTTGATGCATTATGTTAATGACTTGAACAAAACATATTATGGTGTTTTTGTTGTATTAATGACTTAGGTGTTTTGAAAGACTTAGGTGGTGGTATATTGTTGCCAGCTTGTTGTATTAAAGACTTGGGTGGTATTATATATATATATATATATATATGTTATTTTTTATTTAATTATTAGGTCGTTGGTCCAACTGGTTGAACTATGAGACCTGTGACCTGCTGACATTTCTGGTTCGCTGTTTGGTCTAGGTTTTAAAATATTGTTTACAATAATACAATAGCAAATCACAACTTCACATGTTAATTCTTTATTTGCTATTGCATTTTTGCGAGTGTATGAAGGAAGGTTTTGAATATTTAAACAATAGTTGTGGATTATTTATTTTCAATAAGGATAATTTGGTAATTTATATAAATTTATTAATGATAGAAAAATCTCAAAGGACTTCAAAGGAATTATGACATTTTGAGGGATCAAATTATCAATTGCATTGCACTTTAAGTTTCGAAGGTTTTATTCAAAACAAAGAAACTCAACTTTTTGTAGGTATTTTCATCCTTTTACACCTCATTTGGCATACAAAGAATCTTGCCTTACACGATGGAATCCAAAACAAGTAATTTGGGTGGACCTCTACAGTACACAGACCAAAGTAAAGATACAAGTGTTTCAACAGGACGAACAATCTGCAAGCATTCATTCACACAAGAATCATCATATAAATCTGCTCAACTGGGAAATCAAGATCTGCAAATTCAAAAGAAGGAAAATTGCTTACTGTGCTGCAAAAATCCTGCTAAAAAAAAAAAAACTGGAAGTACGTGCAGCGCTCTCTCTTCTCCAGATCTGTGACTCTACTGCCGGAACACTCGGTGGTTTCTTTCATTCAAAGCTTACTTGGAAATTTGCATCAATGTTCCATTGATCTAGATATTTCAATTCTCCTAAAGCTCTTCAGCAAGTTTACTCTCACCATTTGTGGCACGAGTCAGCCTTCGGATTATGTTTTACTTTTGCTTTCCCCTTCCCCTTTTAGTGACTTTAACTATATAGTTTTGTTATAACATTTAACTATTTAGTTTTACTTTTTATCGTACATTTTTTGACTTTTTATAAAAAAAAATTAAGGTTGAGAGATATATTAGACTTGGTCTTGTCACCATGGAGAGTCAAGCAGAACACTAAACTAGCAGAATATGACAGATTTTGTAAAGAGCATGCCATTCTTGGGGATTTATTTTTTTCAAGTAAAAGATAAAGAAAGATATATGGATTTTATCAAACTTTGACATCACAATATATAAAGTCAAGGGTCATTTTTACCCTCTAACTTTTGACATCAAAATTAAATAGGGTCACTTTTCTATACCAAAAAAAAAAAAAAAATAGAGAGTCACTTTTGCATTCAAAGTATTTGCTTAGGGACACTTGGTGTGATCCAGTTATAGAAGGTTATTTAGATTATACATTTGACAGGAAATTGTTGTTAATATTTTAACATGCTTACTTTGTAATGTTAAGGCTTGCTTTTTGACAATTTGTAAAACTTTATTTTACACATTGGAGTTAAAAAATGATTTAAATATCTCTGTTAGGAAAATTTATGGCAATTGGTTGTATATTTTTTTCTCAATTGAGAGACTCTAAAACTTAATTTAAAATTTCTTGAGACATTTTAATTACTTAACATGATTTTGAAATTTGGGCATTTTTTTCAAATGCAATTGAGCCTTTCAAGCCTAACTAACATCATTCTCATTTGAACCCCTTTTGAGAGTTGAATTGAAAGCCATGTTGAATTGCTAAATTTGACTTAATAATTGCAAGAGAATCATTTTTTTGGACAAATAAATGTTTCAAAATTGTTGGAAAGCTTGATCTTAATTTGTAAACTAAGCATTCCTCCATATTCCACTATTGTTCTTTTTGATTTGCATCTTGAGCAACTAGTAAGGACTTTTTCATGCATGCTTAGTAAGTGAATAATTGATCAATCTAGATATTATAGTGCTTGTTTTACTTGAGGATGAGCAAAAGTTCACGCTTGTAGGGATGTGTTAACTTCTAAAATTTGATGTCATTTGAGCACATTCTTCTTAGATTTTGATATTTTTTGGCACAATGATATATATTTTGACTATCCAAATTGCGAAAATGTGTATCAAAGAGTTTATACACTTGGCTTTAATTTAATACTTTTGGCTAAATTTGTGCTATTTTGTTTTAAGGTTAGGGTGGAACTAGTTATAGACTTTTAATGATGCTTTTGGAAGGCTTTGAAAGTTGTGGATGATTATCAGTAGTTAAACACTTTGCTCCGAAGACTTTCTTAACATCTTATAAATTATACTTTACTAGTGTATTTTGCTCAAACATAATTTCTATTATTTTTATATGATTATGATTTCTTAAATGGGAAATAATTTACATATTTCTATTTAATCTTATTTAAAAGATATAACCTGTCTCAATTTAGTTCTTCTTACTCAAATAATTATATGACAAATTCCAATTACCATGAATTAATTCCATTAAATTCAAATAAATACCTATAAATGTTTTAAAAGTACAATTAGAATCAATTTATCTTGATCAGGGTTTTTCTCAAGTTCATATTATATTTATTAAATCACAATCTTATGTGTCTCTAGCCTCAGACAACATGATTTATTTACCTTAATCTTCAATTTACTTGATTAATCATATATTAATATCATTTAAATTTTATGAATAAAAATAGGATGTTATGCAAGATGAGCCTTCTCCATCATTAAAAAACTTGTAAAAGTAGGCCCCCATTTGGTGAATATATATATATATATATATATATTTTGGTGATGTTAGGCATGTTGAGTTCTAGGGACGCATGAAGGCCAAGATATGCCTCCATTCTAAGAGAATTTATAAAAGTATTGACAAATCACCCACAAATAAGACCCTTAAATTGGTAGTGAAATTTGATTCCATGATGATCCCATAGGTTATGGGTCAAATCTTAGAGTATAAGAATAAAAAAAGTAAGAAGCTTAGATAGAGAGAAAGAGCCACTTGAAGTGTAATTTTGTTTAATCATCAAGTGCAAGGAGTTTGCTAAACTTAATCCTGCACATTACTTATTCATAGTTGATTACACTTCACATAATAGAGGTTCTACGTGCATCAGATGATTCAGCATTAATGAACACAGCAATAAGAGGATAATCATCAGTGATAACCAAAAGCGAGTTTCCATCATTGCCTCTGGCAATCCCAAGATCTCTACAAGAATCACCATTAATGGGACAGAACACAATCTTATACGTGAAAAGAGTATATGGTTGAATCCTGAACGAACACTGCATTGTTTTCTCGTACCCACCACTAATTTTCATGGACTTCATCCCATCTTCTCCTTCAACAATGGTCCACCTGGACGGCACAGGAACATAGGATAGTACTTTTCCTTCAATAGAGAAGAAGTCCACATTAATGCTTGGTGTGATGTATCTAATTTTTAATGGGGACGTAACTGTCTAAGGCAAGCCATAGTCTGGAAAAATGCTAGATGGCCGTTGCACAACACTATGAGGGCAAGTTTCATTTCCAGTCTTGGCGAGATCCAAGCCACCGGGTCCAGGCGTGATAGGTGAATGGATGTAGTATGAGGCACCATTCACAATGGGTTCGCCCTGACCGTCAAGGAGAAACTTGGCTGTGGTTAAAGAAGTGAAGAAGGAAAAGAGAACTAAGAGGGAAAACAACGAAGGCTTCATTATATTGATTGTTGAGCTCTTGTTTTTTGGGATGTGGTGCTGTGTGAAAACGAGATGATGGAGGGTTCTATTTGTAGAGCTAATGTCTACCAAAAGGAAGGGTAGTTTAGATATTCATCGATGCAAATTGACCAAAGCAAAAAAATAATATATCACATTTTGGAGGAGGCACAAGCACACGAACTCTAAACTTTCGGCTTAGGATCCAAATTATGGAAGCAAGATGAGGAGATATATTTTGGGTGAGTTGGACTTATGGAAGGCTTACTAATGTATAATAAAATGAACATAGTGTTGATGTTTGTGAAACTATAATGTAATTTTAAAAACATTAAGAAGTTTTCTTGGTTCATGTAAAGTAGATATTTTTTGTGGCACGGAAAAAAAAAAAGGATAACTTTATCTTGTAAAAATATCCCAGAAAGTATAACTTATAGTGTGGATGGGAAAGGCCAACTGATAGTTGTGTGGAAGGGATAGCAGATTACATAGAAGCATATCAATTGGGAATAAAAATTTCGTCTTACCTTGTAGGGGAATGAGGGTATTTCTGATTAAATTGTCGGGTTGTTTTACTTATGCAACATGCTTTGCTTAAAAGTAACTTTTTTAAAAAAATTTGGAAAATAAAGTATGTAAACTTTTTTCCCCTTTGGATTTTGAAGATAGATTTGTCTCTGTATAGCATGCAGAATTACAGATACAAACATGGTGCCGGTTCTCTCTTACTGTCAATATCACCATAATATATATATTTTTTTTCACACGCGTTGCCAAGTTGTTCTTATCTTATATACTAATTTTTTTCTGGATAATAAGCACGAAGAATATGAAGCACAGAATATTGTGGTAGCTACTTTTCACTATGTTGTGTTTTATCAATTTACTCATTGTCGTAATGAATCAGGCTTTTTGAAGGCACTTGCCAACAGTCACGTGAGGTCGAGTCACAACCCAGATGGAGCAGGGACCTCTGTTTGTCTCCCCCTATCCTTTTCTCTTCTTCTCGCTCTTCGTGTTTCGCATTTCCCTCGTTACAGATCTTTAATTAATTAAAAGTGTGCTCCATTCCCAATTCTCACAATCTCTATACTGATTCTTTTCTCAGTGAAGTTGTAGCCAAGCATTTGCTTATCCCCAAACAATAAATGACAACAAGCAATACTCCCTCTCCGTAGCTATATATAAAATTTTTAGTTAAATTTTGTATAGCAATAAAAGTTTATTATTTAGTTGAGAATTTAAAATCATAACAATATATCTAGTTTTGCCACCCAACAAATGTCACAATTAATATCATGGTGGTGGGTAAAGCATACAATTAATATCTCTTTTTATTTTCAAGACAAGGGTAAAATTGTTCAATTTCTCACAATTATTATGATACCCGTTGCATTTAAAGACAAGAACAGCTTCTAAAAAAATACCTTATATAAGAACGGATGTTAGATATGGTAAGATACTTAAGAGGGAGGTGAATTGGGTGCTAATCAAAATTTTGGGTTTTTTTGAAACATTTTTATCAAAACAATGTATAAGGGAGAGTTTGAGTAAATGTGAGTTCAAAACTTTGTTTGCAAGAATGTCAAAGTAATTTTTGCAAGCTTAATATATGTAGAATATTTAAAATAATTTTTAAGTGAAGTTAAAGTACAAACTATAATTGCTAGAAATATAAAAAGTTGAAGGAAAAGAGAATGCAAAATGTAATTTATCCTAGTTTAATTCTATCACCTAAACCTATATCCAGTCTTCAAGCAAACCACTTGAGATTTCTCCACTATCTTTCACAATTTTGAACCAGACATTTGTGAGCCACTACAATCCTACAAGTTTGATATAGGAACTTATGAGCAGTTAGAATCACTCACTATACTAATGAACTTTTCTCTTAAGGGTATAACCTCTTTTGATTATAAAAAAACATCTCTACATCACTTTTTACAACAATTTTAAATAAGTAAATCATTAAATAAAAACTCTCTCTAAAAGTAGAAATGAGTATAGTCAAATACTTATATTCAAACAATAAAGATATAGAAAATATTACTTCAAGAACAATGTCTTTCATAAGGTAAGAGAAATATGAACTTGAATTTTACAACTTGATGGTTTCTGAGCATAACCTCATAAGTTTGAAATATTATATTTATAATTAGGTGTTTATATGTGTAATGACCCAAATTTTTTTCTAAATTAACGTAAATTAAATTTTTTCTAATTGATATTTATTTAAATTAATTTTATAATGGATAGTGATAGTTTATAAAAACTTATATATTTTTTTTTGAAGGTTCAGGATTTGAATTTTATTGAAAAAGTGTGGTTTTATTTTATTTTAAATTATGACAAACATTTTGCCCTTGTTGTAATTTTTCCTTGGGGCATTTCTTGTAGTTTTCCCAATTATTCTTTTTGTTCAAAATTTATATCTGCTGCGCGAAAACAGAGCATTCGTCCAGCTCATTCCTTTCCTTCCCTTTACCGACATGAGATCTGATTCTCCACCGGCATTGCACTCCTCCCCTGTTCTTCGCGTCTCCGGTGGCCGTAGTGCTTGTGCTGTCTTGCAACACCAGGTTCTCCATCATCCTTCCCATCTTTGATTATTTTCATGCTGCTACTCTGTTCTGCCGTTCACGATCAAGTCGCTGGTGTGCGTGAGGAAATCAGTCGCTAGAGCTGGTGACATTTGTTGTGAGTTCTTTTTCCGCTTGGTCTAGCGCTGTTAATTTTCGTTTGCTTATTATGAGGAGATTGGAAGAGAATTAAAATTATGGTTTAAATAATAGTACTTGTAAAATGTTTGCTAATACGCATATTAGAAAGTTTTGTTTGATTATAAGTTTTTAAAAAAATTTCATTAGCTCTTACGGGGACATACTCAATTTGGGTATTAATTATCGATAAATCTAACTTGAATTATATGAAGAATTTTGATTATGAAATTATGGTGAGACAAATTGCATTCTATGAAATTGTATGGATGATAATTATAAATGATAATGTTTAAAGATTTGATTTGGGAAAGCCTTTGAATTGCTTGATAAAATGGGTGATTGGAGAACTTGAAATTTAGAGTGATTAATTATGGTACGTGTATATAAAATATTAATTAAGTTCTGTTGCTTGCACTTGACAAGAGTTGGAAAGAGTTTATCAAACTTGAATATGTCATTGAATTTTCTTTTTATATTAGATAGGGCATTTAGAGGAAGAAGGTTTGATTGGGTTTTAAGAAGTGAATTTTAGTACCTGAAAACATTTCAAATAAGTGAATAATATCTCAACTACTTTACCATAAAATTATTTTCTAAAATATTATATTTATGTAAATTATTTTAATAACAATTATGTTAAGTATTGAATATTTTGTTATTTAAATTCTTATATTGGGAAATTATAAAGAAGTGTTGAAAGATAATTGAGTTATGGCAAGTGTATTTTTTTTTTCTTACCTTACAATGAATACTTTCAAATTGATGAGATTATTTTTATGAACTTTGGTTATTTTGAGTTATGCAATAAATGCCAAACATGGATTTCAGTTACAAAATTTTATCTTGGCAAGTTTTAATGCTCAAAATTATTCATGCGAGTTTGACTTTGATAATAGAAACTATATTTTATAACGATGATTTTCTCGCATGTTTAAAAATGGATTGCTATAAATTTTATATAGGACACTGGTTGCTAATGGCAGTTCCATTAGTCTTTGGCACCTTAGTTATTTGTGAGTCTCATACTCGCATTTATTTTTGTGGCTTCAAGCCGCGTTTGATTTGCATTACTCTTGTAGATTGTGTATTCACGTTTGTTTTGTGGCTTCTTTTGTGTTTGGTTACTTATTCTCGTAAACTGTATGTCCACGTTTGATTTTGTGACATAAGCTGCGTTTTGTTATTTACTCTCATAGACTGTGTATTCATATTTATTACTTATTTTGATAAGTTCCCATAGTTATGAGATTTTAATTATTTGATGAATCTTTTTTTATTGGTTTTGATTAACGATATATTTATAATTATTTAATGCAGTTGTTTTGCTTTATTAAAAATAAATGATAATGACGTTTGATATGATGCTTTAATGAATCAAGATTTTATTTAATGTTATATAGAACCCTCTTATGCCAAATTTTATTAAATATTTAGTTGCAAAAATTGTCATCTGTAGCACTCATAATTATTCTATATTTTTCTTTTATACACATTTAACTATTTATTGTTAGGATGCTCTTCACTGAAAATTTATTTTGGTCTCAGATTAATTAGCTGACGTTGATCCCATTACTGACCTCTAAAGGACATACAACTGTTATGGGTGAATTTTGTTTAGCATTATCTCCTTTAATGTAAATATTTGAATTCATGTATTTTATTTTGGAAGTAAGAATAGATACTCCGCATAGCCTATAGATAGGTATTTATTTTGATATATGTTGTCTGTTAGCTGGAAAGAGCTGAGCTCCAGACTAATATTATATCTTGTGTAAAATATTGTGTTGTAGAATTTTTGAAAGATCCTATTTATAGGGAAGGTTTTGTCAAAATTTCTATAAAAATATTAAATCTTTTATTATAATGATTTTTTTAATACATTATAATTTGTACTAAAGAGAAAAGATTTTCTTTAATTTAAGGCTTAAGGAATATGTGATATAACTCATGTGTCGTGTTAGTCACCCTTCAATTTTGGGACATGACAATATGAACATGAATTTCATAAACAAGGCATGCCATATTCCCCCATACAAAAATTATAATAGAATATAGATTATTTTAGGGCCTTATAAATTTAAATTGGCAAACCAAAAACAGTTAAAAAAAAACTTGGGCCTAACCCACTACTAGATATTTGGGCTGAACGGCACTGAAGAGATCAGCTGAAATTTATAATTTCTCAATTGAATGAATTTTTTTTTCTTTTTTTAAGAAAAAAATTAGGTGAGTTGAGTCTTAAAAATCCACCAAGATCATAACATACTTTCAGGTTTAAAGAGCACTTACAAAAGTATTCGCATAGTACTTGCTAATAAGGTACTTATATCGGCATTCTTACCAACTAAACCAACATTTATTAGTTCAATAGAATGAAATTTGATTTCAAAGAAGGACAGCTTATATATGATGTGTGGAGAACCTATATATCTAAAGTATGTAATCTATGAATATCATACTTTTTTTAAGAAAGAGAGAGAATATCTTATGTTTTACAAAAAAAAAATTAAATTTTTATATAAATTCATGGATGTTAATTTTTGAGGATTTGCTCCTGTGTAATTGACTATAAATAAATAATGTGCAAAAAAATTAGTTAATTCCTTTCATTTTGTCATAATTAAATAAAGTCAAGCTTCAAGAGGCTCTTTACTCCAACCCTCTAAAGCTTATTAAATTTATGATGTTTTTAGTTTCTCAATTTATCGAGCTCTTATTGTTAGAAATGACAATATATATAAGAAAGGAGGTGAATTGGATGTTAGTCCATTTTTTTATTTTAAAATTGTATATATAAGTGTGTGCTTGTGCAAAAATTTAAGTTATAAACTTTGTTTGTAAGAATACTTAAACAATTATTACAAGCTTGACACTTGTTTAAATGATAGAAATCAGATTTCAAGTGAAATCTTAGAGTATAAGAATCAAATTTAATCCTCATTCAACTGTATACATACTTGAGCAATTACATCAATTTTTAAGAAAAACACTTGAGATTTCATCACTATAATCCGTAATTTTGAATTAAGCACTGAGCCTTCCCCCCCCCCCTGTAGTGAAGTCTTCGCTTAGGAGATATCTCACTCTTGAATTATATTTCTAAGGTTACCACGCCCTTAGTTCCTAAGAGATATCTCACCCTTACTATTACAACAAATAATTGAAGAAGATTCACACAATCTCACCCTTACTATTACAACAAATGATGAGTATTAAAACCATTAATAATCCAAAAATTAAACAATTATAAATAAGACTCTGTCTTTACATTTGTCTCTAGCTACTTTGAACTAGAGAAATATTGAGAAACAAAAATCATTTCATCTATATTATATTTATTTTAATCATCTCATATTTCATCTCTAAATTAATAAAAATAAAATTATAGAATTTTAAAAAAATATGGAGAGGGTGTAAGAGATGGTTAAATTTTTGTTCCTAAATTCATAAAAAAAAGTCTGTCTCAAATTCAGTCTCTAAAATTAAAAAATGTAAAATTAATACGAGAGATGGATTTGGAGATGACCAGCTTAGGGATGAAATATATTCATCTCAAAACTTGTCTTTAACATTTTTATTTTTTTAAAATTAAATTTTTAATGAATATTGATAGAAGTCAAGATAAATTTTGGCGTTGCTTTTTTTAGATATGCATACAAGCCATCTATAAATCTATCTCTAGAGTTTAAAATATTTTTTAAATTAATTCCATCTCTAAAAATATAGTTAATCTCTACTTTCATCTCTATTAGAGATGATAATTAGGCTGTCTTTAATTATCATCTTTATTGTTATAATTTTTTTTTGTAGTGGATAGAAATCAAACTTCAAGTGAAATCTTAGTGTATAAGAATCAAATTTAATCCTAGTTCAATTCTATGCATACTTGAGCAGCTACAACAATTTTCAAATAAACTATTTGAGATTTCTTTACTATAATCTGTAATTTTGAATTGAACACTTTTGAGCCACTACAATCTTTTCCTTTATATATATTGAAGTCTTCTCTTCAATTATATATCTAAGGTTACCACACCCTTAATTCTTAGGAGAAATCTCACCCTTACTATTGCAACAAATAATTCAAGAAGATTTACTCAATAAAAACTCTCGAGGAGTATGATGAGTAAAATAAAACTCTAATACTAAAATAATAAGAATATAGACATATTTTTGGTCAAGTATAATTATTTTTGTATAATAGAAGAAATAATTTAAATTTCATAACTCAGCATTTTTTTATTGTTCAAGCTAATTAACAATGAGCTTATAGTGTTGTAATTATAAGCCATTGATTAATATAGGAGTTAGAAACAAAAATGAGCAATTTATGGTTGTTGGGAAACTTTTTCTGACTCATTAACACGTTAAAATGGAAGTTGAATCATTAAAATAGCTAGGTGGAAATTTCGACGTCAAGATGTCACGTTAAAATGTTGGTTAATGCGTTAAACTAGAAGATGCCTAAAAAATGAAATCTGGAAACCTTATGACATGTTAAAAGACTTCTAACGCGTCAGAATAAAGGTGGAGAAAAATGAAAATTCAAGGGTCATCTAAATAACATGATAAATTTAACTGCAATTCAGCGCCTTGATACTTTCATGCAAATATCTTGACTTTGGGATCTTGAATGATATTCTCCCTTTGACAGAAGTTAAATTCCATGTAAAAAACCGAAATATCCCTTCATGTTTTTCTACATTATAAACTAAAAGAAGCTTAGAGAGAGACACACTTGAAGCGTAATTTTATATAATTATCACAAAGTGCAAGGAAATTACTACAAGCGTAACCCTGCACATTACTTATTCATAGTCGATTACACTTCACATAATAGAGGCTCTCCGTGCATCAGATGATTCAGCTTTGATGAACACAACATAAAGAGGGGTGTCATTAGTGATAACTAAAAGCGATTTTCCATCATTGCCTCTGGAAATGCCAAGATCTCTACAAGAATCACCATTAATGGGACAGAACACAATCTTGTACGCGATACTAGTATATTGTTGAATCCTGAACCAACCCTCCTGAGCTTTCTCATACTCGGCGATTTTCACAGACTTCAGCCCATCTTCTTCAACCATAGTCCACACCGACGGTATAGGAACACAGGAAGGTACTTTTCCCTTAACTGAGAAGAAGTCAACATTAGAGTCCAATGGGAGGATTCTAATTTTTAATGGGGACCTAATTGTCCAAGGAAAGCCATTGTCGACTTCAAAGGGTGACTGCACAACACTAAGAGGGCAAGTTTCGTTTCCGGTCTTGGCGAGCCTTAAGCCACCACCTAAAGCCCAGATATGTGGAAGGATGTAGTATGTGCCACCATTGATAAGCTCGTTGCCCTCACTGTCAAGGACAAACTTGGATGTGGCTGAAGAGGAGGAGAAGGCAAGGAGAACGAAGAGGGAAAACAAGACAGGCTTCATTATACTGTTGAGATTGTGTTTCTGGGGATGTGTTGTGTGGAAATGAGCGGATGGAGGGTTCTATTTATTGGACTTATTACTCCCAAAATGAGGGGTAGTTTCGATATTCATCCATCGATGCAAGTTGATAAAAAAATCTTTAAAGATATGTCACGTTTTGGAAGAGGCACAGGCACGTGATCTCTAGACTTGTGGCTTAGGATCCAAATTATGGAAGTAAGATGGGGGGATACATTATAGGTGAATTGGATGTATGGAAGGCTTACTACTACATAAAAAATTAGGTTTAATAACTAATATTTAAAAAAAAATAGACTCATACATTATTGTAGTCACTAGCTAGTCCAAGTCTCATTTTGGGCAAGTTTCAGGTGGAAACTCGCTCTGATTCCATTTGTTATGAATGAGGAGTGTTTATAAAGGGGGGAGAGAAAAAATGGGCAAAGACCAACGATATGATACCACATTAACAAATGAGGTGCTTCAATGATTTTTAGATGCAATTTCCCTTATAGATTACTCATCAATAAGATTTTAATGTAGGAATAAGACTAGCAATTATCATCAAAATAATTTGTAGAGAAAATTGGGTTTAAGGAATAAATAGGTGAAAAAATTGAGAGGAAGAAGTACATTGAAGGTTCTTAGGTGTATTGCACATCTGCAGTTATGCTTCAAAAATCATCTAGCCAGGGCCAGTCCCATTTTGGGTGAGTTTTGGGTGGAAACTCGCTTTGATTCTACTTGTTAAAAATGGGGAGTGCTAGAAATAAGGGAGAAAAAAATGTGTAAAGATCATCAAAATGATATCATATTTTAACTTGAAATCTTAAAGATCACATTTGTAGGTCTTTTTTTATTATATATTAATTATTAAGTTAAACTTTATCAGATGTGAAACTTCTTATACATCAAATGATATCATATTTTAACTGAAAATCTTAAAGATTACATTTGTGGGTCTTTTTTTATTATGTATTAATTATTAAGTTAAACTTTATCTCATGTGAAACTTCCTATACATCAACTCAGGTCCATAACCTAACAATTTTAACTAAGTTGACGAAAAGAGTACACCTTTAATTGAGAAATTGAGCGAAAAGAGAAGAGCATTTTCAAGACGGCATTTGCGAATTTTAAAAACATTAAGAATTATAAGTTTTCTTCGTTTTTGTAAAGTAGACAATTTTTGTGGCCGAAAAAATAGGCAACTTTATCTCGTAAAAATATCGGAGAAAGTGTAACTTTTAGCGTGGATGGAAAGGAAAACCGACAGTTGTATGGCAGCGAAAAGGACCACGTAAAAGCATATCAACTGGTCTTATTACCTCTTTTTTTTTTTTTTTTTTCAATTGGTCTTGTTACCTTGTTTCTCAGTGAAGCTTATCGTCAAACAATTAACGGAAACAAAAAATGCTTATGAGACAAACTGTGAGCGTTCATTGTGAAAGAGAAATATGGAGAAATGGTCACTCTTATTGTTTCAACAGGACAAATAACCTGCCAGCATTCACTGACACAAGAATAATCAAGATATAAATCTGCTCAACTGGGAAATCAAGATCTGTAAATTCAAAATAAGCGAAATTACTTATCGTGCTGCAAACATCCTGCTCAATAAAGAGGAACTACCGCGCTTTCTCTTCTCCAGATCTGTCACTATATTGCCTGAACTCTTAGTGGCTTGTTGCATTCGAAGCTTACTGTATTCCATTGATCAAGATATTTCATTTCTCCTCAAGCTACTCTTCGGCAAGTTTACTGTTATCAGATGTCATCCGAGTCAGCCTTCGGATGATGTTTTACTTCATACTTTCCCTTTACCTTTTTAGTGAATTTAACTATTTATTTTTACTTTTTATTGTAAATAAATAAGGTTGAGAGATATGCTGAGATTTAGTCTCGTCATCATGGAGTGTCAAGCCGAACACGAAACTAGCAGAATATTACAGATTTTATAAAGATAATGAGATTGTTGTGGAATTTTTTTCAAGTAAAAGATCATGAAAGATCCATGGATTACATCAAGGTTTGATATTATGATATATTTGGCACAGGATGATGTGTTATTTCTGTTCTATATAATTATTTATTATTTTATTAACTAATAACAATGTCTTTCTATAATAATTCAAAATTTTTAAAAAAATATCCTATTTTAAATTTGTAATTTTTTAGTGTAATATCTTGGATCTGAATTTAAAAGCATACATATATACATCAATTTTCATATATACAACAGTGCACAAGAAAACAAATAGTTTTAGTCCCCTAACTTTAAACGTGAAGCTCGGTGTTGGAAGTATAGTTGCAAACAAACACGATATTTTCAGTATATATGCCCTACGTGAATAAGTTCTCCATATTTCTTTTTCACAATGAATGCAATTAGTTTGTCTCGTATATGTAAGTAGTATTTGTTTCCATTCTTTGCTTGAGGATAAGCAAATGGTTGGCTCCAACTTCAATGAGGAAAAAAAAAAAATACAAGAAGAGATTTTTATTCCCAATTGATATGCTTCTATGTAGTTTCTTATCCCTTCCGCACAATTGTCGGTTGACCTTTGCCTCGACAGTGTAAGTCATACTTTATTGGTTCTTTTTATAAGATAAAATTATTTACTCTACATAAATTAAGAAAACTACTGATCTTGGTAGATAGAAAAGTATTTCCTAGAAAAAAAAATAAAAAGATAATGTTTTGAAGATGAGAAATTCTTGCATGGACACAATATACTACATTATCCATTCTCCATCTGATAAAAACATGTTAGATAACATTAGTATAAATTGATTTTGTTATCAATGATAATAGGTTAAGAAAAGGAAATAAATTAAATAGGCATTCTTTAAAGTAATTAAAAATAATAACAGATAATATTTATTTTATCTGTTTGAATTGGTACAATTTTATTGGATGGAGCATGTATGATGTGATGCATGGGGTCTATGCAAGAATTTCTATATTAAAATTATATTTTCTTTCTACAAATACTCTCTTGTAATTAAATGCTCCTCTTTCCATTTCCACTCTCTTTAAAACTTAAATATCTTATTTATAATTAAAACTCTTGAATTTATAATTATTTAAACCAATATTTTTAACTTAATTTTTTAGAGAATTTTATCGAGGCTTTACTAGTTTGGGGACTTCACTGTCATTCTTCCTAAATTTTATTAGAAATAGAAACACAAAAACTTTTCAAAAGGAAGCCAATCGAAGCAAAATTTATTTTAGTCTAGTGACACAGATGGCGATAAGGAAGGCGCATGAAGCATTATTTCACTTGTTCTTCTTCAGTGAATGTAACAGTTTTGATAGTAGGCACTTCAATCAGCTGGTGATTCGACTTTGCGAAACACAACTACGAAAGGGTCGTCATCATCATCAGCGATAACCAAAGGCCTATTTATTTTCTCGTCCTTGGAAAGCCCAAGAGCTCTACAAGGATCATCATCAGTGGGACAATACACCATCTTATAGGTCGTACCATGATATGTCTGAATTTTAAACCAACCTCGTGTGCTCGTGCTCATGATGGTGTCTTCAGGCTCATACTCCTCAAGTTTCACTTGCTTTGTCTCATCTTCTCCCCCAACAATCGTCCACCTTGCCGGAGTGGCTGCACAGTTTGGCGGCGACTCGACGATGAACTCCATGATAAAATCTGTAGGGAGGAATAAGATTCTGTATGGAGAAGAAAGTCTGGTGGGCCAACCGTGGGCGAGTTCAGAGAAGGCTTGAACAACGGTAAGAGGGCAAGTTTCATTGCCTTTAGCTTGGAGGCTGACGGGGCCGCCGTGTCGCCAGAGGGCCGGGAAGATGTAGTATGAGCCACCATTTCTGATGGGGTCACCATCGGTGTCCACCAAATCAGCTTTGGCTGATGGTATGAAGGCAAATACAAGGAAGAGGGTAAGCAAGAAGGTGGTCTTCATTTTGGTTATGTCGAAACGAGAGGATGTGAGGGTTCTATTTATTGATTCACTTGATCCTTTGGAGGGGTAGTTTAGGTATTCAATTATGCAAGTGAGACAAAAATTTAGTTAATGAATGAAAAAGATGTATCAGATAGTGGCACGAGAGAACTTCATGTGTAAGTGTTGGATAGAATATATTTGGGACAATTACATACATGTCCCACTCAAGATAATTAATTACTTTCAAGTTTATTAACAACCGAATTTAGAAGAATGACAACACATTAGGGAGTAATTAATTATCTTGACTAGGACCTGCAAGTAATTCTCCCAATATATTGTGATTGTTTTGCTGTACTATACAGGGACCACTATAAGCGGAAGCATATTCTACAAAATTTGGTTTTAATGTTTTAATTGGGTTTGTCATAGGAAAAATAAAACACACACACACAGAGGGAGAGAGAAACAGATATTTTATTTTTTCCCTTCATTTGATCTTATCTTTCGAATTATATCCCCCAATTTGATAATATTGCGGTTAAGAATTCTAAAAAAACATATCTTATTTTTTGAATTGTCTTCCCCATTTTGATTATATTACAGTTAAGAACTCTAAAAAAAACATATTTAAAAAAAAACACGAAACTTGATCGTGGTTTAATTTGCGCTTTGAGCTATGTTTTATCAAATAAGGTAGTGATTTGGTTCATGGTTTTTATCTTTAAGTTGTAGATCTGTTTATAGCGAATTCCCTAATTTACACATATTGTAGTTTTTTTAAAAATCAATAATTTTTTGTTTCGGAAGAAACTAAATTAAAATAAAAAATTGAAGAAAATATTTGAAATTTCATTTGACGCATTGAAAAGAACTTTGAAGATTATTTTCAGTTTATCCAAACTGTTCAATAATTTTCTAGACAAGTTTGTATGTAATTGCGCTTTGAGACAAATGATGTGATTCGCTTATATATAATAAGAGTCTAAAATCTAATATAAATTAACATAATTCAGGCCTAAATATGGGCTATTTAACATATAAAACTTGCACGTATGACTTGTGAGTGTCACACTGCTTAAGAGAAACACTGCTTTTAAAGATGAAATAAAATAATGCAACGCACAGCAGGCCATTCGCGAAAGCAGGAGGAGAGAGTCTCATGTGCTAGGATATGAGGCTGCTGGAGCCCTTCACCACAGCACGTAGAGCTCACGTGCCCCCAAGGCGCATGGGAATGATAACTAGAATATGCTTTGCTTTTTGTAATCACGTGAAATTAATTGTGTTGTTTCGGAAGGTTGATAAGTCTGAGGTACCGGTGACACAGTTGAGACCACCAATATCCTCATGTACCATACTGTGCAAAGTGATTTCGAAGATAATTGTGAGCAAGTTGAAACCATTAGGTCCAGTTTTGTTATTATAAAAAAATGGAATGGAATGGATTAAAAATATAAAAGTAAAAATAAGATGATTAAAATGTGAAGGGAGAAAGGTGAATTCATAAGGGAGAAAAGTAATTTTAGTATATGAGATTGAGAATTATTATTCATTAAATTTTTGGAGATGTGATGATTCCCATGTTTGTAATATATAAGATTAAGTTTTATTATATTTATTATGAAAGAGAAGAGTGATGTACGTGAAGTGGATTGGGAATGTTGAAAAATCCAATGGAAATATAGTTCAAGTTGTGCCCAAGTACATGCTGTCATTAAGAGTTATTTTACTATCTGGTTAAATCGCAGCAACTCTCTTAGATTAAACGAACCTTTCTTGTAGGAAAATAGGGTGACGAAAAAATAAAACTATAAATAGTAAAGGTAGAATTCGGGAGGAAGAAGAGAAGACTCAGGAGCGGTGTGTGTCTGAACAAGCGGTGGTCGATAGCTTATATAAGCAAAAAATTCTTGGATGATTTGAGGACGATTAAATGCATAGCTTAATGGGCTTAAATATAATTAATATGGCTTAGTAACCATTAAAGAAAACTATTTCTTAACATTATAATAAAAATTAGTTAATGGTAATTAAAGTGCCCGACACAGCATTTAACTTGTGCACAAGGAAAAAAGCTGGATCTTAACTATATTAGCCTGTTGTTATGTGCGCGCAAGCCTTCCTTTCTTCTTAGCCCACTTAATCAAATTTTCATCTTAGTATAATAAAATTTTCACCCTAACACACACACACACACACACACACAGAGTCTTTCTCAAGTTCAAGCAAGGAAAATTTTCTTTTGACACACTGATAACCTCTAGAATTTCATATTATTTGAGCACATTTTTCTTAGATTTTAATATATTTTGGATCAATTATTATATTTTGATTGCTCAAATTAAGAAAATTTGCATCTTGGTTTGGGTTTGCACAATTATTTTTAATTTAATACTTTTAGGCTAATTTTGTGTTACTTTGGTTTGATTATATTCATTTCTACACATTTGTTAATGCTTTTGGAAGTCTTTGGGATGAAAAAATCAAGTGTAAAAAGGATAAGTTTTGTTCACTATAAAAACTATGCAAAACTGTCGAAATCGTGTGAAAGTCATGACTTTCACTGCTATCAGCAAAATACTCCATTTTATTTATTAGAAAATGCTTGGGTAGGATATATATATATATATATGTATATGTATATGTATGTATGTATATATGTATTCTGAGAGCTTGACCCAGAAGGCATTCCACTCACTTTAAGATATATTTGGATCTTGGTTGTGCTAAGGTTTGGGTATTGGAAGAGCTTGGAGTAAGGGATTGGAGTTTTGAAGACATTTGAAGCTCCTTTTCTTTGATTTTCCTATTCCTATTCCCTTTCCTCTCTTGTAATCTAAAAGGGTCTAAGTATTTTGTGTATTTGAAGCTTATGGATGATTATGAGTAGCTAAATATTTTGTTCTAAGATTATTTGGAACCTTGTATGGATTGACACTAAGTTTCTCCTCTCCTTTTGTGATTATAAATGTGTTTATTTTATTCTTTTCTTAATGGTTCTAAGTATTGGGCCACTATTTAGATGTTAAGTTCACTTAATTGATGCTTGAGAGTGCTAGGTTGAGTGTAAAACTTGAATAAAATAGTGCAAAAACTTGACATTTGCATGTTGAATGGATAGTTTTGCTAGTAAGATAGAGATATACTTGCTAGCCTTGCATAGTCACATTAAGATTGGTGTTTAAAATTAAGTTTTATTTATTATAATAAGAGATTGGGTAATTAATTTAGCTAAACACTTATTCATGACTTGAGAGAGCTTGTTTAAGTACTTTTAGAACTCTAGGTTAGCACGTATCTTCATTAAAAGTAATTATGAGAGAAGATAATTTTGGTGTTATGAGATGCAAAGGGGATAAATAATGTTAAGTCCTAATTTGTACTTGAAGTTTGTGAATCATTCTCTCTTTTTTTTAATGTTAATTTAATTTGCAAAATCAACTTTACCTAAATGTCTTTAGCTCAACTTAATTGAATTTACTTAGTCTTTTGCTTGATCATTGTTTTTAAATAAATTTCTGTGGAAATGATATTTTACTTATATTATATTACTTGTCATGGCCTGTGCATTTGTGGAGAGCGCAGCACACACAAACACAAAAACTGTAGCAGGGAATTCCAATGGAAAATTCATAGAAACTTGTATGTATGAAAGACTGAAGGAGAGTTTTTTTATTATTCTTAACTGGATTGGTTCACACAGAATCTGAGAGGGGAGGATTGGAACCTGATTTTTGGTGCCAGTGTATTGTTATTTTGGTAGTAGAGGGATATCTGCATATAGTGGAAATATTACTTAAGAATAGTTGGCTAGGTGGAGCTACCTTCAAACCAATGTCGTACAGCTATTGTATGAGCCACCAACAGGTTTGTGTCATTTTTGGTAAAATAAAAGTTTATACGAGTTGATTCTCAGAAACTTGCTAAGGATAGGATATGCCTATAGACTTAAAAAGTTTTTACAGAAGGTATTTATAGATTGCCTACTAATAAGGTCTTTACATTGGCAGTAGGATTTGATGATTCCATGATTTTGTAGATTATTGGCTATATCTTCATCAATTAGATCAGCTTTGATGATGATTTGTATCATTTGTTGCGTAGAGATGTCTTGGCCATGCTAGTCCACGTTTACTTGTTTAGCGGATTTTTGTTTTGGGCTCTTGCCTCACTTTCTTGTATATTGATTTGTATCTTCTCTATACATTCTCTCAATATATTCCTCCACACTCAATCTTATCGATATATTTAATTATTCATTTGGTTTAATGGTGTCAAATTGCTAATTATAATGTTAAAATAAATATTTTATTTATCTAATGATTATTATAAATAAGCATTATGAATTTATTTTCAAAAGTATTCAAGTGGTGATAATGAATAATCTATTTATTTTAATGATATAATTAATAATCTGACACCATTAAACTAAATGAATAATAAAAGGGATGGATGAGATTCAAAATGGATTGATGCATTGAGAGATGGCATGGAGAGTATCTAAATCCCTTATATATATATATATATATATATATAAAGCATTTATTATTTTTATAGTATTTCTTTTGATTTTAGCTCGCGGGTTCAGAGACTTCATGCGTCACAAATATTTTGAAAACTTGACTGATTATTGAACTGATTAAAGTACCAGCTCACCAATATTTTTAATTATATGTAATTACTTAACGTAACAAAATCAAAATAATAGAAATTTATTATTTTCCATAACAAATTTAAAAATAAAAATAGGTAAAAAATAATACTTATAATGTATATAATTTAAAGGAAAGTGAATTATAATAATAATAGATTTTAATTATGTATTTGATAATAAAAATATAGTTTTTTTTAGCTTTTCCTTTACAATTTGGCTTTGAGTTTTTTTTATTTATAAAATATATGGGACTAGTAGGTCTCAGTCTGCACCCTGAAAGGCTTTGACTAATTATTTACGAGGTAGTGGGTATGGTTCAAGTTCAACTATTTTCGTGCTCTCCTCAACTTTTGAAAACCCACCAACGGTCTGGACGAATGCACGAATCTTTTAATTTCTTTTTGATTGAATGACAGTTAGGATTTAAAATACTGAACTAATGATGGTTAGGTTCTCAAATTTTTTTTTTTTGAAAAATTAGCAAAAAAATATTGATCTAAATAATTATGAATTCATGAGTTTCAATTATCAATAAATATTTAATTTATATTTTCTGTTTATAACTGTTTGAATTAATATTTACAATTTATTTTATAAAAATTTTTGTCAAGAACCTAATTATTATTAATTCTGTATTCTAGAAGCTAAATGTCATTCTCCCTATCTTTTTTACAAGGTTTTTGACATATTTGTCATGTATTTTAAAAAATTATTTTATTATTTTATTTGTTAAATAATATCACAAATTGTCAACTCTTCTATTTTACCTTTATTAATTAAAAGAAGGTGATAGATCAACTTCTTATTTGCATAAATTAAATTTTTTATCAAATTAAAGAATAAAACTAGAAAATTATTTTCTTCTGCTCCAAATATTTTTATTTTAAATAGGACCAAACTAGTATAGACTAGTATAGTTCTCTCCACTATTTCAATGTTTTTTTTTCCATTTTTTTCTTCTGCAGCATGCATGAGTCTTATCTTCAAAGCATTGAAAAAAACAAACTAGCCATTGAACTAATCAAGCATTGGCGGAGCCAGTATCTTAGGTCAGGTGGGATGAAATCATTTACATATTCATAATTTTAAAAAATAACAAAAATTATTTAATAATTACATACCTTATAACTTTTATCTATGTGGTTTCATGTTTTTAGAATCGTTAAACAATCAACTCATTGTCAATGCTTTCAAATGTATCTTTTTTAATATAAGTCATGAGATAATCATTCATCCATGAATTCCCCATTCGATTGTGCAAACAAATTTTTACAAACTTTATAACAGAAAAGGCTCTTTTAACTGTTGTTATGGCAATAAGTAACACCATTGCTAATCTCAAGAGAAGGTAAACTAATAGATAAACAATGTGTCTTTCAGTTTCAACTAATTTTTTCACAAATTTATTTTGAGATTTTAAATGACACAGGCGAGATTATTTTTTTTCTTATTTTCTTAAAGGTTTAATAAATGTTAACCTTTTATAAAATAATATTACTATTTATGTATATTGAAATTGTGAACTAAAATTTATTGAGCTTTTGAGTTAAAAAAAATTAATTTTAGATCTGAGTTAAAAAAATAATATGAAATGGTTTAAATTGCAAACTATAAAAAAGAGGGCGTGCAAAATATAAATACCTATACTCCCATTTTTATGTACGTAATTTTTCTTATTGGTCCCCCTCAAATACATGTGGCTCAGCCACCGCAATCAACATTGATCAAAATAGTAGTTAAACTGTATCAAACTAGTTATAAACTAATTATTTTATTAAACCGATCAACACATTGATTTAACAGTTAAACTGGGAGAGCTAACTTGGATTTCCATACTATATTTATTTTCTTCTTCTTCTTGTTTCATTTTTTGAACGCCTTCTGTTTCTTGCTCCTCTCTTTTTCCAATTTCATTTATTCTGACTCTTCTTGGGGCATGTGATGATACGGACACGTCAAACATTATCTTGAGATGCAATAATTTCTTCATAAAATTTCCTTTATTTGAGTTCTGATTAAGATAACCCCAATACCTCAGGCAATACTTAATAGGACTTGATCAATCACAAACCTGATATAACTACGTAGGGTCAATATATTTACTTTTATCTTACAATCAAACATCTTCACACACACATACATACGACATTGAACACTAGAAGCCACTTGAAGCAGAATTTTATCTAATCTTATGAAGTGCAAGGAGTTCATATCTAAACTATACTTGCACATTCATGAGTGGCTTCAAACATTACGATAATTAAGAGGCTATCTTCACTCAGCAGATGATTCAGCTTTGCCAAACACAACCAAGAAAGGAGCTTCGTTATGAGTGATCACCAAAAGCCTGTTTCCATTATCATCCTAAGAAACCCCAATATCTCCACAAGTATCTTTACACCGTCTTATAGACTTTATTCATCCAAGCCCCAGTCACAGCCTGAATTTTAAACCAACCACTCAATGTGTTCCATACCCAGCGAGTTTCACTTGCTCGGTCGCATTGCCTCCACTCACAACCGACAACTTCGCCGGAGAGTCTCAGCACAACCAGGCGGCTCAACCACGGTGAGCTTCAAGATATAGTTTGTTTCGAGCTCGGCGATTTTGAGTGGAGAAGAAATTCAGATAGGCAAACCGTTGGAGAGTTCAGAAGAAGTTTGAACAACACTGAGAGGACAAGGTTCGTTGCTTGTGGAGGCTATGTCAATGCCACCTCCTCGTCCCCAGATGGCTTGGAGGATGTAGTTGGAGCCTCCATTTTTAATGTTGTTGCCATCAGTGTCAACAAAATCTGGTCTGGGCGAAGCCAAGGCAAAGAAGAGGAAGAGGGTAGACAAGGAAGACTTCATTATTACTTGAGAAAGACTTGGCTGAGTTATGGAGAGATGATGCATTGGTGAGGAAACCAGGGGATGAAGGCTTCAATTTATAGAACTCACTCGATCTTGATTAGTGGCATTAGGTATTCAATGGTGCAATGATAATTGTAGGAAAATAATATAAAATAATGAGTGGCTTTCGATTGCAAAGTGTGATATAATTGTAAAAGAAAACTATTCGATGCTAATTACTGGGCAAAGTTTTAAAGTCTTATTTAATCTTAAATATAAGACAGATTTACTCCTTTTAATACCATTTATTTATAGATAACTTCTAACATGTTTTACTAGAGTGAAAAAAAAATTCAAAATGCATTAATTCTGTCTTAAAAATAATATATTTAAAACTTTGTCCTTACTAAATAATGCATTTTCTCTCACTAACATTTAATGAGAGTAAATGAAGAATAGACTTTTCAATATTACCCTTTCTCTCTCTCTCTCTATATATATTTTTTGTCCCTCTCTTTTCATTATATTAAATGAAGGGTAGTTTTGAAAGTTTATATTTTTGTGTTAAAAAAGTAATATTGTTAAGTGTATTTAATGAGATTTACTAGTATGTGAGATTTTGTCCAAAAGTATCTTATACAAGAGTTAAATGACAATTTGGCCTTAAAACTATAGATTTTGGATCATCTAGTACCCTCAATTCGTTTTTTTGTACAAAGTTACCCTTCTACCTTTGAAAACAGTATACTGATATCCTCACCATTAATAGAAGTTAATTTTAACTATTAATTAATAAGAAAATAATAGAAAATGACTAAAAAAATTATTTGTATTTTTCACCATTTGCTATTACTTTTTGGTCAACTAACAATTAAATTTAACTTTTATCAATAGTAGGGTGAAATTGCAGAATTTTTAAAAGTCAGAGAAAAATATTATATCAAAAATGAGTTTAGAGTCTTAAATATTTATAGACCTATAATTTGTTTAGGGGTCAAATTGCTATTTAATCCAAGATATTAATTACCATCACTTAAAAAACGTAAAGTTATAACTTTACCATATAATTACCTTGGAAGATGTAAAATGAAGAATGACATAATTGTCATTCGAAAAATTCTTAGATAGACCTAGAGCCCTAATTCATTTGTACACTGACCAACTAGAACATGACACCACAAAATTTTAATATGAGATGGCACGTACCTGGAATTTATATTTCTCTTATTTAATTTATATTTTAATCTATTTTCCATGGCCTCTTTCTTCTTCTAGGAACCCTTTCTCCGCTAGTCCTCCTTCTTCGTTCATGATTTGTTGCCGCCAACACCCTTCTTCAAGTCATAATCTCACAATCCAAATTCATGTTATCTCATTTTCCAGATCAAAAGAATCAAATCTTGCACACTTCAATAAAAACTGCTTCTTTTAAGTTAAATGGAATTGCGAAATTCCAAGATAAAAACTTCATAGAAAAATAATTGATTCAGACACCACTGCATGCACATTCGGATGGAGGAGTGATGTTCAAATTTACATGTGAAGACTTCTAAGCACAAATTCGTCCGAATTTATCACTATCTCAAGGGAAGGAGGAACTTCACAGGAACAAATACAAAACAACGAAGAGGTGGATTATTTTCGTCGATGATTTTCCACAAAGAATGGTGTCGGTGGTTGGCTGAAGAAGGGTTCCTGGGAAGAAGGAGGAGGACATGGACAAAAGATTAAAATAATTTAAACAATATAAATTAAATAAGAGAGATATAAATATCAGGTAAGTGTCATCTCATTTTAAAATTTTGTGAGGTGTCATGTTCTGGTTGGTCAGTGCACAAATGAGATGGCGCTTCGGGTCTACCCAAGAATTAATTCTCTTGTCGTGATGGAAGGGGAAGGAAATATAATTGTTGGATCCTCGCCAGAAGATGACATGCATAATAGTTGAGATTATTTTGAAGTAGCGAATTTTTTCCCCCTTTTATTGATTCAACATGCGTCCACATCTTTACAGATATGCTTATATTTAGACCCTTCCCACATTTCATATAAATCTTCTAGCAAGATTTAATTTCAATTGTTTGAATATTTCTTTTACGTTTTTTCAATTCAATCATCAGAATTTTATAATTTGGTACTCAATTGTTTGATAAGAACATATGAATACTCCAATTATACTGATGTTGCCATTTTAATTTAGTAATGGATTTGGTAAAACATATTTCGTAAGCATGTTAATTAGAATATACTTGCAATTCGCATGGAATCCAAAAAAAAAAATCACACGGAGTTCATGAAATTATGACAATTTTTCTCGATGAAAATTCTACCCTAACTAAAGCATTTTATTATGAATTATTTTCCTGGAAAAAAAATTACGGATACATATGGGTGTATGGGCATTTTGTTTTTCATATTTTTTTTGCAGGTTCTATGATATTGAACACTTTTTTTATGGTAGAATGTAATGTATTTATCTTCTATCTAACTTTTTTTTTTGTTAGTGAGTTCAAAATTTTCAAAATAATTTCCATGCTTCAGATTTTAGAATTTCACCTACAAGAATTAAATAAATTACTTTTCATTACCGTTTACTTTTTTAGAAATTAATAAACTTCAGATTTTTTTCGGCATCTCATGAAATTGTGACATAAAATTCTGTAAGTTTTTATAGCTTTTGTTTAGTCTACGTAACACTGGGGAAACTGGAAAACATAAGCCTTTTATTATGAAAATATTGTGTAGTTTATGTCTAATTTCGAAAGATTAGAATCAAACTCTCATAGTAGCATAATTTTCCAAGGTTTTACTTTAAAAGCAAAAAGATTAGATTCGAATATTCTTTTGTCCTTAGTGTCACATTTTAAAAATCATACACACACACACATCTAATTTATCTTGCAAAGGAGATTTCTCACACGATGTGAAAGGGAGAACCAGCTAGCTCTGGGTTCGAGTGGCATTTCACCCCTAACCACAACTCATCTGCTGATTCTTCAACATAGGAGGTCTTCCTTCACTAGCAGGTTTTTTCGAAAAACTTCATTTATTCTGGTGTGGATGGCAGGCAGGCCTATATTTCTTGGTTTAAAAACATTCCTCCTAGAGTAGCTGTTAATACGAATAACAAAAAAGGGTATCCTGAGCAATTTCAATAATTGGGTTCATTGATATTCCTGGTATAGTAGATGCTATCACACATACAATCATACTCAATTCGATGGAATTGTTTGATCTTAAAGGGGACCCTCTATAATTTCACACGTGAGGAGTTATTTCTCACACGATGTGAAAGGTTATATGGCAATCAAGATTGATTTAGAAAGGCATATGATCGAATGAAAATGATTTCTTTTTAACCAATGTTATAAGGGAGATTGGATTGCATAGTGATCTAAAGATATGATTAATTGAATATTGTATGTCTGTGAACTACGTCTTTCAATTCCAGGTGTTGTGGAATGGATCTAAATCAGATATTTTGTAACGTTCTCGAGCCTATTAACTCAGTTATGGGGCACAAAATATTCCAAAAAATGCTACTCAAGTATTATTGCCTCAATTTCGCAGTAAAGAGTACACATAGAAAACAAAATAGTCACAGACATTGGGTGCACCTATACAGCAAAAGAAGTTAACAAGAAAGGAAAGGGACAGAACAGAGGCAGCAAATTAAAGAAGAAGCACAGAGGGAAAGGGAAAGTCTTACAGGAAGGGGATGAGCCACAAAATTCTTCTCTCCCCTTCAAGTTGCTCAGACTTTCACTAAATAACATCATCGTCCATCCAGGCCCGTTACCACAAAACCCAAAATTAACGTCCGGCCCATTAGTTGGTAACTCCCAAACCAATCCAAATTTCATAGGGAAAATAACACCTAGGTTCCATAGAATAGATTTAATTATGAAGAGGTTTTATAAAATGCACAAAATACTCCCAAATCTCAAATCATGTACATTTACAACTTGGCAAAGAACATTTACAATTGGGCAAAGAAAAATGACAACTTGATATTAAACTCATATCTAAGTTGTAAATGTACTACTACTGAAAAATTTCACTAAGTTATAGAGAGATGATGCGTTGGTGAAGAAATGCACTACTACTGAAAATATCTTTCGTAACGCGTCTTTCAGAGCGTTCTTTTACAAAATACTCCTAAAAATAGAGATGAAACCTATCAGAGCACTTAATTAAAAGAGCGCTCCTGTATGATGGTATTTAGGAGCGCTCATTATAAAGAGCACTCTGAAATTAAATATCAAAATGTTAAAAATTAAGTAGTCTTACCATTTGAAAAGCACTTCTGTATATAAGAGCGCAGTGCTCCAGTATATTCCGGAGCGCTCAATACGGGAGTGTTTCAAAAGCACTCCCTAAGGCAAAAAAAAAAAATGCTCATGTAATCTTATTTTGTAGTAGTGATAAAAGGTTGAGGCTTCAATTTATAGAGGTCACTATATCTTGATAGTGGCATTTTAGTTATTTGATGGTGCAATAATTGTAATAATATAATATGAAAGGATGAATGGCCTCCTATTTTCAAGCATGTGATATATAATAATTTGTCAGTATTACAAGGTCATGTATGATTGCGTTGTCATTTTTTTATTTTTAAATATTATTTTGTAATACAATTTTTAAAATTAGTTTTCAAACAAAACAAAAAGAAAATATTTGATTATATTAATTTAAAAATAATTTTATAGTTAAAAAATTGATTGACAGTGGTGGTCAATCACTAGCAATTAATGGTGGTGGTTTATGATACTCTCTTCATCTCACTTCATAAGACATTTTTGAGGGAGATTCAACATCCCAAAATATGAGAAACATTAACAACATAAGGTTCTATAAAGGATTAAGGTTCATTTTTATCCTGAACTCTTTTTCGAGAAGTGTTAGGTACCTTCTACTAATAAGTAAAGCAATTTTTCCTTTGAACCATTTTTCTGAGGAGCCAAAAACCCTTATATTTAACTTTGCTCATTTTTTGCTAACGTGATATGTAGGTGGGGTTAATGCACAGTGACAGGCAGAACTTTGATAATGTAGTTTGGTGCTAATTTCATCATACTCTATTTTTAGGAGTGCTCAGCACTTTGAAATCTTATTAAAATAAAATTTAATAAATATTATTAAAATATTAAATATTTAATAATTTAAGTATTATTATTTATAAATATTCATCCAAAATTTATAAATTATTTTAAAATATTTACAATGCAAACTAGGTTTATAAAAATTTATAGATGGTTTGTAAATTATGTGTGAAAATTTATAAATAATAATAATATTTACGAATAATAAATATGCATGCATGGGACTCTCCTTGGAGGAGCCACCATTTTTCTCTTCCATGGTGTTCTTGCAAGCTATGGTTTCAACTCTAGTTTCTTCTTTGGCGTCCTAGGTGGGTCTAGATCATACCATTTGGTTGGTTTTTCGAGTAGTGGTTGTTTTACACTTAGGGGAGTTGAATACTGCATGAAATAATCAAACTTGTCAAACGGCTCACAAATTTTTGTAAATATTATTATTATTATTTACAAATCTTCACACACAATTTACAAGTTATCTATAAGTTTGTGAAAAACTAGTTTGAGTTATTAATATTTAAAAAATAATTTATAAATTTTTTATTATTATTTATAAATAATAATAATGAAATTATTAATATTGAAATATTCAATATTTTAACATTATTTATTAAATTTTATTTTGATAAGACTTAGAATGCCCAACATTTTTGAAAAAAGAGTTTAAAAGAAAATTAATATCAAAAGATAAGGTTAGAGTTTTACTTGTTATTGTGAATGGCCTCACACACATGTTACGTAAGCAGAAAATAATAAAGTCAACAAGTGACTAATGGAATGAGTTTTTTGCTCCTTAGAATAATGGTTCAAGAGTTAAATTACTCTACTTATCTGCATAGATGCCCAGCGCTCCTTCTAAAAAGGTTTGGCTATAAAAATAAATTTGACCCTTTTATAGATGATATTTTTCTAATATTATTATTTTTATATATTCTCTCTTCTTAATATTCTTTTACAAATAGAGTATTAGATAAATAGTATTTTTAAAAGTATATATTTTTATTAAAAAAAGATTATAAAGTGTATTTAATGAGTTTTATTAATGAATGTTATTTTGTTTAAAAATGACTTATAAATTAAGACAAAGGTAGTAGTGATTAACAATGAGTGATGGCATTTTTCATTAATGCTAAAATATAATGTGCTTTTAAAAAACGAGAGCATGAGGGCTCTAATTTATAGAATTCACTCGATCTTGATTAGTGGCATTTTAGGCATTGAATGGCGCAATAATTGTAAGAAAATAATACAAATTGATGAGTCGCTTTCTGTTTTTTTTTTTTTTGGTCCTGGAAAGTCACTTTCCGTTTCAAATAATGTAAAATGAAGAATAGTATATAATTGTCACCAGAAGATGACACGCATAATATTGAGATCTTCTTTTTAAGGTTGTAACTAACATGTCCAAATCTACAGACATGCTAGCTTTAGACCTGTCCCACATTCCAAATAAATCTTCTATGAGATTTTATTTGAATTGTTTAAATCTTTATACATTTTTTAAAATTTAATAATCATATTTTAATATGTTGGTACTCAATTAGAGATTCGTTATAATTGGATGGCAGAATTGTTCGATAACAACAATTGAATACTCCAATTATATTGATGTAGTTACTTTAATTCAGTACTGGATTTGGTCTAATGCATAAGCATATCAATTAGAAAATGCATCAAGTCGCATGGAATCCAAAATAAATCACACGGATTTCACGTTGCAAATCACAGTGGCTATAAATTAAATATTTTATAGGAGATTAAATTTGAAATTTGAACTGTCTAAATGTTAATTTAATGGTTAGAAACAAAAGAGGAGAGGAAGAGGAAGTAAAGAAAGAGGAGAGAATCTCTCCCCTTTTATAACGGGTCAGCACTCTTAGTGAACAGTTATCCACTTCCAACACCTAATTAGGCTCTATAATTAATCTCAATTAAAATCTCAATCAATTCCTAATCAATTTTAAGTCCTCAAGACAAAAATTGGATTTAACACAAATTTTGAAATTATTTAATAAAACTTAAAATTAAAAAAAAATAGGAATTCCCAAAGACAACAACATCAAGGGTTTAGGACATTTATAGCCCAAAAATATGAGCATAACGCCCACTGTCACACCCCAATATTTAAGGGTATAATCGGCATAGAATATGAGGTGAGCTCATATTCCATAAGCCTCAATTAATGAGAATTCAGCTGAAATCTCAGTATATGTAAGTTATATTCATCAATAATAAAGTTAGCAAAGTCTAAATGTTTTGTGAAAATTTCGGCAGAGTCTCTCCTATAATTTAACTCTTCCAAAATTTTCACAACAACAACAAAACCTGTCAGCCCAACCAACAAGGAGACTATTTCTATTTTAGCAGTTTACATCATAACCAAAAGGGATTAATGCCTAATCATAAGGTACGTGGAGTTAGCTTATAGTTTACAAAACACAGAATGAAACTTCACCAAAAAAGATAGTCACCATGTGCTTCTGCTTTTTTTTTTTTTTCAAAAACAAGAAGGCCTTCAATGGTCAGCTGGAGGTGCAGGGTCTGCTATACTATCTGAGATCAAAAAAAACTTATCGGTGAGTAGCGTTCTAATCAAAATTGTAGTAAAAAATATGGAGATTATAAACAATAAATTTAATTTCAAATGTCTTAATGAAATAAAAAAAAATTGCCCTTAACTAGAATATAGATAACAATCTTAATTAAATTTTTTTTATAAGATGATCATGAAATTAGTCAATGCTAGTAAAGTCACACATATATGTTGAAAATAAAAATTTCACTATTCATAAAATATAAAAATATTTAATAATGGTGCAATTTGATAAAAAGGCTTTCAGAAAATAAATAGAAAACTGAAGATGTTAACCAAAATTTAGGAGGGCTCTATCAGAACGAATAACAAGCGTGGACACACAGTTCACAAGGGTAAATAACCCATCAAGCGTGACTAAAAGCCACATAACACGCGGCAAGAGCCACGAATCAAGCGCAGGCATAAAACCCACGAAAACAAGCATGAGCATGATGCTCACGAATAACTATTCCTCTGTTCCACATGCGTTGGCCTACGCACGGGGCTAGCACCTCCCAGAAGCACCCTGCTAGTTAGGTGTACCATGGCGCGCCAAGGGCTAACGGAACTGTCGTTAGCATCCAGCGTTCTGAACTCAGTCCCTCTCAGTAAACTTTAACATGCATGAGGCAAGAGAAAATTTCAAAATTTTCTTTTCTCTTCTTCTTTTCCTCTTTTAAATACCGATCAATTATCATTATTATTACTTCATCAGTACTTGTCAACTATATAAACTATCAATAAAATCAACACTTTCTCTTTAAATAAAACAATTATTAGAAAAATAGGATAAATGAAAATAATTGTACTATTTATAAAAGATAATTGCTAAAATTCTAAATAGGGAGATTTTTTTTTGTAAACACTTTTTTAAGAATTTACTTAGAACGCTACCCACTCAGTTTCTTAAATTTTAAAGCTCGTTCTGTTTGACCTCTTACCTTAATTCCAATGACGCCATTAGATTCCTCAACAAGGCTTAGTGGCAGCAAGTCTGATTCAGCCACTGTACAGCGTCGAAGCAAAAAAAGCTAGAGGTTCAAATCTGTCAACACACGAGGAGGCAGAAGCTATGATTCCAGCTAACAATAAAAGAAGCAGAAACCACCTACACCCACATTGAACTTCGACGACAGGGAAGGAAGAAAAGAGGAAAGAAAAACCGACCACCGTGGGCACCCAAATTCGGCGCAAAACAGAGCAAGAGAATGAGGGAGATACCTTTCCACTGTGACTGTCGAATGAAGACCGAGAAGAAGAGGAAGGTGGCAGCTAAGACAGCAAACTGCTGACAGACTCTCATGGACACAGAACAGCACAGTATAGTAGGAGAAAATCAGTAACTCGGTTTCAACGTGACTAACAGACGAGGACGAGAAGGTGAGGTGATATGAAGCAACGACAGCCACAAAATGATCAGCTAACAGTGAGTTAAGTGTGTTGATAAGGATTAAAGAAATGGACCGACTTAAATGATCTAGAAGAGTGTAGGAAGGCGGTGGGAAAATGACTCAAAATGCTCTGTTTTTCTTCACACAAAAGAACCGAAATCAGAACATAAAGAGCATGGGACAATTTACAAAAAGGAGCACGAGGAAATTACAATAAAAGGCACAAAAAATTACGATAAGGAACACGAAATTTTCCTATAATTTAAAAGCAAGGTTTTTCTTTGAGAAGTTTAATCCTTGCACAAATTTTAACAGATTTTTTTTTTCTTATAAATGCCCCCTTATTATTTCTATGAAACTTATTTAAAAAAAATATATTTAAAAAAAAAATATTTATTCGACTTAGAATTTAAGGTCGTCACACCCACAGCATCAGCAGAGAAGCAATAATACTTCCAGGACAAAATACGGCTCCACCTAATCATAACATATCAATAATTTTCACATTTTGTCCACTCGGCTGCAAAGTTCTCAAAATTATCCTAAACGCTAACATCCATATCCAAGACTTAATTTAACATACAATAAGATCCAAGGTCATGGCAACTAGACAATGAAAACAATGCAACATACATGTGCCGAGCCTTCGAGACAAAAGGAGCCAAAGGCTCATATTTTTCCAAAATTCTGCCAGAATTCTCACCTGAAAAATTGTTAGAGATAACATATGAGATTTAATGTTTCAGTAACAATTAAATATTCTAAGCTATACTAGCATATATACCAATTGAAAACAAGTTTGCTATTCATATTTTGCATATATAAATTCTTCGCAATCTGTTCACAACTCTCTTTCAAACATGAATGGGAATGCCAATTTTCACAATCACATAAAATTCTCAATGTCACATCCCAAAAATTAGGCGTGACTGACATGAGATATATGCACAAATCTACATCTTTTAAGCTTTGATTAAGGAAACTTTAATCTAATATTTTAACTCATTTAAAATAGGATGAACATTTATTATAACATTTTTATACAAATAAAAATAAATTCTTAAACTTTTCATAAAAATTTCGACAAAACCTCTCCTGTAAACAGGACTTCTCAAATTCTTTACAACATCAATGTACAATCCAAATTAGAAATGCAAAGCTTTGCTCCTCCATAGCAGACAGACAAATAGATAACATATCAAAATCCCATCTATAATTAACAAGGAGCAACTAATTATAAATTCAAAATATAACAAATAATTAAACATTTACATCAGAAGGGATATAGCCTCAAAAGATCCTCTAATCAATCCAACAATGAGCCCTCAAAAGATAGTAGAAGGTACATTGTCAATTATACTATTTGAGAATAAATAAATGCTTTCTGGTAAATAATGTCCCGATATTAATAAAATTTCAAAAGGGTAAAATAAATGAATGATAATGATTATATAAATTAAAGAAACAACAATTTCCATAAAAAAATTAACAAACTTTGAAATAAAATGGCTCTATAAACTTTTAAATAAAATTTTAAACCATTAAACTACCATAGCAATATTATTATCATTTGATTTCAAGAAAGTAAATAAATAAAATAAATAATTATAAATAAATTATTCTAGTGAATAATGTCCTATAATTAACAAAATTTTAAAAGGGTAAAATAAATAAATGACAATGATTATATAAATTAAAGAGACAGTGATTTCCATTAAAAAAAATAACAAACTTTGGAATGAAATAGCTCTATAAAATTTTAAATAAAATTTTAAACCATTAAACTATCATAGCAAATATTATTATCATTTGATTTCAAGAAAGCAAATAAACAAAATAAATAATTATAAATAAATTACTAATTAAAAACCAATGTGATGTAAAATCACTAACTAATTAAATTTATAATTATAGGGACTTATTAAAATAATTAACAAACATGGACACATAGTTCATGAGGGTAAATAATCGAACCTGTCTTATGCCACGAAACAGACGATGACATACAGTTCACAAGGGTAAATAACTAAATGTGGTCGAAGCCACAAAACAGACGTGGACACACAGTCCATGAGAGTAACTAACTACATATGATCAAAGCCATGAAATAGATGTTGTTATGAGATCCACAAATAACAAATGTGAGAATAGAGTTCACGAAAATCAACTAGCTAGTCATTGACCTAGGCGCGCTAAGGGCTAACGGGACTGCCATTAGCAACCAGTGTTTTTGTATAAAGTTTCTTTTTAAACTCACTTTTAGACATGCGATAAATCATCACTTTCAAAATATAATTTCTTTTCTCAATATCAAACTCTGATGAAGCATATAAAAACATCAGTCTTTTTAAATATAAAAATTCATAGCTAATATCTCATAAAATGTTCACTAATTTTTATAATTAACTTTATCAAATAAAGTACTATTAAAATTTATAAAAGTATTTTCATCAATTTAAAAGATATAAATCATAACTCCAAAAAATAAAATAATTTAATTAACAAAAATAACTAATGCAAAAAAATATATAAATATATTTAAATTATTAAAGTAATATTTTGATAAAAAAAAATTTTTAATAAATAAATTAATTAGGACGTTCTCTACTTACTTGAAGTATTTTTTTAAAATTTATAGTTTACCTATTTATCACTTGAGCCGAACTTTTCCTCTTCCTAACACCCTCTAATCAACAATGGTGGAAGCTAGATGAAGGAGATGTTGTTGCTCGAACAACGAAGACGAAGGAGATGAATGTTGGCTAGCGACACATAAAATAGGGGAAGACAGAGGAGAACTGATGGCAGCAAGAATTATACAGAAATTGACGGTGAAGGGAGAAGACTGCATCGATCTGAACTAGGAAAGGAAAGAAACCATGAACTTAGCTAATCAGTGGCGGACGAAATAGAGGTTCACACTGGGGACGGTTGAAACAGGAAGGAGCAAGATGAAGATGCAGAGGAAGCACGAAGGGAGAGAGAAAAAATTAGAGCACCTCCCTTTTGACAGACTCTGGAAATTACTCGAAGAAGCTAAGAAAGAAAGGGAAAAAATATCTAATTGGAATGAGGGTAATTTGGTAATTTCATAAAGTAAAAAGGAAAAAAATGAATTTCTCTCGCTTGAATCAGATTCGAACATGAGATCTAATGGTTAATATCTGCACCATTCTTCCACTACACCAACATCCCTCGGCAATGGAGTCTTCAACATTAATATAATTACCATTTAAAGATATTATCACACCTCTAATTTTTCTTAAATTCCTTTGCCATTACACTTAAGTTAAGTAAATCATTAAGGCAATTAATGTGGATACACAAACTCTTTCTTATGGCTCCCTTTCTTCTTATTTTTGCTAGTTGGAGCCTAAATTGAGGACATACTTCACCAAAAATGTATTCCCTTGTAAACCAAACAAAGGAGTAGTCACAAATGAGAAGGCAAACGAAGGCTCTATAGGAATGAAGAAATGCAGCAGGAGAGACTTCACGAAATTCTTCACGTCCCCTATGTTATGCATCTTCTCATAAAACCTCCATTTCTCTCTCACACCCAAGGCCTTGACCTAATTCTAGGTCCATTCATTATATCTCTTTCCCATACTTCTACTTGGGCCCTCCCACTAAAGATCTGCATCCGATTTAGCTTTGATTCTTATGCACATGGGTAAATCTATATTCAACTTTGTGTGGACAATTCCAAAATTCACTTGTCACACATCCCGGGGTTATTTATGCATCAATAAAGGACCTATTATGCTAAGGAATACACTTTTCTATTGGCGTCCTATTTAAGTATGGCTTCGATTCACGGTTCTTTTTTTCACCATTATGCTCTTACTCTCTTGTACTCCAGTAGAGATATCCTGGAAGAATGGAAGAGTGGCTATAGCAGATGATCATTTCCAAAGAGTTTTGAACATTACTTTTAATGGTCATGCTAGGTGGATTTTGGATCCTGGAATTCTAGTGGAATGTCTATTATAAAAAAGTCACTTGAGTTAAACGTACAACCTACTAACCCAAGGCCACTTGAATGCACTGGTTTGTCTTTGCCAGAATATAATATGTGACATTAGCCGAAAAATCTTATGCTAGCTGCAAATTGTTGGCTCCAGCCAGTTTGGTTATTACATTCTTGCTTGGTCAGTATGTCATTTTTCCACTACTTTTCCTGACACTTCCATTACAGAAAAACTAATTGAACATATGTGAATGACATAGCTCAAATAAAGAAGGAACCGTCTTTGGCAGCTCACTTTTATCAAGGGGGATGAGTTGCTTGTTCCATTAAAATTATTTGGTGCATTCCCATTACTAGATACTATCGAACATGCCTTGGGGACAAGATGTGGAGCAGTTTTGGGTTTTCTAAATACAATTGGCAAAACTGTAGTTGAGATCCAACTTCAATATTTGATCACTCGAGCTTTAATGATGGATGGGATTGTAGCTTTTGGACTTATCAAAGATAGAGTTGCCTATATATATGTATAATATGCGCACGCATATTCAATGCCAAGTGCATTATGGTCTCCTCCAATTTTGTTTCTTGGAATGGTTTGGATCCACATACATGTCCAACGTCTTAATTGCTTTTAAAGATATTATCTCCAGCTTCGTGGAGGACAAGGTCTATTTAATTAATGGAGGTCATGTCATGAATATGCTGTATCTTAGCATGGGCTGGACCATGAGGCAACTTATGAGAAAATGGGCAGAGATTCCATCAATTGGACTTAGGGAGAGTCGTTTGGTGATATGAAGATAACATTACGGTATAGGTGAGAGTCTACATGGAATTCATTATTGGCATTTCCTTTGCTATTTTTTGTTCTTCCTTCCTCCGTTGCATTGCTGTTAATGTCTTAGGGTCTTCTTTTCCATTGGATTCGCTATTGGTTTCATATATAATTAATTTTGGCATGTATAGAAATATTTAGATAATTTAAGAACATAATTTTTTTTATAATAATTAATTTTGACATATATAATGGGTATTTTGATATTCTTAAGAAAATCATGATTTTTAATTTATAATTGATTTTGACATGTAATAAAGTGTTTGGATATATTTTCAAAAACTTTGATTTTACCCAATTTTTAATTCTGTTTAAAATCATTCTTATTAATCAATTATACCCCATCACATAGTCCAATTTAAAATTAATTATGTTAATCAAGTTTTTTTTATATAATCAATTTTTTTTTGACAGATATCCAAATAGATGGATATGAGACCTTTTTCTAGTTATCTGGTACTAGTTGCAGACTTGCATAAAACAAATATTAACCCCTTCAAAATCTGTATCAACACTAAAAGGGTACGTAGCATTAATTCAAGTTGTACCTTACTTTAAGTGTAGTGTATACAAGAACTAAGGGTTTTGTTTTTACCAATCAACTTTAATTTACCCAAAAGATTATTGGGGATCTTAAATTTAAATATGAGTTAATTATGTCCTTCAATTTTAAACATTTTCTCTTTCATTACTTTGCTGTTTTTTCATCATTAGTTGATCATTAGTAGACTTCATATTACATTTTTTAATATTTTTATTATAAAACGTTTTATTTGTTATTTAGTAAGTGCAAGGAGTTATATTATAAACTGCTTGCAACATGCAATGGCTTATTCACCATTTCATAAAGTAGGCCCTTCATTATGCAGATGATTTAGCACTGCCAACACAACAAGGAAAGGGTTGTCATCATCAATAAACCAAAACCTTTTTTCCTTTCTGATCCTCGGAAATCCCAAGAGCTCTGCAAGAATCTTACATGACTGGGAAAGAACACCATCATATAATAGGCTGTCTCTTCATATGTCTGAATTCTAAACCAACCACTCAGGTCGTCTTGGTACCCGACAAGTTTCGCCTTCTTTGTCTCATTTCTCGACCAACGATCGTCCATTTTGCCGGTGTGTCGGCACACTTTGGTGGTGCAACGATGGTGAACTCCATGATGAAATTTGTGGGGAGATATTGGATTGGGAATGGAGAAGAAAGTCTGGTGGGTAAACCGTACGATAGTTGAGAGGAGGTCTGAACAACGGTAAGAGGGCAAGATTCATTGCCGGTAGCGCCGCGGACTTCTGTGATGAGTTGGGGGATGTAATATGAGCCGCCATTGATGATGGGGTTGCCGTCAATGTCAACCAATAAATCAAATTTGGTTGTGCTGAAGGCAAAGACAAGGAAGAGGGAAGCAAGGTGGTCTTCATTGCTTGAGATGATTTGGCTATTAGCAGAGAGAAGGTTTTTTCTGTGTGTGTGATGGGGTTGTGTGGAGAGGAGAAGATGAAAGTCATGTTTGCTTACCAAATAGAATGAAATGGAATGAATTGAAAAAATAAAGGTAAAAATAAGATGATCAAAGGAGATAGGTGAACATATTCATAAGTGAGTAATTTAGTTCATGAGGTTGGGAATCATGGTTTATGAGATTTTTAAAAGGTGTGATAATCCTCACATTTATAGTATATACTAATAAGTTTTATCATGCTACAAACTAATTAGCTAAGTGCTTCGATGGTCTCTTAAAAAAAAAAAAGAAAAAAGAAAACCAAGCTCATGATTGAATATTCCTCAACCATTCTGGAGTAGGCTGTGGAAGTTGAAGGTTATAACAAGAATCATTCACTTTCTTTTGGAGGTGTTCTCCGCAGTACCTTCTAAAATAGCTTTATATAAAAGAAAGTGTGAAGGAATCATAAGAACATTTGTTCTTTTTTGAAGCCCTTTAACTCTATAAAAGTTTATAGAGGCAGTAGTGTTCCTTGTTTTAAAAACTGGTGCATGGATCTTTTTATGCAGGAAGGATTGCTAGAGGAGTTAGATATATATTTCTATGATATTATGGCTGTTTTGGCTAATTTGGATTGAAGGATTTCAATTTAAATTTTAAATTTGAAATCTCGCATTTATAATCTATGTATTTAATTAAAATAATTTGTTTAGATATTATAAAAAGTTTTAAAGGGAAGCAGAGAGACAAACTAATATTCAAATTAAAGAAAAAAGGAAAAATTGGAAATGATATGCTTACATCTATTCTCCATTCAGTGAGAGATGAGAGGAGAAGTGAGGCTAAGAGAGGCACCTACAGTAAAAATGAGAGGGTTTGAGTACCTCAAATCTCAAATAATTAAGATTTAGAGAGAATTTAAAATCATAAAAAATTTATAATAACACATGAAATCCAAATCCATACACTGTGTATCCAAACAAGGGATAGAGTTCAAATTCAATCCTTATACATTCAAGTGGAAATAATTTAGTGGAGATCAACGGAATTGTTGTCTTCTATTGCATGATATCGTTGGATTGATAGCAGCTAAAGCAGTATGGAATATTTCCTTTACGCATCGTGAAGGAAATCTTGTAGCAGATCATATTGCTGTGGCTGTTAGAAAAGGGTCTGTCCTAATAGATCTGTAGTGACCCCAAAAAAAAAAAAATATTTTACTTTCCCATTGAGATTTAATTTAATTAATTTAATTATAATTTATAAAAAGTAGTGGTCTAATAAAATTTTACTAATTATTTATATAGAGGTTTAAAGTTTAAATCTTACCTAACTCAAAGTTAGTTTTATTTTTTTATGTGAGAAATTATTAAAGTATCCTAGTTTTCATTATAAAAATATTATAATAGCAAAAAAAAAATGATGAGGTCACCTTTTGTAAAGTTTCCAACAAATTTTGGGTCTTGTTTTGAAAAGTTTCCAATAAGCTGATTATCTCCTTTCTTCATGTCGGTTATAAGCAGCAGAACAGAGGAAGTGCCTGCGTTCGCGTCTGTCTCTGTTTCTTTTCCCCTTCCCCGTCGCGTTGGCTTCAATCTCACCTTGGTGTGCTTATCCCCTCACTGCTAGCAATTCACCACTCCTTTCCCTCTGTTGTTCGGCCATTTCTGTCCAGAGGTAAAGCTAAATCTCTTACTCTGTTTCTGCTCTGTCATGGCTGGTGGAGGTTTGTGCAAGCGTGTTCGGTTTATTTTTTCTTCCTTCTCAGCTATTGAGATCCCGTGTGTGTATTTATGGTAGCTGAATCTTTTGTTTGTTGGCTGAAATTTCTGGTTTCCTTCGTTCACGTGGCTGTTACAGGTTGAGGCTCTCCTCTTCTCCTTCCACGTTGGCCACTTGCTGATTCATGTTTATTGCCATGGTGTGTTGTTGAGGTGATTTTCTGTTTCTCCTTCCTCTTCGATTTCCATAGCAGCAGAAGCATCCTTTTTCTTTCTTCTAGCTGACTGATGCTACACCTATTTCTCATTGCCTCTGCTAGAGATTTTAGGAAGAATTGAGGTTTACTTTTGGTTGATGTTGAATGTTATTTTGCCACGATGCTAATTGAAATTAGGTTGTAAAATTAGAAGTTTGAAATTTGTTGAAATTGTTTGGATTCTTATTTTATAATTTATTAAGGATAAATGCCTTCGAGATATTTGTGAGAATGTTTAAAAGAAGTTGCTGGGAATATGTTTGTTTAAATTTTACAGTAAAATTTAGAAGAATTATAATTATTACTTGAGGGAGAATATATTTTTTTATACGCAAGTTGTAAAGAAGAAATATTCATTGAAATTGTACAACACCTAAAAAGAAATTATTAGACTAAATGATAATTAAGATTTGTTAAGTTTGGAATAAAAGTTGTGTCAATGGTGATAGTTGAATATTGCCTAATGTTGATTATTTGATAGAAATTGTTAAAGGATTTAGTGAAAATTTAAGGAATAGTGAGAAATTTAGAGAATATTAAAAAATTTGAATGTTAATTTTGCTTGTTTATTGTAAGAAGAGAAATTTGTAATGACAAGATGATTGTTAGATTATGTGTTTGATTATTTAGAGAATCACTAAAATAAGTGAGAACTTGAGGGGGTCAAGTTTTAGAATTCTTGAAAACTCTTGAGTGGATGCCATTCTGAATATATTTTCAATAAAGTATTTATAAAAAAATTCTTTATTTAAATATATTATTATTGCTTTATAAATTGTTTACATATCCTTGTTAATCACATTTTTAATATTAATGGTCTTATTAATAACGATGTCATGAATTTTATTAATGAACTATATTATTGATAAGCAATGATTGAAATAGATATATGATAAATGGTATTATTTCTCATAAATAGTTTAATTATTTAATTATACATTGATATAAAATATTTATTGCAATGATTTGTGTATGGAAGAAATAATGATAATTTGGGCAAGGGAAATGATAGTTGAATAATATTTGAAAGGAAGAATTTTAAAACTATTTTTTTCCATACACACTTGATTTTAATGTAGGGGACTAATTCGGAACGTTGAATGCTAACAACAGTTTCATTAGCACTTTATGCGTCATGATACACTTAGCTAGTAGGATACTTATGAGAGGTGCTAACCCCATGCGATGGTCAACACACGTGGAATGGAGGGACGATTATTAGTGAACATTATACTCACGCTTGTTTTCATGGGTTTATCAATTGGTTAATGACCTCGATGACTTCTACATACTAGAGTTGAATGATTCAAAATTACAGCTTCTTATGTCTCCTATCACAAGGGATGAAGTGTAAATTAAAATGCTGTGTTCAATCTCTCTAAGAATAGCTCATCAGGGTCGGATGATTTCCACACCAATTTCTAGCAAACCTTTTGGCACATTGTTGGAGAAGATATATTTTCCATGGCTTCCTCTTTCTGGTATGTAAAACGCCCCATAGGAGGCAATTTCTAGCAAACCTCTTGGCACATTGTTGGAGAAGATATCTTTTCCATGGTTTCCTCTTTCTGGTATTCAGAGCATCTTCTAAGGATTATAAACAAGACCTTTATCACTCTAATCCAAAAAGATATAGGACAAGAACTTTCATGGACACCAAGCTGATAAGTCTATGCAATGTGGCCTATAAGTATATTTCCAAAGTCCTCAATAATAGGCTCAAGTCCGTGTTACCAAGACTTAGCTCACCTTTCCATTGTGCCTACCTACCCAATAGACTTATCTCTAATGGAATTTTAGTAGCGACAGACTTGGTCCACCAAATTCAATCAATAAAAGAAAAAAGGAAGAAGTTAAGAGCTCTTAAGCTTGACTTCTCCAAAGCTTTTGACAGGCTCTCTTGGGATCTCTTTAAAGCTATATCAAAGAGGATGAATTTTCCATGGATTAAATTGATTCTATAATGTGTACCAACTGTTGAATACCTCATCATTTTCAATAGTAAAATTACCCAACCAAATTTTCCTACTAATGGGATAAGATAGGGAGATCGTTTGTTCCCTTATTTGTTTATTTTGGCATCTAATGTTCTTTCTCATCTTTTAATTCATAAGGAGCAACAAGGCAACTTCATAGGTGTAAACACGAGCCAGCAATGCTACTCATTGTCTCAATTCTTGTATGCAAAGACTGCCATTTTCTTTGAAATTTACTCGATCTTAACGTATTTTTCTACAATTTTATATGCATTTTAGTGAAGTTGTGCATACTTTTGAAACATCGAATATGAAATGTGCATATCTTATACTTGGGTTAAATGATAAAATTTTGGTCTAAAATGAGCATATTTTTTATCTATATTAAGATTAAACTTGGATCTCACAAAATTACTTTGTCTTCTTAAGTTATTGGAGCATTATTGAGAAGCAAAAAAGTATCATGCCCCAAAATTAGATCTGATTGGCACAGGATATATGCAGAATACATATCCCTCAAGCCTTGAATCAAGTAAAACTTCAATTTAATACAATGGACATATTAATAACATTATTATACATACTTACACTACTTTTTTGCATAAACCAAAAATATCAAACTTTTTATAGAAATTTTGGGAGCACCTCTCTTATAAATAGAACTTCCTGAAATCTCTATAATGGATATTTTACAAAACAACTATTAGAATATGGAGTTTCACTTTTCAATAGCAGACAAACAACATAATAAGAGATCAGGACCTTAACTAAAGTTAATGTGGAGCACCCTAAATAGTATTTCCAAAACACAATGCATAGGTTTCAAAAATTACATCAAAATGAAGGTGTTTCCAAAATAAATATCCACCGAACTCAATCATAAGCCCCACAATGGTCGGTAGGAGGTTTAGCATCAATTAAAGAATTTGAGACCAAAACATTTCCTTAGTAACATCCTAACAAAATGAGAAACTCAAGCAATTATGTAAAATGCTTGTGGTAGTTGATCTGAATCAACACAGTTGTTAGCATGTGGCAGTCAATCACATCCTTCCCCATTGCTAGCTCCACTAATAATAGTACCGTCAAGCTAAGGATCACAATCTGACTGTTGAGCTACTCGCTGTACGAACTGAGCCTGATCTCCTCTTTTAACTTGCTCGACACTGGCTCCTTTAGACCAAGTTAAAAAATATTTAAAATTTTATTTAATTTCAATAAAATATGTTGGAAATGATAGGAGTGGAGGAGTACAGCTTATTTTTATGAAATATATTATATTAATATATAGTGAGAATTGTGCCAATTTTCATCTTGTCTCTCCATTGTTTTTACAAATATGAGAGAGAAAGACCATGTTTTTTTAAGTAGGTGAGAGAGAAGAGATTTTGTATTTGTAAAAATGGAGAGAAAGATGAAGTTTCATGCAGCACAATTCTCACAATGTTATTAAAATAATCCATAAAATAAAGGCGACCATCTAAGTTAACATGTAGGATGGAAATGAACTATGAGATTATGTGATTTTCATTGGGCACTATGTCAATCTCTAGAATTTCACTTCATCTTAGCATATTTCCTTAAATTTTAATATATCTTGGTACAATTATATATATTTTGATTATCCAAATTAAAAAAAAAAGTATATGTTATATTGGCTTGCACACTTAGCTTTATTTATTAGTTTTGGGTTTGATGAAAACATTTCTAAACCCTTAATGATGCTTTGGAAGGCTTTTAGATGAAAAAAATTATGTGCAAAGATTATTAGTTTTGTCAATTAGGAGAAGTGTGAAAAATTGGCCAAAAGTCACACTTTGTGACTTTCAACGCTATCATCTGTTAAATGTTGCCTTTTTGTTTTGCAAAAATGAGTGGGCACTAAACATATATGTGGCCTTGCTCAACTCCAAACTCATTCTACAAACTTCACAACACTTTGGGAGCTTGGTTGGACTTGGGTTTGGGCTTTGGATAACTTAAGATCAAGTGTTGAAGCTTTGAAGATGTTCAAAACTTCATTTCTTTGGCTCCATCATTTCTTCTCCATTTTTTCTTCTTGTAATCCAAAATAGTTGTCAATATTTTGTGTATTTGTAGCTTCTTAATGATCATGAGTAGCTAAACTTTTGCCCTCTAATTATTTTGAGCTTTTATATGGATTAACACTGATTTTCTCCTTTATTTTTGTGTTTGATATTATATATATATATATATATATATATAAGTGTTTATTTTTCTCTTTTCTTAATGTATTTAAGTGTTTGGTCACCATTTAGTTGATTTGTTCACTTGGTTGATGGTTAATGTAATAACCCAAAATTTTAAAATAAATTAAATTAATTTTTCTTCCAATTGATATTTTATTTAAATTAGTTCTATAGCAAATAGAGAGTGGTGGTTTAAATGGAACTTATATTACTAAGTTTCTTGAAGGTTTGGAGTTCGAATTTTGTTGGGAAAAAGTTTGGTCTTACATGTTTTGAATTACAAGAAAATTTTGTGCCTTTTCTTCTAATTTTTTCTTATGCCCCTTTATTGTAAGTTTTCTAGTGCCTTTCTTGTAATTTTCTCAAAATATTCTTAGTTCATATTTGTTTTCCTCCCATCCCCATGCGTGAAACAGAGCATCGTGCTTATCTTATTTTCTCCTTTCTCTTCACCGACATGAGTTCTTTTAATTCCTCATTGTCGACCCATTTCTCTAGGCCAAAAGTAGATTCAATGGATGGTTGGGCGAACTTTAGAAGTCCTAATTTTAATTAATGTAGAAGTTAGATTGAACTTGGGGTCCTTATATGTGTGTTGAAATTGAGTAGATTTGGATTGAGCATAAAGCATGTTCAGAGGTTGCTTACTATCTTAGCGACTTCCAAGCATGTGTTTAATCTTATGTTTTGCTTGATAAAAAAAAAAAGATTGAGTCAATAAAGGTGTTGTGGCGCAATCATTTTCAAGAAGAGGTTTCTTTTGAATAGGGAGATACAGTGAAAGATTAAAAATTTTAAATCTATCATGATATGTGTCACACCCCAAAAAAAATGGAGGGTAATCGGTACGAGATGTGAACCATATAACACATCTCCGTAAGCCTCTAATCTTAAACTTATTTCATTTCTAAAATGTAATAAAATTTATATTAATATTTTAACATTTTTTTGGTATTGGTTATTATAATAAAGTTAAAAAAATTATAAAAATTTTGACAAAAACCGCGTCTATAAATAGGATCTTCCAAAACTCTACAATACAAAAATATTTACAGAATATCATGTCAGTCAGGAGCTTAGCTCTTCCAACGAATAGACAGCATATATACCAAAATAGAAGCCCTAGACATAGCATATGTGGAGCACCTAACCACACCTCTCTAAAATAACATACATAAGCATTGATAGTTACATAAAAAGAGAAATTTCGATCGGTTCTTTATCCAGCACATCTATGAGTTCTCATGGATCAACCGGAGAATTGGTGTCAACTAGGATATCTGAGACCAAAAATAATTTTCAGTGAACAACGTCCCGACAATAAATAATTGAATATAACAAAAGATTTAAACAATTATGTTAGTTAAAGAGGCAATGATCTTTATAAAAATTTAGTAAACTTCAAAATAAAATGATTCTATAAAATTTAAATAAAATCTCGAACCATTAAAATATCATAATAAATAATATTATCACTTGATTGTAAAGAAGCAAATAAACAAAATCAATAATTATAAATAATTTACTATTTAAAATCAATGGGATGTAAAATTATCAAATAATCAAATTCATATAATAGAGACTTATCAGAACAATTAACAAATGTGAATACACAGTCCACGAAGGTAAATAACCAAATGCGGCTCTCGCCACGAAAATAAACGTGGACACACAGTCCACGAGGGTAAGTAACCAAATGTGGCTCTCACCATGAAACAGACGTAGACACACAATCTATGAGGGTATGTAACCAAATGTAGTCGAGGCCACAAAACAAACATGAGTACGATGCTCACGAATAACCATCCCTCTATTTCACATGCGTTGGCCATCGCATAGGACTAGCACCTCCTATACACACCCTTATAGCTAGGTGTACCATGGCACGCCAAGGGCTAACGGAACTACCGTTAGCAACCAGTGTTCTATATAAAGTCCCCTTTTTTTAAAACTATTTTCAAACATGCAAGAAATTGATCACCATTCAATCAAATTTTTCTTTTCAATGTCGAACTCGCATGAATCATTTTTCATAACAATTCAATAATTTCCAAATTGAAATCCCACAATTAGAATTCAAACTTATATTTACTGATTAACTAAAATGATCAATTCTGGTAAAATAATTCACAAAATAGTATAATTTAATCAACAAAATATCTCATAATCACATTGTTGTCGTAAAAAGAATTTGCATAAAAATATAATATTTGAATAAAAGAGATTTTAATAAAATATCAGTTAGGACGCTATTCACTTACCTGAAGCATTTGCAAGATTCAAAATTCACCTTATACCACCTCAAGCAAATTTCCCTTCTTCCAAATATCCTATAAAATATAATAGTATCTTAATGAACTTTATTTTGGAATCAACAAGATCCCTTTCCAAGAGAATCCACTCAGCCAAAATTAACAAGAATAATTTTGAAATTTTAGTCACACAGTTTACACATAAAGGTTTATCCATAACAGTTAACCATAGTTTGTTAGTCAGTTAAAATATACTCTCTCCTTAAGCTTTTTGTTAAACACCCACCATACAACATTCCAAATCATTCAAAAAAATTATAACCTTTAATTCTCTTATCTTAACAAATTCCAAATATCCAAGTATAACTTCTAAATTGATAATATATCTTATGAATTATAAGCTATATAACTCCCCACAATCCAGAACTCAAACAAGATCTTATTAACTCCTAAGATAGATTCCTTCACAAAACCCAATTTAGAATAACCAATTAATATTACTCAAGCCCAAGCATGCTTCTTGTGGAATTAACAAGATTACACACATACATACAAAAAAATCAATCAAAACTCTTCTAATAGGAATTTTATCAAACACCTTGTAAACATTAATATTCGACTGTAGTACCAAGCTTCACTTCTTCAATTTTTTTTCATCATCAATTTTTTTAAAACTTTAATTTCCATGTTACCTAATCTTCTTATTCCTTCAACGGAAATCAATTGGCCATAATAGATAAATTCATCCTCTACAACAGCAACATAAAAGTGAAATTATCTAATGAAAATCATGCTCTTAAACTCAAATTTTAACTCAAATCAAGCTTCCCTTTCCATATATATGCACATACAGTCATAGATAGCAACAGCAACTCAACAAGGAAAAATCACAATCTCTATCATAAAAAAAAAGACACACGAATCAGACAAGGAAAAGGAAAAATTCAAAATTTCTGATAGCAAATCAGCCACAACAAAGCACATGAAGAAGAACCTGATGATGCTGAAAATGGAAGGAGGGAAAGAAGGACCTAATGCTCTAAGTCACAGCAGCTCACATAGAGGGAGAAGAGGAGGAGAAGTTCATAGTGAAGAATAAGGGAAGGAGATCTCTGAGACATCCAAGTTGATACTCGAATAGAGGAGAAGAGGAAGGTCGACGAGCATGACTTCGACGAGAATGATGGGAGAACATAGCTAGTTTAATGAAGGAGGAAGGCGACACTGCAGATGAAAAAGGAAAGGAAATCGGTGCAAAAATGAGGAAGAGAAGTGCGACACAATCTCCACGGCAATGTTGTACAAAACTCTAGCACTTCGCCACCGGTGATGAATCGATGGTAGAGAAGAAATGAGGAGGAGACAGAATGAAGGTTCTGGATCTGAGACATCTCTCCCTCTCTCAGCTAATGGTCCTCACCCGAATTTACTAGAAGCAGAGAAGACAAATATATTCTGATGGTATTGAGGCCAAAATGGTAATTTTGCAAAACTGAACACAAAAATAAAAATCTCTCTCTTTTTGCCCTAGCAAGAATCAAATACATGATCTGATGCACTTAACTTATCAGTACAACTCCTACTAAAGCAAGAATCCTTCTTAATAAAATATTTTCAAAAATAAATTCAAATACAATTAAAACACATTATTATATATTTTAATTTTTTTTATTTAAAATTCTTGGGTTATTATAATGTAGACCAAACAAAATTGTTTAAGTCAAGGTTAAAAGAAAAATTACCTTTTCTTTTCATGCTTCACATGCGTTTTCTTCAAGAGTCTAGATCTTAGGAGCCGACAACGTAAATCTACTCCCTCTATTGGTATCCATACAAATAGCTCTTAACTCAAATAGCATATTAGCGCTCTCAGCATCCATTCTTCTTTGAACGTTGATTTTCCTTTCTCTATGGGTGTTTCGTGGCTCTCATAGTGTTTGGCCATTAGAACTTTTCTAACTCTCTCTTTCTTTGCACGTCCCCTTGTATTATTATATACAGATTAAGGTTTTTGCCTTCCTCTTGAAGAGCCAACTGAAATTTAAATTAAATTTATCTTATAAATAAAATCTATAATATCATATATAATTTAAATTTATCTTATAGATTTAAACTATAAAACTGATATGATATTCTTTCATATTATGTTAGTTATTAAATTTAATTTATCATATAAAATTAAATTTAAAAATAATACAATATAATATTATATCATATCATATATACATACTATATTATATATATATATTATATTTAATTTTATATCATATACAGATACATATACATATCAGATACATACACACATGAATATATATATATATATATATATATTTTATTCATCCTCTATTACATTCATTGAATCTAAACATATTCTAGATTCATTAAAATTCGACATTATAACTCGAGTTAGGCTGTTCTTGTGTGTGACTTTGTAGGCCCATATGAAGTTGGTAGTAGGCTAATTATGCTATTAGCTCACAAGTCACAAGTGGCCTATAGTAAGACATTGTAACTACCCAATTCATTTAGAAATTGATGATCTAATACAACCTATCATATAATCGTATCACATCCCTTTTGTCATGTGATATTTCGGTCAAGTGTGAGATATGGAATTGTCATTCTAGTTTACTTAACCAGTACTTTCTTGATCTCTGAGTGGATTGATATAACAATGGAAAAACATTTTTCATTATAGTATAGTTATATATTTTCTCAGTCTTACTAATTGAGGGGCCCAATAATATCTCTCAATTAACATGAGGGATAAATTTCATCTTGACCACTCATATTCCTCTACATGAATATTACTAAACTCAATCATAGCCGTTATGATCACCCAATCAAAGGTGAATTTTGACTAGATCAAAGTTCAATATAATGGTCATCATGTAGAAATTCATGATGATCTCGGGTTAAAAGGCTTAGTGATATAGTTACATATAAGATAAGTTTATGACTTGTATTATGTAACTTTCTCATATTGGGTTGGTCTAGCACCTTATACTCTTTCAAATGCCTATAACTTTGATTTATATTTCTATAATTAGTTAAAGTCATACTAGTCTTGTTTCATCTATGATCCCTTATAGATGACTGATCAGGGACATTTAGGACAATCACTATAGTTTGTTCAAGGATACAGTTATCATAGTGAACGTATAATTGATATGATAACAAAAGAGAAATTTATTAAATAATAATGTGCATAGTACTAGAGCTGGTAATTTGGATTGAGCCCGACGGGCCAACCCAAACCCGCCCGAAAAATTTAGGGCCAAGTCAAAAAAAATATTATTTTTTCTATTGTTCGAGCCTATTCGGGTGGCCCGAATAGGCCCGAGGAAATTCAGGCCAAGCCCGATTGGGTTCGGGCTTGGCCCGAATACTTGAATAAAAAAATAACTTTTTAAAAAATATATAAAATATGATAAATATTAATTAATTTTTTAAGTTTTATATCATTTTATACCAAAATACTATATATATAAGTGTTTTAATGTAGTTATTTTTAAAAAAAATTAAAATAGTTATATTTCATATTTTTATTATTTTTAATCAATAAAATATCTCAAAATAATATTTAAAATATATTTTAATATTTTAAGACCTAATTTTTGTTATACAAATTTTGAGTCCTATAAATCATTTGCATATAAAAAAATAATTTTATATTTTTTATAATTAAGATAATTAATTTTAAAGTAAAAAAAATTAAAACTAATTTTAAAAATAAAATTTAGGCATGTATGAATTATCGACTCTACTAGTAGATAAGCATAACAAATAGAATAATATTCTTGAATAATTACTTAGTTATTGTCCATGCTAGATTTGGTTAAAAATTAAGAGTAAACTAGAGTAAGAATCCCTTTTATGTAAGAGTTAAATAATATAAAAAGTTAAAGAAAAATAATTTCAAAAAAAATAATATTTTTCTCATAATTAAATAATTTTTTTATATAATATAATGATGGAAATTTTTTTTATAGTCATAAAAATAAAAATTACAATTTACCTAAAAGTTATTAAAAACTTTGAACTAATCGAGATAATAATTTTAAGTTAGTAGTCTAACTGTGATTGAATTGAGATTAGCTAAATCATAATTAAAATAATATAATATAATTAAAATATATAAATATATGACTATGATAAGAGCAATATTTAAATAACTAAGACATTAATTTACAAGTAAAGAAAATATTATGAATAAATTATACATAATACAACAAAATAATAACAGGGATACTTAAATACAAAGTTAATAAGTTATTTTTTATTTTATTCTTTTAAAATTAAGATAATATTTTATGCTTAATAGAATTATTTAAAAATTAAAATTGGTTTAAAAAATTAAAAAAATATTTTTAAAAGTTTCGGGTATTCAGGTCAGCCTGAATAAGCTCGAAGCCCGAAGATATTAGGGCCGGGCTTGGCTATATGGGCTTTTTAAAAGGGGTAGGATACTTTAAGCCTGATCTGAATAAGTCCAACTCAAATTGAGCCCGACTCTAATAAGCCCGGCCTGCCCAAATTATCGGCTCTACATAGTATAATGATTGGTCCTAGGGCACAATTTTTAACAGTTACATGAAGTTGAAAGTAAGATGCATGCCAAATGTTCCTAGTTACTTAAAAAATAAGGAAAGTATGTTTTTAAATTTGAAGAATCAATTTTTTTAAGGGGGAAAGAATATGATGACCTAATTTTTATAATAATAATAATAATAATAATAAATAATATATTATAATATAATATAATAATGGATAATTAAATTAAAATTTATGAGGTATTTAAATATATTTTTATTAATTTTGGGATGATATAATAAGAAGGATTAGGTGGCTTTGTAGAAACTATCTTGGTGTTTAACTTTCTAAATTTAGGTTCAAATCCTAAAAAAAAAACAGAGAGAGAGAGAGAGGAGTTTGTTGTTGTTGTTGTTGTTGTTGTTGTTGTTGTTATAATAGCCCTTATGAAATTACCCCATTAGCCAAAATGTAACTCATTAGAAAATTTTTCTCTCTTCTCTCCATCGACTTCTTTACGTTCTATATCTAATAGCATGTTTGGATTACATTCTAATCTCAATTAGAATGGGTCAAATTAGGTTAGGATGTAAAATGTTAAAAAAATCTTGTTTGGATAAGCATAAATTTTCAACCATGGTTAGCATGTAAACGCGTGTTAATCAAAAAGCCCACAAACCTAGCTTTTCCTTAGAGTTAATGTTGTTGCCTATTGGAAGCATTAAATGCATTTTAAATTTTTATGCTTTCTCTCTCTTGTCCTCTATTTACCCACGAGCTCTGCCTTTAAGCTTCCTGTGTGTGTTGCTTCTTTATTCTCCTATAACCTCTCGATTTGCTTCAAAACACACAACATATAGAGCTTTACCTCAGATCTGCTTCACCTTCTATTAGTCATAGGCGACGCTGTCTAGCAGCCAATCTCCACAATGTTAAAGCACCAAATAACCTTCGGTTGATCTCCAGCTCTTTACCGTCCTTTCTTGCATCTACTGTGTCCCTACTCTAAAGTGTTTTTCTCCCTATCGCCTCTCGATCTTCATTGTGGTCTACTAAATTTGCACTTCTCATTGCTAGATCTACTCGCAATCGCCTGTCCTTGCCAAGTAAGCTTCTTATTTTCATCTCCTTCTATGCCTTCCTTCTTGTAGTACTCTATTGTCATGCTCCGAAGCTTTTTTTTTTTCCTTAACTTGAATGCTTGGTGATGATCCTCAGTCGGAGTTTCTAATGATCCTTAGATAAATGAGAAATAAGGATATCATCCAACCTTTTTTATTATTCGTTCCTTTTTAATTTGTATATAATAACTACTTGAGTAAGTGCTATGCTATTGATTGTGCATAAAGTGAAGGTGAATGCGAGGCAAGGTCATGGATTGCAATTATGGGGTTTCTAGAACTCCAGTCTCTGATTGTTATTCTCTTTTTCAATCCCCTATAATGAGAAATGCGTGTAACATAAGTAGAAATGCCCATGTACTTTTTCAGTTGAATTGAGATTTAATTGTTATTCTTTTTATTTTCAATCCCTTGTTCATTTATTTTAAAGTAGAGGAAGATATACTACTCTTAGACCAATATGCTTTCAACAAAAATGTGGTAAATAGGATTATTTTCTTAATCTAAAAGCCTGACATTTTTAACATGCTAATGTTGTGTGTTGAGAATTTTTGATGACATTTTAGTTTGATGGTACGCTTGATGAGCATGCTTCTTGAATATATCTCTCCTTGACAATGTGTTAGTTTATTAAGTAATCTTACACATTGTGAATGCAGCGATTGTATGTTTACTACTTGCATTGATTTAGCTTCAGCTTCAACTTTGTTTTTTACTTTCTTTTCCATTTGTTGCTATTTTGAATGTTAAAACTTGATGTCTTGTGGTTACTTTCACATGAATGGTGCAAGGTCCTTTTATCTATGTAATTACGTCATATGATTAGATTATAGTCTTTTCAAATTTGGATCTCTATTGATTTAATACACCCTTAGGTACTAAAACTGGTTAACAAAATTGAGAATGATTCCTACCTCTAACTACATTTTATTTCATATAATCTACTTTCTATCTCATAACTTCTACAGCCTTGAAACTATAACATTGGCAACATGGGTAGTTCCTTCCTTGTTTTAAGATTATTATTTTCATTTAGTTTCTTTGTGACTCTAGGATACGATGGTACATTGATACATACATGTAAAGATATTTATTGATTTTACATGTTTGTGATGGCTTGCTAGTTTATAAAATAATGAACACCAACAAAGAAAAAGCTATGTGGAATTCATCCTTGACAGAAATTTTCATTAAAGAATGCTTAGAGCAAGTATACAAGAACTAAATGAAAGGAACTACTTCCAACAAAAATGGGTGGCAAGCAATAATTGAGGGGTTCAAGGAAAAATAGGAAAAAGGGATAAGCAAAAGCAAATGGAAAATAAGCTGGACAACATGAAGAAAGAATGGAACATATGGTATAAGTTGTTTTCAAGTGAAACCGACTTAGGACGGGATAGTGTCAAGAATATTGTCGATGCTCCAGATGAGTGGTAGGAGTGAAAAAATCTAGGTATGGATTAGTTGTTAAATGTTTTTTAGATTAGACTTTAATTTGAGAATTTTAATTGTTGGTTACTTGAATGCTTGTAGGAAAATCCCCTCTATGAAAAATTTAGATATAAAGGCTTAAGATTTGCAAGGGAATTAACCTTGATATTTAGGGATGTCCTGGCAACTAGGAAGACACTTTTTGTACCATCTACTACCCAGACCCAAATAGATGATGATGATGATGAGGATGTGTACTACCCTACCATTGACCTTCAAGAAGGATCTAGTGATAGTGAAGAGGAGCTAAATTTATTTGACACTGTAGCACCTATGGGGGTCACTGATGAATTGTTGGGCTTGAATGTCACAAAAATACTGGTGGAACTAGTGGTGATGGAAGTCAAGGCAAGAGAAAGAGCGTTGCAGGAGTTGGTAGGAGGAAAAAGCAAAAAATCCCTGCCTCAATGAAAATAGTAAGTGTGGTGAGTGAAATAACTAAGGAAAACAAAGCTAGAATAGAGATAGTGAACAAGATTTTGATAAATGACATAAGAGTTTTTGAGGTTATGGTTCACCTAAATGGACTTCTAAAAGTTTTTAGTGATAAAGATTTGCATTGGAGATGTGTCAATCTTGTTCTGTACAAGCCTATACGAGATGCTTATTGGCAACTTAAAGATCATCCTGATCACTTGGTCAATATGTTGAAGTACCAAGTCTACAATTTACCAGATTTTATTTTAAAGAATACATTTGGATGAATTTTTATATAGACTTATGATGATATAACTTGTGTTTCACTTGTAGTTGCTTTATTTTGACTTGTAGTTTGTTATGGTTATGATGACTTAGTTTGTAGTGAAATGTTTAACTCTCATCTAATGTTTATCTTGTGCTTTACTTTTTATGTTGTTGAATGATATTTATATACTATTTATTTTATATTATATACAAATGATATTTACATACTATTTTACCTCAGGTTGAAAAATCATGAAAGATTCAAATGAATATATATTAGGTTAGGATGTTGATGTGGCTCATCAACTAATTCCCTTGTTATAATAAGATATAACTGAGCAACAAGAAATATGTCAGTTAGTTAGTAAATATGTGATGCCATATGTGTGTAAAGAGCCATGGAGAACTAGCAAGCAAACAAGGCAAATGTAGGTCAATGAGATTTTGCAAGGTCATCCTGATTGTTGTTATAAATTATTTTAAATGGAAAAACACTTGTTTAGGAACCTGTGCACAACATTAGTTGATCTTGGTCTAAAGAAATCTAAAAAAATAGGAGTTAAAGAAATGGTTGGAATGTTTTTAAATACAATTGGATATGGAGTTGGTAATAGAATGATATAGGAACAATTTCAACATTCAAGGAAAATTGTTCATAGAAATTTTCATAACCATAGAAATTTTCATAAAGTATAAGCTGCCTGCCTTAACCTTTCTAAGGCAAACATAAAGCCACTTGATCTTTTGTCTCAACGATCTCATTTGAAAATTCAAAATGATTCACGATATTGGCCATTCTCTAAGGATGATATAGGAGTAATTGATGGTACTCATGTGCTATATGTGGTTAGTGTTGCTGATTAAATCAAATTTATTGAAGAAAGGTGTAATGACCTAAAAATTTAAATTAAACAATTTTCCTTCCCTATTGATATTTTATTTAATTATCTTAGTTTATAACGTAAGAAGAGTATTGGCCTAGTGAAATTTATATTGATTACTTATAATGAAGTCTAGAGATTTAATCTTACTTGAGCAAAATGGTAGTTTTGTTTTCCTTTATATGAGAAATTACTAAAGTTCCCCTTGCTTATCGTTATAAAAATATTATAATATGAAAAATCAAAAAAAAAATTGGTGGGGTATTATTTTAAAATTTTTCCTAACAAGATTTAGGTCTTGTTTTGTAATTTTTTGAATGAGCTTATTATTTCATGTTATCTTCCTCCTTCCTTATCAATCAAAAATGCAAAACAGAGAGTGAGAGAGATTTTGTGAGTGTTCTCTATTTTTCTTCCCTTCTCTATCGTATAGGCTTCATCCTTACTATTAGTAGGCTTGTCTCCTCACCACCGGCTATTCATCCGTCTCTCAGCTAGTTGTCCATTTCTGTCTGGTGGAAGTAGCTGAATCTCTCCCTCTTTCTTGCTCTGTTTCATGCGATTAGAGGTGTGTGTATATGCATATTTAGTTTTTTCTCTTTTCCTTCCTTTTCAGTTGTTGAAGTCTTACATGTGTATGTGTATTGGCTGATTCTTTTATTTGTTAGCTAAAAGTTTAGTTTGCTTCTTTCTCAAACATGTAATAAATTAAAGCTCTCCTTTTCTCCTTCATCACAAGCCATTTGCTGATCCACAATTGTTGCTATTGTGTTTAGTTGAGGTAGTTGCTATTTTTCTTTCTTCTTCGTTTCCTACAGTAGCCTTGTACAATCTTGTCCCTTCTCTTGCTAAATTATGACAGCTCTAATCCTCATTGTTGCTGTCACTTAATTTTAGAATCCATTAAAAGTGTAGTTCTAGTTAATCTTGGATGTTATTCTATCATGATATTGAACTAAATTTGGTTAATGAAAGTAAAAGTTTAGGAGTTGTTGGAATTGCTTAGTTGTTCATCTCACAATTTTGTCAATGATAAATGCTCTCAAGGTATTTGTAGGAAGGCTTGAAAGAACTTGGTGGGAATGAGATTGTTTAATCTTCATATTAAAACCTTGAGGAGTTGTCTATGCTAGTTGAGAAAGTATATGTTGTCATATAAACTATAAAGTTGATCTACCTATTAGAATTGTGCAGCATCTAAAGGGAAATTGTTAGACTAAATGATAATCATGATTTTGCTAAATTTGGAATAAGAGTTGTGTTAATGATAGTGGTTGAATGTTTACTTGTGTTGTTGACTATTTGGTAGGAGCTGTAGAAGGGTTAGTGAAGATTTAAGGGATTGATGGACAATTTTAGGAACTAGTAAAGATTTTGAATATTAAGTTTTGGTTTATTATAAGAAAGTAAATTTATAATGACATAAAATGTGTTGTTTTATATGCTAAATTAATTTGGGTCATCATTGGAGTAAGCAAGAAATTGAGAGAGTCTGATTATAAAATTTTTCGAAACTCGGGTGAATGGGTAGCATTCCGAATGAATTTATAGCAAGTATTTGTAAAACTCATTTATTTAAAATATCAATATTATTTTTTTATAAGTTATATAAACATTCTTATCAACTCTATTTTTTTATAATAATCATTTTATTAATGACGATATCTTGATTTTACTGGTGATTTATGTTAGTGACAAGTAATAATTAAAGTTGTTGTGCAACAAACTATTTTACTTTTCAAAAACAATTTACTTGTTTAATTTTATGTTTGATATGCAAACTTTTAGTATAGAAACTCATGCATGGAGGAGATGAAAATGAATATGGGAATGAAAGATGACAATTGAATCATATATATTTGAGAGTGAAAATTTTGAAATTGTTCTTTTAACTCCATGCACACTTGATTTTAATTAGGGAGATTGACCCCAAATGTTAACAGCAATTCCATTAGCCCTTGACATGCTATAGTACACCTGGCTACTAGGGTGCTCAGAGGAGGTGCTAGCCTCGTACGATGGCCAACGCACGTGGAATGGAGGGATGGTTTTTCATGATTATCATACTCAAACTTGTTTTCATGGGCTTTGTGCCCGTGTTTGTTTCGTAGCTTTTAGCCATGCTTGACTGGTTACTTATTTTTGCAAACTGTGTGTCCACGCTTGTGATTCATTTTGATAAAGCCATCCTAAATTTAAATTTAAAATTTATTATTTCTATAAATTCTCTAAAAGCATTTTAGCTAATTGTGTCATTACTTGAAATTATCATATTCTATGAGTAGTATAAATCATAATCAATTTATGTTGTTCTATTAGTATTGTTAAATTTCACAATTGTGTTATTGAAAAAGAATTGGTCTTTATTGTTAATTCAAGTATATATTTCATTATTTCATAAAATTATTTTAGCCTAAATTTATTAGTTCTATCTTCTTAATTATTTTAATTATAATTCTTATTAGAACGTTACTCACCAAACAATTCTTTGGTTTTAGATATTGTAGCTAACCCTATATCTCCTACTAATCATTGAAAGGCCCTATAGCTTTTTGGATGGTGGAAGCACCTTTTGATCGTCTCTTAGGTAAAAACTATGTTGTATTGTTAGGTTGTAATTTAGTGCTCCATGTATATCATTATTAGATCCTAGTTTTATTTTGCTGATATATAATCTGCTAATGCGAAGCTAAGATACTTTGCTAAATTAGTTAATAGGTTTTGTTATTGTAAAAATTTTAGGAGGTTCAATTTAAAGGGGAGACTCTGCTAAAATTTATATAGAATGTTTAATATTTTTTACCTTTTAATTATATATATAAATTACTTATCGATATTTTAGTTTAACCTCATATAATTAAGGCTTATGAAATGTCAGTTTATCTCAAATTTCGTGCTAGTCATGCTCTTAGTATTAGGGTATGACAAAAGGGATATGTAACATAGAATGTCATGGTTGTATATGATTGGGACATGTGTTTTACTTTTGTCATTGTGGGATAGGAAGGTCCGGCTCATGATGACCAAGTATTTGGTAATGCCATATCAAGTCGTTTAATGAATTTTCTGCATCCACCTCCAAATATATTTTATTAAAATCATTATGATTATTATTGCATTGATTTAATATTGGTCAAATTTACAATACTTCCTTTTATTTAATAGGTAGATATCATTTGGTTGATTCTAGTTATCCAACACTAAATGGGTATCTTGATCCATATCATTGTGAATGTTGTCACCTTCCAAACTTTAGGCAAGTTGCAAAATTTACAAACAAAAATGAGGTCTTCAATTATTATCATTCAAGTTTGAGATTTACTATAGAAAGAACTTTTGGAGTGTAGAAGAATAGGTTTGCAATTATAAAAAAAAATGCCCAAATTTAGATATAAACCACAAGTTAAAAAACAATGGCAATACATAACTTTATTAGGAGAAATTCAATTACCAATGAGCAATTCATACAACTTGAAGATGAAAGTATATATGTCTATAAGGAAGATATTGATATTAGTGAGGTATCCTCATCAAATCTACCCGGGTTGTCAAGATAGAGGTAGCGTGTTTGTGATATAATTAGAAATTAACTTGTAAATCATATAAATCGAATATTAATTCACTTTAGGTTTTCATGATTAAATATTTAAGATATTTTACTCATTAGTTGCAATTTTAAGTTTGATATTTTTTACTTATTAGTTAGTCAAAAAATATAAAAAAAAAATTCATACTTATTTTTGCCATTAAACATGTCAACTAACTTTTGAATCAGATCATCCAAATGAATTTCACTTTATTTAATTGACTTTGGAAAAAAAATGTATCTAAACATAAATCATGTTACATTAACTGACTTTTTTACTAACCTTAGTTTGCTAATCTCAATTGAATCCTAACCTTAGTTCTAAATTTTTTAATCCAAACACACACTAAGAGAGATAGCTAGAGATTTTCGATCTAGAAGCTTCCTCTTCTTCATTTTCTCGTGAACTCACCTAGAGATCGAGAGTGAGTGAGCCTCCAACCTTAACCTTCTACGTCTTCTCCGATCTCCCTCTCCATTCATTATTAGTCATGGTGAAAGTTTTGAAGTTTCATTCTTTTGTCCTCCTTTATTCAAGCAAGCTGTAAGTGGGCACTGGACCTCCTTCCTCTACTGTGTCATTATTGATTATTGTTGGGGGGCTTGACAAACTCATCTCCTTCTCACTATAGACATCAGAGACTATGGCAGTAGAAATCCTTCCCTTTGTCATTCATCCTCACCCGCTCCTTATCTGTAGTGTGTTGCTATGGGGTTGTTGCTGTTGGTCATCTCCTCTATCCTTGCTGTGGAGTAGAATGCATTAGACCTATAGACCTTCTTCATCTTCCTCCTTCATAGACATGCAACCAAAGCTTCCTCTTCTTGGTTTTGCTATTATGAACAGAGGTGAGATCTTTGAATCCTGCCTTAGTTCTATATGTGTGTATGTGTTAGAAGAATTATTGTTGTAGTGATGAGGGGCTTTGATCTCTTATTCTTGATGGTCTAGTGTGAATGTTTGAACTACAGAGATTGTGATTTTTCCCCTTTGTTACTGTATATTTTCAAATAGAGAATGAGGGGTTTAGGCAAGCTGAAATTTTTAGATTATTAGAGATAGATGTAGGATGGGTTTAACTTTCATTTGAGCATTATTTTAATTTGGTTGAAAGAATAAAATTTAGGAATATTGATTAATCTAACTATTGATATTGCGAAACATTGAAAAGAAAGTTGGAATTAGAAGAGGTTTAGAAGAGAATATTTTTGTTGATAATTCAAGTACTAAATTGCTATTTATGTATTAATCTTTGGAATATCTAAGGATGTTGTGGTTATGTTAGAGGCAAGTTTGTCGGATTTGTAGGGAGCTTAATAAACTTTAATTTTATATTATAAGGAGATTGGAAGAGAAAAGGACTTGTTATGGTTTAAGAAATAGTTCCTAGAAGATGTTGGATATAAAATGTCTGCTAGAGTGAGTGTTGTTTGGTTATGAATTTGCTAAAATTTGATTAACTTTTATAAGGACATATTTGGTTTGGGTGTTAATTATTTATGAATTTAACTTAAGTTTTATGAAAAAAAAAATTTGATTGTGAAGCTACTATAAGACTAACCAAATATTGAGATATTGTATGGTTGATGATCATAAATGATAAATAATTTATTGGCTATGGTATGATTGCAACATAAAGGTATCATTGCTGGCTAGAGAAAAAAATAAAATATTTTAAAAATGGTTACTGGGTTAGGGATAAACATTGATTGAGAAAAATTTGATTAGTTCTTGACAAAAGAATGGGTTGATGAATTTTATTAGTGGTATATGAAGTAGAGTTATTATTAAATAAAGTTATTTTATTCTTCTTAATTAGGTAATTAGAGTTGCTAAAAGGCAACTTAGAAGTGTTTAGAAGGAGCGACTTTTTGTCTTGTGAGCTTTCCAGGTAAGTGAATAGTATCTCGATGACTCATTAACAAACTAATTTTCATAAAAATATTGATTTAGCAAATTCATGTGCTAACTCTTCTATTTATATAACCATGTTTATTCTACAAGAATAAATGTTAGAGTATTTTAATTTATTTTATGATTCATGATCTCAATTTAATTATCAACTATCATACATGAAAATGTTTTCATTATATTATATTTTGTTATATTATATATCATAGAAAGAGTTGGCATCATCCTTCAATTGAGTATCCAAAAGTATTTGCTATATTAGAAATGTCAATTTTATATTTTAAGAACATGCATGGGACTTCTATACAGGTGTATTCATTGTTAAGTTTGATGAGTAATTTTAAAAGGAGATAATATGTTAATTTTAGACTCATGTATGCTTGATTTGGAATGTGGAATTTAATCAGAATGCTAGTTGCTAACGGCAATACTATTAGCCCTTGACGCACTATAGGACACATAACTAGTAGAGTGCTTCAGAGGTGCTAGCCCCATACGATGGCTAATGCATATGGAATGGAGGGATGGTTATTTGTGAGCATAGTACGCACGCTTGTTTTTATAGGCTTAGTGCCTATGCTTGATTTCATAGGCCTTATGCTCGTGCTTGTTTTCATGGCTTCGAGCTGTAGTTGTTAGTTATTTATTCTTATGGACTGTGTGTTCATGCTTGATAATTGTCTTGATCAAGTCCTACTAAGAGTGAATTTTGAAAATTAATTTTTCTTAAAATTTGATCTTTTAAAGCATACTATTATTTTTACCATATTTGAATTTATATATTAAGCTATATAATTCCTAAAGTGTTTTAACCTGTTGATGTTTAAAGTGGATCTTGAATTTCTAATAAAATTGTAATTGAATTCCTACATTTAAAGTTTTTGCATTGACATAACTGTTGATATATATATATATATATATATAGGAGGTATGTGCTATATTATTTTCAATTGATTATTTTATTAAGTTTATAAGAAACTCATTGTTGTATCTTCCATTATTTCCATTAACTATAATTGGGATGTTATTCACTAGAACATTATTTTTGATCTCAAATAGTGTAGCTAACTGTGATAACCCAAGAATAAAAAAAATTAAATTAAAAATTAATTCTATATTTAAGTTTGTGTTTTAATAGTAATTATATAAATTCTTGGAATAAATGTGACAAGGAAGAAAGCTAGTATAGTGGTAGCAGAATATGTATTCTTTCATTAGGTCACATGTTTGAATCTGATGAAGACGAGGGAAATATTTTTTTTTACTCTTTGTTTATAAAATTATGAAATTACCCTTTTCCAAATATGATAAAAGCTTCCTTCTCTTCCTCGACCATTCCAGATAAACAGAGAGAGAGAGAGAAAGAGAGAGAGAGTATGAGAATATGATCGACTCAACCTTTTCTCTGTACCTTTGACCCTTTTCTCATTCTAGTGATCATCGACTCATCTCCCTTTCGTGTTTATGGTGGTGGCTGGTGTAGTTGAAGCTGTAGTTACTCTGGTTCATTTCCCCTACGTTCCCTGTCTTTATTCTTTCTTATCATTCTCTGTTTCATTTTTAGCTGTCTTCGTTGGGTTGGGTTGCTATTCAGTTTCTGTCGTCTGTGTTCAGGTTATTGCTAGCGTGAGACAAAATTGTTGGAGCTAGAAGTTCTACTCACAAGTCTTTCCTTTCCCAGTTCAACTGTGAGCGTTGTGCTATGCTTTGCTTACTTGTGCTCCCTGTTTCTACGTCTTCTCTGTGTGTTGTCTGTCCGTGTTGTTCTGGGCTGAGAAGTCACAAAGTATTGAGTATTGGAAGGATGTTACAGTGAGCTCGTGTTCGAGTAGCTGAACCAATCTTCTTCCATTGTTGGATGTAGTGATAACGTTCAGCTTATATCTCCCCTGTTCAGTGTAAGTTTTAGCTTTCTCTTCCTTATATGTACGTTGCTGGTTGCTAGAAGTAAGGGAGCTTCAAGACTTGTTTTCTCTTAGTTAATATACGCGTGATTTGATCATTGAAGTTGGAAAAGTTTGACTCCCTTGTTATTGTGGCTATATGTGCATAAGGGGGAAGTAGAATTTTAATTTAAATAGAAATTACAAGTGTAAAAGGAAGGAGATGATGTTGTAGCTTAGAGTTTTATTTGAAAAGAAGTGGATTATTAATATTGTAAGGGTAAGGAATTTTAAAATTTAGAATGGAAAAAATTTATCTTAGTTTGATAACTATGCCATAATTTTTCAATAAAATGAGTAGTTGGAGAAGTAATGCACCTAAAGTATTTGGTACAAAGACTAAGAGAGGATTGTGTCTTAAGAAAGAAAAATAATAATAATAGATTGGCATGGGTAAAGCAAGCTGGAGTAGACTAGTGATGTAAATGGTACTTAAACTAACTCTAAAGCATGAATATTAATTTTAAAATGATAGGGTTGATTTGGAATTGTGTTAAAAAATTTCATTTATCTACATCTTGATACGGTGTGAGGAACAATAGGACCCTGACCAGAATTAAAGGAAGGATACTTTTGAGAATTTGAAGCTCTAATAAGTAAGTAAATAGCATTCCATTTAATTTAATTTTTATATAGCCTTTTTCTGAAATATTTTATTCTTATGAATTACATTAATTTTAAAAATTATGAAATATCAATGAAGGACAAATGAGTTATGACATGTGCACTTATTATTTTTAAAAGTGTATTTTCAAGATTGATGAAAGTATTTTTTATATGGTTGTTAAGCTTTGGAATGTATTGGCTATTCAATTACTGCAAGTTTGGTATATTAGTTATAAAATATGATTTTTGCAAATTTTGAGAATTGAAATAATTCATGTGAGTTTGATATCGAGAATGGTAATTTTGCTTGCTAGTTTGTTTCATAAGTTTTATTCTCACGTTTGGTATTCATGGGCTTTATACCCGCGTTTGATTTCGCGGCCTGAGCCGTGTTTAGGTATTTACCCTCATGGACTGTGTATCCATATTTGTTTCGTAGCTTTAGCTGCGTTTAGTTATTTACCCTTGTGGACTGGTGTGTCCACGTGTGTTTTTGTGGCATAAGCTGCGTTTGGTTATTTATCCTCATGGATTGTGTGTCCAAGTTTATAACCTGTTCTGTTGAGTTTTCAAAATTTTAAAAGTTGATTAATAAGTGTTTTTGAAATTTATATGATTTTGGCTAGAAATTTTACCACTTTGAGTTATATGTGAGTAAATTATTTTCTTTAAGCATGATAACATAAATTGTTTTCTATTTACTCTTATTTTCCATTATGGTTATGACTTACAGGCTTATAAATTTTTTTATAGAATTATTTTTAATTAGTTGACACCATTATTAGAGTTTTGTTGATTTAAATTTTAAGCATTTTAGCATAGGAATGCTATTCACTGAAAAATTATTTTAGCCTCAGATTTGTTAGTTGATATCGATCCCACCATCGACCTCTAAAGGGCAAAATAGCTACAGTGGGTGAAAATTTTTGATTGGTACTATTATTTTTAATGTAAATATATAATTCGTATGCCTTTTTGATTTTAAATAAAGATTAAATGCTCCACATAGGTTGTTCATAGACCTTATTTTTGGTTTGTATATTGATTGTTGGCTGGAAGGAGCTACGCTCCTGATTTATACTATTACCTGTAAATAAATTTGTTGTATAATTTTTGGGAAATCCTAGTTATAGGGGAGTTCTGCCGAAATTTCTACAAAAACATTGAAGTCTTCTTATACTAAGTAATATTAAAAGTGTTATAAATTCTATATAATCTAATTATAAAAAAATGAATTGAATTTTTCATGTTAAGGTTTACGGGAATGCACGATATGGTTTGTGCCCGTGCCGGTCACCCTCTACTTTCGGGGCGTGACACTGACATTGTATGTCTTGCTAACTATTGAGGAACTTTTTCTGAGCAAGGTAAAGATTTGTTTATAAATATCTCTTATGATGTAATTATGAAATTATGCATTATGTTTTGAAAATATAGTTAGATACTCCACATAAGCTATAGTTAGGGTCCCTATTTAGTTATATACTCTGTGTGTTGGCTGGATGGAGCTATGCTCCTGATTTTAGTAATATTCTGCTTATAAAAAATTGTATTGTAGGGTTCTTGAGAAGTCATACTTATAAGGGAGGTGTTGTCAAAATTATTACAAAAATATTATTTTTTAAGGAAATTAATTATTACTTAAGATTTCCTAAATTTAATATAAATTGAATTAAGGCTCAAGGGATATGTGTATTTTACACATATCCTATGCTGGTCACCTCTATATTTTGAGGTGTGACAAGTATCACCCAATCAACTTTCCCTGCTAATGGGATAAGACAAGGAGAACTTTTGTTCCCTTCTTTGTTTACTTTGGCATCTAATGTTCTTTCTTGTCTCTTAGTTCCTAAGGAGCAACAAGGCAGCATTATAGGTATAAACATGAGCCAGCAATCCTACTCAGTGTCTCAACTCTTGTATGCGAATGATTCTACCATTTACTTTAAATACACAAGAGTTGGTCATGAGATGCTAAAAGATGTTTTCAAAACTTTCAATGCTCGGTCTAGCCTACAAATAAATTTACAAAAGTCTTCTCTCCTTCTCAACCTTGAAGTGCCCCCACCATTGCAATGGGAAATTTCAAGTTCTCCTAGGATTCAACTTTCTAACTCATATGAGAAATATCTTGTAGCCTAGATTAATACCAAAAAAAGATAAACCTAGAATTTTTGAACAAATAATGGACTCCATTGACAAAAGAATTTCTTCATGAATGTATCATCTCATTTTGATCAAATCAATACTCTCTACCTCTAAAATTTACACCCTCTCTTATATCTAGATAATCTATAAGAAATACTTTATGGAAGAAATCTAGTTATTTTTATAACAAATATGTAATCTAATCGATGCTAAACTTGTGGATTTCTTTAGGTGTTACAATGGGACAAAAAGAAACATTCATCTTACTAAAACATATTTATTATTTTCTTCCACCAAGGATGGAGGGTTGGATTTGTGTAATACCAAACATATGAATATGGCTCTATTAGCTAAGTGAGTTTGGAGAGTCACCACTACAATAGAGCATTCCATCTTGGGAAACACCATTAAGCTTAAATATCTCTCTAATTTTGATAGTTGCACCTTATAAATGCCTCATGATATTGGAAAGGTATTTTGAAATCTACTGATTTCATCATAAAGCATCTCCATTAACAAGTTAGAAATGGTGAATCCATACCTTTATCTCATCAATATTGGTGGCAGCTCTCCAATAGGGAGTAGGATCAAAGTTTGAACAAAAGAGGGAATAGTTGGCTTTAAATTATAGTATAAAAGACTTCAATAACCCATTCTCAACTATTTTGATTACAAGTTAGAGCTGATGCATTTAATATTTGGATAAGAGAAAATTTACTTTAGAGTATTTTTCGAGAAGCATATGGTATCGTAGATTATAAGGTGGTGCAAAAAAATTAATCAACTATAAAAAAAAAAAACAAAGTATCTAGAACCTTCCATCCATTTTCAACAAATGGCTACCATTTGATTGGAATAAAGGGTTGGCATGCCATATGTGGTCCCTCATCTTCCACCTACTCTCTCTATGTGCACACACACACACACACACACACACACTCTCTCTCTCTCTCTCTCTCTCTCTCTCTGTGGTCTTCTCTTCTCCCTTTGTAATATTGAAACCTACATTGCTCACTAAAATAAAGGTTGATAATCTTTAGCATCTCATTTGAGCACATTTTCCTTGAATTCTAATATATTTTGGCTCAATTGTATATATTTTGATTGCCCAAGTTAAGAAAATGTGTATCTTGCTTTGGGTTTTCATATTTGTGGTTAACTTAATACTTTTCGGCTGATTTTGTGTTATTTTAGTTTAAGGTTTGATTAGATGCATTTTTGGACTTTTGTTGATACTTTTGGAAGATTTTTGAATGAAGAAATTATATGTCAAAAGGAGCTATCAAATTAATTGGAGAAGAGTACAGAACTGTCCAAAGTCGCAACTTTGTTCATGACTTTTGATGCTGTCATAAAAATGTAGTGTTTTATTAATTTAAAATTGCTTAGGTAGGACACATATATGCTGCTAAATTGACCTATAATGCATTCTACACACTTTGAGATGCATTTAGAGCTTGGTTGTTCTAGAGTTTGGGCATTAGAAGAAATTAGAGTAAGGGAGTTGGAGTTTTGAAGACATTTAAAGGATCTCCTTTTCTTTAGTTTTTTTATTCCTCTTCCCTTTCCTCTTAGATATTTGATATGGTGTCCAAATATTTTGTGTTTTTGTATCTTTTGAATGATTATAAGTAGCTAAATACTTTGCTCTAGGATTATTTGAAACCCTTGTATGGATTAACACTAATTTTCTCCTCTCCTTTTGTGAGTAATGATACTTATGTGTTTATTTTAATCTTTTCTTTTAATGCTTTTAAGTATTTGGTCACTATTTAGATGTTGGGTTCACTTGTGTGATGTTTGAGAGAGTTAGCTTGGGTGTAAAACTTGGGTAAAATAAGGCAAGAACTAAAAATTTACATGTTGAATGGATGGTTTTATTAGTAAGATAGAGATATAATTGTTAGCCTTGTATAGCCATATTAGGGTTGCAGCTTGAAATTGGGTTTTGTTAAGGGTTGAGGTGAAATTTTGTCCTTAAACTATTCTCAAAAAAGCAATGTTGTCCCTAAATTATTTATCATAGTAATGTTGCTCCTTAAGTAATCAAATTGGAGCAATGTTAGCCCTGTCGTTAAAATGTCCATTATTGTAGCTAGTGGAACCCACTTTTCATAAGATAAAGTATAATTTTGCCCCTAAACTATTCTCAAAGGAGCAATGTTGCCCTCACCTTTTAAAATTCATAAAATTAAATAAAAATAAAATTGTAATGATATTAAATAAAATAATATTAAATGTATATATAAATATAAAATTATAATAATATTAAATGTATATATAAATTAAATATAAGAAAAAAATTATAGCATATTAATAAAATATCATAAATTAATAATATTATAAATTATAATTCTATAACTTATTAAAGATAAGTGGATTTTGGTTAAATTAAATGAGTAGACTCAAAAGTATCTGTATTTGCATCTATAACTATCGACTGGAGCCATCATTAATGACTCAATTTAGACTAAAAAATTATTTTCATAATTGAGCTGGATTGGATAAGAGTTAATCTACTATTAAGCCAGAAATCAAAGTTGAATTGGGAATCGGAGCGGTTTTTAAAAAATTGAACGGTTTTATATATAATATTAAAAAATTAAAAATTTTTAAAAATAGAAAAATTTAAATATTAGATCATGCTAAAAGCCAACTTTATTTTTAAACAATTCACATGTATAAAATGTAATTTGAGACCATTTTTTTTATAAAGATGTCGATAATTATAAGTGTAAATGCTAACAGTTTTGGGTCTACTCATATATAATTTATTCAAGATCCACTTATATTTGACAAGTTATAAAATTACAATTTATATTTTTTCTTATATTTATTTTATATATACATTTGATATTATTTTTATTTAAAATTATTATAATTTTATTTTTGTATGTACATTTAATATTATTTTATTTAATATTATTATAATTTTATTTTTATTTAATTATATGATTTTTAAATGGTGAGAGCAACATTGCTCCTTTAATAATAGTTTAGGGAAAAAATTGCACTTTAACTTATGAAAAGTGAGTCCTAGAAGCTACAATAACGGATGTTTTAACAGTAGGGGCAACACTGATTTGATTTCATTAGTTTAAGGGTAATATTGGTACAATGAATAGTTTATGGGCAATATTGCTTCTCCAAAAATAGTTTAAGGGCAAAATTACGCGTTAACCCTTTTATTAATTGTAACATGAGATTGGATAATTAATTTAACTAAACACTTGTGCATGATTTGAGAGAGCACCCGATGTTAACATTTATCTTCATTAAAAGCATTTATGAGAGGAGGTAATTTTGGTGTTATGAGATATAAGGGGAATAAATAATTCTAGGTCCCAATTTGTGTGTGAAGTTTGTGAATTGTTTTCTTTTCTCTATTTTCTAGTGTTATTATAATTTACAAAATTAACTTTCTCTTATAATTGTATTTAGCTCAACTTTATTGAAATTGCTAAGTCTTTAACTGGAAAGTTTTGAAACAAATCTTCATGGGAATGATATTTTATACACATTATATTACTTGTCACTGCTCATACACTTGTGGAGAGTGCAACAGAGGTCTTGCCCATTCTTGTGTGTAAGAAATAATCAGAAATGCAGCTAACTCCAAAATAGCCCAGAAAATTCCAAATGCTCCATAAAGAAACCAAGGTACTTGTCTTATGGTTCGTGTAACCAAGTGATCCTCCAATCGAACTGATGTTATTGATTATTGCAAACAGAAACAAAAAGTTCAGAAATTGTAAAACTTGGGTTAGATTCTGGTTTTCTCCTAGACATAATGCCCTTTGATTGTTAGTAACCATATCTTGATCATCTGTATCACTAGGCACAGGACCCTTGGGAACATTTTGTCTTACATCCCTCTTCTCCCTATCTGAGGGGCTTAGTTCAACAATTAATGGGGAAGCCTCAGAAGGAAAGCTCTTTGAAGTATCTTTGAAGTTTCTTCCTTAGGCTTTTAGTGCAACCCATAGAGGCAAGGCTAACAACACTATCAACAAAATGAAGATAGAGACACGGACCATTACCAATAATTGCAAACTGAAAATGTTCTATAGAATTATGACAACCACAAGATAAGCAGCTGTAGCTAGAGCTATTATAGACAAAATAGTTAAATATTTCCTCTCATCTCCCTCACGAGTATTGTGGATTCTGACAAATCACATAAGCAGCAAAGTATTTACAAGTGGTAAGAAGGCTAGCATCAGGAGGTGTGATGTAGGCTAGTTCTTAAATATTGTCCAATACACTTGGATTCGTATAGATATACTGAGACCAAGAAATCCCTACCAAGGAAAAGAGAAGTCCTGACACCAAATCCAATATTACAACAGACACCAAGTATTGAATGCAAATATATTAGTACACCAAATCTCTAATGCATGCTCATAAACTAAGTTTAGTATCAAATCTCAACCAGATAATAAGGTGACCTGCTTAATACTGATCTGTACGAATGAGCTCCAAATTGAGAGTTTATGTAACAATCCAGGAATTTTAAGTAAATTAAAATATATAATAATGTGTTTTAATTGCATGTATATTAATTTATGATAATGTATTTTAAACATATATATATATATATATTGGTAAATATTTTTCAAGAAGGAGAGTTGGTCTGGAGGAATTGAATCTCATTTTTCATCAATCAAGTCCTGTGCTCAACTCCTGATGACTTAAGAGGGGAGGATTTTATTTCTTCGTTTCAGTCTTATGAAATTACGATTTTGCCCTCCACTTTAGTCAGATATTTTTCTCTTTCATTTCTTTTTCCCAATTCATCGAACCCGCTGGATGCAGAGGGAAGTTTGGAGTTGAAGACCTTCGGCCATCTTTTCATTCTCCGCCGGCGTTAGTGCTCAAGGCTGCCGTATTCTGCCATTGCTCTCCTACTTTCATTTGAACCGAGATCCATGCATCCTCTTCCCCTTTCTTGATTTTTCTTCAGCCATAACAGAGAGAGGAAAAGAGAGTTCAGCTCGAAACCCTCTGTTCTTTGTTCCCTTCTCCATTTCCAACTTGTCGCCGGCGTGGGTGTGTGTGTTGGTCGGGATCTGCCGCTTTTAGGGATTTGAATCGCGTGTTGTTCCTCTCCCTCATTTTTTTGCCGTCGTCTTCTCCGTTCTGTTCCGCGTTGCCAGAGCCTCTTCTCTTTAGTCTGTCACTGATGATTTGGTTCGAGGGAGCTTGAAATCTTTCTCTTTGTTCCGTGCTTTACGTCCTCGGCCCCTTCTTCCTCCCATCCTTCATTTTCTGCATCATTAGGTGATGGTGGCCCTGTTCGCATCTCATATCAAAACTCTGATTGGTCAATAAATTCTTGACAAATATGGTACGCTCATTTGACTCAGTTTGTGTTTATTGTCCTTGATTTTGGAATGCGAATCACTGTCCAAATAGATTTGCGTCGGATTTTTTTTTTTTTTTGGTTTTTTTGCCAACGGAGATATTTTAGAATTTAGAATCAATATGATAGCAAAATAGAAAGTTCTTTAGGTTGTTTATATATATATATATATATATATTTCCCTTTTCATACACGTGTACATCAGAGGTGCTTAATTGTCTAGTGATGTAGCAAGTGTGTGTTTGGGGTCGTTTTTGTTGGGTGCAAGTATGTTTAAGTAGGTGAAATTGTAATTTTTTTTTTTTCTTGTTCCTTGTTCTGCTATCGTATGTGTGTGAGTTGGGAGGGGGGATTAAATTAAGTTGAAATTTTTAGTATTAAGGGCAAGATAAACATAGTGTGGATTTGAGTTTTTCTTGAGCTTAGATTGATTCTTGATGGGATATTTGATTAGGAAGCATAATAAATTTAATTATAGATGTTTGAAAATTCATTGGGTAAGGGATTGAAGGTTAAGAATATCTTTTGAATGCTTTGGAAATTATGTGTATAAGGTGTTTGATATAAGATCCAAGCGGAAGTCATATCCCAATGGAGTGATTCACTATGGCTAAAGTATTAAGGAGAAACTGTGATATAAATGACAATGTTCTTGGGGGAAAACTTTGAATTATTTAGATGGATTATGGTTGAGATAGTATTCTTTTTTTCCCCCTTTTATAATTAACCATGGATTTAACTTGAGTTTTGTGATGAATTTTGATTGTAAAGCTGCTGTGAGACAAATTGAATTTTAAAAAATTGCATGGTTGATGACTATAAATAGTAGTGTTATTTTAAGACTTGATCTTGGAATTGTACTTAATTAAGGTGTTTAATAAAATGGATGATAGAAGAACTTTAAAATTTTAGCGTGATTAAAGGTGGTATATATATATATGCAAGTTTAGTTACATGTATACTTGAGAAAAAGTTAGATAGAAACAAAGTGTTAAATAAAGGGTACATATTAAGTTTAGTAGAGAGTGGAAGAATTAAGGCATAGATTATATTTAGTTAAAAATTTAGGTGATCATGGTGTTGTTGATATTGTAAAAGTTTATTAAAATTGAGTAGAGATCATTGAATTATCTTTTAGATTGAATAGGGTGTTTAGAAAAAGGAAGATTTGAACCCAAAGAGTGAATTTACACTTGAAAACACCACAAAGAAGTAGATAACGTCCCAATCAATTTATACATTTGTAAATTTCCTCTTATCAAATATTATTTTCTATAGTTTACAATCATTAATATATGTTTCTCAAGTACTCATTATTGTTGTTAATTAAATTTCTTTAGCTCATGAAGTTATCATGATATATACTTTTAAGATTGGCAAATATGCTTTTATAAATTCTAGTACTCTTTTATTCAATAAAAACAATCATGAAAATTGGTGAAGAAGTTTATGAAACATTAGTTGTGAATTTTCATATTTAAAAGAATTGATGTTTTAAACAGTTTATGCGAGTTTGATATTGAGAAGAGAAAATTTTATTTTGAAAGTGAAGATTTTCTTGCACATTTGAAAATGGATTTAAAGAGGACTTTATATAGAACACTGGTTGCTAATCAAAATTTCATTAGCCCTTGGCATGCCATGGTCAATTATTAGTTAGTTTGATTTTTATGAGTTTTGTTCTCACGTTTGTTATTCGTGTGTCTCATACTTGCGTTTGTTTTCATAGCTTCAAGCTGCGTTTGGTTAGCATTACTCTCGTGAATTATGTAACCACGTTTGTTTCATGGCATAAGTTGCATTTGGTTACTTACCGTCATAGACTATTTGTCCATGTTTTTCTTTATGGCATAAGCTGCATTTGGTTATTTACCTCCATGAATTGTATGTTCACGTTTGTAAATTGTTCTGATAAATTTACAAAAATATGAATTTTTAATTAATTGATGATTGCATACTCCAATGGTTTATAATTAGAAAAATGTTATTATTTTTGTTTATGTATTTATTTAATCATTTTGACTTGTTAAGAGGAAATGTTAATATTGTTTTGTCATTATAGATTTAAAGTCTTTTGGTAATCAAGTTGTATAGAACTTTTATTCTAAACTTACAAATTTATTTACATTTAATTGCTTTCTTTTTAATTTATGTATATGTTATAGTTTATTCATTTTGAATTTACAAAAAATATTATAATTGAGATGTTAGTCACTGAAAAATATTTTTTATCTCAGATAGCTTGTACCTCAATTAGATCATTCAAGGGATTTTGCTACTAGATTGAAGTTGTGATGCCATTTTGGTTAATCTCTATTTTTTTATGTAAAAATTTAATCTATATATTGTATTTTTATAAATAATGTTATAGGTGCTCCCCACAGCCTATGTTAAGGGTCTTTATTTTGTAAATATTTTGTTTATTAGTTGAAAGGAGCTGAGCTTCTAGATGTTATAATATTTTTTTAGAAATTTGTATTGTAAAATTTTGGAAAAATCCTATTCTTAAGGAAGATTTTGTTAAAATTTCTACAAAAATATTAAAACTTCATTTAAATGAATTAAAACATTATATTAAAGATTCATTAATCAAGACTTAAGGGATATCTTTCTATATATATCTCGTGCTAGTTATGTCTAATTTTTGAGGCATGACATTTTACGTCCATACCAAAACCCCAAACCTCATTTTGATTCTATTAGGTCACTATAGGAGATCGATCAATAATGGCATAAACATTTTTCTCAATGCTCCCGAAGGTTATTATTCTCCACAATTTTCTTAGCCTATGAAACGATCCTCGACACTAGGCTTGCCTTGCCTATGTTTGCACCAAAAGTTCCTCCTTGATTCACAACTTTCGTTGGAAATTCAATTGGTCCCACACCATCCCATCCATCGTCTCCAATCTTCTTTCTGAATCTTTTGTTCTGCTTGGTGGTTGGGCTTCCCTGCATAAGCTCTCTTTCTGCTATCTTTGCCTCACTCACACTGGGGTACTCTTAGAGAGCTCGGATTTCAAGTTGATAGTAGTGGGACGCTAACGGTGAAGGAGTTCTGGCAAGGTGGCGTGAAAATTACAGACGGCATTGAGTTGAAAAGTTGAATGAACGTGGCCCCCACACTTATGAAGAAACAGCCGTTAGTTGAAAACAAATGGAAGGTTTTATAGATGATGATTTCTTTACACCACCTCATGTGGCATGGGATATTAGATATTCTTTTAAAAAATATTTCATTAATAAAGTTAGTCCTTTACTCTTAATATTTTACCATATTACTTTATTCATTTTATCAACCTTTCTATAACTCAATGGTTATCTAGAAGGATGTAATAAATCCATAAGGACAGCACTATATACTCCTTGTAGTCTACAGTCCGCCTTCTAAAATGATTCTCTAGTTTTTAATATAAGATATTTGATGAAGTATTAATTATATTTTTTAATACTATTCCTATTTAAACTCATTTAACTATGAAAAATGTAATGCAAATTTGAAGATTTTTTATTTAACTAGGGATAAAATTAAAATTTTATTATATTTTCATATGAAAGTAATTATTTAATTATCTTTTTTGATTCCTATGAGATAGTTAGAGGTGCTATATAATAAGAATTGGAATGAGTAAATTGCAATGCTTTACAATAACGTTTAAATTGCTTCCTTAAAAAAAAAAATTCTAGAAGGACATAATAATTGTATTTTCCCACAGGTAATGTTATGTGCCTTGGCCATTGCAAGTTCTGCTTCCATTCATTCATTAATCCAAACTACTTCCATTCAAACACCGTGCTTCTCAATAAATGGAGCCGACACAAACCAGCAAAGTAAGCATTCCAATTCCAATAATTTGAAAATTATTTTTTAAAAAATTTACCCATGTATTACTCCCTCTATCTTTATATGTAGGATATTTTTTAAATAATTTTTTATACCTAAATATAAAAGATATTATGATATTTTTGAATAATTAAAAAATTTTTTATTTATCTTAAAAAAATAAAAGAGATATTAACTATATGCGTCGTCCACCACCATCAAGATATTAATTGACATTATTAGTGAAAAATTAAAAGATTATTGTGATTTAATATGATTTCAATTGAATAATAAATTTTTATTATTATGCAGAATTTGGTTAAAAAAATTTATATAGAGACGAGAAATAATTAATAAGTATGGAAAATATAATCCAATTTAAATTTAATACCGGAAAAATGGGTTGCGGGCTTGTCCATGACCTAGCCAATTTCAAGCTTAGAAAGTTCGGCCCAACCTGTACATGTGTGGCAGTGCTGGCCCTCAAAATATTGGCCTTGTTCTGCTCTTTTTTTTTTTCAAAAAAAATTGGAATAAAGACTTGTATGGCTTAAGTAAGCCTGAAACTCATCTCCCCCCCTTTTTTTTTCCACACATTTTCATGCATACACGATACTCCCTGGGTCACAAATTATAAGACAATTTAAAAAGAAATTATATAAACTAATAAAACTCATTAAATATAGTTTACAACTTTATTTGTTAAAATAAAAACATACATTTTTAAAAATATTCTTAATTTTATGCTTCATTTATGAAAGAATATTAGAGAGAGAATATAACAGAAAGGCTTCATAAAAGAAAAATATAACGGGAAGGGTAATATTGAAAAAATCATCATTAATGAAGATTTATTTTTATCAAAGTATCCTATATTTAAGATGCCAAATTTCTTTAAAAAAATGTCTTATAATTTGGGATTGAGAAAGTATATAGTTATTTATCAGAATTTCTATGTTAAAGAAAGGAAAGACCAGAGGGGGAAAAAATGAGAAGTACGTAGCTAATACATGGCTTTAGCGTGTATATTCACCAATTTGTGTTTTGTTTTTTTCTTTTTTTTCCGTGTTATCTATTCTGTCTCTATGCATGCTAGGATGCTAACGTTAGGAAAAACAAAGTGTTTCTGAATGTTGAGGATGTGAACCAAAATCGTTACACTATGGATTTGTCCTTCAATATTCTACGTTTAGAAACCTAATTTTTTTTTTATTGGCCTATTTGCAGTTGAAAAGAATTAGATATACTTTGTGCGCATGAACTAGATCTGTGTCATGGTTAGTCTGGAAATAGTGCTGGAAATCAATAGCCACAACATTATAATAATCTTCAAAATACAAAGCGATATGAAGGAAAGGAGTCAGGGTGCCATATTTCCTTCCAGGTGTTATAAAGGATATGAGGCCTTTTTTCAGTTATGCACAACTAGTTGCTGACTAGTATAAAACAAATATTAACTCCTTCAAATTTTGTGTCAATGATAGTAAAAGAGTCGAATTCATTCAAGTTGGACGATACTTTAAGCTTATATATATATATATATATATATACTTTAAGCTTATATATATATATATATATATGGAGAGAGAGAGAGAGAGAGAGAAGAGAAAAGGAAGCCACTTGAGACATAATTTTATTTAATTTAGACTTCAGCAACAGATGGAGAAAAGGAAGGCACGTAGCATTATATTATTTCATTTATTCTTCGATAAGTGCAAGGAGTTTTATAGACTGCTTGCATCATGCAGTGGCTTCACCATTTCGATAAAGGAGGCTCTTCATTAAGCAGATGATTCAGCTCCGCGAAACACAACATGGAAAGGAGCGTCATCGTCAATAACCAAACGCCTGTGTCCTTTCCCATCCTTGGAAATCCCAACAGCACCACAAGAATCTTCATCAGTGGGACAGAACACCATCTTATAGATACCTCGAACTGTCGACGTCTGAATTTTAAACCAACCACGCAGGGTGTTTTCGTACCCTAAAAGTTTCACTTCCTATGTCTCATCTTCTCCTCGAACAATCGTCCAATTTGCCGGTGTGTCGGCACACTTTGGCGGTGCAACGACCGTGAACTCCATAATGAAATTTGTGGGGAGATAAGCGATTCTGTATGGAGAAGCAAGTCTGGTGGGTAAACCGTTGGATAGTTCAGAGCTTTTCTGAACAACGGTAAGAGGGCAAGATTCATTGCCGGTAGCGGCGAGACCCACACCGCCGCCGTGTCCCCAGAGGGCTGGGAGGATGTAGTATGAGCCGCCATTTCTGACGGGGTTGCCTTCAGTGTCAACCACAAAATCAGCTTTGGCTGAGGCGAAGGCGAAGACAAGGAAGAGGGCAAGAAAGGTGGTCTTCATTGCTTAAGATGATTTCGCTATGTGCAGAGGAGGTTTTTTCTGTGTGATGGAAACGAGAGGATGACAGGTTCTATTTATAGACACACTAGATGATTTAGAGGGGTAGTTTGGGCATTCATTTATTATTTACCATATATTTATCAGCTAATTAATTGATTTTTCCGCTTCATGATTAGGCGGCAAAAATAAGATAAAGGGCTGAGAGAGTCACAGAGATGTGCCAGTTCTTAATTAATCTTTTCAAATTAGTTATATAGGTCGCTCAAATACTTGGGAGAGTAGAAACAAGCGCTGCCAAGAGCCTTGTAGCTAAATTGGCGCCCCACACTGGGATCAAACTCCTAAGTGGCATGGGGGATTTTTTTGGGGTTGGGGGGGGGGTCATCCTTTGGTTTGGGGAAGGATTAGCTTAGGGTAAGCACTAAAAAGGAGAAACAAGTGGCTCAATTTTTGGGAAAAAATGAGAAACGGCTGAAGCTAGTGGAAAGATACAACATAATTTAACTAAATCTCAATATTTTACTTTAATTTATGGGTCTTTATATTTTATTATATATTATTTATTAAACCTAATTTTATCTAATGTAAAACTTTTCACACCATCTTAAATCTATTTATACTTGGACAAACCTAATAAGATAGATTAAGAGTATAACATAATTTATGCACTAATCAATGAAATCACAATATCTAATACATTTTTAATTCTTCTCCTTCTTGTTCTCCTTATAAAACCAAAAGAGAATTATTTTTTAATTCTTTTTATAAATTATATCATTAATTTTTTTATCACAAGTTAACCTTTGAACCTTCCCTTAAATGTTGATTAGAGAAATTAAGTATATTTAATAAGAATAAAATTGTAAAAAAAAAAGAATTAGACAGAATTAATAAATTTTAACATTTTGCTTTATTCATGTAAAAATATGCTATGAGTGGTGGGACCAGAGAAGTACATGTACGTTTAGCTGCAACATGACCCGTATGAAATATATTATTTTAATAACACAGCGAGAATGGTGCCAATTTTCATCTTCTCTCTCTATTTTTACAAATATGATAAAAAAAGACCACGTTTTTTTAAAGGAGAGAGAAAAAAATATTATATATATATATATATATATATTATTCGTAAAATGGAGAGACAGAGGATGACATTTCATATCACAAAATTATCACTATGTTATTAAAATAATCCATAAACTAAAGCAACAAGCTAAGTTAACATGTAGAATAGAAATTTACTTTCATATCATTGTAAATTGAAGGAAAGCAAGAAATTTCATTAGAAGTCTGGAATTAAGCCCAAGTAATTGGATTGAAGATGAGGAGGAATTGATTTTTGTTACGTGGGAACATTTTAATTATATCTATTCTGCTTATCAGGTTCGAGATGTTTATCAATTGGTTAATGAACTCAATGACTTCTACATATTAGAGTTGAGTGATTCAAAATTACAGCTTCTTATGTCTCCTATCACAAGGGATGAAGTGTAAATTAAAATGCTGTGTTCAATCTCTCTAATAGTTCACCAGGGTCGGATGGTTTCCACATAAAATTCTCGCAAACTTTCTGGCTCATTGTTGGAGAAGATATCTTTTCCATGGTTTCCTCTTTCTGGTATTCAGAGCATCTTCTAAGGATTGTAAACAAGACCTTTGTCACTCTAATCCCAAAAAGATATACGACAAGGACTTTCATGGATATCAAGCTGATAAGTCTATGCAATGTGGCCTATAAGTTTATTTCCAAAAGTCCTTGATAATAGGCTCAAGTCCGTGTTACCAAGACTTAGCTCACCTTTCCATTCTGCCTACCAACCCAATAGACATATATCTCTAATGGACTTTTAGTAGCGACAGACTTGGTCCACCAAATTCAATCAATAAAAGAAAAAAGGAAGAAGTTAAGAGCTTGACTTCTCCAAAGCTTTCGAGAGGTCTCCTGGGATCTCTTCAAAGCTGTACCAAAGAGGATGAATTTTCTAGACAAATGAATTAATTTAATTCTACGACGTGTGCCAACAGTTGAATACCACATCATTTTCAATGGTAGAATCACCCAAACAACTTTCCCTACTAATGGGATAAGATAGGAAGATCCTTTGCTCCCTTATTTGTTTATTTTGGCATCTAATGTTCTTTCTTGTCTTTTGATTCATGAGAAGCAACAAGGCAACTTTATACGTATAAACATGAGACAGCAATGCTACTCATTGTCTCAACTCTTGTATGCAAATGACTGCCATTTTCTTTGAAATTTACTTCATCTTAGGGCATTTTTTTACAATTTCATATACTTTTTGATGAAGTTGTGCATACTTTTAAAACATATAATAGGAAAATGTGCATACCTTATACTTGGGCTTAAATGACAAAATTTTGATCTAAAATGAGCATATTTTTTATTTGTATTAAGATTAAACTTGGATCTCACAAAATTACTTGTCTTCTTAGGTTATTGGAGCATTATTTGAGAAGCAAAGAAAGTGTCATGCCCTAAAATTAGATTTGATCGCCATGAGATATATGCATAATACATATCCCTCAAGCCTTGAATCAAGTAAAACTTTGATTTAATACAATGGACACATTAATAACATTATTATACATACTTACACTACATTTTTCCATAAACCAAAAGTATCAAACTTTTTGTAGAAATTTTAGTAGCACCTCTTTTATAGATAGGACCTCCTGAATGGATATTTTACAAAACAACAATTAGAATATGGAGTTTCACTTCTCAATAGCAGACAGACAAGATAACAAGAGATCAGGACCCTAGCTAAAGTCAACATGGGGCACGATAAATTGTACTTCGAAAACATACACTACTAGAAAAATTAAATTTAGTGATGGACGAATCCCTCACTAAATGCCATTTTTTGTAGCTAAATTGCATTTTAGCTATGAATTTTGTCCCTCGCTAAATTCTTAGCTAAAAAAGGGCTCACTAAATTTAGCGAGGAATTGTATTTTTCCTCACTAATTAGCGAGGGACTGAATCCCTCACTAATCCCTCGCTAAATATGCTTATATTTAAAAATAATTATACCACATCACCGGCCATGTGTGATGTCAACTTGTGACATGTCATCAACATGCTTTGTCAACCACCATGTCACCTACTATCTCGTGCCCTATCACCCACTACATGTGTGACAACTTATGACACATCATTGTCCACCTTGCGCCATGTCACTTACTCCTTACCATATCATATATTCATTATGTTTATGCCAAAGCCAAAGTTTGAACCCTTAACCTGATACCTTCCAAGCTCTATGCTCTCCTTCTTTGCCAGTTGAACTGAAAGGCACCTTTAAGCATTATATGATAAATTATATATATATATATATATTATTTAACTACATAAATATATTAAATAATATATTATAAAAATACACACATATACATATTAAATTTTATTTTCAATTATTAATATGTTAAAAATTTTTATATTTTATTTAAATTATTATTTATATTATATTTTTAATAAAACATTATTTTATTAATGAAAATCAACTTAAAATAAAGAAAATATTAAATAATTTTATTATAAATATTTTAGTTAATTTTTAAAATTTAATTATTATTTTTAAATGAAAATAATTAAATGTATAATTAAAAGTCATTGTCAAAAGGTAATTTTTTTTTAGTAATTAACTAGGGATAGAATCCTCGCTAAATCCCTCGCTAATTATTTTATTTTAGAGAGGGATTGACAGTCCCTAGCTAAATCCCTCACTAATTCTCTTATTTTAGAGAGGAATTGATAGTCCTTCGTTAAATCCCTCGCTAATTCTTTTATTTTAGAAAGGAATTGACAGTCCCTCACTATTTTCCTCGCTAATTCTCTTATTTTAGAGAGGGATTGATAATCCCTCGCTAATTTCCTCGCTAATTTTAAGTCAAGCTACGAAATTAATATTCCTCGCTAATTTCCTCGCTAACTTGGTATTTTAGAGAGGAATAGATAATCCCTTGCTAAATTTCCTCGCTAATTTGTATTTTTCTAGTAGTGATAATGCATAGATTTCAAAAATTACATTAAAAGGAAGGTGTTTCCAAAATAAATATTCACCCAACTAAATTGTAAGCCTCACAGTCATCAATATGCTACTACAAAAAAATGACATATATGATGATTATTTTTGTTTATAAATGACAGTTATGAACCATCATTTATAACCCTATCATTTAAAGTTCCCATAAATAAATTATGGCTATTTACCTGTCATTTATTCTTCTGTATAAATGATGGTTAAATAACCTATCATTTAAAATATATTTTTCTATGCCTTTTGTCAGAATAAATAATAGGTGTTGAAAATATCCATCATTTATGATAAAAATAAATGACAGGTAAATAAATGACAGGAAAATATTTGCCTGTCATATATTCTATAGTTTTTTTAAGATAGAGGTCAGTTATTTATAGTAGCCTCCTTGTAACAACTATACAAGTAATAACCAAACAGCAATTTCAACATTTTCATACATGAATATCAATTGAAATTGAATTATAATCAATACAAAATGAAACAAAATCTAATATCTTATTCTAATCTATCAAGTAATCAATGTATAGAATTTTTTAAAGGAAAGTAGTTTACCAACTAATATCAGGTAGTGACTAAAAACTAGTAAAACTATAAACACTAATCCTACTTGTGCTAATTCTATTAATTTTTATCTTTATGCAATGACCACACTTGGAATATGTACTGGCACCACTCTTCAATTACTTTATTTATTTGTGCATGCTCAAATTCTTCAATGTAGAAATCCTCATAATACTGTAATAAATAAATTATCCACCATAAATTTATTTTAATAAATTAAATTCATTAGCAATTATAAAATGAAAATTAATTGTTAGTATACTATCACAAGAATTGTGCTCTTATTATGAATAATAATGTCTTTCATGAACCTCATAATGCAGAATTCATAATTCAAGCTATTTTTCATTTGTTTTGGGTACTACAAATTAAAGAACAAATAAGTACATATTAATGCATTAAAAATTATGAATATTTAAATTAAGAAGTGATATTAATTAGCTTTATTATATTCCAAGTGTAGGTTGATCAAAATTTGTAAATGACCTTGGAATTATTTGTTTAATGTTTGTGCGGTACAACACAATTGCTCTAATAAAAAAAAATAAAAAAATATGTCAATATAAAAATAAATAAATAAATATATGAAATACTTATTTTTTGTACTTATGTATTAATCAACTCCAATAAAATTTGTCTATTCTTTGGTTTCCCACCAAGAGAATTAAGATAATATATTTTGGAGTGCTACCATATGGTTTAGTGGCAATCAACATCCAAAGATCCCTAATAGTATTAACAAGTGTTGTAAAATTATAACTAATCGACTAAATTAATCTTAACAAATTCATTAATATAAGTAAGAAGTAGATTACCTTTGGCAATATAGTATTAAGAATAATGTTCCCTTTTGAGCCCTTGCTTTAAAATTTTCACTTAATTGCTTGGCTTGATCTAAAATCTTGTCCTTTTTAATTGAAGTATATGCGCCAACCTCATGAGGACTAACAAAAATGAACTTCGTTTGTAGCCCGAAAGGGACAATAAATATTTCATACAAGCACCTACTATCAATATATCAAATGGATTAGTATATTGATCTATCTCATATTTTTCATATTAAACACTTGGTTTTTGACATCAAATTGTGCATAAGAGGGTTTAATTCTCGATTTTGAGTTGTCATTTCTATATTTACTTTATGAACCCTAATAATGCTATTTTGATTATTGTTTTGACACTTTCATACCCTAATTTGAGATCTTGGGCATTAATTCTTTTTTCTTCCTTTTTATTTCTTCTTTTTAGAATTTATTTAGTCTTGTGTTTATATATATATATATATATATATTTAAAATACTAACTATTCATATATGAAAGATAATTTTCCATCTATAAAAGTTGAGAACAATGAGGCTAGTTATCTCATATTGCAATACTTCATCTATAATATCAAGCGAAAGCATATCAGTGCTGTATATTCTTGCCTTGAATGAGATTTGCAAGATCGGAGGATTAGACCTATGAATCATTGCATACATCTGAAGTAAATTTCAATGCTGGCTTGACAATTAAGGCTCTTATTCAGGCATAGCTACATGCGAGACAAATTTTGAGGAAAGCCTAGATCAAAGCATAATCTTTTTCTTAAATTGTGCATTTTTGTTAGCTTTTTTTGGACTTGACATCTTAACATCAGTAGCTTGCCATCCAATAAAGCTACCTATCACCTTTCCTATAATCCCTACATCCTTGGTGGGAATAGGTAATGGATAGTTGAGATCTTTAGGCACATCAATAGCAACTCGTACATAGGATATAGGGAGTGGCATATTATGTAATGTGTTTCCAAGCGTATTGAACACTTGACTGATAGAAACCACGTGATGATTCGAGCTATTTGCTAACAACTCACATATATTCTCGCCTTATATTAATAAGTAATATACTATATTAATGCTATGAAAAATAAAAATAGTGAAACATAAGTGAAATAAATAAGTAATATTTTACCTCAGGGAGATTTTTAATGGGCTGTGTTACACTAAAATTACCTTTTTCACTGGGATTAATATGAAACTACCCCTCCTATCTCTGCTTGTCCTTTAGTAAGGCATCAATCAATTCCCGTTGCCTAGATAGCTCCTCTTTCGGTAATCTCCCTGAGGTTAAACCATAAATTAACTCCAAATCATAATTATCTAAGGTGTTAAAGAGAATTTCATCAAAATTATTTCATAAGAATCCCAATTTTCCATTTCAAATCTCATGCATAAATTTAAGGACTCTAAATTAGAGTTTTAAAAATAAAGCTGAAGCTTGAAAATTAATTAGGACCCAAATAATAAGTGTTAGAACTCAAAAAATCATTTCTGTGCAGAAAATGACATGTGTACCGTGGCTTATAGCTCGTGCGCTGCAGCATGTCTTCTCTATGCCATGCACCACGGTGTGAGGGGGCACGCACCGTAGCGCAGTGCATGAAATTTGATAGATCAATGCTATCATTTGACAGCACAGGGAGCAAATTTTTGACACGTCCTAAATCTTCGTCTGACGTTCGATTGAGGTAGTTTCATTGTCTACATGGAGCTTTCTCCTAACTCTAGCTAATGGCACCAGTTTCACACTCAAATTCATTTTCTATCAAAAGTTGGACACTAAAACCCATTTTGACACATTTTCACAAAATTTCCTAAATGGGGTGTCCCAATTCAACCACACGTGCTAATAGCTTACACCAACCCTCCAACCACGCTCAATAGACTCTTGCAGACTCGTGCAACACACCACACATAACCAAAAACACTTATTTCACAAAATCACTACTCAACCTCAATTTTCACAAAACATAGAGGGGGAGGAAAAGTTGCATAAAATCAACCATTTCATTCATATTTCTCAAAAATACATATGTTCATACTTGAAAAAGTATTTTGGCCCTATTCTCAGGTTTACAATAAAAACTCACTAACCTAAGGCACAAAATACACTAGTTAAATACAAAATCATGCAAGTAGTACACCAGTCATGACAATTAATCCTAGTTGGCAATTACATTAACAAATACACATGTAAATAACAAAAGAGAGACATATAGAGGATTTACTCCACTAATCCTGAGCCTTAGTATGTTTTCCCTAATTTAGATTCGATGAGCTAGGTCCTAAAAATATTGAGAATTGAGGGGTGAGTACAACCACTTAGTAACCAAGTTTCACTTAACCTTTACAATTACATATTAATTGTAAATAGATACAATTAGGCACATAAACATATATTTCACATAGCATTAGGCCACGGTTCACAAAACTAACAACCATGTGACCGAGCTTGCCACTAAATAGCGTATCATGTTATTTTCAAAAACATAACTCTGGGTCACAAAAATAACAACCATGTGCCCTTAACACGTACCGGACCACAAAACTAGCAACTATGTGGCCGGACTTATATGCATGATCATATCCCAACCTTATATCCCCCTGTTACCTCCAACATGAAACCGGTGGCTATCACGAGGCTACATCCTTCACAGACTAACCCAACCTTCCACTTGTGACTAATGATCATGGTATGCACATATCACACATAATATGCATTTTAACAATATTTTCTCAATAAATGAACTCACATAACATAGTTTCTCTACACTTTAACACATATTTCATCACAATTCCCCCTATTCATAATTCATAGGTAATTTCATAAAACATCAAGGCTGGTAGAAATCAAGGTTTTCTTTCAAAAGAATCCATTTCACAATCACGCACTTGCTAATATGCATTATCAAATTAACCATAAATCACATTTCACAACATAATTAACATACAACTATAAAAATTAAGTTTCCTCTAGTTACCTTAAACCTTTGAGAGGTCAAAGGTGTCACAGCTCATTTCTAAAGGCATTATTTACATTTCTGGACTAAATAGGAAATAACTTTGAACTATATATGAATCAATTGCATTCAAAATTAATAATTATATCATGTAATACTATTCTTAACTAAGCCTAAAATATTGAATTGAGTGGATTCTTGTATTATCGTATTACAAACTTACAATTTCTTTATAAGTGACATATAACAAAACTAGATTACAAATAATATCCCTTATAATTTATTCCATGAACTTAGGAAAATTTAATTTATCTTCTTTTCAGATTTTATTATATATATATATTTTTAAAAGACTATATAATTTGATTTACTCTTATTCAAATGAAGTGCCTATGATTTAGCTAGAAAACATAATTGTATAAATGGGCTTGAACCTGTACGTTTGCTACTACTTTCTTATTTCTTAACAACACCTATGTTTGTCTATTATTTGGATCCAGATTTTTATACCTTCACTTGGAAAAATAATATCTAAAGTTGTAGAGATCCAAATATTATGATCTTGGGCTTTTCAGAAATCTCAAAGTGTTGTTAATAAAAGAAAAATATTAAACTGAACATATCTCAGCCAAATATTATGATCTTGGGATTTTTGATTTATTTGAAAGCTGGATAAGTCTAATATATTATAAAAATATTTAGCTGAATCATGGCCCTATTAACACAGTTTTTACGTTGATACCTAATCTCTATTCTGGACCTAACGCTTTATTCTTATTTCTGGACTTGTATATTTGAAAAATCATATCTCAAGATTTACTAACTCAAATAACATGATCTAAGTATCATTTGAAAGCTTAAAATGTCTATTAACTAGTAATGAAATTTTATGGTTTTTCTAAAAGTCAATATCAGCACAAAAACTCTGTTATAGGAAACATATGCATTTTTAACTTACACAGTCATTTATTTACAACTAGGTTGACTTTTTGTGTTTTGGCCATTACAAACCAGTCCAAAATAACTCAACATGGTCCAGAAGCACATTATGTCATATTACAACTGCAGCATTCAGAAGTTTACAGGCCAAACTTAAAACACACGTGCTCTAATATTTCCACAAAACTATTTAGGACAAATCTATAGATTTCAAACTTCATTAGCTTTTCCTTTGTCTTTTCTTGAGCTGGGCCCTAACATGGTTAATAAATTTTGGGGAATGAGATTATGAAAATCTCAGTAGCAAAATGTACACTTACTAAAGATATATATATTTGGTCCATATATTTTAATTCACAAACACACATTCAACTTTATGCACAAATATCTACTAGAACAGAATTATGGCAGGAAAAGAGATACTTTCTAGCTTTGCATTTCGAAAATCACGTTACAGCATTTAAAGTATATCATTTACATATATGCAGCATTCATTAACATTAAGCAATTCAACACATACAGAACCAAATTTATATACTAGAGGAAGTATAAGTTCTGCTACCTTAGATTCTCTAGCTTGATAATATTTCTTTCTCCTTGTTATCCTAGATCACTTTTCTTTTGCTTCTTCTTTTCTCCCTCCCGTGACCTACTCAAGTCTTTCTCACACTCTCACTTTCTTGGTTTTGTTTGTAGAAAGAAAGAAATGATATGAAAGAGTACAAGACTAATGGGGTATATATAGGAGCAATAGAAATGGTGGTCTTTGTTTTCTCATTGACCGAAAATGAATTCTTAAACAAGAAATTCTGCCACCTAATCTATTTTTCTTCCTTCTGATTCTAATTCCATGACACCTAATCTAAGTTGCTGCCACCTAATAAATTTTTGGCTTCCCTAGTCGGTATTTCTCTCTTTTTTTTAATTATGCTTGAATGTAGAGATAATCCACCGAATGATCTATTCTTATATATAAATATATTTTAATCATCTATTCTTATATATTTTAATAGAGTTGCTGCCATCTATTCTTTAATCGTTGACACAAATGAATGAATGAAGATATATAATAATAATAATAATAATAATAATAATATATAATAATAAAATGAATTTGATGGAAGAAACGTGCTAATCTCATAATAATTTATTAACTAACCTTTAATATCATACATTCACTAACTTTTAATTTAATTGATATTTATTCTATTTGGTTTCACAACTGGAAAAGAGAAGAAATGATTAATCCTTTAATCTACCTTAAATAAATCTCTCAATTTAAAATTATAAAATCAACCTTAACTTTTATGCTTAAAATATTTTCTAAAATATCCAATTTCATAAATTATGTTACTGCATAACAAGCAATTTGATAGATGCTAGTTTTAGGGAAGTTATAAAAGGTTTACCCCTCGCTATAGTAACTTCTCCAAGCTTTAATGAGCTTGAATGGTGCCAAAACAAACCTCTCTACAACCATATCACAAGGATATCATTATTACTTAATTCTTGAACATAAAACTCCACAAACACTATTTTACCAACTTATAACCACTACCCATTCATGCCCAATAGACTCATTAGATTCCATTAATTCACATTATCATTGATAACACCTTAAACCATCATTAATGCACATTAACCTCTCCCAACTACCTCATAAATACTAATTTTGGACATTCAATGCTCCCATAGACCAACTATTTTTAAAATCATCAATGTGGTGATCTGATATATTAAATCACTCCTATTAACCTCATTTTAACCAATGGAATTGAACCCATACTCTTATGGATCGAAAATCCATCTCCCAACTCAAACCCTACCATAAATAATCATAAATGAGGGAGAGAAAGCAAGAAGAAGGCACCATGATCTTACCTTGGATGTTTGGGAGCTCCAATTTATCAATAATAGGACCAAAAGTCATGCCTTAGTAGAGCCAAAACCAAGCTCTTTGTTTTCCTCCTCTTTCTCTCTTTTGTTTTCACGCAGCTCATGAATTGATTTATCTAATTTTTTACTGTGCGCCGCGGTGCACGCTGCCCTCTACCACAATATATGGCATAGAGAAACCTGTTACATTTAAATTGTGTCCTTGCACCACGTGCCGCGGCGTGTGGCACAGAACACAACTCTTCACTTTTTCATCTTCTTTCCTTACTCAAGTAGCCGGCTATTGATCCGAATCCACTTCTAGGGCTAAAATCATAATAATTTATACCAAGTTAAGCCCCTTTGGCCACATATGTCATTAACTCACTAACTACCCTAATTAAGTTAATAAATTAGGGTTAAAATTTTTCAAATGCTACACTTTTAGTGTGGCAATCTCAGCCCTTATGCCCACATCCTTTATTGACTTCATTTTTTTCTGTGTCCCAAATATTTTTTTTTCTGTGACACCAAAGCCGTAACCCCTAACCCAACTAGAGTGTTCAGGATTACCTAGTGCTTTGCCCAAGACATCTTCGTCATTAGGTAGGCTACTTTTCTCTATCTCAACATGTGCAACATATAGTGAGAAAGTTAAGTTTATTAATTGATTATAAAAAGATGAAAATATTAAAATAATTTACTTATACATTTTTTAGCAAGTTCCTAAATATGTTCATAAAAAATATTTCCTTCTTTGTTGGTCTGGGCTTCTATGAAGAGTTTATGACATGAAATAGAACTTGCTCCTGAACTCTCTCGCTCGATCTACGCATTTAAATAAATTTGAACATTAATGGTGCACATATCAATAAAATAAACTAAAATTATACAGCCTAAATATTAACATACCATTTGTTGCTCAATTCCTACATATCCTATGCGCCTTTTCTTGTAAGGGTATATATCTTTCTCATGCAACTCTTTCTTTTGGTTACTCAATTCCTATGCAAAACACATAGAATCATATCAAATATATATATATATATATATCTTGATAAAAAAAATTATAGTTCTTGGAATTGCCCCTCAAAACGTTAGGCAATAAATTCATCCCATTATTCTTGTGAGATTAATAGCCTTATTAATTCAGGAACTTCAACACTAATGTTTCTGATCGATTTTTTAATGTATTCTGTTCGAACAAAATATAGAAATGTCCGCATTACCTTTCTAGCTTGTTGAATGATAAATTTCATTCAACTAGCATCAATTGCAAATGCTGATTGTAAAACAAAAAATTAATTAGATTTGTGGTCAAGTAATTATAATTAATTATAATGATTATGAGTAAAGTATTTTACCTCTATTTGCTCCTAAATATAATTCTTTGTTACTGGACTAACATTGTTCCAACTCCTAATTGTAATAGGCACATTTACCTTTGCCGCAACCCCTATGTAGCTGATAAATTTATTTGTTAGTCTTGATAGGTTGACCTTTGTAATTCCATTCAAGCTCATATTTTTGTCTAGTAGCCCTTCTCCTATTCACCTTGCTTATCTATGTTAATCCCCTTGTTATTTGATTTGTTTCTTACTAAATTTGTTAGTCATTCATGTCAATGCTAAGATCAGTATTGCCAGGTCTACTAAGATCAATATTTTTTTGAGAAGCCATTTACCTATAAAAATAGAAAAAATAAATATGGAGAAGAAAAGAATGATAAATTGATTTAAAAAGAAATTGACTACTTTACATGTAAAAAAAAAAATTTTGACAGCATAACATCATAAAAACAAGTATTTCCTTGGCTAAAACTTGCTTTTTAAACCTAAAATCTTATATCAATAAGCCAAATTCAATCATACACAATCTCAATAGTAACAAAATCCAATAAAATGACATTTTCAACCATACACAATTCCAAAAAAATTCATTGAAAAATCACAAAAACAAAAAAAAAAGAAAAATACCATAAACATCAACTCCAATCATTGTTTTTTTGTCTCATTTATCATTCTAATGTTACTTATATCTTATAATAGTAATCCCATGCCAAGATAATATCATTCATTATAGCAATTGTCAAAATCTCAACAAAATAGTTATAATTTTTAGAGAAACTGCACATCAATTTTGGTCACTCAAATCAACTCCAATTATTATGAAATTTGACACACTAGTACATTTCAGTATGTAGTTTCTAATGATAAAACTATCCAAATCAAATAAAATTTAAAAAAATTATTCAAAAAATTTGTTCAAAATTTTAAAAAAATACAATCATCATGAGTATATATTTCGATCACTCATTTTCATCATCATAATTATTTTGAGGCCATTCATAACCTCCATTAGCATCCTCAAGCCAAGAACACCTCATATATTATCAATTTCGACAGCTCACATTACCAAAATCAAGCAACAATATGCACAAAAAGTCAACTACGTAAATCTAATCAATAAAACTCTACAAAACAATGAATTAATCATTCTCACAGCAAAAATGCTAAAGGATATTGAAAAAAATGGTAGAAAACATGAAAAAAATTCACCTTGGAAGAAAGTAGGTTGAAACGTAGTGGCAAACTTAGGGCACAATGAACGATGGTGTGGACGATGGTAGAAATACGATGGAGGTAGGGGATGATGGTCAACTATGGAAATGAAGTCACATTATGGGTTTACTTGTGATTTCATGTGAAAGTGAAAAAGAGAAGAGAGGAGAGGAGAGTTCATCGAGCGCACAAGAGGGAATATGAAATGAAAGGAATTGAAAAGTTTTTAAATAAGAATAAATGATGGGCATTTAAATGCCTGTCATTTATTCTACTTTATATGACGAGCATTTTAAAAGTCCATATATATTATAATCACTTTATATGATAGGCTTTTGAAATGCCCATCATATAAAGTCACATTTTTTTCTTTTGTTTTTTTTTAAATTTTAAAAACTTAAACATTATATGACAGGTGTTAAAACATCCATCATATAATGTCATTAATATAAATGATGGGTAAACACCTATCATTTATGTTGATATTACTTTTCAATTTTTTTAGAGGCAGAATTTGAAGCCTTATATGATGGGTGTTTAAACACCCGTCATATATGTTAATGAAATAAATGATAAGTGTTTAAAACACCCATCATTTTTTATGCAACCATTACTCGCCTCTCTTTTAAATGGTGAATTTTTTTAAAACCGTCATTTTTAATAGTATTATTTATTAATAATTTTGTAATAGTGGTAGGAGGTTTAGCATCAAATAAAGAATTTAAAACCAAAATATTTTTAGTAACATCCTAATAAAATACTAAACTCAAGTAATTATGTAAAATACTTGTGATAATTGATCTGAATCAGCACAATCATTAGCATGTGGTAGTTGATCACATCCTTCCTTGTTGCTAGCTCCACCAGCAACAGTACCATCAGGCTGAGGATTACGATCTGATTGTTGAGCTACTCACTTTACGAACTGAGCCTGATGTCCACCTTTAACCCACTCAACACTAGCTCCTTTAGACCGAGTTAAAAAATCTTTAAAATTTAATTTAATTTCAATAAAATATGTTGGAAATGATAGGAGTGGTGAAGTACAACTTACTTTAATGGAATATATTATATTAATAATACAGTGAGAATTGTGCCAATTTTCATCTTGTCTCTCCACTATTTTTACAAATATGAGAGAGAAAGACCATGTTTTTTTAAGTAGGAGAGAAAGAAGAGATTTTGTATTTGTAAAAATGGAGAGAAGATTAAATTTCATATGGCACAAGTCTTGCAATGTTATTAAATTAATCCATAAAATAAAGGTGACCATCTATGTTAACATGTAGGATGGAAATGAGCTATGAGATTATGTGATTTTCATTGGGTAGTTTGTCAATCTCTAGAATTTCATTTCATCTTACCATATTTTTCTTAAATTTTAATATATTTTGGTACAATTGTATATATTTTGATTATCCAAATTAAAAAAATGTATATCTTATATTGGTTTGCACACTTAGCTGTATTTTATTATTTTTGGGTTTGATATAAGGATTCCATTAGTTATGTATCAATGTTCCAACAAAAATACTTGCATGCATCAAAAACCCCAAGTTCAGTGAGGTAAATGCATTAAAAAGGGATAAATTTTAGCAAATGATACTGCTCCAGTTGGTGGCAAACTCGCTTTGGGAAAAAATGTATTAGTAGCTTATATGCCATGGAAAGGTTACAATTCTGGACCCTTAATGATGGTTTTTGTAATGATCTTGAATTTTAAATTACGTAAAAGAAACTTTTCAACTGATATTTTATTTAAATTAGTTCTATAGCAAGTAAAAAGTGATAGTTTGGTAGAACTTATGCTAGTAAATATTTTTAAAGACCAAGAGTTTGAATTCTATTAAGTAAAATTTTGATTTTATTTGGTTTTAAATTATAGGAAAAATTTTGTGCCCATCTTACAATTTTCCTTATGCTCTAGTAATTTTCCTAATTTTTTAAAGTCTAGATTTTTCTTCTTTCCTCTACGATTTGAACTCCAGAGTAGTAAAAAATAGAGATCTTCATGCATTCTTGACCTTCTTCCCTTCTCGCTGTTGTTCTTCATTCTTCTCCTCACCATCACTATCATCCATCCATCCCTTTCCCCATTATTGTCCGTCCACAACTGGAAGTTGAGTGATTGCAGTATTTTTTCCTTCCTACTCTGCTGTGAGGCTGTCGGTGGGGAGTTTGTGTGTGAATCTAGATTTTATCTTCTTTACTCCTCATCCGCTAAACTTCTCTCTCTGTGTGTGTGTGTATTATAAGTATAAGTCTTTCAATTTTTGGGTCTATGATTTCTACTTCTCACCCTCTTCGAAGAATAGCTGGACAAAACTCCTCTCCTCTTCTTCGATGGTCCATGAGTTGAGAGGTAACAACTCCCACTACACTTTGGCAGAGGTAAAATGTTGGTTCTTCATTCTTCTCCTTCTATTTCAATAGCAATGTGAAAAATTCTTTTCCTTCATTAACCGAGGATGTGCTCTGTTCTTCAATATTTTTTATGAGATTTAGGTATTGTTTTGGTTAATGTTGGATGCTACTTTATTATTATGCTGAACTAAAAATTTGGTGAAGGAATTAGATTTAGAAATTGTTGATTTTGCTTGGATGCTTGTCATATGATCTAGTTAATGGTGAGTGCTGTTACAGTGCAACCTTCTTCCCACTAACTTTTTCTTTCACGCATTCCTACGAGATCTACCCATTGGAATTGCACAACACCTAACAGGAAATTGTTAAATCAAATGATAATTAAGATTTTATTTAGTTTGGATTGAGGGTTATGTTAATGGTCGAGGTTAAATGCTGCCATGTGTTATTGACTGCTTGTTAGAATTTATTAGAGGATTCAATGAGTGTTTAAGGGAGTTAATGAGAAATTTAAAGAATTGTTGAAGAGCTTGAATGTTTGTTCACTTGCTTATATTAAGAAAGAAAATCATAATGACATAAGATGTGTTGGTTTATATGCTAGATTAATTTAGGGCATTATTATAGTAAGCAAGAAATTGAGGGAGTCTAACCATAAGATTTTTGGAAAATCTCTCAGGTAAGTGAATAGTATCCCAACTGATATTTTAATAAAATTTTCTTTACTAAAATATTACATTTTATTAGAAATTCCATTCACGAAAACAATGTGGTTATTATATATTTTGTTGATTAAATTACTTTATTTCATAAAATTATTTTACCTAATTTGATAATTTTAGTCAATCAGTAAATACAAGTTTGGATTCTAATTATGGGATTTCATTTTGAAAATCATTGAATTGCTGCAAAAAAAAATTCATGCAAGTTTGACATTGAAAATGAAAATTTTATTCTAATAGTGGATATTTTCTCGCATGTTTGAAATTGGGTTTGAAAAAGACTTTATACAAAACACTGGTTACTAACGGTAGTTCTGTTAGCCTTTGGCACCTTGATTAATGACTAGCTATTTTGTTTTCATGAGCTTTATTCTCATGTTTGTTATTCGTGGGTCTCATACCTGCATTTGTTTTCATGGCTTCAAGCTGCATTTGATTAACATTACCCAGATAGACTATGTGGCCACGTTTCTTTCATAGCTTAGGTTGCGTTTAGTTACTTTCTTGGACTGTGTATCCACATTTATTTCATGACATAAGCTGCATTTGGTTATTTATCATCATAGATTGTGTGTCCATATTTATTACTTGTTCTGATAAGTCCCTATAATTATGAGTTTTTAATTATTTGATAGATCTATTTTTCATTGGTTGTGACTAGTGACATATATACAATTATTTAATGTAGTTTTTTGCTTTATTGAACTTAAATGATAATGACATTTGATACGATACTTTAATGAGTTATGATTTTATTTAAAGTTACACAGAATACTTTTATGTTGAATATTATTAAATATTTGTTGCAAAAATTGTCACCTCTAGCACATATAATTATTTTAAATTTTCCTTTTATATATATTTAATTATTTAATATTGGGATGCTATTTACTGAAACTTTATTTTAGTCTCAAATTTATTAGCTGATGCTAATCCTACTATTGACCTTTAAAGGGCATATAACTATTTTGGGTGGAATTTTGCCTATCATTATCTCTTTTGGATGAAAATATTTGAGCTCATGTATTTTATTTTAAAAGTAAGGTTAGGTGCTTCATGTAGCCTGTAACTAGATTTCTATTTTAATATATATTGCCTGCTAGCTAGAAGGAGTTGAGCTCCTAACTGATATCATATTTGTATAAAATATTGTATTGTAGAATTTTTGAGAGATTCTATTTACAAGGGAGGTTTTGCCAAAATTTCTACAAAAATATTAAAACTTTTATTATAATGATTTTTTATTAAGTATGTTATAATTTTCAATACAAATTCAACTATATTTTAAAATAGAAGATTTCTCAATTCAAGGCTTGAGGGATGTGTGATATGATTCACATCTTGTGCCATTCACCCTCTTTTTTCAGGGCATGACACTTTTGGAAGGCTTTTAGATAAAGAAATTACATGCAAAGATGGTTAGTTTTGTCAATTGGAAGAAGTGTGAAAAATTGGCCAAAGTCACACTTTAACGCTGTCATTAGTTAAATTAATGTTGCCTTTTTGTTTTGCTAAAAATGAGTGGGCACAAAACATATATGTGGCCTTGCTCAACTCAAAACTCATTCTACAAACTTAAAAACACTTTGAGAGCTTGGTTGAACTTGGGTTTGGGCTTTGGATGAGTTAAGATCAAGTGTTGAAGCTTTGAAGATGTTCAAAACTTCATTTCTTTGGCTCCTTCATTTCTTCTCCATTTTTTCTTCTTGTAATGCAAAATAGTTTTCAATATTTTGTGTATTTGTAGCTTCTTAATAATTATGAGTAGCTAAACTTTTTACTCGAAAATTATTTTAAACTTTTGTATGGATTAACACTAATTTTCTCCTTTCTTTGTGTTGATGATATATATATATATATATATAAGTGTTTATTGTTCTCTTTTCTTAATGTTTTTAAGTGTTTGGCCACCATTTAATTGATTTGTTCACTTGGTTGATGGTTAATGTAATAACCCAAAATTTTAAATTAAATTAAATTAATTTTTCTTTCAATTGATATTTTATTTAAATTAATTTTATAGCAAGTAGAGAGTGGTAGTTTAAGTGGAACTAATATTATTAACTTTCTTGAAGGTCTAGAGTTTGAATTTTGTTGATCAAAGTTTGGTTTTATTTTGTTTTAAATTAATCAAAAATTTTGTGCCTTTTCTTGTCATTTTTTCTTATGCCATTTCTTGTAATTTTTCTAGTTCCTTTCTTGTAATTTTCCCAAAATATTCTTAGTTCAGATTTTTTTTTTCCCCTCCCATCCCCGTGCGTGAAGAAGAGCATCGTGTTTACCTTATTTTCTCCTTTCTCTTCACCCACATGAGCTCCTGTAATTCCTCACTATCGACCCATTTCTCTAGACCGAAAAAATATTCAATATTGGATGGTTGGGCGAACTTCAGAAGGCCTAATTTTAATTAATGTAGAAATTAGAGTGAACTTGGGGTCCTTATATGTGAGTTGAAATTGAGTTGATTTGGGTTGAGCGTAAAGCATGTTCAGAGCTTGCTTACTATCTTAGCGACTTCCGAGCATGAGTTTAATCTTATGTTTGCTTCAAATGAAAAAGAAAAAAAAAATCAAGTCAGTAAAGGTGTTGTGGCGCAATTATTTTCAAGAAGAGGTTACATGAAGTTGAAAGTGAGAAGCATGCCAAATATTCCCACTTACTTAAAAACTGAGGAAAGCATGTTTTTAAATTCAGAGAATTGATTTTTTTTTTTAAGGGGGGAAGAATGCAATGACCTAAAGTTTTTTTTAAATAATAATAATAATATAAAATAAATAATAATAATGGATAACTAAATTAAAATTTATGAGGTATTTAAATGTATTTTTATTAATTTTGGGAAGATATAGCAAGAAGGATTAGGTGGCTTTGTGGAAACTATCTTGGTGTTTAACTTTCTGATTTTAGGTTCAAATCTTAAAAATAAACAGAGTTAGAATGGGTTAAACTAAGATTTGGATGCAAAATATTAAAAAAATCTTGTTTGGATGAGCATAAATTTTCAACCATGGTTAGCATGTAAACGAGCATTAATCAAGAAGCCCACAGACATAGCTTTTCCTCATCGTTAACGTTGCTACCCGTTGGAAGTATTAAGTGTGTTTTAGATTTTGATGCTTTCTCTCTCTTGTCCTTTATCTACCCACGAGCACTGCCTTTAAGCTTCTTGTGTGTGCTGCTTCTTTATTCTCCTATTACTTCATGATATGCTTCAAAACACACAATGCATAGAGCTCTACCTTAGATCTACTTCACCTTTCGTTGGTCATAGGCAACGCTGTCTAGTAGCCGATCACCACTGTGTTAAAGCACCAAGTAACCGTTGGCCAATCTCCAGCTCTCTATCGTCTTTTCTTACTTCTATGTCCTTGCTCCAAAGTGCTTTTCTCCCTGTTGCTTCTCAATCTCTATAGTCGTCTACTAGATCTGGACTTCTCGTCACCGGATCTACTCACCATTGCATGTCCTTCCCAAGTAAGCTTCTTCTTTTCATCTCCTTCCTTGCTTTCCTTCCTATTGTGCTCTACTGTCATGCCCTGAAGCTTCTTTTTTCCTTGACTTGAATGCTTAGTAATGATCTTGGATGGGAGTTTCTGATAATCCTTAGATAAATGAGAAATAAGGATATCATCCAACACTTTTTTATTCTTCATTCCTCTATAATTTGTATATAATAACTACTTGAGTAATCGCTATACTACTAGTTGTGCATAAATTGAAGGTGAACATGAGGCAAGGTCATGGATTGCAATTATGGGGTTACTGGAAGTCAAGTCTCTGATTGTTATTCTCTTTTTCAATCCCTTGTAATGAGAAATGCGTGTAACATAAGTAGAAATGCCTATGGACTTTCTCGGCTAAATTGAGATTTGATTGTTATTCTCTTTATTTTTAATCCCCTGTTCATTTATTTTAGAGTAGAGGAAGATATAATGCTGTTAGACCAATATGCTTGCAACAAAAATGTGGTAAATAGAATTATTTTCTTAATCTGAAAGCCTGACATTTTTAAGGTGCTAATGTTATGTGTTGAGAATTTTTGTTGACATTTTACTTTGATGCTGTGCTTGATGAGCATGCTTCTTGAATATATCTCTCCTTGACAATATGTTAGTTTAAGTAATCTTACACATTGTGAATGAACCGGTTGTAAGTATACTAATTGCACTGATTTGGCTTCGGCTTCAACTTGGTTTTTCATTTTCTTTTCCATTTGTTGCTACTTTGAATGTTAGAGCTTGATGTCTTGTGGTTACTTTCACATGAATGGTGCAGGGTCCTTTTATCTTTGTAATTACGTCATATGATTAAATTTTAGTCTTTTCAAATTCGTATCTGTATTGATTTAATACACCCTTAGGTAGTGAAATTGTCACATCCCAATACTAAAGGTATGATCGGTATGGAATATGAGGTTAACTCACACTCCATAAGCCTTGATTAACTAGAAATTAAGTTAAAATAATGATATATGCAAGTTGCATATACAATAGTAAAGTTTGTAAAGTTTCAAAGTTTTTGTAGAAATTTCGGTAGAGTTTCCCCTCTATTTTGGACCTCTTGAAATTTCCACAACAACAACAGAACCTACCAACCAAACCTACAAGGAGACTAGCTCCATTCGAGCAATTTAGACAATAACAAAATAAGACTAAAATCTAACTATAGTGTATGTGGACCATTAACTCATAATTTACAAAATACAATATAAGGTTTCACAAAAAAAAAACCATGTGCTTTCTTTTTCAAAAAAGCAAGTAGGGCCCTCAATGGTCAGTTGGAGGTACAAGGTCAGCTACAATATCTGAGATCAAAGAAATTATCAGTGAGTAGCATCCCAATCAAGATTATAATAAAGAAAATATAAATATAATAAATAACAAATTTAACTTCAAATGACTTAATGAAATAGTAAATTATCCAAAATCAAAAATAAATAATGATTTTTCATAATAGTGTGATTGTGAATTTAGACAAGGCTAGTAGAATTACATATATATGTGTTAAAATTTTTTACTACTCATAAAGTATAAAGATTTACAATAAATGCAGTTTGATAAAGTACTTTTAGAGAATTTTCAAAAATGATATATTTTAATTTGAAATATTAGGAGGGCTTTATTAAAACAAATAACAAGTATAGACACACAGTCTACGAGGGTAAATAACTAATCAGGCGTGGACACAAATTCCACAGGGGTAAATAATTAGTCAAGCACGATCGAAACCCACGAAATGAGCGTGGTAAGAGCCACGAACTAAGTGCAGGCTTGAAGCCTATGAATACAACTGTGAGTATGATGCTCACGAATAATCATCCCTCTATTCCACATGCATTGGCCATTGCACGGGGTTAGCACCTTTTATAAGCACCCTACTAGTTAGATATACCATGACACGCTAAAGGTTAACGAAACAACTGTTAGCATCTAGCGTTCTGAACTCAATCCCCTCTTAGTAAAAATTAAACATGTATGAAAAGAAACAATTTCAACATTTTCCCACTTCCAAACACATTCTTCTATTATTTTTCATCATGACTTGTCAACTATATAGATTATCAATAAAATCAACACATTTTTATTAATTAAACAATTATCAACAAAAAGATAAATAAGAATATTTGTAAAATTTAAAAGGATTAATAGTAAAATATTAAATAACAAAATTTTATAAATACTCTACTAAAAATCTATTTAGAATGCTACTCACTCACCTAAGGCTTTACAAAAAATTTATAATCAGACTTTCTCAATTTCTTACTTACTTCAATGATGTTTCAAATTAATATAACATGCAAACTAACATGTTTCACATTACTATGATTCCCTTTTGTAATATGAGAAAGCGAAATTAACATTCAACTCCTTAATTATTCAACTTTACCACTTGTGTGTAAAACATATACTCCCTCAAGTAGTATTTACAATTCTTCTAAACTCTATTATAAAAAATTCACAATCTTATATCTACCACAAATCTTTTGAGCACAATTTCCAGCTTTAAGAGAATATTCACCATCACTTAATCTATGAGGCAAATATCCAAGCAAAATTCAACAATTTTCAACATTTTATCTCTTCATTAATGTTTACCCTAACCCTAGTAAAATAGCACACCGTATTATCTAAACAATATCTAAATTTCTCATTCAAACTTTTCCACAAACATGTTGAGTGTATTCTCTTTTGGCTACGTCACAGGACCATAACTATAACCACACATGTCCCTCCTAAAACTAACAGCACCGGCAAGGAAGAGCAGAGAAAAAAAAAATGGCCAACCCAAGAAAATAACCCAAATTTCATAGACGCACGCACGCACGCACCACCAATAATTGAAGGGGAAGAGAATTTACATGTTAAACACGAGCACTCTCACAGTTGTCAACCTGAAACAGATCAGCAGCAGAAAATCACAAGCTAAGGAATTTCTAACAACTTCACGCTCTCATAGTGACTGAAACGCCCGTTAACAATTGTCACACACCTTATGAACTGCACAAGGAAAAGAAAAAAAAAAATTTCCACCCAACACCTACAGCCTCGTGACAGAAGAAAGAACAGAGATAACAACATCTCTCCACTGTGGCGGAGGAACACGGACAGAGAAGAGGGAGAAAGTGACAGCAAGCATGACAGACCGATGGCAAGAAGCAAGCAGAGTATTGCTCACCTTCTCTTGACTCAGATCGGCACGATGATAGGGAAAGAGACGCAGCAACCCCACTATATACGGCTGGCAACGTGAACAAGAAGAGAGCATCAGGGACGAAGCAACGGCAGTGAAACTATACTCGGTCAGCAGCCAGTTTAGAAAGTTGATAAGAATCAGGGGAATGAACCGACTAGGAGGATCTAGAGGAGTGTATAATGGCGGTGAAGAATAGAAAAGAGAGTGCTATGTATTTTGCGTTTTGCGTGGAGAAAAACTGAACAAAAAGGAGTTTTGAGAAAATCACAAGAAAGAGCATGAGAGAACTATAAGAAAAGGCCCAATAAAATTATAAGAAAGGGCACTACATTTTCTTATAATTTTCAAACTGAACTTTTGCTAAGAAAAAATTTGGCCCCTGAATTCTTGAGAAAATTTTTAACATAATTTTTATAAACTACCCCTTTCTATTGACCATAAAACTTATTTAATTAAAATATCTATTATGAGAAATATATATATATATATATATATATGGGGTCATTATAGAAATTGGCTAAGAAAACTGAGAATGAATTCCCACCTCTGACTATATTTTATCTCATAATCTTCTTTCTATCTCATAACTTCTACGGCCAATTTTTTGAAACTACAACATTGGCAACATGGTTTGTTCCTTCCTTGTTTTAGGATTATTATTTTCATTTAGTTTCTTTGTGACTTTAGGATATATATGATGGTAAATTGATACATAGATGCATAGATATTTATTGATTTTGTATGTTTGTGATAGTTGGCTAGTCTATAGAACAATGAACAGCGACAGAGGAAAAGCTATGTGGAATTCAACTTTGACAGAAATTTTCATTAAGGAATGCTTGGAACAAGTATATAAGAAACAAAGGAAAGGAATTGGTTTCAACAAAAATGGGTGGCAAGCAATAATTGAGGGGTTTAAGGCAAAAACAAGAAAAAGGTATGAGTGAAAGCAACTGAAAAATAAGCTGGACAATATAAAGAAAGAATAGAACATATAGTATAAGTTGTTTTCAAGTAAAACCAGCTTAGGATGGGACAATGTCAAGAATATTTTCAATGCTCTAGATGAGTGGTGAGAGCAAAAAAATCTTAGTATGGATTAGTTGTTAAGTATTTTTCAAATTAGAATTTAATTTGAGAATTTTAATTGTTGGTTACTTGGATGCTTGTAGGAAAATTCCCTCTATGAAAAATTTAGATATAAAGGCCTAAGATTTGCAAAGAAATTAACCTTGATATTCAAGGATGTCTTGGTAATTGGGGAGACACTTTTTGTACCATCTGCTATCCAAACTTAAATAGAGGATGATGATGATGAGGATGTGTACCACCCCACTATTGACCTTCAAGAAGGATCTAGTGATAGTAAAGAGGAGCTAAATTTATCTAACACCACAACACCTACGAGGATCACTGATGAGCTGTTGAGCTTGAATGTCACCATAAATAATGGTAGAACTAGTGGTGATGGAATTTAAGGAAAGAGAAGGAGGGTTAGAGGATTTGGTGGGAGGAAAAAAAAAAAGTCCTTGCCTCAATGAAAATAGCATATGCAATGAGTGAAATAGTTAAGGAAAATAAATCTAGAACAGAGACACTGAACAAGATTTTGACCAATAACATAAGAGTTTCTAAGGTTGCGACTCACATAAATAGACTTCCAGAAGTTTTTGGTGATAAAGATTTGCATTAGAGATGTGTCAATCTTGTTCTGTACAAGCCTATATAGGATGCTTATTGGCAACTTAAAGATTATCCTGATCACTTGGTCAATTGGGTCAATTGGTTGAAGCACCAAGTCTACAATCTATCAGATTTTATTTCAAAGAATGCATCTGGATGAATTTTTACATAGGCTTATGATGACTTAACTTGTGTTTTAGTTGTAGTTGCTTTATTTTGATTTGTAGTTTTTCTATGCTTATGATGACTTGGTTTGTAGTAAATGTTTAACTCTTATCTAATGCTTATCTTATGCTTTATTTTTTATGTTGTTGAATGATATTTATATACTATTTATTTTTATTATATAAATGATATTTACGTACTATTTTACATCAGGTTGAAAAATCATAGAAGATTCAAATGAATATATGTTAGGCTAGATGAAGGTTGGGATGTGGATGTGGCTCATCAACTACTTTCCTTGTTACAATAAGATATAACTGAGTAAGAAAAAATATGTCAATTAGTTAGTGAATATGTGATACCATATGTGTGTAAAGAGCCATGAAGAACTAGCAGGCAAATAGGGAAAATGTGGGTCAATAAGATTTTGTAAGGTCATCCTGATCATTATTATGAAATATTTCAAATGGAAAAAAAATTGTTTTGGCAACTGTGTGCGACACTAGTTGATCTTGGTTTAAAGAAATCTAAAAAAATAGGATTTAAAGAAATGGTTGGAATTTTTTTAAATGTAATTGGACATAGAGTTGATAATAGGATGATACAGGAACAATTTCAACATTTAGGAGAAACTATCCATAAAAATTTTATAAAGTATTAGCTGCCTACCTTAACCTTTCTAAGACAAACATAAAGCCACTTGATCCTTTATTTCAATGATGTCATTCAAAAATTCAAAATGATTTACAGTATTGCCATTCTTTAAGGATTTTATAGGAGTAATTGATGGCACTCATGTGCCATGCATGGTTAGTGTTGTTGATCAAATCAAATTTATTGGAAGAAAAGAATATGCAACACAGAATGTTATGGCTGTATGTGAATGGGACATGTGTTTTACTTTTGTTATTATGAGATGGGAAGGTATGGCTCATGATGCTTGAGTATTTGATAATACCGTATCAACTCCTTTAATGAATTTTCTGCATCCACCTCCAGGTATATTTTATTAAAGTCACTATAATTATTATTGCATTGAATTAATGTTGGTCAAATTTACAATACTTCCTTGTATTTATGGGTAAATATTATTTGATTGATTTTAGTTATCCAATACTAAATGGATATCTTGGTCCATATCATTGCGAATATTATCACCTTCCAAATTTCAGGCGAGTCGCAAGATTACAGACAATAATAAGATCTTTAATTATTATCATTCAAATTTGAGATGTACTATAGAAAGAACTTTTGGAGTGTAGAAGAATAAGTTTGCAATTATATGAAAAATGCCAAAATTTAGATATAAAACACAAGTTCAAGTTGTTTGTGCAACAATGGCAATACATAACTTTATTGAGAGAATTCAATTACTAATGAGCAATTCATACAAGCTGAAGATGAAAGTATAGATGTCCATGAGGAAAATACCAATATTGGTGAGGCATCCTCGTCAAATCTACCTAGATGTCAAGATAGATGCAGGTGCTGATGATATAATTAGAGATCAACTTGTAAATCATATCAATTGAATATTAATTTATTTTAGGTTTTCATGATTGAATATTTAAGATATTTTACTTATTAGTTGTGATTTTAAGTTTAATATTTTTTACTTATTAGTTAGTCAAAAAATTAAAAAAATCATGCTTATTTTTCCATTAAACATCTCAACTAGCTTTTGAATTAATCATCCCAAATGAATTTCAGTTTATTAATTGACTTTAAAAAAAGGTATCCAAATATAAATCACGTTACATTAATTGACTTTTCTTTTAATCTTATTTTGCTAACCTTAATTGAATCGTAACCTCAGTTGTAAATTTTTTTAATCTAAACACATACTAAGAGAGAGAGAGTTATAAATTTTTGATCCAGAAACTTCCTCTTCTCCATTTTCCCATGAATGCACCTGGAGATCAAGACTGAGTAAGCCTCCAACCTTAACCTTTTGTGTCTTCTCTGATCTCCCTCTCCATTCGTTGCCAGTCATGGTGAAATTTCTAGAGTTTTCTCTTTTTCCTTTTCTATTCAAGCAAGCTGTAAGTGGCATTGGAATCTCCATCCTCTATTATGCCATTTTCAATCACTACTGGGGGGGCTTGACAAACTCATCTCCTTCTCATTGTCGACATCAAAGACTATGGCAATCAAAACCCTTCCCTTTATCGCTCATCTTCACCTGCTCCTCCTCTATAGTGTGTTGCTATGGGTCGCTACCATTGTTCATCTTCTTTCTCCTTGCTATGGAGTGGAATACAGCAGACATTTAGACCTTCTTCATCTTCCTCTCCATAGCCATACAATGAAGATTCCTCTTCTTGGTTTTGCTACATTGAACAGAGGTGAAATCTTTGAATCCCTCCTTAGTTCTATTTGTTGTATGTGTTAGAAGAATTATTGCTATAGTGATGATGGGCTTTGAACTCTCTTTCTTGATGATCTGGTACGAATGTTTGAACTACAGAGATTGTGATTTTTCTCCTTACTTTGTTACTGTATATGTTCAAATAGAGAATGAGGGGTTTAGGCAAGCTAGAATTTTCATATTATTAGAGCTAGATGTTGTGGGTTTTTAAATTTTATTTGAGCATTATTTTGGTTCAATTAAAAGAATGAAATTTAGGAAGATTGATTAATCTAACTATTGGTATTGATAAACTTTGGAAAGAAAGTTGGATTAGAAGAGGTTTAAAGAGAATATTATTCGTTGATAATTCAAGTACTAAATTGCTATTTATGTACTAATCTTTGGGAATATCCAAGGAATGTTGTGGTTATGTTAGAAGGAAGTTGTTGGATTTGTAGGGAGCCTAATAAAATTTTATTTTATATTATAAGGAGATTGGAAGAGAAAAGGACTTGTTGTTATGGTTTAAGAAATAGTTCCTAGAAGATGTTGGATATAAATTGTTTGCTAGAATGAATGAATGTTATTTGGTTATGAATTTGCTAAAATTTCATTAACTTTTATAAGGACATATTTGGTTTGGGTGTTAATTATTTATAGATTTAACTTGAGTTTTAGGAAAAAAATTTGATTGTGAAGCTATTGTAAGACTAACTAGATATTGAGATATTGTATGGTTGATGATTACAAATGATAAATAATTTATTAGTTATGTGGTATGACTGCAACATAAAGGTATCATTGCTGGCTAGAGAAAAAATAAAATATTTTAAATATGGTTGTTGGGTTAGGGATAAATATTGATTGAAAAAAATTTGATTAGTTCTTGACAAAATAATGGGTTGATGAATTTTATTGGTGGTATATGAAGTGAAGTTATTGTTAAATAAAGTTATTTTATTCTTCTTAATTAGGTAATTAGAGTAGCCAAAAGGCAACTGAGAGGGTTTAGAAGGAGTGAATTTTTGTCTTGTGAGCTTTCCATGTAAGTGAATAGCATCCTAATGACTCGTTAACAAACTTATTTTCATAAAAATATTGATTTCAAATTCATGTGCCAACTCTTCTATTTATATAACCATGTTTATTCCACAAGAATAAATGTTAGAGTATTTTAATTTATTTTATGGCTTATGATCTCAATTTTATTATCAACTATCATATATGAAAATGTTTTCATTATATTATATTTTATTATACTATATTTTATTATATTATATGCTATAGAAAGAGTTAGACTCATCCTTCGATTGAGTATTGAAAGTATCTACTATATTCAAAATATTAATTTTATGTTTTAAGAACTTGCATGGGACTTATATATAGATGCATTCATTGTTGAGTTTGAAGAGTAATTTTGAAAAGAGATAACATGTTGATTTTAGACTCATACATGCTTGATTTGAAATGTAGGATTTAAGCAGAATGCTAGTTGCTAACAACAGTAGCATTAGCCCTTGGCGTGCCATGAGAGACCTAACTAGCAGAGTGCTTAGGAGGTACTAGCCCTGTGTGATGGCTAACTGTAATAACCTTAAAATTTTTTTTTCAAAAAAAAAGGAAGAAGATAAATTAAATGATTTTTTTTATTGTTTTAAATATATAATAAATAGGGAGTAATGATTTAGTGGGAACTATGGTAATTTGTTACTTGGAGGTAGGAGGTTCGAATCTTACCTATATTAGAGAAAATTTCATTTTTGTTGGCATCGAATGAAGTTACCAAAATGCCCTTACCTCTTGTGTAATTTTAGAAAATATCTATAGGGTTTCTTGTAATTTTCCCTAATAAACATTATCTCTTTAAATTTCTTTCCCTGGTCGGTCAAGAACAGAGCACGAGGGGAGAGAGGGAGAGAAATTCTGGGTCTAGAAATTTCGAGCTTCTCTGTCTTCTCCATCGGTCTTCCTCATCCTTCCTTCTCCAATGTTCTTCCCGTGTCACCGGCGATCGTGGATGCTCAGCACTGCCTTGCAAAAATGCCCAGGTTCTCCATGATTCTTCTTATCTCTGTTTTGTTTTCCTTGCTGTATCTACGTCGTCGGTGTGCGTAAAAGGCTGAGTTTCTGGAGGCTGTGGACGGTTGGAAACGTCCTTCTTGTTCTTTTGCTGTCAGTGTGTCTCTGTAGGTGCTGCCATTAGCGAGTCCTTCTTCATGCTCTCTGCCTCTGTTCCTTTTCTTTTTCGTGCTGCTGTTCTATCTTGCTGTGCACATCTGGGTCGTTGGCTGATGGAAGAAATCAGGTCGCTGGAGTGGGTGTACTGATCGCCAATCCGAATCAGCGCTGAGTTCCTTTTTCTTCTCGTGAGTGATGCTCTGTTTTCCTTCTTTTTGGTTCAGACAAATATCTTATCTTCTCTCCCTATTCGGTTGACAGCCCCTTGGTTTCTTCCTCCTTTATTTTGTTCGTTTGTGGTTGGGAAGTGAAGGAAGAGCTGATATGGTGCTGTGGAAGGATTAATTTGTGGGTTGAGGCAGAAATATTGCTATATTCTTCTTCCCCTGTTCAGTTGTGGATTCAGTTTTCTTCCTCCCTCTGTGTGTGTGCACTGTCGGCTAACTAAGGTGAGAACTCTTCAGCTTTCTTCCTTGATGAACTTGCGTGAGAGGAAGTGTGAGTTGATATTGAAATTACAGAATTTTTTTAGAGTATTCTACTGCTGTTGCTCGTGCTGTTGTGGGATCTAGAAAGTGATTTCCAAGGCTTCATTATATATATATATATATACACATATATATATGGGTCTGGATTCTAATCTGAATTAAATTTTGTTAGATTGGTTGATATTGAGAATTTGACTAGAATGAGAATTAATAAGAAATTAATTTGGAATTATAAATTAAGATTTGATGTTTACAAGTTGTTAGATGAAATGTCTGTTAGGTGGAGTCTACTTGAATATGTATTTTTTTGAATGTTTACTAAAAATTTTTTTTAGCATACTTGGTATAGGTTATTGATGTATTAACTTGAGATTTGAGGAAGAATTGATTAGCTAAGCTCTTGAGAGTCTAATGGTTGATACTTACAAACCTTAGTGTTGTTGAATTATTTAATCTTGATATGCATGAAAGATGTTCGATGACTTGAGAGAGTAAATGTGGGGGTGTGTGTGTATTTAGATATGTTTATACGCAACCTGATTAATGTTTGGTTACATAATTTAAAGAATAGTTGGGAAAACAAATTAAGATATAAGCAATTTGTTGGATGGGAAGTAGGCATGTAAAGTATTCAAAGGATGGAAGAAATTAAGATTTGGTTGATTAAATTATAATGATTTGAAGTCAATTCACTATAGTGTTTTCAATATTAGAAAATAACTTATTTAACTAAAGTAAGTCCATTAAATCTTTCTTTATATTGAATAGGATGCTAAGAGAAAGGAGGAGTTGATTGAAGTTCTAAGAAATGAATTTTGATGCTCGGGCATATTATAGGTAAGTGGATAGCGTCCCAACTGCATTATCATAAAAATTAGTTTCTGAAATATTATATTTATGCAAATCATTTTAATGACAATTATGTTAAGTATTGAATATTTTGTCATTTAAATTCTTATTTTGGGAAATTATAAAGAAGTTTTGAAAGATAATTGAGTTATGGTATGCGTATGTTTTTTTTATAATGAATACTTTTAAAAAAATTGATGAGATTATTTTTATCAACCCTGGTTATTCTGAGTTATGCAATAAATGCCAAATATGGACTTCAGATATGAAATTTTATCGTGGCATGTTTTAATGCTCAAAAGTATTCATGCGAGTTTGATTTTGAGAATGAGAACTGTATCTTGAAAATGATGATTTTCTCGCATGTTTGAAAATGGTTTTAAAAAGGGACTTTATACGGAACACTGGTTGCTAACGGTAGTTCCGTTAGCCCTTGGCGCGCCATGGTACACCTAGCTAGCAGGGTGTTTATAGGAGGTGCTAGCCCCGTGCGATGGCCAACGCACGTGGAACGGAGGGATGGTTATTCGTGAGCATTGTACTCACGTTTGATTTCGTGGCTTTGAGCCGCGTTTGGTTAGTATTACCCTCGTGGACTGGGTGTCCACGTTTGTTTCGTGGCTTCGGCTGCGTTTGGTAATTTACCCTTGTGGATTGTGTGTCCACGTTTGTCTTCGTGGCACAAGCCGCGTTTGGATTATTTACCTTCGTGGACTTTGTGTCCACGTTTGATAATTGTTCTGATAAGTCCCTATGGTTATGAATCTGGTTATTGGTGATTTGATATCCCATTGGTTTTTATTGAGTAATTTATTTACAAGTATTTATTTCCGTTATGAGACTTCTTAAAATCAAGTGAAATTAACATTTGATATGATAGTTCAATAAATTGAGATTTTATTTGAAATTTACAGAGCCATTTTATTGTGAAGTTTATTAAATTTTTATAAAGATTTTGTCTGTTTAACTTACACAACTATTTCAAACTTTTCATTTTATTCATGTGAAATTATTTATTGTTGGGACGTTATTCACTGGAAAATTATTTGGTCTCAGATAGCATAATTGACGCTGTACGTCTTACTTACCAATGACGGATGTTTTCGGAGTGGAGGCTTGCTTTGTAAACATGGCTTATTGATGTAAATATGAAATTTATGTATTATGTCATGAGATATATGATTAGGTGCTCCACATAACTTATAATTAAAATCCTTAGTTTATTATACATTTTGTCTGCTGGCTTGAAGGAGCCGAGTTCTTGATAGATATAATGTTTGAGGAAAATTTTTATGATACAGAATTTTTGGTAGATCTTATTTACAAAGATGGTTCTGTTAAAATTTTTACGAGATGTTGAAATAATTAGTAGTAATAGTATTAAATGTTAGTGAATAATTGAGTACTTTTTTTTGTAATTAAATGAAATAAACCTTGAATTTGTGGCTTACGGGATGTATGTGTGGTTCGCATCCTGTGCCGGTCACCTCCTATTTTGGGGTGTGACAGATTGGTATCAGAGCTTAGGTTTCTCATAGTTATGTGGAGCAAGGACTCTTTAATGGAATCTCAATTATCATTATGAACCCGGGCATAATAATAATTGAGGCATCATTGAAGGCCTTTTAGGAGTGTTGTTGTGTCCTTCTTTCTTTTTGTAAGTCACACTTATTGCATACAAGTCTTATCTATTAAGCTGAACACATATTATGTTTTGTTCTGTAGTGAAACAGTCTATTAGATATTGAATATCAATTAGAAAGATCTATAGAAGAGTTTGATAAAAAAAAGGGGGTGCTTAACTAGGTGTCAAGATTCTTAGTATGAATAAGCCCTCATGGGCTGAGTTTTGGAAGAGGTTGTTTTATTGTAGTTGAGTATTTGCTAAGTGTTGAATTGCTAGTTATTTTCCCTGTTTAAAAGATTGGGTATTGTGTGATTATGATTTGTGTGTTGTGCGAGTTTGTTTTTCTATGTTTGAAGTTTCCTATCTCTACTCTACACAAAAAATAAATAAATAATAATAATAATGGCTAAAGATATTTCAAGAAAGTGATTTAGAAATCATGGTCGAATCTCATGTGTAGTACTTATTTTGGCTCCATGAAAAAAAAAAAACTCAATGATATAATATAGAAGTCATAACAATTATTATCATATTTTTGTCTTATAAGGATCACGTGTTTGTTGATTTCAATTTTACTTTTTGTTACATACCTGAATATTCTTCTATGGTAGCGAGTCATCGTCCTATTAGTAATAAGTGTTTGGGTGATTAATTGTATAAAACTTTTAATATTGGGTATTGATTGAAGGTGGAGAATTTCTTAATGACTTTCCATGAGGCTTATAAGGTTTGTATGATAAAATTATTATAAAAGAGGTGTGAGTAAGAATTATAAAGATCAATTGAGCTATTATTTTGATGAGAGATTTATAAGTTTTGAAACACTACACTTCTACCCAAAAATAAGGCTTGAAGGACAGGGTAGAAATTTAAACTCTTGATTCATAATGATAGTACGAATGAGTGTGTTAGGTGTTAAAATAGGCCATGCATAATGTGACAAAAAGATTTAAAAACTCAAGTAATGAGAGGCTTGAACGATGGCTTAAAGTGGAGGATAGAAGCTAACATTATTTAGTAGTTTGACTTACATATGATTTAATATGTGTTAATGTCATTCAGGTGGTCACCTTAAGCTATAAGGTCAATCTTAAATAGGAAACTAAATTTTTATGTTTTACGAATGGTTAGAAATATGTTTGTGTTAAAGTTTTGCAAGAGAATGTAAATTCAAGTATTTGACCCTTAAAAATAGAACCAAATGAATAGTAAAATATATGTATGTACTTGATGGCCTTAAATGTTGAGTTTGAAGCTGAAATTTGGCATGCATTTAGGGGATATATTGGAGTTTCATTTATTTAAATATGGTAATTTTTGAAGATGGAGGGAATATTTATAAATTTTTTCAGCACAAAAAGCTGCTATGAAACATTTCTGCATAGTTTGTATCGGATTTGGAGTTTTATCATCTTCATGAACTTAATGGACTCTAATGTCTTTGAAATCTTAACAGTAGATAGTGTGTTATTATCTACCTTGAAAATCCTAATTTGTTACAATTGGATATTCTTAATTCAAGTTATGGTCATCTAAAATTTAGGATCAATTATTTGTTCATAGTATGGTAAATTACATGACGAGAGATTAAGATCAGTTGTTCTTTAAATAACTATATTGGTTACCAATAAGATGTTTTAAGCATCATAAGTGAGTTGAAATGGTCTTGTGATAAATAGTGGAAGGTAAAATTTGTAGAGGATGAATCTTGAGAAAAGAATGCTCAAAAGTTACATGAATGTATAACATTCACATGCCTTTAAATTGTCATCAAGGGAAGGGATATTTCAATCTTAGAGAGAGAGAGAGAGAGAGAGAAAAGAAAAGGAATTGTTCATGATAGTAGTGGAATTTTATCCTTTTGCTTCAGCCCCTATAAATTACAATTCTACCCTTATTAGAAAATCAGATTTTCTTACCTTCCCATTTTAATTGTACGGTATACCCATGAGAGATTCATATCCTTAATATATATATATATATATATATATATCCTTTGCCTCTATCCTTTTCCTTTGCTTCTAGAGTGCTTATCGGGGTGGGTGATTCTTTCGCTACGATCTACAATTATTGGGGGTCAAAGTAGTGCACCTGTCTTTTCTGTCATGTTTCGCCATCGTCCTCCCCGCATCTCGTCATGAGAACTTCTTCTCCCTTTTTCTCTGTCGTTGTTTATCTAGCTTGAGGAAGCTTGAGGTTCTTCTCCTAATTCCATGCTTCATGTCCTCTAGATCTTTCCCTTCCTCTTTGATTTTCTGCCGCTTCAATTTTTTTTTAATCTTAATTGCTATGTTGTGACAATGTTAGAAGGAAGTTTGTTGGATTTGTAGGAAGCCTAATAAAATTCTATCATATATTATAAGGAGATTGAAAGGGGAGAGAACTTGGTTTTATAGTCTAAACAATAGTGCTTGTAGGGCATCTACTAATATGTCTATTAAAAGAGTTTTGTTTAGTTATGATTTTTTTTAAAATTTCATTAACTCTCATGAGGATATACTTTGTTGAGGGGTTAATTATTCATGAATCCGATTTGAATTTTTGAAGAGTCTTGATTGTGAGGCTATTATGAAACAAACTGGACTTTGGAAAATGTATAGGCAATTATCATAATTATGTTGTTTTATGACTTGATTTTGGGAATGTACCTAAGGTGCTTGTTAAAATAGGTGATGGAAGAACTTTGGAATTTTAGAGTGATTAAGGGTGGTGTGTATGTATTACACTCTTCATTAAAGTTTAGTGATGTGTATTAGAGAAATATTGGAAAGAGAGATTAAAATGTAACCAAAATGTTTGATATAAAAGCATATATATAAAGAATTGAAGAGATTGAAGAAGTTGAGGCATAAATTATAGTGTATTGAGAACTTTGTTGATTATGGTGTTGCTAAGAAGGAAGTTTATCAAACCTAGGTAAAGGCTATCAAAATCTTGTGTGGACAATTGATGTCAAAAGCTAAAGTTTATAATTGGGGAAAGGAAGTATTCTTTTTAAGGTGTCTTCTATGAAAGACATAATGAGATTTGGCAAAAAAAAAAATAAAATAAAATAAAAAATGCAAGTTGAGTTCAAAGTATGTTGCCTCGTTTACTTAGAGAGGGTTGGTAACATTGTTTATCATTCAGTACTACTACTTGAATTATTGAGTACCTACCAAAGGATTAATGTGTTGATGCTTTGGAAACATATATATATATATATATATATATGATGCATCTCATATGATCAAGACTCAAAGAATTTAAATAAACCTATATTTATTGAATGAAAAGGTTCTTACGAGCATTTTGATAACCAAGTAAAGCTCTTATCAAGAGAAATCGCTATAATGAAAGTGTGATGGTGCTATCATTCTTAGTAAGGATTTAAAAAGGAAGTTGAAAGTATAATGTGTGCTAAATATCCACATTTAATTGAAAATTGAGAAAAGCATTATTTTAAATTCGGAGGACCGAATTTTTTTAAGGTGGGGAGAATGTAATAACCTTAAAATTTTTTTTTCAAAAAAAAAAAGGAAGAAGATAAATTAAATGATTTTTTTTATTGTTTTAAATATATAATAAATAGGGAGTAATGATTTAGTGGGAACTATGGTAATTTGTTACTTGGAGGTAGGAGGTTCGAATCTTACCTATATTAGAGAAAATTTCATTTTTGTTGGCATCGAATGAAGTTACCAAAATGCCCTTACCTCTTGTGTAATTTTAGAAAATATCTATAGGGTTTCTTGTAATTTTCCCTAATAAACATTATCTCTTTAAATTTCTTTCCCTGGTCGGTCAAGAACAGAGCACGAGGGGAGAGAGGGAGAGAAATTCTGGGTCTAGAAATTTCGAGCTTCTCTGTCTTCTCCATCGGTCTTCCTCATCCTTCCTTCTCCAATGTTCTTCCCGTGTCACCGGCGATCGTGGATGCTCAGCACTGCCTTGCAAAAATGCCCAGGTTCTCCATGATTCTTCTTATCTCTGTTTTGTTTTCCTTGCTGTATCTACGTCGTTGGTGTGCGTAAAAGGCTGAGTTTCTGGAGGCTGTGGACGGTTGGAAACGTCCTTCTTGTTCTTTTGCTGTCAGTGTGTCTCTGTAGGTGCTGCCATTAGCGAGTCCTTCTTCATGCTCTCTGCCTCTGTTCCTTTTCTTTTTCGTGCTGCTGTTCTATCTTGCTGTGCACATCTGGGTCGTTGGCTGATGGAAGAAATCAGGTCGCTGGAGTGGGTGTACTGATCGCCAATCCGAATCAGCGCTGAGTTCCTTTTTCTTCTCGTGAGTGATGCTCTGTTTTCCTTCTTTTTGGTTCAGACAAATATCTTATCTTCTCTCCCTATTCGGTTGACAGCCCCTTGGTTTCTTCCTCCTTTATTTTGTTCGTTTGTGGTTGGGAAGTGAAGGAAGAGCTGATATGGTGCTGTGGAAGGATTAATTTGTGGGTTGAGGCAGAAATATTGCTATATTCTTCTTCCCCTGTTCAGTTGTGGATTCAGTTTTCTTCCTCCCTCTGTGTGTGTGCACTGTCGGCTAACTAAGGTGAGAACTCTTCAGCTTTCTTCCTTGATGAACTTGCGTGAGAGGAAGTGTGAGTTGATATTGAAATTACAGAATTTTTTTAGAGTATTCTACTGCTGTTGCTCGTGCTGTTGTGGGAGCTAGAAAGTGATTTCCAAGGCTTCATTATATATATATATATACACACATATATATATGGGTCTGGATTCTAATCTGAATTAAATTTTGTTAGATTGGTTGATATTGAGAATTTGACTAGAATGAGAATTAATAAGAAATTAATTTGAAATTATAAATTAAGATTTGATGTTTACAAGTTGTTAGATGAAATGTCTGTTAGGTGGAGTCTACTTGAATATGTATTTTTTTGAATGTTTACTAAAAAAAATTTTTAGCATACTTGGTATAGGTTATTGATGTATTAACTTGAGATTTGAGGAAGAATTGATTAGCTAAGCTCTTGAGAGTCTAATGGTTGATACTTACAAACCTTAGTGTTGTTGAATTATTTAATCTTGATATGCATGAAAGATGTTCGATGACTTGAGAGAGTAAATGTGGGGGTGTGTGTGTATTTAGATATGTTTATACGCAACCTGATTAATGTTTGGTTACATAATTTAAAGAATAGTTGGGAAAACAAATTAAGATATAAGCAATTTGTTGGATGGGAAGTAGGCATGTAAAGTATTCAAAGGATGGAAGAAATTAAGATTTGGTTGATTAAATTATAATGATTTGAAGTCAATTCACTATAGTGTTTTCAATATTAGAAAATAACTTATTTAACTAAAGTAAGTCCATTAAATCTTTCTTTATATTGAATAGGATGCTAAGAGAAAGGAGGAGTTGATTGAAGTTCTAAGAAATGAATTTTGATGCTCGGGCATATTATAGGTAAGTGGATAGCGTCCCAACTGCATTATCATAAAAATTAGTTTCTGAAATATTATATTTATGCAAATCATTTTAATGACAATTATGTTAAGTATTGAATATTTTGTCATTTAAATTCTTATTTTGGGAAATTATAAAGAAGTTTTGAAAGATAATTGAGTTATGGTATGCGTATGTTTTTTTTATAATGAATACTTTTAAAAAAATTGATGAGATTATTTTTTATCAACCCTGGTTATTCTGAGTTATGCAATAAATGCCAAATATGGACTTCAGATATGAAATTTTATCGTGGCATGTTTTAATGCTCAAAAGTATTCATGCGAGTTTGATTTTGAGAATGAGAACTGTATCTTGAAAATGATGATTTTCTCGCATGTTTGAAAATGGTTTTAAAAAGGGACTTTATACGGAACACTGGTTGCTAACGGTAGTTCCGTTAGCCCTTGGCGCGCCATGGTACACCTAGCTAGCAGGGTGTTTATAGGAGGTGCTAGCCCCGTGCGATGGCCAACGCACGTGGAACGGAGGGATGGTTATTCGTGAGCATTGTACTCACGTTTGATTTCGTGGCTTTGAGCCGCGTTTGGTTAGTATTACCCTCGTGGACTGGGTGTCCACGTTTGTTTCGTGGCTTCGGCTGCGTTTGGTAATTTACCCTTGTGGATTGTGTGTCCACGTTTGTCTTCGTGGCACAAGCCGCGTTTGGATTATTTACCTTCGTGGACTTTGTGTCCACGTTTGATAATTGTTCTGATAAGTCCCTATGGTTATGAATCTGGTTATTGGTGATTTGATATCCCATTGGTTTTTATTGAGTAATTTATTTACAAGTATTTATTTCCGTTATGAGACTTCTTAAAATCAAGTGAAATTAACATTTGATATGATAGTTCAATAAATTGAGATTTTATTTGAAATTTACAGAGCCATTTTATTGTGAAGTTTATTAAATTTTTATAAAGATTTTGTCTGTTTAACTTACACAACTATTTCAAACTTTTCATTTTATTCATGTGAAATTATTTATTGTTGGGACGTTATTCACTGGAAAATTATTTGGTCTCAGATAGCATAATTGACGCTGTACGTCTTACTTACCAATGACGGATGTTTTCGGAGTGGAGGCTTGCTTTGTAAACATGGCTTATTGATGTAAATATGAAATTTATGTATTATGTCATGAGATATATGATTAGGTGCTCCACATAACTTATAATTAAAATCCTTAGTTTATTATACATTTTGTCTGCTGGCTTGAAGGAGCCGAGTTCTTGATAGATATAATGTTTGAGGAAAATTTTTATGATACAGAATTTTTGGTAGATCTTATTTACAAAGATGGTTCTGTTAAAATTTTTACGAGATGTTGAAATAATTAGTAGTAATAGTATTAAAATGTTAGTGAATAATTGAGTACTTTTTTTTGTAATTAAATGAAATAAACCTTGAATTTGTGGCTTACGGGATGTATGTGTGGTTCGCATCCTGTGCCGGTCACCTCCTATTTTGGGGTGTGACACTAACGTACATGGAATGGAGGGATGGTTAGTTGTGAATATAGTACTCACGCTTTATTTCATGGGCCTTATGCTTGTGCTTGTTTTTATGGCTTCAAGCTGCTTTTTAATTATTTATTCTCATGGATTATGTATTCATGCTTGGTAATTGTTCTAATCAAATCTACTAACAGTGAATTTTGGAAATTAATTTTTCTTAAAATTTGATTTTTTTAAAGCAAACTATTATTTTTACTATATTTGAATTTATATATTAAGCTATATATTTCCTAAAGTGTTTTAACATGTTGATGTTTAAAGTGGATCTTGAATTTCTAATAAAATTGTAATTGAATTCCTACATTTATAGTTTTTGCATTTACATAACTGTTGATATATATATATAGGAGGTATGTGCTATATTATTTTCAATTGATTATTTTATTAAGTTTATAAGAAACTCATTGTTGTATCTTCCATTATTTTCACCAATTGTAATTGGAATGTTAGTCACTAGAACATTATTTTTTGTCTCAAATAGTGTAGCTAACATTGTACGTCATGCTGACTACTGAGGGACTTTTTGTTGAGCAAGGTAAAGATTTGTTTATAAATATCTCTTATGATGTAATTACAAAATTTTGTATTACATTTTCAAAATATGGTTAGGTCCTCTATAGTAGCTACAGTTAGGGTCTTTATTTAGTCATATACTTTGTCTATTAGCTAGATAGAGCTATGCTCCTGATTTTAGTAATATTTTGCTTGTAAAAATTACATTGTAGGATTCTTGGGAAGTCATGCTTATAAGGAGGTGCTATCAAAATAATTAAAAAATATTAATTTTTTTAAAGAAATTAATTATTACCCAAGATTTCCTAAATTCAATATAAATTGAATTAAGGCTCAAGGGATATGCGTATTTTACACATGACCCATGCCAGTCACTTCTATATTTCAAGGCATGACAAGCATCACCCAACCAACTTTCCCTATTAATAGGATAAGATGGGGAGAACTTTTGTTCCTTTCTTTGTTTACTTTGGCATCTAATATTCTTTCTTGTCTTTCGGTTCATAAGGAGCAATAAGGCAGCATTATAGGTATAAATATGAGCCAACAATCCTACTCAGTGTCTCAACTCTTGTATGTGAATGATTCTAGCATTTTCTTTGAATACACAAGAGATGGTCTTGAGATGCTAAAAGATGTTTTCAAACTTTTAGTGCTTGGCTTGGTCTACAAATTAATTTACAAAAGTCTTCTCTCATTCTCAGCCCTAATGTGCCCCCACCATTGTAATAGGAAATTTCAAGTTCTCCTAGGATACAACTTTCTAACTCATATGAGAAACATTTTGTAGCCTGGATTAATGCCAGAAAAAAAAAATAAACCTAGAATTTTTTGAACAAATAATGGACTCTATTGACAAAAGAATTTCTTTATGGAAGTATCATCTCATTTTGATCAAATCAATACTCTCTACCTCTAAAATTTACACCCTCTCTTATATCTAGATAATCTGTAAGAAATACTTCATCGAAAAAATCTAGTTATTTTCATGACAAATTTGTAATCTAATGGATGCTAAACTAGTGGATTTCTTTTGGTGTTACAATGAGACAAAAAGAAACATTCATCTTACTAAAACATATTTATTATTTTCTTCCAGCAAGGATGGAGGGCTGGATTCACGTAATACCAAACATATGAATATGGCTATATTAGCTAAGTGAGTTTGGAGAGTCACCACTACAATAGAGCATTCCCTCTTGGGAAACACCATTAAGCTTAAATATCTCTCTAATTTTGATAGTTGCACCTTATAAATGCCTCATAATGCCTCATGATACTAGAAAGGTATTTTCAAATCTACTGATTTCATTAAAAAGCATCTCCATTGACAAGTTAGAAATAGTGAATCCATAGCTTTATCTCATAAATATTAGTGGAAGCTCTCCAATAGGGAGTTGGTTTAATATTTGAAATAAGAGGGAATAATTGGCTTTAAATTATAGTATAAAAGACTTCAATAACCCATTCTTAATTGTTTTGAATGAAGAAATCATATGCTAAAAGGAGCTATCACATTAATTGAAAAAGAATGTAAAACTGTCCAAAGTTGTCACAAAGTCAAGACTTTGTTCATGACTTTTGACACTGTCAAAAAAATGCAGTGTTTTATTAATTTGAAATTTCTTAGGTAGGACACATATATGCTACTAGCTTGACCTAGAATGCATTCTACACACTTTGAGACACATTTAGAGCTTAGTTGTTCAAGAGTTTGGGCATTAGAAGATATTAGAGTAAGGGAATAGGAATTTTGAAGACATTTGGAGGAGCTCCTTTTCTTTAGTTTTTCTATTCCTCTTCCCTTTCCTCTCTTATATTTTGATATGGGTATAAATATTTTGTGTGTTTGTATCCTTTGGATGATTATGAGTAGCTAAACACTTTGTTCTAGAATTATTTGAAACCCTTGTATGGATTAACACCAATTTTCTTCTCTTTTTTTTGTAATTAATGATACTTATGTGCTTATTTTACTCTTCTCTTAATGGTTCTAAGTGTTTGGCCACTATTTGGATGTTGGGTTCACTTGAGAGAGCTAGTTTGGGTGTAAAAGTTAGGTAAAATAGTGCAAGAACTTGAAATTTACATGTTAAATGGATGGTTTTGTTAGTAAGATAGAGATATAATTCCTAGCCTTGTATAGCCATATTAGGGTTGGAGCTTAAAATAGGATTTTATTAATTGTAACAAGAGATTGGATAACTAATTTAACCAAACACTTGTGCATGATTTGATAGAGCTTGTTCAAGTATTTTTAGAATCCTATGTTAGCATTTATCTTCATTAAAAGCATTTATGAGAGGAGGTAATTTTAGTGTGATGAGATACAAGGGAGATAAATAATTCTAGGTTTCAATTTGTGCTTGAAGTTTGTGAATTGTTTTCTTTTCTCTATTTTCTCATGTTATTGTAATTCACAAAATTAACTTTCTCCTATAATTGTGTTTAGCTCAACTTTATTAAATTTGCTAAGTCTTTACTAGATCATTATTTTTAAACAAATCTCCATAGGAATGATCTTTTTCTCATAATATATTACTTGTCATTGCTCGTGCACTTACGGAGAGTGCAATAAAGGTCTTACCCTACATAAGCTGTCGTTCTGCTATCTTTGCCTCATTCACGCTAGGGTACTCTTAGAGAGCTTGGATTTCAAGCTGACAATAGTGGGACACTAACGGTGAAGGAGTTTTGGCAAGGTGACATGAAAAATATAGATGGCATTGAGTTGAAAAGGTGAAGGGAAAATGACAATTAAGTCCCAAAGGGACTAGTTAAATTTAGTCAAGTCCTAAGTAATTTTAAAAGGCCAATCAAGTCCCATACTTTTTTTCACAAATTTGAGTTATAGTATAAATGACTAAAATGCCCCTATGATTAAATATAACATCAATACTCATCATATCAGCTCCAACATTTCCCTTTCGAGCAAACTCCTTCCCACCATTAATGAGACCTACATGTAAGTAAAGGAGAGACTTCTTTTCCTTATTTGTTACATTGATTATTGTGTAACTAGGAATTTTTATATTAATTTTTTTTCATGACTCTGGTATAAATTAAACTATAGGATGAAAGTGTAGTTAGGGATCACTCATACACTATACAAAAACCCAAGAAAGATTTTTCTTGAAAAGTTGATAGGTGAACATAGCAAGCGAGACCCAACTTGGTTAATTCCATCAGAGAGCTTTCCTATGGTCAACCAATCAAATGAGCTTGTCGCTAGGGCAGAGAAGGGAACTTGTCATAGAGAAGAGAACGAGCAAACTTAGCTCTTAGTAGCCAAACTCATAAATTGAACAAGGGTATTTCAGTCTTTTCTTGTTATATCAAAATACCACTTAAGGACTCTAGGACTTCATTAGCCTTTTAAAATTACTTGAGAACTGACTAGCTTTAATTAGTTCCTTTGAAACTTAATTGTCATTTTCCCAAAGGTGAATGAATGTGGGCCCCACACTTATGAAGAAATAGCATTAGTTGAAAACAAATGGAAGGTTTTATAAATGATGAATTTCTTTACACCACCTCATATGGTATGAGATATTAGATGTTCTTTGAAAAATGGTTCATTAATAAATTTACTCCTTTATACTTAATATTTTACCATACTACTTTATTCATTTTATCAACATTTCTATAACTCAATGGTTATCTAGAAGGACGTAATAAATCCATGAGGACAGCACTGTATGCTCCTTCTAGTCTACAGTCTGCCTTCCAAAATGATTCTTTAGTTTTTAATATAAAACATTTGATGATGTATTAATTATATTTTGTTAATATTATTTCTATTTAAGCTCATTTAACCATGAAAAAAAAATGTAATGCAAATTTGAACATTTTTTATTTAACTAGGGATAACATTAAAATTTTATTATATTTTCATATCAAAAGTAATTATTTAATTAACTTTTCTTGATTCCTATGAGATAGTTAGAGGTGCTTTATACTAAGGATTGGAATGAGTAAATTGCAATACTTTACAATACTGTTTAAATTGCTTTCTTAAAAGAAAAAATCTAGAAGGACATAATAATTGTATTTTCTCACAAGTAATGTTATGTGCCTTGGCCTTTGCAAGTTCTGCTTCCATTCATTCATTAATCTAAACTACTTCCATTCAAACACCATGTTTCTCAATAAATGGAGCTGACGCAAACAAGCAAAGTGAGCATCCCAATTCCTAATAATTTGGAAATTTTTTTTTTTAAATTTACCCATATATTACTCTCTTTGTCTCTACATGTAGGATATTTTCTAAATAATTTTTTTATCTCTAAATATAAAAAATATTATGATATTTTTTAGTAATTAGATAATGTTGCCTTTATGTTGAAGAAATGAAAGAAATATTAACTATATGCATTGTCCACCACCATCAAGATATTAATTGACATTATTAGTGAAAAATTAAAAATTATTGTGATTTAATGTGATTTCAATTGAATAACAAATTTTTATTATTATGCAGATTTTGGTTAAAAATAATTTATATAGAGACAGGAAATAATTAATGAGTATGGAAAATATAATCTAATTTAAATTTAATACTGAAAAAATGGGTTGCAGGCTCGTCTGTGACCAGCCTATTACGAGCTTAGAAAGCCTGGTCCAACCTGTACATGTGCGGCGCTGCTGGCCCTCAAAATATTGGCCTTGTTCTGCCCTTAAAAAAAAAAAAAAAAAAAGTGGAATAAAGACTTGTAAGGCTGAAGTACCCCCCTTTTTTCACACATTTCATGCATACACAATACTCCCTTCTTCACAAATTATAAAATAATTTTAAAAAAATTATACAAAGTAATAAAACTTAATAAATACACTTTCCAACTTTTTTTGTTAAAATAAAAACATACATTTTAAAAAACATTCTTAATTTTATGCTTCATTTATGAAAGAATATTAGAGAGAAAATATAACGGCAAGGACAATATTGAAAAAACATCATCAATGAAGTTTTATTTTTATCAAATTGTCTTATATTTAAAATGCCAAATATCTCTAAAAATGTCTTATAATTTGGAATTAAGAAAGTATATAGTTATTTATCAGAATTTCTATGAAAAGGAAAGGAAAGACGAGAGGGGGAAAAATGAGAAGTACGCAGCTAATACTTTTCTTTAATGTGTATATTCACCACAAATGCTAACGTTAGGAAAAACAAAGAGTTTCTGAATGTAGAGGATGTGAACAAATTTCATCGGCACTATGGATTTGTTCTTCAATATTCTACGTTAAGAAACCCAAAATTTTTTTTATTGGCCTATTTGCAGTTGAAAATAATTAGATATGCTTTTGTGCACAAGAACTAGATCTGTGTCATCGTTAGTCTGGAAATAGTGCTGGAAATCAACTCAATCTCAGTGAAAAAAGTAATATTTGAACAATAGTAGCCACAACATTATAATAATCTTCAAAATACAAAGCGATATGAAGGAAAGGAGTCAGGGTACCACATTTCCTACTAGGTGTTATAAAGGATATGAGGCCTTTTTTCAGTTACGTACCACTATTTGCTGACTAGTATAAAACAAGTATTAACTCCTTCAAATTTTGTGTCAATGATAGTAAAAGTCGAATTCATTCAAGTTGTGCGATACTTTAAGCTTATATATACATATATATATATATATGGAGAGAGAGAGAGAGAGAGAGAAGAGAAAAGGAAGCCACTTGAGACATAATTTTATTTAATTTAGACTTCAGCAACAGATGGAGAAAAGGAAGGCACGTAGCATTATATTATTTCATTTATTCTTCGATAAGTGCAAGGAGTTTTATAGACTGCTTGCATCATGCAGTGGCTTCACCATTTCGATAAAGGAGGCTCTTCATTAAGCAGATGATTCAGCTCCGCGAAACACAACATGGAAAGGAGCGTCATCGTCAATAACCAAACGCCTGTGTCCTTTCCCATCCTTGGAAATCCCAACAGCACCACAAGAATCTTCATCAGTGGGACAGAACACCATCTTATAGATACCTCGAACTGTCGACGTCTGAATTTTAAACCAACCACGCAGGGTGTTTTCGTACCCTAAAAGTTTCACTTCCTTTGTCTCATCTTCTCCTCGAACAATCGTCCATTTTGCCGGTGTGTCGGCACACTTTGGCGGTGCAACGACCGTGAACTCCATAATGAAATTTGTGGGGAGATAAGCGATTCTGTATGGAGAAGCAAGTCTGGTGGGTAAACCGTTGGATAGTTCAGAGCTTTTCTGAACAACGGTAAGAGGGCAAGATTCATTGCCGGTAGCAGCGAGACCCACACCGCCGCCGTGTCCCCAGAGGGCTGGGAGGATGTAGTATGAGCCGCCATTTCTGACGGGGTTGCCTTCAGTGTCAACCACAAAATCAGCTTTGGCTGAGGCGAAGGCGAAGACAAGGAAGAGGGCAAGAAAGGTGGTCTTCATTGCTTAAGATGATTTCGCTACGTGCAGAGGAGGTTTTTTCTGTGTGATGGAAACGAGAGGATGACAGGTTCTATTTATAGACACACTAGATGATTTAGAGGGGTAGTTTGGGCATTCACTTATTATTTACCATATATTTATCAGCTAATTAATTGATTTTTCCGCTTCATGATTAGGGGGCAAAAATAAGATAAAGGGCTGAGAGAGTCACAGCAGAGATGTGCTAGTTATTAATTAATCTTTTCAAATTAGTTATAGGTCGCTCAAGTACGTGGGAGGGTAGAAACAAGTGGTGCCAAGAGCCTTAAAGCTAAATTGGCGCCCCACGCAGTTCCCTCAAAAGGGGTAGGTTGTGGGATCAAGCTCCTAAATGGTATGGGAGATTTTTATTTATTTATTTTTTTTTTTTTTGGGGTGGGGGGGGGTGCCTTTCGTTTGGGGAAGGATTAGCTTAGGGTAAGCACAAAAAAGGAGAAACAAGTGGCTCAATTTTTTCTTTTAAAAAAATGAGAAAGGGCTAAAACTAATGGAAAGATATTACATTATAACTCAAAATCTCAATGTTTTACTTTCATTTATGAGTCTTTTCATTTTATTATATATTATTTATTTAACTCAATTTTATTTGATATGAAACTTTTCACACCATCTTAAGTCTGTTTATACTTGAACAAAACTAATAAGATAGGTTAAGAGTATAACATAATTTATGCACTAATCAATGAAATCACAATATCTAATACATTTTTAATTCTTCTCCTTCTTGTTCTCCTTATAAAACCAAAAGAGAATGATTTTTTAATTTTTTTAGAAATTATATCATTAATTTTTTTTATCACAAGTTAACCTTTTAACCTTTCCTTAAATGTTGATTATAGAAATTAAGTATATTTAATAAGAATAAAATTGAAAAAAAAATTAGACAGAATTAATAAATTTTAACATTTTGCTTTATTCATGGAAAAGTATGTTAGAAGTGGTGGGACCCGAGAAGTACATGTACGTTTGGCTGCAACATGACCCGTATGAAATATATTATTTTAATAACACAACGAGAATGGTGCCAATTTTCATCAGCGCTCTCTGTTTTTACAAATATGATAAAAAAAGACCACGTTTTTTTTAAGGAGAGAGAGAAGATATTTTATATTTTATTCGTAAAAATGGAGAGACAGAGGATGAAATTTTATATCAAAAAATTATCACTATGTTATTAAAATAATCCATAAAACAAAAGCAACCGGCTAAGTTAACATGTAGGATAGAAATTTACTTTCATATCATTGTAAATTGAAGGAAAGCAAGAAATTTCATTAGAAGTCTGGAATTAAGCCCTAGTAATTGAAGATGAGGAGGAATTGATTTTTGTTACGTGGGAACATTTTAATTATATATATTCTGCTTATCAGGTACAAGATGTTTATCAATTGGTTAATGAACTCAATGACTTCTACATAATAGAGTTGAGTGATTCAAAATTAAAGCTTCCTATGTCTCCTGTCACAAGGATGAAGTGTAAATTAAAATGGTGTGTTCGATCTCTCTAAGAATAGCTCACCAGGGTTGGATGGTTTCCACGCCAAGTTCTAGCAAACCTTTTGGCACATTGTTGGAGACGATATCTTTTCCATGGTTTCCTCAATCTGGTATTCAGAGCATCTTCTATATCACTCTAATCCGAAAAGACATATGACAAGAACTTTCATGGACATCAAGCTGATAAGTCTATGCAATGTGGCCTATAAGTTTATTTCCAAAGTCCTCAATAATAGGCTCAAGTCTGTGTTACCAAGACTTAGCTCACCTTTCTAAATTCCAATGTGCCTACCTACCCAATAGACTTATCTCTAATGGAATTTTGGTAGCGACAGACTTGGTCCACCAAATTCATTCAATAAAAGGGGAAAAAAAAAAACGGGAAGACGTTAAGAGCTCTTAAGCTTGACATCTCCAAAGCTTTTGACTGGCTCTCCTGGGATCTCTTCAAACCTATACCAAAGAGGATGAATTTTCCAGACAAATGGATTAATTTGATTCTATAATGTGTACCAATAGTTGAATACCTCATCATTTTCAATGGTAAAATTACCCAACCAAAGTTCCCTACTAATGGGATAAGATAGGGAGATCCTTTGTTCCCTTTTTTGTTTATTTTGGCATCTAATGTTCTTTCTTGTCTTTTAATTCATAAGGAGCAACAAGGCAACTTCATAGGTATAAACATGAGCCAGCAATGCTACTCATTGTCTCAACTCTTGCATGCAAATGACTGCCATATTTTTCTACAATTTTATATGCATTTTGGTGAAGTTGTGCATACTTTTGAAACATAAAATAGGAAAATGTGCATATCTTATAGTTGGGCTTAAATGACAAAATTTTGGTCTAAAATGAGAATATTTTTTTATCTTGATTAAGATTGAACTTGGATCTCACAAAATTACTTGTCTTTTTAGGTTATTGGAGCATTAGTTGAGAAGCAAAGAAAGCGTCATGCTCCAAAATTAGATGTAATCGACACGGGATATATGTAGAACACATATCTCTCAAGCCTTAAATCAAGTAAAACATTGATTTAATACAATTGACGCTTTATTGTACATACTAATACTACTTCTTTGCATAAACCAAAACTATCAAACTTTTTGTAGAAATTTTGGTAGCACCTCCTTTATAAATCGGACCTTCCAAAATCTTTATAATGGATATTTTACAAAACAACAATTAGAGTATTGAGTTCCACTTCTCAATAGCAGACAAACAACATAATAAGAGATCAAGACCCTAGCTAAAGTCAACTTGGAGCACCCTAAATTGTATTTCCAAAGCATAATGCATAGATTTCAAAAATTACATCAAAAGGAAGGTGTTTTCAAAATAAATTTTATTTAATTTTAATAAAATATGTTGAAATGATAGGAATAGAGGAGTACAACTTACTTTTATGGAATATATTATATTAATAATACAGTGAGTATTGTGCCAATTTTGATCTTGTCTCTCCATTATTTTACAAATATGAGAGAGAAAGACCATGTTTTTTTAAGTAGGAGAGAGAGAAGATGAAATTTCATATGGCACAATTCCCACAATGTTATTAAAATAATCCATAAAATAAAGGTAACCATCTAAGTTAACATGTAGGATAAAAATGTACTATGAGATTATGTGATTTTCATTGGGCACTATATTAATCTCTAAAATTTCACTTCCTTTTAGCATATTTTTCTTAAATTTTAATATATGTTGTCACAATTGTACATATTTTGATTATTAAATTTAGAAAAATGAATATCTTATGTTGGTTTGCACACTTAGCTTTATTTTATTATTTTTGGGTTTGATGGAAAACATTTATGGACCCTTGATGATGCTTTTGGAAGGATTTTAGATGAAGAAATCAAGTGTAAAGATTATTAGTTTAGTCAATTGGGAGAAGTGTGAAAGATTGGCCAAAGTCACACTTACTTTGTGACTTTCAATGCTATCATCAATTAAATGTTGCCTTTTTGTTTTGCAGAAAATGAGTAGGCACAAAACATCTATGTGGCCTTGCTCAACTACAAACTCATTCTATAGACTTGAAGACACGTTTGGACTTTGGTTGGACTTGGATTTGAGTTTTGGATAAGTTAGGATCAAGTATTGAAGCTTTGAAGACATTCTAAACTCCATTTCTTTGGCTCATTTCTTCTCCATTTTTTCTTCTTGTAATCCAAAATAGTTGCCAATATTTTGTGTATTTGTAGCTTCTTAATGATTATGAGTAGCTAAACTCTTTACCCTAGGATTATTTTGAACCTTTATATGGATTAACAATTATTTTCTCCTCTCTTTTTTGTGTTTGATGATGTGTGTGTGTGTGTGCGTACTTTATTTTACTCTTTTCTTAATGCTTTTAAATGTTTGGCCATCATTTACTTGATTTATTCACTTGTTTGATGGTTAAAAAGGGCAGTCTGAGTGTAGAACTTTGATAAAATAATGCAAGAACTTGAAGTTTGCATGATGAATGAATGTTTTTGTTAGTAAGATAAAGATATACTTACTAACATTGCATGACCAAATTAGGGTTGAAGCTTAGAATTGGGTTTTATAAATACTAACAAGAGATTAGGCAATTAATTTAACTAAACACTTGTTTATAACTTGTAAGTTTCATATCAACCACAATTCTCTTATTGTCTCTATATGTTTTTCACACATTCTGAAGCTAAGTTTTACTATCATGATATTGTAGTTTTAAAAGTTATTAAAAAATTTTATATCAAAATAAATGAATGTAATCAGTGGTACCAATATTGACCACTTCTTTGCTTAGTAAGAGAGGTGGTGAGATTGAGCTCCATATGGGCACGACCATTAGGAAGGTTAATTTGGAATGATTTTACTATTAGGATGCCCATGCCTAAGTAAATTATGCTCGAAAGGGTCTTACTCTACACCTTGGGGTAAACTCTAAGAAGAGGGAGGACGAACATCCATATTCCAAAGTCTATTCACTAGTACTAATATCAAATACCTATGTTCAACTTGTTCTTCCTAACTTTTAAGAAAGAATGCCAAAATTATTCTATGAATACCAGTATTTGTACTCCAAATTTTAAAAAATGTTAAGTAAATACTGGAATGGGTTAAGAACACCAAACTTATTGATTCTTCAAATATATTATCTTTCAAACAATAAAGCTAATGGATTGTGGTTGGAGTAGTTGTCAGGCTAATGATAGATTTGGAAAGTGAGGGTAACCTATCTTAGCCTATAAATGTAATTATTAGAGTTGTAATTTGATTATTAGTGTCTAGCCTTATATATTAACTATGTTCAAATCCATTTGATCTAGTGGAGGCTAAGGGAATAGATAATTGACATGGTGATATTTTTTTTTTGTGACATAAAGGTTAAGGTAATCAAATAATCTAATCTTTTTACTTGTTGTTTAGACAGTTGAGTGTTTGTGAAATTATATTCTATTGCTTTATTAAGTAATGTATAAAAATGAAGGTTTGGCCCTTGATTTACATGAATGTTATGAAAATTGTTGTAAGAAATTAAAATACTAGTGAAGGTGTGAATATTGATTTGATCATATATTATTATTGGCCACAAAGATATTAAAACAAATTATGCCATTACCCCTTAATTAATGTTGACGTAGGGTTTTTGTAGGCCATTTTGTGTTGGAAATGTTTGTATGAGTGACTTTCCATTCTGTCAAGTGTATTGTGGTTTGTATGAGTTAGTTTAAATTGTCCTTATGTTATTGGCATTTGGTTTCTAGGCACCCTTGTGCTTGTTTTCAAGTGAAAATGTAGTTTGCTCGTACTTAAGTATCCAATTTATAAATAGTAGTGAATTTTGTTATGAAACCTGTGCCATGAGTTAGGTGGTTTAATTATCTACCTGTGGACAATTGAATCATGTATATCAAAAGTCGGACAGCAAAACAATGTGCTCTGAAAGTTAGTCCTAAAATTTTGTCATGATAGCACAAGCTATTATGATAATGCCAATGCTTTATGACATAGGGTGTGTGTGCCAGATGCATGGCACAGGAAGCAAACTCATACCTTTGTGGTGGATGACACATGCACTACTATTAATGGAGCAATCTTAGGTAGAATGCTGATTTTGCCCCTGTTGTGTTATCCTTTGTTGTTTTTCATTTGCCATGCTTCCAGGACTTCTTAAATGATATTTTAACCTATGTTTTGAGTTCAAATACTTTTTAAAAAGGATTTTCTAGGATCCCAATTTTTAATCTAAATTTTATAACATAACCCTTTTCTATTAATAATTTATTATAAGGATTTACTTAATCTTAATTATAAGGATAATGTTGTGTGGAGTGTTTAGATAATGTCAAGGCAAATATTACATCTTCCTAAGTTGTGATCAACTAGAACCAATAGCACCATGCTATAGATTCATCACCTTGTCTATGAGTTGCAGCCACCAAGGATGTCTTGTCTTGTGGCAAGCAATTTCCACAGTATCTTGTTTGGTGGAAAGGCTTTCCATGGATTCAAGATAATCAAGTTTGTCCTCCACATGACTCAGTTCATCACTACCTCACCTATTGGAAAGAGTTTCCAAATCTGCACACTAACTTACTATATTGTCTTGCCCATCCCTCCCTAATTTTGGGCATCAATTTTAACTTACCTGGAGATGACTTCTTCAAGTGGTAGGGAGATATGATAGAATATAGGATAATGGATAATTAGAATAATTAAGATTCATTTAATATATTAAGGTTATTATCAATTAGGGATATTTGAATAGGGATATCTATCCATTAGTATTAGAATTTATTGCTTTGTTTTATCAGTATCTTAGATTTATCTATTATTTCAAATAAAATAAGATATTTGGACAAGTTAGTTACCTTATATCTATCTTTCGGTGTTAGATAGATAACAATTTGAGTTTGAATTAGATTTACATTTATTATTTTTTATTATTCTTTTATTATTTAAGAGCTCTATAAATAAAGCTATGATTTTCATTGATATTCATCTTTTGATTGTTATAGCACAGAACTCCCAAGGGTTTTGGCCTTTCTCTCCTTGCCCTCTCTTCATCTTTTCTCTATCTTCTCTCTCTTCCTCTTCCCTTTACCCATTTCACATTAGGTAATCTCAATCTAGCTAAGAATTTCTCACCTAGATTTATATATATTTTTCCTTCAGTTCTGTTTATTAATAACTTTCAATAAGTTTTATTGGAATTAAGGAAAACTTTAAGGCTAATTAACTCTATATAAAAATTTAAGAAGTTTATAACTTTTTTCCTATTAAATATACACATTTTAAATACATTGCACTTGTTTGATTATGTTTTGTTTATATGTTCTTAAAACAATTCTATAAAGTGATTTCTTAGAACAAGTTTTGAAAACAAAAAATGAAAAAATTATTTGAATCATTATTTTCAAAGACAAATCTAAAGCGGTCAAATAAAAGGTACAAGAATTATTTATTTTATTAATGTAACTATCATTAATGAAAACATGATGTTTTCTATATTTTCGCTAATTTTGCATAACAAAAAGTAATGAAATATCAAAAGGATGTTTAGATTTTTTGTTTTCCAGAACATCATTTAACGTTTTTTGAAAATAGATAACAAAAAACAAATTTTTAAATATATTTTTTCTTCTTGTTTATTTTTCAAAATAAAAAATAATTCGGAAAACATGTAATCAATCGTCCCATGATGGCTGTGGTGAAAGCAAAGGGCGGTCCAAAAGATACGTAGTAGTTAGTAACAGTAGCAACAACTTTTTCTTTACAGCACTTACATATTCCAAGCTCATGTTCAAAAATCTTTTCGTACTTATTTATATGTCATGATTTTTTCTTTTGTCTTTAAATATTTAAATTTATAAATAAAATAAGAAATTATTTTTAATAATATCATTTTTAATTTTTTTAATGTAATTAAAAATTAAAATTTTGTGGTATTAAATGGAAGGTAAAAGTAGAAAAAAATTTATTATATTCTGCATAAATTTTCAATCTTTTTCCTTAACGTGTGCTTTGTTATGAGGACAGGTAAATGAAGATGAAGAAAGCATTAGTTAAGCCAGAATATCATATACTCTGGATTGATAGATTCATTTATGGTTTTCTTTTCATCTAGTTACTAGCTTTTTATTTCATTAGGGCTCCATCATATATATATATATATAGTTCATAATTTATTAGAAAGCCTACTCAACTATGTGATGTGGTGGCAAGAAAACGGATGAAATGTTCTATTTGATGCTCATAATTTATAACGATGCTACTCTATTATTGGAGTTAAATTTTATATTTGAGCACGTGCATATGAATTTTTGTCATTTATATATAATTGTCTTTCAATGAAACCTTGTCCCCACAGCTGTGCGGTTGTGGTAAATGAAAAGGACGGAGACGCCAATGAAAAAGATTTATCAGCAATGATCATAGTATTATTCATTTGTCCTGCAATTAATAACTGAGAATTAATTTTGAGATTCTCTCGCTCATGTTTAGATAAGAACAAGTCCTCTCAACTCTCAACTTGCTTAATTACTATCTTTTTTAATATATTTTTAAAATAAAAATAAATTAGAGAAAAAAATAAGAAAAAAAGAAGAAGTCTAAACTTAATTATCATTGAGCAATATCTATTAAGTTTAAGCAATCGGAACTTAGATTTCTAGTTCACGTTGTGGCTGGTTTTTACTGTAAACGGCGCCGGACAGCCAGCGTTAAAAGCAATCACTGATTAAGCTTCAAGTCCAAATCTACGGTTGCAATAATTGGAGCAACATATTAAAAAATGTCAAAATATATGACTGTGATCATAAAAGAAAAGGATAACTGATAGGTTCTTCGTCATACTACTGAGAATAATTGTGATACTTTTTTTTTTTTTCCTTTTTAAATTCTTCTTTCTAACCATACCGCTTAGTCTGAAATAGATAGTTTCAACTAATCTGGATTCGAGTTCTAGTGGCATAGTCTCCATTTCATCAATATTCAGTGTTAAAAAACATAAAATTTATTTACTTTTATTGGCCTAGAAAAGAATTATATATGCTTTGTGCACATGAACTAGTTCTGCGTCACGGTTACTGTTGATTTAAAGCTGGAAATCAACCCAATAATCTCAGTGAAAAAAGTAATATTTAAAGAATAGCCACACCGTTATCATCATTGGCTGACAAAGGTCTCCAGTTCGTAAAGATCTAGTCCATATTTCAAGTTATACAATACTTTAAACATGATGATATGTATCGTGTCCAATAATAGAAATTGGAGAGAGTATACATTTACATATATATATATATAGAGAGAGAGAGAGAAAGAGAGAGAGAGAAGGAAGCCTCTTGAGATATATTATTTTATTTATTTTTGACTACAGACACACAAGGAGGAAAGTAAGGCACATGAAGCATTATTTCATATATTATTCTACAAGTGCAAGGAGTTATGTAAACTGCTTGCAACAAGTTGTCGCTTCGTCACCATTTTGATAGAGTAAGCTCTTTCATTCAGCAGTTGGATGATGCAGCTCTGCGAAACACAACAATGAAAGGGTTGTCATTATCAATAACCAAACGCCTGTCTCCTTTCTCATCCCTGGAAATCCCAAGAGCTTGACAAGAATATTCTTCATCACTGGGACAGAACACCATCTTATATGTTGTACCATGATAGGTCCGAATTTTAAACGAACCACGCACAGTGTTTTGGTGCCCGGGAAGTTTCACTTCCCTTCTCTCATCTTCTCTGCCCACAATCGTCCATTTCGCCGGCGTCTCGGCACATTTTGGTGGTGCAAGGACCGTGAACTCTACCCTGAGATTTGTGGGGAGATGTGCGATTCTGTATGGAGATGAAAGTCTGGTGGGTAAACCGTTGGATTGTTCAGAGGGAGTCTGGACAACGGTAAGAGGGCAAGGTTCCCCACCGGTAGCGGCGAGGCCGACGCCACCGCCGTTCCCCATGAGGGCTGGGAGGATGTAGTATGAGCCGCCATTTCTGACGGGGTTGCCTTCAGTGTCAAGCACCAAATCAGCTTTGGCTGAGGTGAAGGCGAAGACAAGGAAGAGCGCAAGCAAGGTGATCTTCATCGCTTGAGATGATTTGGCTATGACCAGATAAGGTTTTTTCTGTGTGATGTGGTGGTGTGGAAACGAGAAGATGAAGGGTTCTATTTATAGCCGTACTTGATGATTTGGAGGGGTAGTTTGGGTATTCGATTGTTATTTATATTAAAGTTATTAGCTAGTTAATTAATTTCGCAGCTTCACGATTGGGAAAAATAAGTTGCTAAAAAAAAAAAAAGTGATTGGGGAAAATAAGACTAAAGGCGGACAGAGAAAGATAAGGCACTTGATTAATCTCTTGAAACTTGGAACTCTGTGTGATTGGTAAGGGATGAAAATGAAATGGATTAAAAAAATAAAAATAAAAATAAAAATAAAGTTTTTATTTTAGCATGATAAATTGATTACACATTTATTTTGGTACTCCCCTCTATTAAAAAATATAAGATATATTTTGAAAAATTAAATTTTAAAAAATTTAAGATATTTTTAATATTTTAAGATCTAATCATTGTCTTTTTTTTTACAAAAATACTTATAATAAATAAATTATTTTATATTTATTTTAGAGTAAAATACCTTACTAAATAGGAGTACATACGAATAATGGTGTTAGTTTAAAATAAATAACTATTTTATTAAAAGTAAAATTTAATAAAGTGCTTTACAATTTAAACTGGGAGAGTATTATTTTTCCACGGGGAAACTCAATGTAATAACCTGGGAATTACAAAAAATATTAAATATATTATTGTGTTTTAAATATACTTATATCACTTTTGGGACACTCCTGACAAATGCGAGTGTGGGCATGGTGGAAGTATGCACATTATCCCTTTGGCCTGGCGTCTGGAGTTCGAATCTGTTGGAGGATGTAGGGAAGTCCTTTTTAAAATTATATTCAACCTCTAAAATTACCAAAATACCACCAGCCCATCAGACATTTTGCTCTCTTTCTCCTTGATTAATCACGTTCTGCGTCAGAGGGAGCGGGAGAAAAATCTGGAAAATGCGATCTCTGTCTTCGTTTCTTCTGTAAGTTTCGATTCCTTCCATCCCTTCGTTCCTTGCTGTCGCTGACGTGAGAGCCGAGTTGCTGTAAGTCCGCCGTCGCAGCTCCGCCGTTCTTGAAGATCCTTTCGGTTCTGCTTCTCGCAGCCGAACAATTTTCTCCGTCCATTCTTTTTTTTCGTGTGTGGTGATGATGCGAGGAGCTGATTTGGTGCCATAGGAGGTTTGTATTAGGAGATTTAAAGGCTAGACACCACTATCTTCTTCCTTCAGTGTTGAGCTGCGAGAATTCCGTCTCCTCCTCTGTTTCTAGCTTCACCGGTTTAAGGCAGGAATTCCAGATCCTTTCCTCTTAATTGTCTTCATGCCTTTATTGGTTTACGTTGTAATGAGTAAGATTTTGATGCTTTTATGGGCTGCTGTGTGTACTTGAACAAGGAAGAAAAATTCATTATGTTGAAACTTTAGATATTAGGAGGAAGAGGATGATGGTGCGGATTGAAGCTCTAATTAAATTTGATTTGTTTATTAGTTATAATATTGACATTATAAAAATTTTTGTAAGTTAAATTGAAGAGGAAGAGGTTAGTATTTGTTTAAAGAATTGTTGCCTATAAGATATTTGATAAAATGCTAAAGAGTTTTGCTTGAAATTGTAATTATTAAAATCTCTTTAAATTTATTGAAAGAAATAATTAGTTGAGATACTATTATCTTATGAATTTAACTTAAAAATTTTAAAAGAAAATACTTGAGTAGGTATTTTTTTTATAACCTTGTTGGATCTTGCAAGAAACATGAACTAGTTTAGATGTTGCTTATTTATGAAATTAAAGCAAATATTGTGAAGAAATTTATCTAAGTTATTGAGAGATTAATTGGATTCTTGAGAGTTTTATGGTTGATAATTTATAAATTATAGTATTGTCATATGATTTAATTTTTGGACATATATGTTATAGAAGTATACTAAATATGTTAGACAATGAGAGTATACATACGAGGTAATTATGATATTAGAGAAGCTTTTAAGACATGGATTTTGGTGTTTTTTTTAATATTGTTGTAGTTAATTGGGATTTGTCTTAATTGATTTAATTTTTCATATGTACAAAGATATATTCATATAGGGTGTTTAGAGGAAGAGGATCTTGATAAAAGTGATAAAAAATGAGCTATAAAAGTTGTGATGACTTATCAAGTAAGTGGATAATGTCCCAATTAATTTAGATATTAGAAAGTTTTCTTTATCAAAATAGTTTTTAATAATTTCTAGATATTTGTACATTTCCCTTGCTTTAGCTACTTTTGTTAATTAAATTATTCTGCTTCTTGAAATTATGACTTATACTTTCCAAATTGATGAAAATACTTTTATAAATTCTAGTAGTCCTGTATTTGAAAAAGCCAACTATAAAAATTTGTAAATATATCATGAGATATTAATTATGAATTTTGATATTTAGAAATATTCATGCTTTTATATGTTTCATGCGAGTTTGATATTAAAAAGAGAAATTATATTTTGAAAGTGATGATTTTCTCGCATGTCTGAAAGTGGATTTAAAAAGACACTATATATAATATTGGTTGCTAACGGCAGTTCACTAAAAATAATTTTGATCCCAGTTGACACTGAACCGCCCTTTGAACATTGAGGAGTTTATGATTGACTAGAAGTGGAGAAGCTAAAGATTAAACTTTCTCTTGATATAAAGTTTTAATTATGAAATTTTATTTTGTAAACTTACTGTTGGATAATCCACATAGTCTATGATTGGGTTGTTCATGTTGTGTTATATATATATATATATATATTTTATTTGTTGGTTAGATCTACTCCTGATTGACTTGATATTTTTAATTAAAATATTGTATTGTAGAATTTTTAAAAAATTCTATTTATAGAGGAGGTTTTGTTGAAATTTTTATAAAAATATCGAAGCATTTTGTTAATAACAAAGATATTTGTGCATGTTCTAATTCAAACTAAAGCATAATTATGTTTTAGTCATGGAAAGATTACCCAATTCAAGACTTAAGGGATATGCTGTGGTTCACATCCTGTACTAGTCACCCTCTATTTTTGGAGCATGACACTTAATATCACAAATCACCACACCATGATTCTCAATCTCATAAATATGGTTCATCTATTTCTTTTTAACATTTTATGAAGTTTATACATACATACATACATACATACATACATACATACATACATATATATATATATATAATGATAAGTGAATATTTTACTTAGATTTATATATTTTTGTCATAATGAATTAAAAAATGATGAATATGGATAAAAGCTCTTATTTAGTACTTTTAACGTATTTTCAAGAAAAGATGACAAAACAACAGAGCCTAAAAATGTAAAACCAAAGTCAAGACCCAACAATAAGGCCCAAATGAACATCTCCATGGATGGACAAGATCAACACATCTCCATCCACAGAATTACCTTCTCCATGCATGGACATAACCTACCACGTGAGAACGTACAAAGCCCTCTGACACCATGCACGAACGTATAATCTCCATGTGCGGAATTAAGGCTCAGAAACGCAAATTAATATTTAAATATATTTTTAAATTAGATACTACCAAATCAAATGAGATCAAGAGTGATTTATCCGAATTCTAAGCTAAGGAGATCGAATTAATTATAAATAAAACTTCCAAGAGATTTTAAAATCATCCAGTCTCATATACGAAGGTTGGTGGGGCATATTACAAAGTCTAAAGGAATTCTTTCAAGTTAGGAGCTTTCTCTGTTCTCTTCTTCTTTAGATTCTATTTATGATTTTATTTGGAATTTTTAGTTTGAACTCTATGAATTGTTTCTAAACTCTCACTCAATGTAAAGAATAGCCTAACTAGGATGGGTTTTTCTCTCTTATTTGGTTATTTTATTTTCCCATCAAAGATTATTTATATGTATCTCTCTTGTTCTTTCTTGCCTTATGATATATGTGGTTAGTACATTATCTGTTTGTGGGCTATTCGAAGAACTGAGAGGTGAAAAATTAGCCTAGACCTAGTGATAAACACATATAACTAAATTAGAAATAAGTTATGATTTGTAGTGGATTAGATTGTAGCTTCATAGTTTGTTTAATGTCTAAATAGAATTAGTAAGATCTAATTCAACCATAGATAAATATGCTTTAATATGCTGGGAGGTAATTAGAATACATCAGCAACTGTTGTCACTACAAATAAAGGGAAGATAATTAATTAAATTAGAGTAAACCATCCAAATAGGTGAATCCTATTCCCTGATTAGTTGGTTCATCGTTTTTATTGTTGCTTTTATTTTGTGTTATCCAATTGCAAATTAAATATCCTATCAAAACTATTATTTGTTGTTATTAAATAACAAAGTTATCGTTTTTCCTGAGCTACCCTTGAATACTCTGGAAATTATGACTATATCAATCTCGCATGCTTGTAGGAGTGATCATACACTACCTAAATCCCAAATTATAAAACAATTTTGGAGGTATTTTACTGTCCTTATTGAGATATACAATCGAAAAAAAGAAAAGAAGATGAACAACATCATGAATATTATGATTGAAAGTTATAAGAACAATATATAATCTCTCACTTGAAGGATTTAAACCAAATCCCAAAGCCATTTTGAGGTGGAACATGAGGTCAAGAACTTTGTTAACCTCCTTTTTGGTATTAAACTTTATTAGTATGTGTAATTTTATCTCAAAATATTTTATAATTTGGGATGGGGGAGTATATATTAAGGTTCCAGTATTGTGGGCCACAATCAGTCTCTCATGATTTCCTTTAATTTCAATGAAACCTTGTCGCTCCAGCTGTGCGGTTGTGGTGAATGCAAAGGGCGTCGCGTGAATGAAAAGGTTATCACCAACTTTTTCATAAACATGTTCAAAGCTCCTGCTCAAAATTATTTTCTCTCTATTTATTTTCTTGTCATAATTTTTTTTTTCACTTTTGTTCTTAAGTACTCGTCTGTTTTAAATTTCTAGTTATAATAATGACTTGTTTTCCATAATACCCTTCAAAAATTATAAAGTAGTTAAGACTTAAAATGTCATTGTATTTCCGTGCTAGGCATCGCTAGTATGTAACCCAAGTAGGGGCATGAAAGCTGCGGAGCTAGAAATTTTAATTAGGTGGGGTCAAGATTGTAGAGTACAAACTAACCTATAAAGAATTTCAATAACTTGACTATTGCAAAATTAAGAAACTTTTTTTAGAAAAAGCATTCCCAATCATAATCTTTTGTTGGTAAATATCAAATACAACTTTAAAGGCATCTTGAGATTTTTGTTGCAATGCTTTATGAAGTTTGTTAATAATTCTTATAATTTCATTAATCAAATGTAAAATGAAACTAAAGTCAAATGATATTAATACGAGCATAAGTAGCATCATCTCGATAACAATAAGCAAATCATGTGACAAGTTTATCTTCAGGAGCTGAAGTAATTGCACTATACATGCATAAAATACTACATATGGAATTAATATGAGAAAATTGTCTGGTGTCTCCAAGCTATTATAATGTGCTAACTTAATCTCTTCCTATTTGAATCTCTTCATGTTCAACCAAATTATTGATAATTGAAATGAAATAATATCTTGTAATTCATCATTGCTTGCACTGGAAGAACACACGCTATTAACAATCATATTCAAGTTTTGAAAGAATGAATGTACATCAACTACTTTTTTTCTTGCAACAAGAGTTATATATAATTGATAATCAGAACAATGTACATAATATTTTAGGGAGTTGAAAATACATAACCCTTATATTTTATTTAAAAAAATTAAAAACTTAGGGAGTTTTGTCTCCAGCATTAGACACGAAGGTCTTGGGATAAAAAACTCTTGCTGCAAGCATGTCCTAGAGGATTGTAAATATCATTGGAAGAAAAACTAAACGAAGAAAAAAAAGGGGAAGAAGTGCCAGTTAAGCTAGCATAATCTTATTATTGGAGATATAACAAAATTGAAAAATTTATATATATTGTGGCACGCGACACTATCATGTACTCTGGATTATAATGTTTTCAAGAGAAAATGACAATTACATCCTAAACGAATGATTTAGCGACAGTTTGTTTTCGGACAAAATTTTCCATACAAAAAATTGTAAATATCAATTCTATCAATTACAAACAAAAATTCTTGTTATAATCTAAGAGCTATATTTGATACTTAAAAACTTATTTATAATTAAAATTCTTGAATTTACAATTATTTAAATCGATATTTTTAAATTATTTTTTTAAAAAAAATATCAAAACTTAACTATTATTAATTTAAAATTTTGAAACTTAACTGTCATTCTCCCTATATTCAATGGTTTTCTTTACAGGTTGTTGAATCCAAAAATGAACTATTTTTACACCAACAAAAGGAAAAAAAAAATGGATTTCTTTTCATCTAGTTATTAGCTTTTTAATTTATTTTAGATTAATACAGCTAAAGTGATACTAGCAGACAATTATTTGAAAAAGATAGCCAGGCACGCGCACTTCATATATGGACAAAAAATAGTACAATTATTATTATTTTTTGAGTGAAAATGGATGTAAATATATTACTCAAAACAAGACTGTACAAGGAGAGCTTAAAAGCCTAGGAAAAAACAAATTAAAGAGAAGGAAATTACATCAAAGAGTTAATCCTAGAGAAAGCATTTAAAGTGTGGTTTGTAACTGCCCAAACGTATGAGATAATAGCATCCATAGTGAAAGATTCATCATTGAAGATTCTACAGTTCCTAACTTGACACAGCTTCTAACACAAAATGCTAATCCAATCTTCCAAGAGGTATCGATGCGAGTTGTTTGAAGACAATACATGATCCAAGAAATAAAGTCACTCCTATAAAAATCATTGTGCAATTCAGCATGCAGTACTTTCCTCCAGACATTTGCAGCTAGAGGGCAGTCTTTGAGAACATGGCTTATATCTTCAACAGGTGCATTGCAAAGAGAGCATCGTGTATCATGTGTCATCCTTCTTCAAGATCGTTTAGAGTTAGTATGCAACTTGTTTTTCAACATAAGCTAGAGGAAAGTTCTAACTCATTGGGCTACAAGAAGTTACCATACCTTCTTCCATATTTCTTGTGCATCATTCCAATTCATCGATTGTGAGTCCACATATATTGATTTGACAGTGAAACATCCTGAAGCATTGAGTTCCCATATGCAGCTCTTCTTTTCATTCTCCCTTAGAGAAATACTATCAATGCTATCAAGAACGTTATTAGGAAGTAAGTGCTGGAACAAAGTCTATTTCTAGTGTCCATATTGATCAGTATAATCCTTCACTGAATTGAGGCAGTCTTGTTGTGAGATCTCAGTAAAAGATAGATTCCTTAAGGGGCCAAAATCACCAACCCAATAGTCAGACTAAAATTTGCGTTCTTAACCATCGCCTGGTTGCCATTTGATATGAGCCACAGTGTCCTGCCAAATTTTTGCTATGTTTCTCCAAAAATAGGAACATTACTTTTGACTAATATCATTTGGTAGTCTCTCAGTAATCTAATATTTACCTCTAAGGATTCAAACTCATAAGAGATTTGGTTCAGCAACAAGTTTGTAAATTAATTTGGCTAAGAACGCATCATTCTGTGCCTCAAGGTCAATGAGTCTACAACCTCCATGTTTTAAAGGTTAGTAAAGGTCCTCCCATTTGATTAAACTAATTCCTTGACGTTCTCCAAAGTAGCCCCAAATAAATTTCCTAATTAGTTGCTTGACTGATGAGCAAATGGAGGATGGGAGTTTTGTACTTTGCATGGAGTAAAAAGGTATGGACATGAGTATAGACTTGGCCAGCGTAATGCGACCGGCCAGTAAGAGGTTTTGGTTCTAGCCAACTTTTGGTATAGTCTCTCTAAAATGTAGTTAAAAGTGTTATTTGTGACTCTTCCAATAATTAATAGGACACCCAGATATCGGCCTAAAGAAATTGTTTGCTTAAACCCCATCCTATCACAAATTGTTCTTCTAGTTATAGTGTCAACATTTTTAGAGAAATAAATTTGAGTTTTAGAATGACTTATCTTTTAGCTCAAACAAGCATAAAATTAGTTGAGCACATGCAAAGTGATCTCCACTTAGGCATTTAAAGTATCACCAAATAGGATTAGGTTGTCTGTGAAAAAATGAGAGGGGAACTCCAGAGTGACCTAATTTAATAGTATGCCAATTTTTTCGAGAGACGTCTGAGATAATTGCTTGTGAGAGATGCTCCATACATAAAATGAAGATGTAAGGTGAAAGTGAATCACCTTGCCTAATACCTCGTCTAAGAGAGAAGGAAGTAAAAGGCTGACCATTCTAGAGTATCTGCATAGTGGGAGTAGTTATACATTTCATGATGAGGTAGATCATTGTTTTAGGGAGTCCTACGTCTCTCAAAGTGTCTTCAATGAAATCCTAGCGCAATCTATCAAGTGCTTTTTCAAGGTCTACTTTAATTGCCATCCAGCCACTTTTACCTTTCTTCTTTCTCATCGAGTGCATTACTTCCTAGGTGATAATAATGTTGTCTATAATACTTCTACTGTGAATAAATCTTGTTTTACAAGGCAAAGTCACATCTGGCATAATACTTTTGAGGTGATTTGCAATCACTTTAGTAATCACTTTATAAGGAACAGAGCATAAACTAATAGGCTGAAATTCTTACAGGAATGTTGAAAAAATAGTGCATAAAGCCCATCTATTCCAGGAGCCTTTAGAGGTTTCATCTCAAATAATGTACTTTTGACCTCATCCATGGAGATCATTTTGCACACATTTTCAAAACAAGAATAAGGTATATGAGGAAACAAACCTAAAACTTCATATAAGATGGGACTTGAGTCATTCAAAGAATAGATATTCTGGAAGTAGGTGTTAGCTAGATTCATCATCAATTTCTCATCTCCAAGAACCCACTCCCCTTGATCATCACGAAGCTATGTGATGCAATTTTTTCTTCTTCTAATTAAAGCTTTCGTGTGATAGTATGATGTATTCCTATCACCTAGGCATGTCTAATCCGATGAAGATTTCTAAAGCCAAAGCAATTCTTCCTGCAGACAGATGTCTTTAATCTCTTTCTTTAGAGTGTGTTCAAGATCAAGGAGGAAATTTGAGAAGGAAGAGAATTCAAGTTTTGATTGAATGCCAGATAACTTGGACAGTAATCATTCTTTTTCTTTTCCCAATTTTTCTAAAAGTGTGCAACTTCCAACTATATACTTCAGAGGAAAAATTTTGCATATGTTCAAGCAAGGATTTATTGTTAGCCTAGCATCATTAGACAAGATTTAGGTAATCAAAATGAGTGATCCATGAGGCTACAAACTTAAATGGCTTTGCTGAAAGAGATGGGCTGCATTTCTAGCCTAGATTGATTATCAATGGTTTGTGATTTTAAAGCCTTTGGCAAGTACTGGCTAACTAAGGTAGAGTGGAATAAATTCATCCATGTTTGATTACTTAGAACTCGATCCAGACATACTAACAAAGTGCCACGTCTCCAAGTGAATTTTGAGCCATTAAAGCCTATATCAATGAGGCCAAAATGATGAATGAAATTTTTAAATAAATTGCATCTAGTAGATACACGACCAGCACCTCCTTTTTGGTCTTTAATGCTAATTATTGCATTAAAGTCCCTTACAAGTAGCCATGGGCAAGTTGGTACTGGTTTATAGTTGAAAGGTCTTGCCAAAGATATTTCCGAAGATGAGCTTAAGGGCTTCCATAAATAGCTGAGAAAATGAAGCATTTGTCATCCTAGTGGGAACGAATCTCTATATGGATAAATTGGGAGTGGTTAATAAGTACTGAGACTGCTACATTTTGGGTCCAAAGAACCTAAATTCCTCTAGAAAATCCAAATGCTTCTACTCTGTGGGAACAGTGAAACCTAATTTTCTTGATAACTTTGTCAGCTTTTGCCCTTAAAATTCTTGGCTCTACAAGTACAAGAAATTGAGGATTATAGTTAGCAATTAAAGACTTCATAATTGAGGGAAACCTTTTATCAAAGGATCCTTGACAATTCCAGATAAAAATAGACATAAAAAGAGATGAATTACTACTCAAAATTCCACTCCTTCATCTAACATGGCAATAGCCTCCTCATTAATTTTTCTTGTGCTATCTTCACTCATTCCTCGCGCTATTTCTTTCAAAGCTCTAACTAATGGTCCCTATGCTTTATCCTGTTGCCTCTCATTCCATTTATGTATATGAAGCCTAGGATTAAGTTTAATTCCCTTACTGTTATTTCCTGGATCAAGTGGCTTTGGTTGGAGGGCAATGTGTTTATTATGGGAAAGTTGGGCCTGTGATGTATGGCCCAAAGTAGGTGAGTTGTTATCAAATGGTGGTTAATGGGTGATTTGTTATCTTAAATGATGATGGCCTTATTGTTGGTCGTGTTTAAGGACATGGTAGCCTCCAAGCCCTTGTAAGAAGTATTGAAAATGCAGTTAGTGTTGGTAGTTGTCAAAGAATTTCCTTTTTGCTTGGGCTTTTCATTAACTTTATTGCCATCTTTTGTCTCTTTTACTTTTCCTTTCACCTTAAAAGTGGAACCCACTATATCTACCCTGACATAGTCATATACTAGCTACCCATATTGCTCCTCCTTGTCCAGACCATTAAGGATGTCAAATCATGAGGTAGTGGCAATATTTTTTGACATTATAATACTCATCTCATCTGGCCACTCTGTTATATATGTGCTTGTAAATGGGTGCTTGCATCTATGATCTGTACTTGGCTTTAGCGTGTAACTCATGCCTATCAGGAATGGAGACAGGTTGCTGGACTGTTGTGGTTCGCTGCTAGGGTTACTTAGTCTAATTTTCCCTTTTTTTCAAGCAGTGTTCTTCTAAGTGATTGTAATGCCCACAATGGAAGCAAATTATAAGGAGGCCTTCATATTCAATATATATCATTTCACCATCCACTTGAATCTTAAAAGTGAGTGGTTTTGTGAGGTCAATAATTACAACCAAACGAGTAAATTTACCTCTATTACTGGAATCAGTATTGTATTCAAAATAGATGACTTGCCCAAATACACTACTAATAGACCTAATAATGCTTATATGAGAATATATTGCTAGTAATTTGAGAAGATGAACCCAGCCCATGACATGGTATATGGCATGGTCTTATGGTTTGAAAGTCAATGTTTATGGTTAGACTATCAAGTAATGACCAAAAACAAGCCATGGTCTATTAATGAGTGCTTTTTGATAATCATCTTCTTCTTTAAACTTGACGATATAGCATTCCTCATCTAATTCTGTGAGTTGGAATTAGCCCCTTGGTTTCCAAATATGTTACAGTTGCATTTGCAGGTGCCTATATCCAATTCTCGTACCAAGCAGCTTGACCACTACTGCAAAACCCATTCTCTTGTTGAGGACATTAAGAAACTGTGATGAAAAGTTAATGGTAGGGATACTATTGTTTTCACTAATTGTTACATCTCCTTGTGCTATCTTAATGCCATCATCTTCTTCCCTTGCTATGTTTACAGTGTTTAATAGCTTGTCTTTGAAGGAAAGGATGGCTACCTTTGGTTGAGTCTGAGGGATGTCTTTATCAATAATTATCACCTCAGTATTGTCTGGAGTTTCAAGAATAATTTCTTCATTCTAAGTTAGCGAAACAAAAGGTGTATTGTCATCCTCATTTAAGGATGATACTTGGCAATCTGCATCCATAACATTGTCTTCATCCTCGTTCTCTCTGAGTTTTTCTTTTTTTGTAAAATGCTCTTCGCTCGGAGGTGGTGGTGGTTTATCTTTGTTGCAGTTCTCAATGGCGATGGAGTAGTCCATTAGAAAAGCTACTTTGAATAAAAATAGTACAATTATAGTATTACTGGATAATCATTGAGACTTTCATACTATGTAGCTTTTAACATCATGATGTTTTTGTAGTGTTTTTATAGTAATACAAATAAGGGTATGTTTTAAAATTTCTTTACCTATCCAATGTTTAGGTTGATGGTTTTTCATTTAGGCTGTACGGCGCTTTGGCACTTTATATATGAAAAATATTCCAGTTTCTTCCGTACTCACCTTTTTCCCAGAAATAGCATTACATTTCTCTAAAGTCATTAGCATTGTATCCAACTTAGCTACACTTGCTTCATAGAAGATAAGAAGGTTATACTGAAACATCAAATGAGAAATTGGTGTACTCCTCCTACCTAATATCACAAGCTCCTACTGCTTCTAATTGCATCAACAATAAGATGTGAAAGTTTATCCATGCAAAGAACAAATAAATAAGGAGAAAGAGAGTCTCTATGACAAAGTCCTCTTGAAGGATAAATCTCTTTCATCTTGTTTCCATTCTAAACACTGCAGAAAAAAAATAATTTTTGGTGGCAACAAAAAGTCATCACTAAAGGCTTTTAGCAGTGATTTTTCGCCATCAAAGGGTCACCACCAAGAGTCTAGTCACTAAAATTTTTTGGTGGTGAGAAACACACTATAAAAAAACAATGGATTAGTGATGGAATAAATTTTCATTGCTAATCCATCACTAATCCATTGCTAATTTTGTTGCTAATTTAGCAACAAAATTTAGTGATGAAATGTTCCGTCGTAAACATTTTGTCATTGTTCCATCGCTAATCCGTCAAAAATAATTTACTAGCAAAATTTACAAATGAAAAATTCTGTCGCTAATGGTCAATATATCTTTTTCTAATTTAGTAAAAGAATTTGCAACGGAAAATTCTGTCACAAAGCTTTCTGTCATAATTCTATTGCTAATTTTGTCACAAATTATTTTTAATTTAATTTTATTATTTATGATACATATTTATATATAATTTATTTATTAATTTATTATTATGCTATAAATAAATAATTTTAAAATTATAATTTAAAATAATTGATTATTTTAAATTATTTTTATTTTATTAATAATAATTTAAATTATATATTTAATTATTATTATTTAAAAATAGAAATAAAAATAAAATAAAAAATTCAAAAATAAAAAATAAAAAATTTTAAAAATTATATATTATATATATAAAAATTATAATATAATATATAATGATACTAAAATATCTTTCAATTTAATATTAAATTTATTATCAAAAGTAGTTTTTTAAATAAAATATAATGGAAATAATTATTATATATAAATTAATTTTTCCATATTAATAAATAAATATAATGTTAAAAAAGTAAATTTAAATACCATATATAATAACAATGTAAATAATACATTTATTAATATATGTGTGTGTGGTTAAATATTATATATTTAATTTAACAATTGAGACTGAAAATTTCTTTTAGCTCAACTAGTAATATAGTGAACGCAAAAGCATTAGAAAGTGTGAGGTTACAAGTTCAAACCTAACCAAGGCACAATTGAAGGTAATAATATTTGACATGATGGTGACAAATGATGTGGCATTGGTCCACTAGGTGACTAGGTGGTAGTGAGATGGCACTGGTCCACTGGGTGACATGGCAATGATATTTTCATCCACCTAATAATTGGCAATGAAATCAATGACACAATAAGTCCGTTGGAAAATTTGTACCGGATTAGTGACGGAATGCATTTCATCACAAAGTCAAAATAGTTTATCCTTATTTATTGATTGAAAATTTATGTCAGTATTCTGTCACTAATTAGTGACAGAGTTGCATTCGGTCACTAATTCTGTCACTAACGAATCAGTGATGATGTTTTTACTGAAGGAAACATTCCACCGCTAATTCATTTAGCGATAGAATTTTCATGTTTTTTTGTAGTGACATAGTCACCGCCAAAAGTTTTTCGCCATTAAAAGTTTACCTTTTAAGGTGACAATTGTCGCCGTTAAAGGTATACTTTTGGCACTGACTTCGTTTGTTGTCGTTAAGAACTATTAGTGACCAAACTTTTGGTGGCGATCCTTTAACAGCAAAAAGTCATCACTAAAAACCTTTAATAGTGACTTGTCATTTTTCTTAATAAAAATAAAAGAGCCATCTCATACTACATCACCAGGCACCTTATACCACATTACTAGCCATATATGCACCTCCTCATGCCATGGCACATGCCATGTTACCTCGCCATGTGCACGCCATGCCATGCCACGCCATGTCATCTGACAACTTATACCATGTCACACCACATCGCCTTCACATGCCACATTACATATTTATTGTGAATTGTGAAATATGCCTAAACTAGGATCTGAACCCTTGATCTTCGCCTTCCAAGACTTAAGTCTTCCTTTTCTGCTAGTTGAACTAAATGTACTTGCAGTTATTATATGTGAAATTAAATATATATTATTTAACTACATACACATATATCAAATAATATATTAGTATAAATATATACATATGTATTATATTTTATTTTCATTTATTAATATGATAAAAATAATTTATATAAGTGTATATATATTATATTTTCTTAGCACAATACTATTTTTTTACGAAAATGTACTTAAAATGAAATAAATTTTTAATATTAAATAATTTTCTTATAAAATTTTTAAAAAATTTTTAAATTTACTTTTATTTTTTAAATGAAAATAATTAAGTATATAATTTATTTATAAGTATGTATTATATTAGTTTACGTTAAATATTTTTTATCCTTTTCCATATTTTTCTCAAAAATTAATAAATAAATGATAAAATTTTATCTTCTCCCTAGTTAAATGCTTCCCCTTCTTTTATTAAATATAAATTTTACCTACATTTTTTCAATTAAAAAATATTTTAAGAAAAAATTTATTTTAATCATATAAATTTTTTAAATAGTTATTTTGAACAATTATCCTTTATTATCTTTGAGATAGGAAATGGGTAGACATGTGATAAACTAAAAGTAGATGCTAAATAAAAAAATTAAATTAAAAATCTAAGTGGATATTTCATAATCAAAATAAAAAGAATCTTATCTTGACTTGTTCTAGATTAGTTTGGACTTCTATTAAAGTCTTTTTAATAAAGTCAATCTCAAGATAATAGGGAATACTTCTCAATAACTTTACGATTTAAAATAAATAAACCTTAATAAGTCTATAAATAATTTCATTCATAATTCAAATATTAACATAAATTAAACAATCAAGTTTATGAGTTTTATCCAACAATAATCCCAACAAATTTAACATTAACAAATTAAATAATTTGATTAATTTGAAGAATAAAAATCAGATGAGGAAATACTACCACAGAATACTCTCATACTTCATGCTTATTTTTGTTAATACTTGATGGGTTTTAACGGTCAAGTAGTGGTGCGACATATATTATAGCCAACTTTACTTGATAATTAAAAATTGTCCTATTTTATTTGTTGCTTATTTTAAATAACCATCAAATATAGAGCATCTTGTTTAAATAATCTTATGGTAGTGAAAAGTAAAGCTTAGCAAACAGAGTAGATACCATGTATATACCAAGTCAAGCATTAAGTACACAATATGTTAAGTAGTTTGCAATGCCATTGGTATCAACATATAGACAACTTTAACATTCTAATGCTATTTATATATGTGTATGTAAGTAAGTATTTATGTATAATTAGCCTCATTATAATTTAATTTTTTTAAAAAATAATTCATATAAAATTAGAAAAAAATAATTCATTTATGATTTATATATAACTTACCTTGATTATGTATACTAGCTTAATACATAATCCATAAAGTATTTTTTGAATGTAATTATTAAACTAAGATCATTATTAAAATACTAGCTTAATGTAACACTTGCCCCGAGTGTTATCCAAAAATCACACAATTCAAATAAACTAAGTGTGGTTAAGGAATTAATCCTAAAACCAACTTAGAAAACAAACCATTTAAATCACTAAGCAAATACACAATTGCAAAGTAAACATTTAAAGCCTTTAAAAAATTTTATAGGTTCTACCTATAGTGCACGGAAGCAAGTTAGACGAAAGAAGGGTAAAAATATGCTGTCATGACAGCATCATGACAGCCCTCCCGAGTCAAATTCAGGGAGGCACCGTTCTGTCTTTCGATCTCCGATCGAAGAAATTTTAAAGCTCACACGTCACATTCAAAGGGTACTATAAGTGTACCAAATTTCAAAAAGATCCAACGGTCGGATTAAAAATTAGACATGTTATAAATTTGGTCACTTTTGCTGTCATGACAGCTAAAAAGCTGTCATGACAGCACTTCCGGACCAACTTTCAAAGTGCACCATTTCATCATCCGACCTCCGATCGGAGTAATTCCAAAGCCCACATGTCACTTTTTAAGAATACTATTAGCATACCAAATTTTGAAAAGATCCAACGGACGGATTGAATTTTATGTAGGTTACAATATAACTACTATAGCTGTCATGACAGCAATGAAATGCTGTCATGACAGCACCTCCAGACCAAATTCTGGGGTGCACCGTTTCTCCATCCGATATCCGATCGACATGATTCTAAATCCCACATGAAGCTTATAAAAGGTTTTACTTGTGACCCAAATTTTAAAGAAATCCAACGATCGGATTAAGATTTGGACACCCAGATGCAAAAGTGCAGCTTTTTGGTAAAAACCATTTTCAAAATTGTCCAAATCTCATCCTAATGGTCACAAACCTGTGGGAACACTTTGGACACATCAAATAAGACTAAAAACACCTGATAGAACATTTAAATGATGGAAAACCCCCATATATCAAAATTTGACCACCTGGGTGCCATTTCCCAAAATGGACCCTAAACCCCCAAAATGCACAAATCATACAAGAGTGGTCACAAATCAATCTAAATACCATGTATTTATATAAATACATATGCTAAACATATTCACTTGGCTCAGAGCTCCTTGTGGGGCCCACACACCCACTCTCTCTATCCAAGGTGTATGTTTGCCCATAGCACATCATTTGCAATGCAACCACTTTGTATTTGCTTATAAAATCACATATATATATCAAAATAAATATTTGCTTATAATAGAAACTTGGTCTACTAAGTAAATCCATTAAAACCATACACCATAACCAAGTTTCCTAGCCACAAGTCTGCAAACAGACAAAAATTCATACACAAGTACACAATCCACACATATTCACACACACATACATAATCATATCCTACTGGCATCCTAATCTTAAATACATTACAATATATTTGCTCAAAAGAAAGGGGTTGCAGTTCTTTACAAATCACAAACAAACCCCTAGCTTTGTTCCTTTCCCTATCCACCACTGGATCCTTTACTTAGACCTATAATATTGAAAAGAAAGGGGTGAGACAACCACAGCTCAATAATAGAGAAATCTATATTGATTATTACAAAGTAAGCCATAATCAAATAAATGAATAATAAATTCAACATAGTATATAATTTATCCATTTAAAATGCATGAATGCATGACCTAGGCCGGTATGGCCTTTCATGACCAACAGAATACCCCCTGGCACTCTTTAACTCGCAGGTAAACCTTATACCTACTTGTACCTCCACAGGCACAAAACATAGTCTAAGGCATGATCTAATCCACCGAACCGCCTATGCCCCTTCGACGTGAATCCTGAGCAGTCAAAGCTAACTCCCTCCTAGAGCCAGCCCGACTTACTCTCCATGTGAGAGCTACTTTGGCCTAGGCACTCAACCTCACACTTTATATGTCGGATTCTCTCCCCCACTGAGAGGTGTCGAACGCTCAATACACTAACCACTTTAGTGCACTGAGCCCACAATACGTAAGATAACACTGAGTACTGACAGTGTGCCATAAAATATCAAAAATCCACACCTTCTCATTGGTGAACTCCCACCAAGATCATGCCTTTTACTCTTGTCTATCTTTCCTGAGTATTGACCATTCAACACTCTAAAGTAGTATAACATTTATTAACCTCGTTTCCATAAAAACATTGTTATTAAACAATTAAAAAAATATAATTGCACTATAATCAAAGTAGTACCCCATAACCCCTTATAAAGCATATTTAATCTTTTAAAACATGTAATGCATGATAGCTAGTAATATTTATTCAAAAATAGCTAAAACAAAGTAATAGAAAATATAAATTTTCCTTGTTACCTCAACCCTTTAGTACCAAAAGGGTTCCTTTTGTACAAAATAGAACTTGACTTGTTCCTTAACTTCTGAACAAATTCCACCAATAATCCCTGCAACATATAAGTGATCCACATCACTTATCATGTCAAATAGCATTAATGAAGACTATAACTCATACCACACAACTTGGGTCTATGAGCCATAATCCATCCCAATGGTCCATATATTTAACAAACATTCACATAGTATCACTTAACCACCAAAACCATTTATTAGCCATCACTAGGCTAAATTTCTAATTTATATAAAATTTTTAATCAATTAAAAACCTTTACTTAGTGCCACCAACTTTCACCATTAGCCCTTATAATGAAAACCAAACCTTAATTTAAATCTTATTGGGCTCAAATAGCAAAATTATAACTAAATCAATAAGCTTAAACCATTGAAGAGCAAAAACCCAATTTCTTAAGGTTTATTTTGTGCCCAAAACACCTCTTTTCATCCAATTATCCACTCAAAACATTAAATCACTATATAGAAACTTAAAACATGCTCCCTAGGATCCAAAGAAACAAAAGCTTACAAGAATAAAGCCTTTGAGATCAAAATCCAAAAATATCCTCTTCCAAAAATTGAAGAAAATCAAGAGAAAGAGAAGAGGATTGAAGTGGGGAGTTTACCTATCGTGTAGCCGAGCTCGCAACGGTCGCCAAGCCTCCTAGATCCGAACCTAACTCTCTCTCTTTCTCCTTTCTTCTTCCTCTCTCTCTCTCATGCGTTTCCTTTCCTTTTCTTGTTTTCTTTTCTGCGTTTCTGGTCTGTTTTGCTCTTTAAAACTGATGCTAAAAAATTTTAGGGCAAATTACAAGAAAGGGCCCAACATTTTTTATTATTGCACAAAAGCCCGGGTCAACTTTGGTAATTTTTCCCATAGTTAAAAATCAAATAAAACTAAACTTTTGCTTAGTAAAATTCAAACTCTGGACCTCTATAAAATTATTCTAAATTTTAATTTAATTATAGATATTTTATTTTATTTTATTTTTATAAATCCGAGTCTTAAAATTTCGGGATGTTACATTCTCCCCTCCTTTAAAAAGGATTTTGTCCCCAAAATCCAAGCTAATACATGAACTAAAGAGATAAACATACCTAGGAAAACAACAGTGGATATTCCTTCCTCATTTGATCCTCAGTCTCCCAGGTTGCATCTCTCGGAGCTGTCCCTTTCTAAATCACTTTTACCAACTGGATTGTCTTATTTCTGAGTTGCTTATCCTTAGTATCCACAATACGATCTGGTTCAGTCCGGTAGGTTAAATTCTCTTGAATTTCAACCTCCTCAGGTTCTATCACATGCGATAGGTCTGGCTGGTACTTCTTCAGCTGTGACACATGAAACACATTGCGTAAACCCGCTAATTGAGGCGGCAATGCCAACTGATATGCCACCGGCCCAACTTTCTTCAAAACCTCAAAAGGACCCATATATCAAGGAGACAACTTTTTAGCCCGAATTGAGAGTCCAACGCCTGTCAATAGGGAAACTTTGAGAAAGACATGATCCTCAACCTCAAAAGACAAGTCCTTACGACGATTATCTGCATAACTTTTCTATCTACTCTGTGCTGTAAGAAGTTTTTGTTGGATCAATTTGATTTTCTCTATGGTCTCATCTACCACATTCCGGTCCCATCATTGTCCTCTCACTCAACTCATACCAACAAAGAGGCGATCTGCACCGTCTTCCATACAATGCTTCATAAGGAGCCATTTGAATACTGGCATGATAACTGTTATTATAAGCAAACTTTGCCAGAGGTAAATGCTTATCCCAGCTTCCTTGAAGCTCTAGGGCACACGACCTCAACATATCCTCTAATGTTTGGATCGTCCGCTCAGTTTGTCCATCCGTTTGTGGATGATGAGACATACTGAACTTTAGATCTGTGCCCATAGCCTTTTGCATAGCTTGCCATAAATTTGATGGAAATCGAGGATCACGGTCTGAAACAATATCCCTCGGTACCCCATGTAGTCGCACAATCTCCTTAATATAGATCTCAGCATACCTATCAATCGTATAGGTGGTCTTGACCGGTAAGAAATGTGCTGACTTAGTCAAACGATCTACAATTACCCAGATAGAGTCAAAACTAGCCTGGGTCCTCGGCAAACCAGATACAAAATCCATTGAAATATTCTCCCATTTCCATTTAGGAATCTCCAAAGGCTGTAATAACCTCGATGGCTTTTGGTGCTCTATCTTGACCTTCTGACAGGTCAAACACTTACTAACATACTCTGTGACATCCTTTTTCATGCCTGGCCACCACCAATGACGCTGCATGTCATGATACATCTTAGTAGCACCAGGATGAAAGGTGTAGCTACTTCGATATGCCTCATCCAACAATTTCTTCCGAATAGACTCATTGTTAGGAATACACACCCTATCTTTGAAAACCACATACCCATCATCACTAAACCAATAGTCCATTATCTCACCATTCTCGATGTCTTGGCTTATTTTTAACAAAATCGAATCTTGAAGCTGAGCATCTCGTATCTCTTTCCAAAATTCATTAGAAATAACTATAGTATTAAGACCATTCAAAGAGAACTCAGTCATACCCAAAGAAGTTTCAACTAAAGATTCCATCAATCTATGCTCTCGAACCATTAAATAGGCTACATGTAAGGTCTTGCGACTAAGAGCATCTGCTACCACATTTGCTTTCCCCGAATGATACTTAAATTCAAAATTATAATCTTTAAGAAACTCCATCCAACGTCTCTGTCTCATGTTCAGCTCTTTTTGATCCACCAGGTACTTGAGACTTTTATGGTCGCTCATGACCCTGAACTCTGTTCCATAAAGATAATGACGCCAGATCTTTAACGCAAAGACCACCGCAGCCAATTCGAGATCATGTGTTGGATAATTCTCCTCATGCGGTCTAAGTTGTCTAGATGCATATGCCACTGCCCTCTCATCTTGTATTAGAACACAACCAAGACCCTTATGAGAGGCATCAGTATACACATCATAGGGCTTTTGAGGATTCGAAATCACCAACACTGGAGATGTTGTTAACCTTTCTTTCAACTCAAGAAAAGCTGTCTCGCACTTATTATCCCAGATAAATGGCCTATCCTTCCTTGTAAGTCTAGTCAAAGGCATAGAAATCTGAGAGAAACCTTTGATAAAACGCCGGCAGTAACCTGCTAATCCTAAAAAATTATGAATCTCAGTTATCGATTTTGGTCTCTCCCATTGCATGACTACTTCAACCTTATATGGATCAACTGCAATACCATTTGCCGACACAATATGTCCCAAGAACCTAACCTCTCTCATCCAAAACTCCCACTTACTGAGCTTGGCATATAGCTTATGATCTCGTAGAAACCTTAGGACAGTCCTCAAGTGTCTGGCATGCTACTCCTCATCTTTAGAGTAGATCAGTATATCACCAATAAAAACTACCACAAACTGATCCATGAAAGGTCAAAAAATGCGGTTCATATAGTCCATGAAAACTGCAAGCGCATTAGTCAACTTGAATGGCATAACCAAAAACTCGTAATGACCATATCGAGTCCTAAAAGCAGTCTTTACCACATACTTCTTACTAACCCTCAGCTGATGGTACCTTGAACGTAAATCAATCTTAGAGAAAATTGTGGCACCAACCAACTGATCTAAGAGATCATCGATGCGAGGCAGTGGGTACTTGTTCTTCACCGTAACCTTATTCAACTGCTTGTAATCGATACACAATCTTAAACTACCATCCTTCTTTTTCACAAATAAGACAGGAGATCCCCAAGGAGAAACACTAGGTCTAATAAATCCCTTATCTAACAGCTCCTCAAGTTGCTTCTTCAACTCAGCTAACTCTGAAAGAGCTATTCTATAGGGAGCCTTTGAAATTGGCTGTGTCCCCGGTACCAGGTCAATCGAAAATTCAACCTCACGTTCTGGAGGTAATCCTGATACATCCTTAGAAAACACCTCTGAGAACTCCCTAATAACCTCAATTTCATCCACGATACCTGTTTCAGACCCTTGGGTAGCGAGCACTACCACGTAAGCCTCACAACCCTGCTCAATCAACCTTTCAACTTGCAAAGAAGAAAGAAAACAAGAATGACCAGGGTATTCCTCGATTACCTCCGGTACTTCTACCAAAGTCACTGTCTTAGCCACACAATCTAAGACAGCACCATAAGCTGTCAACCAATCCATACCAATAATTAAATCAATCCCTTACATAGGTAATTTGATCATATTCACCTAAGTCGATCGCCCATTAAAAGTCATCTTAGTCCTACACACCACACTAGATAGACCAACCAAACCAGAAGTAGAGGAAACTTCTATATCATGGGGCAACTGGTCAACAGGCATAGCCATTCTATCTAAATTGACTAATGCGTCACACCACAATCAAACAAAGCTTCTAAATTGAGGCCACAGATAGAAACCATACCAGTGATTAAATTCGATGACTTCCTCGCCTCCTCCTGAGATACTGTATACACTCTACCAGGAATCACATTCCTCCGGTCCGAGCTCTCATGTAAATCAAGGTAGTCATGGATCAAATGGCCTAACTTTCCACAATTGTAGCAAGCAAAGCAGCGACCAAAATGAACCCTACCACATCTATTGCAAGGCGACCTCACTGTACTTAGAATTGGGGCTTGACTGGTTTGTGAAGAACATGCTGGAGCATTCCCAGAGAAACGAGAACCCCCAGATCTCATATTACCACCCCGATTACCTTGAAATCTTGAACCCCTATTTAAATTTTGATTACCAGAAGCAGAAGAAGACCTGGTTCTAAAGGAGCCATTAAAAGAAGAACCAGAGCTAAAACCCATTCTCTTGGATACACCACCAGTAGGAGCCAACCCAAAAGAAAATCGATCTCGTGTATCCCTACTCTGGTTACTCTCTGTGTCTCGGACTCGACGAGCGGCAATCCTCAGACGATTGCACATCTCATCATATGTCGCTTCGCCTAACAAAGATAGCTGCTAGCGGTATTCTGGCCTCATCTTTTCTAATAACCTCTTTGCTTTCCACTTGTTATCATTAGAAGCCTTCAGATATGTTGAGAACTTAGACAGCTGATTGAATTTTCTCATAAAAGTCTCCTCGTCTAAGTCCCCTTGCTGAAATGCATGAAACTCTGCCTCTTTCTCATCTTTAAAAGCTGGCGGAAAGTAAAAATCATAAAATCTTTCTTTAAATTCAGCCCAAGACATAGATCTTCCATCTGTGGGCTTAACAGAATCCCACCAATGCTTGGCTTCACCAACAAATTGCATCGTAGCCAAGATAACCCTGCTCAGATGTACACCTCACAACAGTAAATAACTGCTCCATCTGATCCAACCACTCCTCAGCTTTCCCATCAAGCATACTACCATCATATGTGGTCGGATTAGAGCGAGAGAATTCCTTCTAAGGTTCGGATATGTCATCCTCTCGATTATTAACAACTGGTGCATGAGCTCTCATAGTACTAGAAGATCCCTGCCTAGCACTTAGGTCAACATGCTGATCTAGAACAGTATGACTTCTAAGATTTTACTGTATATCCACCATAACTTCAAGCAGCCTAGCCATGACTGCATCTGTCCCCTGTGGTGGTGGTGGAGGCGGAGGCGGAGGGGAAGGCGAAGGAGGTAAAGGTGGTGGTCGTTCCTCATTCCTCGATTTACCCCTTCCCCTTCGAGCCATATTAGAACTAAAAGGTGTACGGCCACTAGCGTACGGACCTTTCTCCCCTCCTAAAGGAACAAGCCAGAGAAAGAAAAACAATATTAGTCTAGGTTAGTGGTAGAAGGGAAAGAGCAAAAAAAATAATGTATTTAAGGTGCCAAGTAGGAAAAAGGAATTATAAACCTAAAACTGATACCAAATGTAACACTTGCCCCGAGTGTTATCCAAAAATCACACAATTCAAATAAACTAAGTGTGGTTAAGGAATTAATCCTAAAACCAACTTAGGAAACAAACCATTTAAATCACTAAGAAAATACACAACTACAAAGTAAACATTTAAAGCCTTTAAAAAATTTTATAGGTTCTACCTATAGCGCACGAAAGCAAGTTAGACGAAAGAAGGGTAAAAATATGCTGTCATGACAGCATTAAATGGCTGTCATGACAGCCCTCCCGAGTCAACTTCAGGGAGGCACCGTTCTGTCTTTCGATCTCCGATCGAAGAAATTTTAAAGCTCACACGTCACATTCAAAGGGTACTATAAGTGTACCAAATTTCAAAAAGATCCAACGGTCGGATTAAAAATTAGACATGTTATAAATTTGGTCACTTTTGCTGTCATGACAGCTAAAAAGCTGTCATGACAGCACTTCCGAACCAACTTCCGGTGTGCACCATTTCATCATCCGACCTCCGATCGGAGTGATTCCAAAGTCCACATGTCACTTTTTAATAATACTATTAGCATACCAAATTTTAAAAGATCCAACGGATGGATTGAATTTTGTGCAGGTTAAAATATAACTACTGTAGCTGTCATGACAGCAATGAAATGCTGTGATGACAGCACCTCCAGACCAAATTTTGAAGTGCGCCGTTTCTCCATCCGATATCCGATCGACATGATTCCAAATCCCACACGAAGCTTATAAAAGGTTTTACTTGTGACCCAAGTTTTAGAGAAATCCAACGGTCGAATTAAGATTTGGACACCTGGATGTAAAATTGCAGCTTTTTGGTAAAAACCATTTTCAAAATTGTCCAAATCTCATCCTAATGATCACAAACCTGTGGGAACACTTTGGACACATCAAATAAGACTAAAAACACCTGATAGAACATTCAAATGATGGAAAACTCCCACACATCAAAATTTGACCACCCAGGTGCCATTTCCCAAAATGGACCCTAAACCCCCAAAATGCACAAATCATACAAGAGTGGTCACAAATCAATCTAAATATCATGTATTTATATAAATACATATGCTAAACATTTTCACTTGGCTCAGAGCTCCTTGTGGGGCCCACGCACCCACTCTCTCTATCCAAGATGTATGTTTGCCCATAGCACATCATTTGCAATGCAACCACTTTGCATTTGCTTATAAAATCACATATATATCAAAATAAACATCTTCTTGTAATAGAAACTTGGTCTACTAAGTAAATCCATCAAAACCACACACCATAACCAAGTTTGCTAGCCACAAGTCTGCAAACAGATAAAAATTCATACACAAACACACAATCCACACATATTCACACACACATACATAATCATATCCTACTGGCACCCTAATCCTAAATACATTACAATATATTTGCTCAAAAGAAAGGGGTTACAGTTCTTTACAAATCACAAGCAAACCCCTAGCTTTGCTCCTTTCCCCGTCTACCACTAGATCCTTCACCTGGACCTATAATATTGAAAAGAAAGGGGTGAGACAACCACAGTCTCAGTAATAGAGAAATCTACATTGATTATTACAAAGTAAGCCATAATCAAATAAATGAATAATAAATTCAACATAGTATATAATTTATCCATTTAAAATGTGTGAATGCATGACCTAGGCCGGTATGGCCTTTCATGACCAACAGAATGCCCCCTGGCACTCTTTAACTTGCAGGTAAACCTTATACCTACTTGTACCTCCACAGGCACAAAACATAGTCTAAGGCATGATCTAATCCACCGAACCGCCTATGCCCCTTCGACGTGAATCTTAAGCAGTCAAAGCTAACTCCCTCCCAGAGCCAGCCCGACTTACTCTCCATGTGAGGGCTACCTTGGCCTAAGCACTCAACCTCACACTTCATATTTCGGATTTCCTCCCCCACTGAGAGGTGTCGAATACTCAATACACTAACCACTTTAGTGCACTGAGTCCACAATACGTAAGACAACACTGAGTACTGACAGTGTGCCATAAAATATCAAAAATTCACACCTTCTCATTGGTGAACTCCCACCAAGATCATGCCTTTTACTCTTATCTATCTTTCCTAAGTATTGACCATTCAACACTCTAAAGTAGTATAACATTTATTAATATCGTTTCCATAAAAACATTGTTATTAAACAATTAAAAAAACATAATTGCACTATAATCAAAGTAGTACCCCATAACCCCTTATAAAGTATATTTAATCTTTTAAAACATGTAATGCATGATAGCTAGTAATATTTATTCAAAAATAGCTAAAACAGAGTAATAGAAAATATAAATTTCCCCTGTTACCTCAACCCTTTGGTACCAAAAGGGTTCCTTTTGTACAGAATAGAACTTGGCTTGTTCCTTAACTTCTGAACAAATTCCACCAACAATCCCTGCAACATATAAGTGATCCACATCACTTATCATGTCAAATAGCATTAATGAAGACTATAACTCATACCACACAACTTGGGTCTATGAGCCATAATCCATCCCAATGGTCCATATATTTAACCAACCATTCACATAGTATCACTTAACCACCAAAACCATTTATTAGCCATCACTAGGCTAAATTTTCAATTTATATAAAATTTTTAATCAATTAAAAACCTTTACTTAGTGCCACCAACTTTCACCATTAGCCCTTATAATGAAAACCAAACCTTAATTTAAATCTTATTGGGCTCAAATAGCAAAATTATAACTAAATCAATAAGCTTAAACCATTGAAGAGCAAAAATCCAATTTCTCAAGGTTTATTTTGTGCCCAAAACACCTCTTTTCATCCAATTATCCACTCAGAATATTAGATCACTATATAGAAACTCAAAACATGCTTCCTAGGATCCAAAGAAACAAAAGCTTACAAGAATAAAGCCTTTGAGATCAAAATCCAAAAATATCCTCTTCCAAAAATTGAAGAAAATCAAGAGAAAGAGAAGAGGATTGAGGTGGGGAGTTTACCTATCGTGTAGCCGAGCTCGCAACGGTCGCCAAGCCTCCTAGATCCGAACCTAACTCTCTCTCTTTCTCCTTTCTTCTTCCTCTCTCTCTCTCATGCGTTTCCTTTCCTTTCCTTGTTTTCTTTTCTGCGTTTCTAGTCTGTTTTGCTCTTTAAAACTGATGCTAAAAAATTTTAGGGCAAATTACAAGAAAGGGCCCAACATTTTTTATTATTGCACAAAAGCCCGGGTCAACTTTGGTAATTTTTCCCATAGTTAAAAATCAAATAAAACTAAACTTTTGGTTAGTAAAATTCAAACTCTGGACCTCTATCAAATTATTCTAAATTTTAATTTAATTATAGATATTTTATTTTATTTTATTTTTATAAATCCGAGTCTTAAAATTTCGGGATGTTACACTTAACAAGATCATTATTTTTAAAAGTAACCATTATTGATCTTATATATAATTTAGTTCTCATTCTATATATAAACTCCTTTAGTGGCAACAAATTTTGCCGCTAAAAGGAAATATAAAAATATTTTTAAATATTTTTAATATTTTTTTATTTTTTTAATTGAAGAAAATGATGGATATAAAACTGCATTCACAGTTCCCTTTGCCCGATATGAATGAAATGTCATGCCATTTGATTTGAAAAATGCCCCCTTCAAATTTCAAAGAATCATGAATGAAAATTTTAACCCATAAACCAAATTCATCATTGTTTACATTGATGATGTTCTAGTTTACTACCAGTCAATTGATTAGCATTTCAAACATATCCACATATTTGTCAATATTGTCAAAAGAAAAAAGTTATTCTCTAGCTCATTATTAGGTAATGTAAAGGCTAGCTTGCATGCAGGACCAATCTATTTCATTGTTAGGTACTGTAGAGGATGGCTTGCATGTAGGACCAATCTATTTCAACTATTATCCAAACAGGACCGTTAGCTTTATAAATGAAAACATTATGGATGTTTTAAAATTAAAGGTAAAACTACATGGCATTCGCATGAAAGTAGGATCTATCCCTATAGCTTTGCTCTAAAGGATCCAATATAAAGTCATGAACCCTTCAAGTTCTAGAGTCTTAATACTAAATAGGAGGAAAGTGCTCGAAAGGGGGAGAGGGAAAAGAAGAATAGGGGAGAGAAGTAGGATGTAGATGGACTACTGGGTTAGATTACAATAATAATAATTATAATAATAATAATAATGCAGAAAAATAAAGAACTAAAGTAATGCCAAAATGATGGTAACTAGCATGATCTAGTCAAAAGATACATAAAGTAAAGAACTAGAATTTAAAACAAAACCAGAACGGCGGTAGTCCGCATAGTCCAAACAAAGACAAAAATAAAGTGTGAGAAAATAAATGTACAAGTATGAGAAAGTAATGAACATTAATGGAATAATTTATTGAAGAAGATGAAAGAGGAGGCTTATAAAGAGGACTCTCTCTTTCTCAAGACTTCTCTTTCTCTCTACCAAAGCTTGCCCTTAAAAGGGACCTTACATGGATTTATATAGACCTTGAAAAAATATCCAAAGGTCATGATTTATTTAATCTAATGGTTTGTATTTCATCTATTTGTCTTCATCAAACGATCAGAAACTTAGCATTTGGTTAGCATCTTGCCATCAAGTCAACATCTAATGGTAAGCAATGGTCAATGGTTAATGATCAATTTTTTTTTCAATCTTTTTTATTAATCTTATACAATATTAATTTCAAAGCATTCATCTTCATTTTTTTATGCATAATCTTCTTCCTTTAGAGTTTCTTAAGAAGAAGCAGAAGCACAGGAAGAAGGCACAATGGACTATCCTTCTTTTTCTAGTAAAAAGAGTACATTTTTTAATTGGTTCATAAAAGTTTGTTTGTCTGAGGTTGAAGCCAAGCATGCATTAATCTAGCTTTTTTGGTTGAGAAACATATTGGTTTTTAAGGTTACAAGCCATTGGGGGTTCTTGTTGAACCATGATTGGGCAGCAAAGACATTAGCTATCTAGTATTCAAAGTCTGCATACCACTTTATGTATGGAATCCTTCGAAGAACAAGATATTTTCTAGGTGGATTGGTATATTTGTAATGTGAAGCAAATATCCATGATAGAGATAGTTTTGATGAAAAATGTAGAAGAACAAGAAAGGGATAATCTACAAGGTTAATTTTTAATTTGATGGTTGTAAACCCTTGTTTAATGGCAGGAGGTAAAATTTTTTTGGTAAATCCAAAGTAATCCCACCATTTAATGAACCATTAGGGAAACTTATAAGGATTACAGTCCCTTTTGAAATAAAGGAATCATATGTGACGCTAGTATTTGTTTTGGCACCAAAATGTATTGTACCAGGCATCAACGTAATCCCCATAGTTATAGCTCATTGGGTCAAAAGTAATAGTAAATTTCTTTGGTTTACTAGAGTTTTAGCCTCAGTCAACAAGAGCAAGTACCCTTTTAATTTAAAGTGTAGAATAGGTCCAAATGGATAGGTCTTTTATCCCATCCTTTTATTTAGGGTTGTCTCTCAAGGTTATAGAATTAGTGTCTACTAAGATAAGTTCATAAAATTATTGGGTTTTATTTAAGGCTGTCGACTTAAAGTAGAACCCTGGAGGAAAGATTTGTGAGGCTCTATGGTTTGGATTTTTGGGGAAAAATTTAGGCTCAATTTGGACAATATATATGGCTTTATCAAGTTGTGAGATATAACTGGTTTTATTTTTTTGAACTCATTGGGTTAATTTGGCAACCTACCTCTTTCTTGGATTAGCAACAATGACCTATTTATTTTTGAGGTTTTCAATGAGTTGGGAAAGGGTTATCAAGTTTGAATCTTCTTCCTCAACAATATCTTCCTATGTTTGTTAAGGTAGATAGGTTAATCCTTGTGATCCTAAGGCTTGAATAGTTTCAATGGGAAAGGCACATGATTATGGGGGTTGCTATTTGGGTGGTTGATTTTTAAGAAGTTGGTATTTCTTGCTTGGGGTTTTTAGGGTAGATGACCCTGCTTCTTTAGTTAATGGTTGAGTCGATGACTCATTTAAATTTTGGGTCAATGACCCTGTTGACCATAGTATTCCATTTTTTCTTTTTCTTTCTTTAGAGGCATTTCTACCTTCCTTGTAAAAATTCTTTAGTGAGATAGTTTGGAAGAGAGTTTGTAGAGCCTCAAAAGTATTCATTTTCAAAATCAAAAACATTTAATAAACTCGCCATCTAGCAAAAATTTGTTTTGATGCAATAGATTTAACATCTTTTTGCAAAAAATCTTTGGCTGATTCACAATCGACTATGACAAAAAACTTTTGGTTTAATAAATCACTTTTAAATTTTGTGATGCATAAAACAAAGGCTAAAATTTCTTTTTTGATAGTTGAATAATTTTGTTGGGTTGGATTCCAACGCTTTGATGTGGAAACAATAATGCTTTCTTCCCATCAAGTCTTTGTCTAATTATTCTTCCATATCCTATATTAGAGGCACCAGTTTCCTCTACTTTCAATGCATGGGGCTTGGGTAGAACTAGGCACGGGAGCTCTTTAACTTGTGATTTGATTTGTCTAACAATATGAGTGTGGGTATTTGTCTATGCTGGAGGACTTTTCTTAAGACGATCATGGAGAGGTTTGATGAGGTTGTAGATTTTAGAAATCAATTGGATGACCTACCACAAATTATACCAAAAATGAAACTTTAGTTATCCAGTTGAATATTTGGTGAAATAAAGATTTAAGAAATGTGAGGTGTATATAGTGATTCTAAGTAAGATAATAATATGATTTCTAGAGAAGTTAAACAAGATTATCTTTGCCATTAGATTGTTGAAGAAACTAAATCACTTTTAATTAGAGACAAGAATGTGTACTTGTATTTTAATTATAGAGAGAATAACGTTATCTAAGATTCCCCTCTATCGTTTATTTTAATTAGCTAATTAATGTCAATAATTTCCAAAATAAAAATTTATAAGACCCTGTGTTTCATGAGTTTAACTTTAATTATAATCACTAACATATTATTCTAATCAAAAAATATATAATTAAATAATATAAATTAATTATAAATATATAATTTATATAAATCAACAAAAATACTATAAATATATGTTTATTTTCAATTATAATTAAAATTGACATTTGTGTTAAATAAAAGAATAAAAATATATAATTTTATACAAATTAAATATACCCAACATCCGGGACAATTATTTAGGAGAGAATTTGTAATGGATTTGAGACGTAGTTGTGACTCTTTATATTCCCTCACAAAATTCTCACTGAACATTATTGTCCTCAAAAAGAACATGGAGAAACTGCTTGTGTTTATTTTGCACAGTAATATTAATATTGCTATCATTTCACATTAAACAAATACCACCAGCAAAGCCATCAGCATCAACAATCTCAGTATTTTTGAAGCCCAAATTCTTAATTGTACTATTTAAGCACTTGCATATGAATTTCTGTCATTTATTAATCATTATCTTTTCAATGAAACCTTGTCGCCGCAGCTGTGCGGTTGTGATAAACGGAAAGGACGGAAACACGTCAGTGGAAAAGATTTATCGATTTTGTCCTTTACATAATAGTAACTGAGAGTTAATGAATGAGACTAAGTTTATCGCAATAAATAATGATGGCGATTGTTTTCAAGCTTCATGTCCAAATTCACGGTTGCAATAATTGGAGCAACATATCCAAAAAAAAAAGGGGAGAAAATCAGACTTTTGGTAATAATTACAGACCTATTGTTATTAATTTTCTTCAATTAACTTGTAAATTTTCTCAAATACAACTACAAACTTATATGGATTCTTATCAATAAACAGATTTTATGTTATAAAATATTGGATTTTTCTTAATATTTATGAACTTTCCATTGTTAATTATATTTGGCTAGCTTATAAATTTTTTAAATACAAGTGGAAACCCACACGGGCTCTTGTGAATAAACAAACTTTTTGTTGTAAATAACTGGATTCTGCTCTATAGGCTTCTTGTTAATTTTCTGTATTGGCATGCAGCACATATATATACAATCAACAAGGGTATTTCAGTCATTTTACTTGCAGGCCTTTTGTCATTAATTTTCTTTAGCTACACTCATCAAGGGTAGTTCAGTCTTTTTACCTTTAAAAATATTTGCATTTGAGGCCTTTGGACCTGCAGAGGAATATCAAAATCTATTAGGCCTATTATGTAAATATGTTCCTTCAATGGGCGTTAGATGCAATTCTCCCGAAACATGTGAAAGATATGACCGATCATGAAAGAAAAGTGACCCATTAAACGGTGTTTAGATTTATCAAGAGACTCACCTCACAACGGCTTTCCTTGGATAACAAAAAAGAAAATAAAAGAAAAAGGATAAGTGGGAGGTTCTAGGTTGCATATTTGCATGATAATTGTGATTTTTAGCAAACCACCTGGTATCCTAAACTAACAAATCTGACTAATTCGAACTCAAACATGTCAGGCCCCAAAGAGAGGTAAACCTTCCAAGATTTTTTTTTTTGTCTGTAACAGATCACCACATCTGCTTAGTTTTGAGTTATTTATTGTTCACGTTGTAATTGGTGATTTTATTGAGATAGAGTCAGAGGGACCATCCAAAATTTAAAAAGTAGTCACTGTTAAAGATAGAAGTGATTGCAATCAGTCTCATGCTTCAAGTCTATAAAATTTTCGGTTCAATGATTGGACCAAGATATAAAAAGTGTGTAAAAAAATAAAATATGGCCATTGTGATTAAAAATGGGTAATAATAGATATCTAGTTAGTTTAAACAATCGGGACTTAAAAATCGTAAAAGATATGACTGCGATCATAAAAGAAAAGGGCCGGGTAAGAGGGAGGTTCTTCGTGGTACTACTGAGAATAATTGTGATTCTTTGTTTTTTTCTTAATTCTTCTTTTTTTTATCAAACCATTAAATCTGAAACAGATAGTGCCGACTAATTAATCTGGATTCCAGTCAGGTCAGACTCCAAACGAGATAGCTTTTTCAAGCACATCATATATTTTTCATCCTTTCTAAACTGTAGGAGGCGCAACAAGTGGTTTAGAAATGCCGGTTTAAATAACTTGTATTATTCAAGATGTACAATACTTCAAGCATAATAATATATATATATATATAGAGAGAGAGAGAGAGAAGGAAGCCTGTTGAGATATATAATTTTATTTATTTTAGACTTAAGATACACATGGAGAAAAGGAAGGCACATGAAGCATTATTTCATATATTATTTGATAAGTGGAAGGAGTTATGTAAACTGCTTGCAACAAGTTGTCGCTTCATCACCATTTCGCTAGAGTAAGCTCTTTCATCCAGCAGTTCGATGATCCAGCTCTGTGAAACACAACAACGAAAGGGTTCTCATCATCAACAACCAAACGCCTATTTCCTTTCTCATCCCTGGAAATCCCAAGAGCATGACAAGAATATTCCTCATCACTGGGACAGAACGCCATCTTATACATCATACCATGATAGGTCCGAATTTTAAACGAACCACGCACGGTATTTTGGTGCCCAGGAAGTTTCACTTCCCTTCTCTCATCTTCTCTACCCACAATCGTCCATTTCGCCGGCGTCTCGGCACATTTTGGCGGTGCAAGGACCGTGAACTCTACCCTGAGATTTGTGGAGAGATGTGCGATTCTGTATGGAGATGAAAGTTTGGTGGGTAAACCGTTGGATTGTTCAGAGGGAGTCTGGACAACGGTAAGAGGGCAAGGTTCCCCACCGGTAGCGGCGAGGCCGATGCCACCACCGTTCCCCATGAGGGCTGGGAGGATGTAGTATGAGCCGCCATTTCTGACGGGGTTGCCTTCAGTGTCAAGCACCAAATTAGCTTTGGCTGATGTGAAGGCGAAGACAAGGAAGAGCGCAAGGAAGGTGATCTTCATCACTTGAGATGATTTGGCTATGAGCAGATAAGGTTTTTTCTGTGTGATGTGGTGGTGTGGAAACGAGAAGATGAAGGGTTCTATTAATAGACGCACTTGATATTTGTAGGGGTAGTTTGGGTATTCGGTTGTTATTTACATTAATGTTATTAGCTAGTAAAATAAGTTGGTAAAAAAAATGATTAGGAAAAATAAGACAAGAGGCTGACAGAGATGAGATAAGGCACTTGATTAATCTTTTGAAACTTGGAACTCCGTGTGATTGGTGAGGGATGAAAATGAAATGGATTAAAGAAATAAAAGTAAAAATAAAGTTTCAATTTTATCATGATGAATTGATTACACATTTATTTTGGTATTCCCCTCCATTAAAGAATGTAAGCCATTTTTTGAGATATTGAATGTTAAAAAATTTAAAACACTTTTAATCACTACCACAGAAAATACTCATATTTGACGTTTTTTTTTCACAAAAAAACCGTCAAGTAAGGGTGCGACATATATTAAAAAAATAATACTTGACGGTTAAAAACCATCAAGTATTAATCTTATGCTTGACGGTTATTTGAAAAGAATTGTCAAGTATATGAACTAAATATGCACTTTCCTGAATAAATACTTGAAGGTTATAAGGAAACAAGCGTCAAGTATTTAAAAATACTTAACGCTTATTTTGAAACAAGTATCAACTATATTGATACTTGACGGTTATTTTAAAATAACCGTCAAATATTTATGACATAATTTTTTTTAATTATAGTGGCTATTTTTAAAGCAACCCCCTGCATAAAGATACAGATAAAGATAAAAAATAGCGAGCCAGCAACAAAAATAATGCAATATAATGAATGTTTGTAATGGTATCTCCTATCTAATTAACATAAAAATTCCTATACATTTAACCTTAAAATCTAAAAATTCTATGCTCAACTTATTTGCAAACTAATGTTTTAAAACTAAGTGGCCCATCCCATAAAAATTGGCCCAAAAAATGTATATATAAATGTAACTAACTATTATACCGGCCTAACTACTATTGCTACCTACATATTGAAAACACATTGGGCCACCTCTTCAAGGACCTCTTCTACATGTGCAACCGTATAACGAACACAATAGACATCCTCGAAGTACTATAAGCAAATAGTCACAACAATTTCAAGTTAATAGGTAGCTAATTAAAATTGTTTAAAATTTATAATTGAAGTGTAATTAAATTATATATATATATATACCTTATCAGATAATGTGGTAGGGGCATGAGTGATAATGTCCTTCATGAACTTCATCAAGCAATAACCATAGTCATTGCTCTGATCTAGCTGGAATGCACTACAACCAGCATACAACAGTGTCTCTGCATCACTTTTCAACTTCTCAAACATTTCTGAACAATCCTCGAGGTCCTCTTCAACAACTTTGGCCATCTGTTCAAGACAATCTTCCTCAAGTGTACATGTGTCAAAATCATCAGGAGACGATACACAACTTTCGCTATCCTTCTGGCTGCAACCAATATCATCTCTGTCTCTCTATGCATTAGCCAATACTTGTAACTTTGATCAATCCCATTAATCATTAAGTGTTCTTCACAAGTATTTGGACTAATCCACTTCACAAGACCACACTTTAAACATGGGTAAACAATCCTAGTAGGATCCTCTGCATGCTTAATTGCAAGCTTAACAAAATTTGCCACCCCATCCCAATGTTCCTTGGATAGACGATTGACAGACATCCATTCCTTATCCATAATTCCTAGAACGATTAAGAGAGAAATATGATTAGTGACTTTGACTACTCCTAGATAGTGGGAGAATTAGATACAAAGATCAATTAGTCAATAAGTCACTAACCATATGTTTGCACATTCCCTCTTTAATCTTGTTTAAAACTAATGATTATATTTTAATGCTAACAATTGAAATAATTTTGGCAGCATAACGACTTAAAAAAGAGAGTTTCTCGGGCATTATCCCCTCTCTCTATTAATTTAAATGACAACAACAATAGTATCCACAACAACAATCACATAAAGTTATATTCAAGAATAATTTAAAAAAAAATTGATAGTATATATAACGGTTTAAAATGAGTATTACCAGATCTTTATGCCTTTAGAAAAATCAAGTTATCCATAATGAGACTATATATGATCCAACAATAATAATAACAACATTAATAAGAAACCCAATTTTGATTAAAATCATATAAACCACATCAAACACTATATAAATATCAGTTTAAAATCTCAAAAATATTTCTTTCATAAGCCAATTCTCAATGAATTGAAAAACTAGTAATGTGAAAATTAACAACTCAAGAAATATAAATCTAAATTAATCATTCAATTCCAAAACGAACACTCAAAACATAAAAACAAGGTAATTAGGTGGTATACTATTTTCATATCCTTAATGAATCTCCTTATATCAATAAAATAATTGGATGATCCATTAATTCAATAATTAAGCACCGAAAAACTCAAAAGTTCAAACACTCACTAAGAAGAACAACAATGCAGATCAAAATAAGTAACTTAGAAACTATTTATTGCATATGAAAATCAAAATCAACAACCCATACATTCAAAATGAAGATTAATGATTGGGAAAGAAAGAACCAACCTCAACAAGAAGAGGAAACGCTGACTGTGCAAAAAAACAAAGACAAGAGTGTGTTGCAGAGTGATAGAGACAGAGAATCCAAACGAACGAGTGCTCACAAGACTTATGGAGGCCAGGAATAAAAGACCCCTCAAGAATCGAGATTGAAAATGTGTTTTTTGGTAGTTGGAGTGATGAAAATGGGTTTTGGTGGCTCTGGGTTTGTTTCTGAAGACGAAGAATTTGCAAAAATGGAGAGCGAAAAAAAATTTGGAGGGCATTTAAATGACAATACTTGACGGTTATTTCATAATAACCGTCAAGTATTATATATTTGATGCTTTTTTTTCAAAACAACCGTCAAGTATATGGTGGACAAACTTGATGGTTATTTCAAAACAAGCATCAGGTATATGAAAAAATTTAATTTTTTTTACTATTAATTTGACATTTATTTATTGAAGACCGACGTGTAAATTTTAGCCTTAGTTTACGGTTATTTATAAAAAAATGTCAAATATATATACTTGACGGTTATCTTTAAATAACTGTCAAGTATATGCTTAAATATTTGACGCTTGTTTCGTAAAAACCGTCAAGTATTCTCTACCTTTTTTATTTGTCATTTTTTTCAAATAAACATCAATTATAGGGCGTCAATTATACACTTTTCTGTAGTAGTGAATATTGAAAGGTATAATCATTGCCTCTTTTACAAAAGTACCTCTAATGAATAAATCACTTTATATTTATTTTAGAGTAAAACACCATACTAAATAAGGATAAATATGAAATGATAGTGTTAGTTTGAAAACAAGTAACTACTTTATTATGGGTAAGATTCAATTAAAAATGCTTTATAATTTTGAGTAGAGGGAGTATTATTTTTCCACGGGAAAACTCAATACACAAATCGCCACACCCATCCACAAATTATAATTCTCAATCTCATAAATATGGTTCATCTATTTCCTTTTTACATTTTAATCATTTTATTTTTTTTATCTAATCTATTTAATTTCCACTCTTTACAACTAATTAAACTGCCTTCAAGTGTCATTTCTCAAAATTAATCATACCATAACGAAGCCTATATATATACACTTAGATTTATATATTTTTGTCATAACGAATTAAAAAAAGATGAATATGGATAAGAGACCTTATTTAATACTTGTGATGTATTTTCAGGAAAAGATGAGAAAATAACATGGAAAAGAGCCTAAAAATGCAAAACCAAAGTTAAAACCCAACAATCAGGCCCAAAAGAACATCTCCATGGATGGACAAGCTCAACACATCTTCTCCATTCCCAGACTTATCTTCTCTCCATGCATGGACATAACCTACCACGGTGAGAACAAAGCACTCTGAAGCATGACCATGCACGAATGTATCATCTCCATGTGCGGAATTAAGGCTCAGAAACGCAAATTAATATTTAAATATATTTTTAAATTAGATGCTACCAAATCAAATAAGAGCAAGAGTGATTTATCCAGATTCTAAGCTAAGGAGATCGAATGAATTATAAATAAACCTTCCAAAAGTTTCTGAAATCATCTAAACTCATATATGAAAGCTAAGAGGCATATTATAAAGTCTGTTGGAGTTCTTTCAAGCTGAGAGCTTTCTCTATTCTTTTCTTCTTTATATTCTATTTATGATTTTATTTGGGATTTTTAGTTTGAACTCTATGAATTGTTTCTAAACTCTCACTCAAAGTAAGGAATAGCCTGACTAGGATGGATTTTTCTCTATTATTTGGTTATTTTATTTTCCTATCGAATATGAATTTTTGTTTATTTATATGTATCTCTCTTGTTCTTTCTTGCCTTATTATATATATGGTTAGTATATAATCTATTTGTGGGCTGTTCAAAGAAATGAGAGGTGAAAAATTAGCCTAGACCTAGAGAGACAAACACAGATAATTAAATTACAGATAATTTAGGATTTGTGGTGACTTAGATTGTACCTTCATGGTTTATTTAATGTCTAAATAGAATTAGCAAGATCTAATTCAACCTTAGGTAAACATACTTTAATATATTGGGAGGTAATTAGAATACCTTAGCAACGGTTGTCACTATAAATAAAGGGAAGATAATTAATTGAACTATAATAAACCATTCTAATAGGTAAATCTTGATCCCTGGCATTTATTTGATTAGTTGGTTCATTGTTTTTTTATCATTACTTTTATTTTGGGTTACCCAATTACATATTAAATCTCCTATCAAGACTATTATTTGATGTTATTAAATAACAAAGTTATCATTTTTCCTTGAGTTATCTTGGAATACTCTAGAAATTATGACTATATCAATCTCACATACTTGCAGGAGTGATCATATACTGCCTCAATCCTAAATTATAAAACAATTTTGGAGGTATTTTACTGTCCTTGTTGAGATACAAAATCAAATGAAAGAAAAGAAGATGAACAGCATCATGAATATTATGATTAAAAGTTATAAGAACAATATAATCCCTCACTTGAAGGATTTTTTGAGATGGAACATGAGATGAGGAACTTTGTTAACCTCCTTCCTGAGGAATGGAATATGATACCCTTTATATAGATTTTAGGATTATCAACAACTAATTGATTAACAGTAATAACTCCTAATATTTCAACAGTCACAAACTACAAAACAATTTGTAAAAAATTAGATTTTATTAATAATACTTTTTCAATTTTACCCTTTAAGTGAAGAGAGAATTGAAATAATTATAGTATAATGATTAAGTGTGTAGGAGTATTCTTAAAAATTTATAGTTTTGTTTTAAAAAATAAATTTATAAAGTATCATTATTAAACTTTACTAGTATGTGTAATTTTATCTCAAATTATTTTTTAATTTGAGACGGGGGAGTATATATTAAGGTTCCACTATTGTGGCCCACAATCAGTCTCATGATTTCCTTTCAATGAAAACCTTGTCGCTCCAGCTGTGCGGTTGTAGTGAATGCAAAGGACGTCGCGTGAATGACAAGGATATCACCAACTTTTTCATAAACATGTTTAAAGCCCCTGCTCAAAATTATTTTCTCTCTACCTATTTTCTAGTCATATTTTTTTTTCTTCAGTACTTATTCTGTTTTAAATCTCTAGTTATAGTAATGACATGTTTTCCATAATACCCTTTAAAAATTATAAAGTAGTTAAAAGTTATAATGTCATTGTATTTCCGTGCTAGGCAACGCTAGTATGTAACCCAAGTAGGGGCATGAAAGGTGTGGAGCTAGAAATTTTAATTAGGAGTGGCCAAGAGTACAAAATAAAAACTTTCCTTTAAAGAATTTCAAGAACTTGACCATTGCAAAAATAAGAAACTTTTTCTAGAAAAAGCATTCCCAATCATAATCTTTTAACTTTTAAATAAGTAATTTTGTGGTAAATATCAAACACAACATTGGAGGTCTTGAGATTTTTGTTACAATGCTTCACATAGTTTGTTAGTAATTCTTATAATTTCATTCATCAAACGTAAAATGAAACTAAAATTAAATAACATTAATATAAGCATAAGTAGCATCACCTCAATAACAATAAGCTGATCATATGACAACTATATCTTCAAGAGCTAAAGTAATTACACTATATATGCATAAAAGATTACATATAAAATTAAAATGAGAAAATCATCTGGTGTCTCCAAGCCACTATAATGTGATAATTTAATCTCTTCCTATTTGAAGCTCATCATTTTCAACCAAATTATTGGTAATTTGAAATGAAATTATATCTTGTAATTCATCATTGCTCGCACAAAAAGAACACTCGATATTAACAATCATATTCAAGTTTTGAAAGAATGAATGTACATCAACTACTTTTTTTCTTGCAACAACAAGAGTTATATATGATTGATAAACTGAACAATGTACATAATATTTTTGGGGGCTGAAAATATATAACCCTTATATTTTATTTAGAAAAATTAAAAACTTAGGGAGTTATTTCTCCACCATTAGGCATGAAGGTTTTGGGATAAGAAGCTCTTGCTGCAAGCATGTCCTAGAGGATTGTAAATATGATATAAAAAAAAACGAAAAAAAGAGAGGAAGAAGTGCTAGTTAAGCTAGCATATTCTTATTATTGGAGATAGAACAAAATTGAAAAACAACGTTATATATATTTTGACACATTGACACTATCATGTACTCTGGATTATGATGTTTTCAAGAGAAAACGGCAGTTAGATGCTAAAAGAATGAATTGGTGACAATTAGTTCCCGGACAAAATTTTCTTAAAAAAAATAAATTGTAAATATCAATTGTATCAGTTACAAACTGAAATTCTTGTTATAATCTAAGGGTTATATTTGATACTTAAATACTTGTTTGTAATTAAAATTTCTGAATTTGCAATTATACTGGTCAATATATTTTAAAAAATTTATTGGGACTTAATTATTATTAATTTAAAGTTTTGGAATTTAACTATCACTCTCCGTATATTCAATGGTTTTCTTTACAGGTTTTTGAACCCAAAAATGAACTATTTTTACACCAACAAAAAGTTAAAAAAAAAAAGGATTTATTTCCATCTAGGTATTAGCTTTTTAATTTATTTCAGATTGATACAGGTTAAGTGACACTAGCAGCCAAATGTTTGAAAAAGATAGCCAGGCACGCGCACTTCATATATGGACAAAAAAATAGTACAATTATAGTATTACTGGATAAGCATTGAAACTTTCATACTCTATAGTTTTTAACATCCTGATGTTTCTGTAGTGTTTTAATAGTAATACAAATTAGGGTAAATAGTTGGAAACACTACAAATTAAATATTATTAAATAAAAAAATTCTAAAGGACATCCAAACTTGAGACCATGTATGTCTTGAAATTTATTTACCTATCCAATGCTTAGGTTGATGGTTTTTTATTTAAGCTGTACGGCCTTTTCGCACTTTGTATATGAAAAACATTCTAGCTTCATGAAAAACATTCTAGCTTCTTCCATACTCACCTTTTCCCGGCCCGGAAATAGCATTAAATTTCTCTAAGGTCATCAGCACCGTATCCAACTTAGGTACAATTGCTTCATAGAAGATAAAAAGGTCATCCGCAAACATCAAATCAGAAATTGGAGTACTCCTCTTGCCCAATGTCACAGGCTCCCATCTCATTAACTGCATCAACAATAAGATGTGAAAGTTTATCCATGCAAAAAACAAATAAATAAGGAGAAAGAGGGTCTTTCTATCAAAGTCCTCTCGAAGGATACATCTCTTTTGTCATGTTTCCATTCCAAACACCACAAAAAATTAACTTTTAGTAGCGACTTTTTTAGTGGTGACTTTTCACCACCAAAAAATTGCTACCAAAAGTCTGATCACTAATAATTTTTGACCATGACAAATATGGTCACCACTAAAAGTGTATCTTTATCAGAGACAATTGTCAGCATAAAAAGTTTTTTGCCACTAAAAGTTTACCTTTTGAGGTGGCAGTCATCGCAACTAAAGGTATACTTTTGGTGATGACTATGTTTGTCACTGTCAAGAATTATATTAGCGACTAAACTTTTGGTGGCAACCCTTTTCACCACTAAAAGCGTTGGTGGTGACTTGTCATATAAAAAAATAAATAAAAGCCATCTCGTGCCGGATTAGCTCCTCCTCATACCATGTCAACTATCCCCTTGTGCCACATCACCTGTCACATGTACACCTCCTCATGCCAGGCACATGCCACATCAACCTACCTTGTGTGCACCATATTTTTTTCATTTATTAATATGATAAAATAATTTATATGAGTATGTGTGTGTGTATATATATTATATTTTTTTAGTAAAATATTATTTTTGCTAGGAAAATGAACTTAAAATGAAATAATTTTGAGTATTAAATAATTTTCTTATAAACATTTTAACCAATTTTTAAATTAAAATAATTAATATTATAATTTATTTATAAGTATGTATTATATTAGTTTACATTAAATGTCTTTTACTTTATTTTCCATATTTTTCTCAAAAATTAATAAATAAATGATTAAACTTTTATCTTTTCCCAAGTTAAATGCTTCCCCTTCTTTTATTAAAAATAAATTTTATCTACAATTTTCAATTATCTTAAAAAATATTTCAATAAAAAATTTATTTTAATCATAAAATTTTTGTTAATAGTCATTTTGAACAATTATTTTTATTATCTTTGAGATAAAAAATGGGTGGACATGTGATAAAATAAAAGTAGATGCTAAACAAAAAAATTAGATTAAAAATCTAAGTGGATATTTCATAATCAAAATAAAAAGAATTTTATCTTGACTCGATATAAATTAGTTTGGATTTTCATTAAAGTCTCTTTAATAGAATCAATCTCAAGATAATAGGAAATACTTCCCAATAACTTAACAATTTAAAATGAATAAACTTTAATAAGTTTATACATAATTTCATCTATAATTCAAATATTAACATAAATTAAACAATCAAGTTTACAATTCTCACCCAACAATAATCTCAACAAATTTAAAAGCAAAAAATTAAACAATTTGATTAATTTGAAGAACAAGAACTAGATGAGGAAAACTACTACATAATAGCCTCACACTTCACGCTTATTTTTGTTAATACTTGATGGTTTTTAATCGTTAAGTAACAATGCGGCATATATTAGAGCCAACTTTACTTCATGGTTAAAAATCATCAAGCATTCTCCACCTATTTTATTTGTTGCTTATTTAAAATAACTGTTAAATATGGAGCATCTTATTTAAATAATCCTGTGGTAGTGAAAAGTAGAGCTTAGTAGAAAGAGTAAACAACATGTATATACCAAGTCAAGCATCAAGTGCGCAGTATGTCAAGTAATCTGCAATGCCATTGGTATCTTACAACATCCATACAACATTAACATTTCAATGCTATTTAGTATATGCATGTAAGTAAGTAAGTATTTATATATAACTTAGCTTTCTTATAATTATAATTAAAAGAATTTTTTTTTGAAAGAATTCATATTAAATTATAAAAAATAATTCATTTATAATTTATATATAACTTAGCTTGATTATGTATACTAGCTTAACAAATTATCCATAACAAATTTTTTAAATGTAATCATTAAACTAAGATCATTGTTAAAATACTTACTTAACAAGATCATTATTTTTAAAAGTAATCATTATTAATCTTATATATAATTTATTTCTCATTCTATACATAAGTACCTTTAGTGAAAACAAATTTTGCTACCAAAAGTAATTATGTAAATTAATTTTTATAAAAAATATTTTTAATTTTTTTAATTATTTTAAATTTTTTCTTAATTTTCATTGATGAAAAATGATAGATATAAAACTACATTCACAATTTCGTTTGGCCAATATGAATGGAATATCATGCCATTTAGTTTGAAAAATGCCCCTTGTGAATTTCAAAATCATGAATGAAATTTTTAACCCATACACCAAATTCATCATGTGTTTACATTGATGATGTTCTAGTTTATGCCCAATCAATTGATCAGCATTTCAAACATATCCACACATGTGTCAATATTGCCAAAAGAAATAAGTTATTATCTGACTCATTGTTAGGTATTATACAGGCTAGCCTTCATGCAGGACAAATCTATTTTAACAATTATCCAAATGAGACCGTCAGCCTTATAGATGAAAACATTATGGATGTTTTAAAATTAAACGTAAAACTAAATGGTCCTCATATGAATCTAGGATCTATCTCCATAGCTTTGCTCTTTAGGATGTAATATAAAGTCATGAACTCTTCAAGTTCTAAAGTCTTAATACCAAATAGGAGGAGAGTGCTCAAAAGGGGGAGAGGGAAAAGAAGAATAGGAGAGAAAAGTAGGATGCAAAAGGACTACTAGGTCAAGTTGCAATAATAATAATAATAACAATAACAATGATGATGATGATGATGATGTAGAAAAATAAATAACTAAAGTAATGGCAGAATGAAGGTAAACAGTATGATCTAAACAAAAAATGTAGAAAGTAAAGAACTAGAACATGAGAACGGTGGTAGTCTAAACAGTCTAGAAGAAGACAGAAATTAAAGTGTGAGAAAATAATGTAGAAGTACAAGAAAGTAATGAAGATTAATGGAAGAATTTATTGAAGAAGATGAAAAAGGAGGCTTACAAAGAGGACTCTTTCTCTCAAGACTTCTCTTTCTCTTTATTAAAGCTTGCCCTTGAAAGGGACCTTACATTAGTTTATATAAACCTTGGAAAAATATCCAATAGTGGATTTATTTAATCTAATAGTTTACATTTCATCTAATCGTCTTCATCCAACAGTCAGAAACTTTGCATCTGGTTAACATCTTGCATCAAGTTAGCATTCAACGATCAAAAATGGTTAATGGTCAGCATTCAACAGTCAAAAATGGTTAATGGTCAATAGTCAATGGTCAAAATTTTTTCAATTTTTTTTACTAATCTTCTAAAAGGTTAATTCTAAAGCAGTCATCTTCATTTTCTTGTGCATAATCTTCTTCCTCTAGAATTTCTTAAATAGAAGCAGAAGTAGAGGTCGGGTTGTAATGGACTGTCCTTCATTTTCCAATAAAAAGAGTGCATTTTTTATTGATCAATAAAAGTTTGTTTGTTTGGGGTTGAAGCGAAGCATGCATGGATCTAGCTTTTTTGGTTGAGAAACATATTGGTTTATGAGTTTATAAGCCATTGGGGGTTCTTTTTAAATCATGATTGGACAACAGAGACATTAGCTCTCTTGTCTTTAAAGTTTTCATACCACTCATGTATGTATTTGCAAGGTGGATTGATATATTTATAATGCTAGAGGCAAATATCCATGATAAAGATAGTTTTGATGAAAAATGTAGAAGAATTAAAAAAGTATCATCAAGGTTAATTTTTTATTTGAAGGTTGAAAACCCTTGTTTAATGGCAGGAGGTAAAATTTCTTTGGTAAGTCCAAAGTAATCCCACCATTTAATGAACTATTAGGGAAATTTATAAGGATTACATTCCCTTTTAAAATAAAGAAACCATGTGTGATGTAGGTATTTGTTTTGGTACTAAAATGTATTGTATTAGGCATCAACATAATACCAAGAGTTATAGATCATTTGGTCAAAAGTAATAGTGAATATCTTTGGTTTACTAGCGTTTTGGCCCCAGTTAATAGGAGTAAGGATCTTTTCAATTTAAAGTGTAGAATGAGTCCAAATGGATTAGTCTTTTATCCCATCCTTTTCTTTGGGGTTGTGTCTCAAATTTATAGAATTGGTGTCTACTATGATAAGTTCATAAAATTTTTAGGTTTTATTCAAGGCTATTAGCTTGAGGGGGAACTCTTAAGGAAAGATGTGTGAGGCTACATGGTTTGAATTTTTAGGGAAAAGATCAAGTTCAATATGGACAATATCTGTTGCTTTATCAAGCTATGGGATATAAGTGATTTTAGTTTTTTGGATTGGTTGGGATAATTCAGCCACCTGCCTGTTTCTTGGATTGGCAATAGTGGCCTATTTATTTTTCAATGAGCTGGGAAAGAGTTATCAAGCCTGAATTTTCTTTCTTAGCAATATCTGCCCATGTTTGTTTAAGTAGATGGGTTAGTCCTTGTGATGTTAAGGCTTGAATAGTTTCAATGGGAAAGGTATATAATTCTGGGGTTTCTATTTGGTTGGTTGATTTTGAAGAGGTTGGTTTAAGGGTTAATTTGGAAGAGGTTAGTATTTCTTGCTTGGGGGTTTTTAGGGTAGATGACCCTATTTTTTGGTTAATGGTTGAATCAATAACTCATTTAGATTTTAGGTCAATGATCCTATTGATAATAGTGCTACTAAATCAATCTTTTGCATTTTTTCTTTTCCTTTCTTTGGGGGCCTTTCTACCTTCCCCACAAAAATTTTGCTAGAGAGATAGTCTGTAAAAGAGTTTGTAGAGCCTTAAATGTATTCAATTTCAAAATAAAAACACATAATAAAGCTTTCCATCTAGCAAAAATTTATTTTGATGCAATAGTTTTAACATCCTATTACAATTAACTCTGACAAAAAACTTTTAGTTTAATAAATCATTTTAAAATTTTGTGATGCATAAAACAATGGCTAAAAGTTCTTTTTTAACAGTTGAATAATTTTACTGGGTTGGATTCCAATGCTTTGAAGTGAAAGCAATAATGCTTTGTTTCCAATCAAGTCCTTGTTTGAGGATTACTCCATATCCTATATCAGAGGCATCAATTTTCCACTACTTTTAATGCATGTGAGTTGGGTAGAGCTAGGCATGGGAGCTTTTTAACTTTGTGATTTGATTTGTCTCACAATATGAGTTTGGGTATTTGTCCATGCTGGAGGACTTTTCTTTAGGCAATCATGAAGAGGTTTAATAAGGTTGTAGATTTTAAAAATCAATTGGATGACCTACCACATAATATAGCAAAAATAAAACTTTAATTATTCAGTTGAATATTTGGTGAAACAAAGGTTTAAGAAATGTGAGGTGTAATATAGTGATTCTAAGTAATAATAATTTGATTAGTAGAGAAGTTAAATAAGATTACCTTTTTCATTAGATTGTTGAAGAAACTAAATCAATTTTAATTAGAGACTAGAATATGTACTCGTATTTTAATTATAAAGAGAATAATGTTATCTAAGATTCCCCTCTATGGTATATTTTAATTAGCTAATTAATGTCAATAATTTCCAAACTAAAAATTTATAAGACCTAGTGTTTCATCATTTTAACTTTAATTATAATCACTAACATATTATTATAATCAAATAATATATAATTAAATAATACAAATTACTTATAAATATATAATATAAATCAGCAAAAAGTAGTATAAATATATGTTTGTTTTCAATTATAATTAAACTTGACATTTTTATTAAATAAAAGATTAAAAATATATTTCATACAAATCAAATATACACAATATCCGGGACAAATATTTAGGACCTGAATTTGAAATGAATTTTATATTCCATCACAAAATTCTCACTGAACATTATCGTTCTCAGAAAGAATATGGAGAAACTGCCTGTGCTTATTTTGCACAATAATATTAATATTGCTATCATTTCACATTAACCAAATACCACCAGCAAAGCCATCAGCATCAATAATCACAGTATTTTTGAAGCCCAAATTCTTAATTGAATTATTTGAGCACTTGCATATGAATTTCTGTCATTTATTAATCATTATCTTTTCAATCAGACCTTGTCGCCGCAGCTGTGCGGTTGTGATAAATGGAAAGGACAGAAACACATCAGTGGAAAGATTTATCGATTTTGTCCTGTACATAATAGTAACTCAGAGTTAATGAATGAGGAGAAGTTCATCGTAATAAATAATGATAGCGATTGTTTTCAAGCTTCATGTCCAAATTCACAGTTGCAATAATTGAAGCAACATGTCCAACAAACAAAAAAAAAGGCGAGAAAATCAGATTTTTGGTAATAATTACAGACCTATTGTTGTTAATTTTCTTCAATTAACTTGTAAATTTTCTCAAATACAACTACAAACTTATATGGATTCTTATCAATAAACAGACTTTATGTTGTAAAATATAGGACTTCTCTTAAGATTTATGAACTTTCTGTTGTTAATTATATTTGACTAGTTTGTAAATTTTTTAAATCCAAGTGTAAACCCACACGGGCACTCCCTAATAAACAAACTTTCTGTTGCAAATAATTGGATTTTACTAATAGGCTTTTTGTTGTTAATTTTCTTTATTAGCATACAGCACACATGTATACAATCAACAAGGGTGGCTCAGTAATTTTACCTTTAAAAATAACTGCATTTGAGGCTTTTGGACCCGTAGAGGAATATCAAAATCTATTGGGCCTATTGTGCATATATATTTCTTCAATGGGCCTTAGATGTGATTCTTCCAAAAAATGTGAAAGGTATGACTGATCATAAAAGAAAAGTGACCCATTAAACGATGCTCAGATTTATCAAGATATTAATCTCATGACGGCTTTCCTTGGATAACTAAAAAGAAAAGTAAAGAAAAAGGACAAGTGGGAGGTTCTAGGTTGCATTTATACATAATAATTGCATCATTTTGACAAACCACCTGGTATCCTAAGCTAACAAATCTGACTAGTTCAGATTCAAACATGTCAGGCCCCAAATGGAGGTAAACCTCCGAAGAACTTTTTTTCTCTGTAACAAATCACCTAGTATCTGAAGCCGGCTACTTCAGCTAATTTATATTCAAACATAGTCAAGTCCAAAATCAGAATAGCTTTTTGAAGCATACTCCCTCCATTTCTTATTGTTAAAGAAATTATCATTTTTAATTTATATTTTTTATAAATAAAATCATCTATTTTAATAAATATTTATTGTATATTTTTTAAATCAACCCTCATAATTTATATTAACTAAAAATAATTAATGTATACTTATATTAATTAATATAGGACATTTTAGTCCACTTTTTTATTTTCAGACATAACTATTTAAATTGTGTGATATTGATTTTTTTTCTCTTATATAAAAAATTGAGGGAGTATAATGTCCATTCCCATTGCCACAGGAATTGAACCCAGGAGTTGATTGTTAATGAGCTAATATCCCTTCCATCTGAGCCAATGTGTGAATAATTGTAATTCTCTAATCCAAGAGGTACGTGTTCTAACAAATAAATTTAGTTTTAGAAAGTAAATAAGCATAAAGAAGTGCAAGATATTTCAATTTTCTTATTTTAAATAACAGAAAGAAAATGAGAATAGTTTTAAAAATTATTTAAATCTAAAACACTCATCTAAATAATTGTTTATTGGTTATTTCAAAGAAATGAAAACAATTTTAAAAATAGAAATCCTACATAAGCAAACATCTCCTTAATTTTGAGTTATTTATTGTTCACATTGTAATTGGTGATTTTATTGAGATATATAGAGCCAGTGGGGCTATCCAAAATTTTAAAAGTAGCCACTGTTAAAGACAGCAATGATTGCAATCAGTTTCATGCGTCAAGTCCATAAATTTTCGGTTACGAGAATTGGACCAAGATATAAAGAGTGAAAAGAAAAATATGGCCATTATGATTAAAAATGAATAATAATAGCCAACAAAAGCTAGTTCAGCCGATAAAAGGTTTGCCTTATGACCCATAAAATGAGTTCAACTCCAATTACAATGTGAGGACTTTATCATCAAAGATCATAGCATTATTGATTTGTCCTACAATTAATAAGTGAGAGTTAATTGATCAGTCTTTCAGTTTAAAATATTGAGATTCTCACGCTCATGTTTAGATGAGAATAAGTCCTCTCAAGTCTCAACTTGTTTATTATCTTTTTATATATTTTATAAAATAAAAAAAAACTTAGAACAAAATATTGCAAAATAAAAAGAATCTAAAGTTAATTATCATAGAGCAACATCTAGTTAGTTTAAACAATCAAGACTTAAATTTGTTAGAATTATGGTATGTGTGTGTCAAAAAAAAGAAGTCCTACATTACCTACATGAAGAGAGCTCCTAGTGTATAACTAATAAGGAATAAAATGGGCTAGTAAAATGAGCTTGGATGAGAAGTGGGCTCACATACATAAAACAGGCCAACACAGGGCAATGGCAGTTGGAAACAACTGATTCACCCCTCGCATTCAAGTTAAAGAGGCATTGGGTTCCTTTTATCAAATTGTTTTTGAAAAAAATAAATAAATAAATAATTTTTTAATTCAATTTACCTTTCTAAAAAAACTTGATTTTTGACTGTTTGAAATTTGAATTCAAACCTTAAACATTTTATGGCTTTAACCAAACTCTTAAATGGATTTTATTAATCAATTTCCATTAAGCATTTGTCCCCAACAGCTCCAAACAATTGTTTGATGACATTTTATGTATGTGTAACCAAGGCTTAATGGTGGATTAATTTGGTGATTACTGATCCAACATTCATCCATGATTTTAGCTTATATATAGGCATGCATGCAGATAGAACGAGAGTACTAGGCTCTTGAGTTTTCGAGCCACTCCTTTCCTCATTTGCCTTCTCTGTGCTGGGTATTTGCCTTAGTTTATTTCTTGCTAGAACTTACTATTCTATTGCCTTGCTTTACCTACAGGAAGAGCTTGTTTAATCTTGGAGAATTGCTTTACCAATGTGCCAAAATAGTTCTTAAAGATAGTGTCCTTAGGCACGACTCAAGCTTTATTTTTGTCACACCCTGATGCTAAGGGTATGACTGGCATGAAATATGAGGAGAATTCATATTTCATAAGCCTTAATAACTAGAAATTACACTAAAACATTGATATATGTAAGTTATATATAGTAATCATAAAGTCCTAAGTATTTTGTAAACAATTTTGGCAGAGTCTCCCTTATAACTCAAGCCTCCTAAAATTTCCACAAACAACATTAGAACTTGTCAACCAGACCAGAAGGAAAACTAGCTCCAGTCCAACAATTTACATAATAACAAAATAAGACTAGGATGTAACTATGATATACTTGGAGCATCAAGTTATAATCACAAAATACAACACTTAGTTTTACCAAAACAATAGTTGCAATATGCTTCCTTTTTTTTCAAAAAGCAACCAAAAGGCCCTCAATGATTTGCTAGAGGCACAGGGTTAACAATAATATCTGAGAGCAAAGAAATTTTTAGTAAATAACGTTCTAGTTAAAATTATACATAAAGCAAAATTATAAAGATAGAACTAATAGACTTATTCTAAAATAATATCATTAAATACTAAAGCATATACTTAAGCTAAAAATAAAGAACAATTCTTTTTTTTTTTCAATAATACAATTTTGAAATTGAACAATACTAATAAGATAGTATAAATTTGTCATAATTTATACAACTCAGAATGTAATTGTCCCAAGTACTGGTACAAATCGATAGAATCCTTTCAAAGAACTAATACAAAAATAATAAATTTAAATTTAAATTTAGGAGGACTTTATCAGAATGAAGAATAAGTGTGGACAGACAATTTACGAGGATAAATAACCAATCAAGCACGGTTGGAAGCCATGAAACAAGCATGCCAAAAGCCATGATTCAAGCAGAGGCATGAAGCCCAACTTTAATGTGGCTAGCAATGTGAAGGAGAAGGATTCATTAGGCAACACAATAGCAGCAAAACAATGTTCAGTCACAGCGAGCTATGAAAGATGATAAGAATCAAGGAAAATGTATAATGGCGGTGAAGAATAGAAAAGAGAATGCTCTATATTTCATTTTGCAAGAAGATATAAAACTGATCACAAGAAGTTTTGGAAAAAATTGCAAGAGAGAGCATGAGAAAATAACTAAAAAAGGCCCAATAAAATTACAAGAAAGGGCACTACATTTTCTTGTAATTTTAAAACTAGACTTTTGCTTAAAAAACTTCAGACCCTAAATCCTTGAGAAAATTTTTAGCATAAATTCCTATAATTGCTATTAAAACTTGTTTAAATAAAATATCTATTTGGAGAAAATTTTGTTAAATTTTAAAATTTAGGGTCATTACAATTTTTTTACTTATTGACTATAATTGTGAGAACTATTATGGCGTTCAATGCTAAGAACATCATCCTCGAGGATGTCCCTGTAGTTCTAATAGAGATCAATTTATCCCTGCTGCTGTTGTTGTTCCCTTGTTGAAGCCATTCCCTATCATATCAAAGATAAAAGTGTTTGATGGCAAGAGCTTCAAACACTAGCAGGAATGAGTCATCACCATCCTTGATCTACATGGTGTGGCTACTACTCTTGCTTAGCTCGAGCCCACTGCTAATGCTAACTAAGCCCATAGAGTTTTGTGGACTCATGCAAACAAGGTATGCTAACACATTATCATTAGCACTTTATCTAATAATTTGTTCAATATCTACTATATCCATAAGTAAGCCTATAAGATATGGGAGTCCTTGGTGACAAAATACACTGCTAAGGATGCTGACAAGCAAAAGTTCATTGTGAAAAACTACTATAAATGGGAGATGATCGAGAACAAAAATGTGAAGGAGCAAATAAATAAGTATCATAAGTTGTTATGAGAGCTTTGTGCTGAGAATATCAACCTACTAGATGAGTTTGTTGCTAGAATTCTTATTAAGAAGCTACCATAATCATAGAATGACTATAAGCAATGACTAAAATAGAAACATAAGCAGTTCCTGATCATTCACATCATAATTGAAGACACCAACTGAAAGGCAATATGTGTAGTTAGAAGTAGAGAAATGATGTCCAAAGCTAATCTTATGGAGACAAGGCCTTACAATAAGAGGTATAACCCTAAAACCAAAGATAACAAAAGGAATAGGGAATTTAATTACAAACCCAATAATTCTAACCCCTCTTTTAAGAAAAAGGGAGATTGTTTTGTTTGTGGTAAACTAGAACACTTTGTAGCACAGTGCAGGAAAGGAGTGAGTCGTGATAAACCTCTAAAGCTAAATGTGAATTTGGTTTTAGGAGATAATGATAGTGATGATGACATTATTGCCACGGTAGTATCTCAAGCTCTCTTAATTTATAATGTAAAGAAATGGATGGTAGACTTTAGGGCTACTAGGCACATATGTGCTAACTAGGAAATGTTTACCTCCTATGATCCTGTAAAGGAAGGGAAAGACTATATTTATCTTGTTGATTCTCGAACAGCCAAAGTTCGAGAAAAAGGAAAAGTGGTCTTAAAGCTCATCAAGAAAGACTGTAGCTTTGAACAATATTCTGCATATGCCTGAAGTTAGAGAAAACTTAGTTTTAATTGCTTTGTTAGGAAAAGTTGGGGTTAAAGTATTATTTGAATCTGACAAGATTGTAATGAAATAAATAATGTTTTTGTGGGAAAAGGGTAATGTAATTAGGGAATATTTGTTTTGAATGTTGATGAAATGAATAATACTACATCTTTTGAGTATGTGCCTATTTATATGATTGATCCTTTTAATTTGTGGCATGTTAGACAAGATCATGCTAGTAAAGGTTATCTAAATAGGATGTGACAACTTGGACTCCTTTTATAAAGAGCGCTCCCGTATGAACCATATAGGAGCGCTCTCTGGAAGAGCGCTCCTGTATGTTACTTTACAGGAGCGCTTTTCAAATGAGCGCTCCCGTATATTACTTTAATTTTTTTTAAATTAGATTTTTTGAAATTTCTCCTTTTACGTCTCTTTAATAATGACAAATCATAATATCAAAAACTAATTTAAAAATAATATTAACATAAAAATTTATATACAAGAAAAGAATTTGAAACTGATACAAAAATTTTAATTTCCTAACTAACCTAGTTTAATTTCTAACAAGCCTAACAAATGAAATTATTGTTATTTTTCTAACATTGAAATCTAACTTTCTATCACAAACAGCCAATAATATATTCTGACAACTCTTCAACTAAATCTTCTATTTGCTCTATAGTAAAATACGAACATCTTACTCCAACAAAATACTACACAAGATATGAAAGCAATATATAAGAAATTAACATTATATCAACTTAATTTTAAAGTTTTTGACTTACATTTTCAGGAATGATCAACTCTTGTTGTGTGATTACTTTTCTCATAAACTTCATAACATAGTATCCACACTCCCAACCTTGTAATTGTGTAGGTACCTATAAAATAATAAAAGATGTCATTATCAAAATATGTTGAAAATAAATTCTAACTTAATTTAAAATACTTCAGCGATGAAGTTATATATATGACTCATTTCATCAAGACGGTCAACATCATATGTCCCACTATCACGATCAAATGTTGAGTAGCTCGCACTATCCCTCCAATCATTTGCATCATTCCTTGTCTCCCCATGCATGGTTCAACAAGTATAAGTTGGATCAATCCCATTACAGATTAAATGATCTTTCAATTTTATTGGCTTTACTCTTTTTCCATAGCAACATTTCAAACAAGGACATATGACTCCAAGGGGGTCTTGATCACAACAAAATGCAAATTCAATGAATTCATCCACACCATCCCAATATTCTCTAGATAGTTGATTAGCCGACATCCACTTATGATCCATATCACTAATATGATTATCAAAATTCAATAAACAAAAGACTTAGATTTCTATAAAAAAAATTCAACAACATCTTCCTTAAAAGAAGAACCTCCCAAATGATCAAACAATCAAATTTCACAACACAATACATTTAAACTCAAAAAATTAATTCATCCAAATAAAAATTTAGTAGCATAATGCATCTAAATTCTATCAATCAATTGTAATTTAATTAATAACAATAATCTCCCTTAAAAGTATATTTCATAAATAAAATAAAAATGTTCAAGTAGTTTCCTCAACTTTAATCTAATTATCAACTACAAATACTCCATAATTCTAATATAAATAACTCCAATTCATATATTATCTATAATATTGATTATTAAAAAAATATATGTGAAATTTATTCTCAAATATATATAAATATATCAATATATTACATTATAAATTAATTATTAAAAAAATACCTTCACAGTGTAGTCTTCACGGCAGAAAACGGAAGTCTTCACGGCAGTAGCGGAGGTCTTTGCAGCGTTGCTTCCTCGGCTGTACAGCAATGACACACGGCTACAACAGAGGTCTTCACGGTGTCGCTTCCTCTGGTGTACAGCAGCCGCACAAATCTGGAACAGCAATGTAGATCTAGAATAGTGATGCAGGAGATGGCGGTGACGGCGACGGCAGCGCAAAAACAGAGACAGATGGCGCGACATGACACAAAAATGAACAAACAGCGATGAACACTAATCTGGAACAACAAACAGCAGCAGACGATGATTTGGAACAGCGAACAGTGGCGAACGACGATCTGGAACAGCGAACAGCGGTGGACGACGATCTGGAACAGTGAACAGCGACGGAAGATAGACTGATACAGCGATGATCTAGAACTCGTTGGGAACGCACAACCTCAGCAAATGAGAGAGAGGTTTGAAAGAAACTCATAAATAGGGAAAAGAAAACTAACGGGAGGCAGAGATATAAAAGACCACCTCTTCCGGAGCGCTCTTCAAAGAGCGCTCCGGAAGATCTCTCTTTCGGAGCGCTCTTTGACAAGCGCTCCGGAAGAACAACTCTTTCGGAGCGCTTATTAAAAGAGCGCTCCGAAAGAGTTGTTCTTCCGGAGCGCTCATTCCAAGAGCGCTCCGAAAGAGTTGATCTTCCGGAGCGCTCTTTGAAGAGCGCTCCGGAAGATAGTCTTCCGGAGCGCTTAACTACGAGCGCTCCCGAAGGTCTTTTTAAATTTTTTATAATATTTTATTTATATTAATTAGGAGCATTATCTTATTGAAAAGCCCTGACATACAGGAGCGCTTTTCTAAAAAAGCGCTCCGGTAAATTCCGCATTTACATTTTAGAGCGCTTTTTAAAGAAGCGCTCCTAAATACCCGCTCCTAAAGATATATTCTGTAGTAGTGTCAAAATTAAAAATAATGATTTTGGAAAATATAAAGTGTGTGCAGAAACCAAACCAAGTAAAAAACCTCATTTTTCTAGTCAAAGAGAATATGAGTTACTGTCTTTAATTCATACTGATTTAGGTGATTTGAAACAAACCATGTTTAAAGCCAATAAAAAAAATATTTAATCACTTTTATTGATGATTTTTCAAGATATAGCAAGGTATACTTATTAAGAAATAAAGATGAGGCTTTTGAAAAATTTCTTTTATACAAAAAGATTAAAGGATTTAAATCTAACAGAGGTGGAGAATATGTTTTATTAAATGATTTTTTGTGAAAAAGAAGGTATAATTCATGAAAAAACACCTCTTTATTCTTCCAAGTCTAATGGTGTTATAGAAAGGAAAAATAGAACATTAAAAGAGATGATGAATGCTTTGCTTGTGAGTTCTTTTGCACTTGATAACTTATAGGGTGAAGGTATTTTGTCTACATGTTTTTTACAAAGCAAGATACCTTATAAGAAAACAAAAAAAAACACCTTATGAATTATGGAAAGGGTTTATCCCAAATTTAAAATCTTTGAAAGTGTGGGGGTATCTTGCAAAAATTTTATTGTCTAGTCCTAAAAAAAAATGAAAAATTGGTTCTAAAACTATTGATTGCATGTTTATTGAGTATGCTGAACAAAGTACAGCTTATCGGTTTTTAGGTTTGAAAAATGATGTTTTAGACCAAAATACAATTGTCAAGATGAAAGACACTAAATTTTCAAACCTATTTTTTCCTTCAAATTTGAGTGTGTTTTAAAACCTGTTGAAAATTATAAGTTTTAACAAAATTTGAATAAAAATTTGGTTTTAAGGAGAGGTAAAAAGCAAAGAAAAGAAACAAGTTTTGGAGATAATTTTTATGCTTATTTAGAGCACGATGAACCATTGAATTTTTTTGAGACTATTTCTTCCCTTGATGCTAATTTTTGGAAAGAAGCAATTGAGATTGAAATTGATTTCCTAGGAAAAAATAAAATGTGGATTTTAGTAGATTTGCCTCTAGGAGCAAAGGCTATTGGATTTAACTGAATTTTTAAGGAAAAAAATATTTTCTAGATGGTTTAATCGATAAATATAAAGCTAGGCTTGTGGCTAAGGGTTTTACGCAAGAGGAAAATATTAATTATTTTGACATATTTTCTCTTGTAACTAGAATTTTTTCAATAAGAATTCTTATTGCTTTGGTATTAATTAAGCTTTTTATTGTCACACCTAAAATTTGAACATGCTCGGCATAGAATATAGGGATAATACCCATATCCAAAAAGTATTTACTCAAGAAAACGCTAATTTATAAACCATAAAGATATTTAATAATAAATTAAGCCATCCTCAATACAAACCATACGAACAAAAGATTTAATATTTTTAAAAATTTTGGTAGAATCTCACCTTAAAATAAATTTTTCCAAAAATAAATTTACAAATATTTTACAAAACAATAGTAGCAGCAAGGAACTCTCGTTCGATCAGCAAATAACAAAGTATAAATCATAAGGATGAGGACCTTAACTATAGTTTATGTGGAGCACCTGACATAAGGAATTTACTTTAAAGAAGTTTGATTATGGCTTTTCATCTTAATTGAATATTACAGCCCCTTAAGGATTAGCAAAAGGCACAATATCAGCTAACATATCTGAAACCAAAATAATAATTTTCATTGAATAATATCCCAACAATAAATAATAGAACATGAATAAAAAAGGAAAAGTTTAAAATAATTGTGTGAGTTAAAGAGATAATAGCTTTCATAAAATTTTAATAAACTTTAAAACAGAATAGCTCTATAAAATTGTAAAATTAAGTCTTAAATTATTGAACTATCATGGCAAATGTTAATAGGACTTGATTCCAAGAAGCACATAAATAAAATAAATATTTATAAACAAATTACCGAATAACATCAATGGAATATAAAATCATCAAATAGTTGGATTCTTAATTATAGGGACTTATTAGAACAATTAACAAACGTGGACACATAGTCCACGAGGGTAAGTAACCAAACGCAACTGAAGCCATGAAACAAACTTGGACACGTAGTCCATAAAAGTAATGCTAACCAAACGCAACTTAAGGCCACGAAACAAACGTGAGTACGATGCTCACAAATAACTATCGCTCCGTTCTACGTGCATTGGCTATTGCACGGGGCTTGCACCTCTTATAAGCACCCTGCTAGCTAGGTGTTTGGTATAAAGTCCCTTTTAAAATTATCTTCAAACATACGAGAAAATCATCACTTTCAAGATACAATTCTCATTCTCAAAATCAAACTCGCATGAATACTTTTAAGTATTAAAACTTGTCAGAATAAAATTTCATATCCAATGCTTAGGCTTGCGTTTATTAAATAATCAAAAATTGCTAATGTTAATGAAAAGGAATTTTTATTAATCATGAAAGGATATCTCATAAGCATTAAGACATTCATATGCTATGATGAATCATTTTTCGCCACCATCTTGAAACTTAAAAATGAAGAAATTTAATTGATAAAGTATTCACCAATCAACATAATTATTATTAAAATAATCAGTGTAACAAAATAAATTTTAGTAAAAAAAATTAATTGATAAATTAATTGGGACATTATCCACTTACCTTTAGTATGCCCAAGAACCAAAATTCATTTCTTTTGACTTCATCCATGTCTCCCTTCCTCTAAGCACCCTATTCAAGGTGATGAACAATTTAATGGCCTTATTCTAGCCAAATAAACACTAAATTTTAATCAAAAGAGTATGTGTGTGTGTGTGTAATTTTTATTAATCAAAGTACAACCATCACATAATTTTCCACAATAATCAAGATTTCTCCCTTACAATAACAAGTTTCTTAAAGCATGATTGCCATTAAAAATAAGCTTCCTAATCCTCAATTCAAACTTACTTTAACACTATTCCTATCCTTGCTCATGCATAGCCACAAAGCAAATGGAAAAGAATAAATTTTTATCTACCCTAATATCCATGTACAAATAAGTTAAGCAAGAGAAGACAGGTGGTATTCACCCATCTATGGAGTATATGAGAATTTAAAAGGCAGACTTGAAATATTGTCTAGCCTCATGAGCACGGCAGTGACACCAAAATAGGGGAGAATGACCGACAATCAATGAAGTTTATGATTGAAGTTTGAACAGCCAACAACAATAAAGAATAAGAGAAGCTGAACTTACCACACACACATACTCGACACCCAAGCTGCGAAGAAAAAGGAAATTGAAGGCTGAGAACACACTCACAACACAAGCTTGCATAACTAGCAAAGAGGAAAGTAGAGGAGAACAGAAATCATGTGGCTCAGCACTTTAAGTCAACAGCGTAGATGGAGAATCTATGGTGAAGACCCAAGACACACACTGATGATAAGAATCAAAGAAGCAAATGAGAAATGAAGAGGAGATGGTGAAGCAAAAACCAGACACTCTTTCTCTCTTTATGCTCTCACTCTTTCACTAGAACAGAGACAGCATGAACAGGGGAAGATGTGGAAGAATCCAGCGGCCTTCAGTAGTAAAAGATCTCCCACTTCACACAAACACTACCAATGTACAGATGAAAAAGGATGAAAAAGAATCTAGTGGCACACAGACGTTCATAGCTAGATGCGAACAAGAATGGCAAAGACAGTAGCGACCGAGGAAGACAAAATAGGGAGCACAACTAAGGGCTTGGCATCGCATGGAAGTGAGAAACTCCCACTTCACTGGCAACAAGGGTAGGATAGTAGAGAGAAGCAGAGTCAGAGAGCACACGACAGACAAGTCTAGAGTTTTGATCTCTGGCCCTCTTTGCAGCTCAAAACAGGATTGAAGAAAGAGGAGGAGAGAAGATGACTCGAAGCTAAAACTCTATCTAACTCACACACTGCGAGTAGTTAGAGATGGTGAAGGAGAAGTAGAAGACATGAGAAATGGTTTTGAGTTTCCACACTTCTCCTCTCTGGTTACAGAACATGATTAGGAAAAGGAGAGGAAAATAGAAAAAAAAAATTCATGAGCTCTCCCCCTCTCTTCTGCAGCATCAACTAAGAAGATCAAAGAAAGTCAAATAATAAACTCATGGAACAATTTGCAAAATAAGACCCAAAACTTATTGAGAAAATTTCAAAAGAAAACCCTATCAATTTTTGTTATTATAATATTTTTATAATAAAAAGCAAGGACTCTTTAGTACTTTTCCATATAAATAAAAATAAAAACAAACTAACATTTGGCTAATATAAAATTCAAACTTTAGACCTTTATATAAATATCCAATATGAATTCCAATACATCACTGCTCTTTATTTATCATAAAATTAAAATTAATTAATTATCAACTGGAAGGGAATTTATTTAATTTAAAATTTAGGATTATTACATTTATTTACCAAATAGACGTTAAAACAACATTTTTGATCAATGATTTAGAAGAAGAGATTTATATGGTGTAGCCTAAGGGATGTGTGATTCTTGGGCAAGAAAATAAAGATTGTAAACTTGTTAAATCTTTGTATGGCTTAAAACAAGTGCCTAAGCAATGGCATTGAAAAGTTGATCAAGTTTTGACAGATGGTGGATTTTCTTCTGTTAAAGTAGAAAGATGCGTTTGTACAAAGCTTTGGAAATAATGATTGTATGATTATATGGTTATACGTGAATAACATGCTATTCTTTGGCTCCAATATGTATGTTGTTAATGAGATCAAAATTTTCTTTAAATTTTAATATGAAAGATATGGGTGAAGTCAAGATAATCTTGGGTGTGAAGTTCATAAGGAATGATAATGAAATTTTACTTTCTCAAGAGCATTATGTTGAGAAAATTCTCAAAAAGTTTGGACATCTTGTAGTTGCTCCTCTGAGTATTCCTTATGATTTAAGTGTCAATTAAAAAAACATAAGGGTGACCTAGTTGCTCAATCTAATTATACATATATTATTGGGAGTCTATTACATTTGATGAATTTTACTTGGCCTCATATAGCTTATGTTATAGGCAGATTGAGCAGATATACCCACTTTCTAAGCAATAAACACTGGGAGGCTCTAGTAAGAGTTTTAAGATATTTGAGAGTTACCATGAACTATGGTATATTGTATGGTGGATTCCCCACTATATTGGAAGGATGCAGTGATGCTAACTAGACTCAGATTTAAATGAAACAAAATTCACTAGTAGTTATATATTCACTTTTAGTGGTTGTGCAATAACCTGAAAGTCTGTAAAATAGATAATCAATACAAAATCCTAAAGGGATTCTGAATTTATTGCCATAAAGCTGGCTAAAACTAAGGCTACATGATTGAAAAACTTCTTAGCGACTATTCCAATAGGTGAAATGTAACATCCATAATTCTTGATTCTAGTATTAATGCTAAATAAGGGGTGAATTAGTGATTTAATATGAGATTAGGGTTTTGGATGGTAGAGTGTCATTTTGATTCTTTGAGGCATTATGTGTACAGATTGGAGTAAGAGAAAGACATTATGAAGTAGAGTATGTGAGCACAGTGAGGAGTTTTGTCACTGTGCTATGCACTGTGGCTAAGGAATAGATGTATTGTAGTGTATGGCATAGAATTTTGATAAAAAGGGATGTGTCTTGCTTGTGAAAATAGAGAGGAAAATAGAGAAAGATACATAAGCGAGAGAGGAAGGAGAGGATCTCTACTATGGCTATGAATCTCGAGAGTAAGGATGACATTTTTGACTTATAACTTATTAGGTAAGTCTCATATTACCTTAACCCCTGATTCTATCTTATTTTTTCTTAGTTTAAACTATTGAAAAATTGAATAGGAAAGTTTTAACGAGTTGATTTATTAACCTATAGTAATAGAAAGGTTCTCTAAAACTAAATTAAGACCTTGTGACTAGTTTAAGTTAGAATAATAAAGCTTTGAAACTGTAAGCTCGAATTGATTGAATTAGAGAAAGAGAAATGGGAGAAATTTGAAGATGAGCATGTTAAGGCTTGAAATAAGATGTAATTAGGGGTAATAGGTGAAAGTGAACTTAGAATTGATAATTAGGATTGTTTAGATGCTCAGTTGCTATAATTGCCGCTATAAGTCAATAAGAGAATTGACTATGGTTGTCAATTTTTGTGTAGATTATTGTGTGTGGATAGTTGAACAGAAAAAAGAGTTTTAAGCAAGGGTGTGGAACATGGGTAACCTTTTTTTGTGAACATAAGGGTTGAAGTAACCATATAGTTTGTTATGTTTATTAGATGTTATAATTACATAGAAATAAATATGTAATTATAGTTTTAACATTGTGTATCTTCTTTATATGGTTTTGCAAATGGTTTTAAGATGTAAAGTGATTTTGAGAAGTGAATAAATAACTATTACTATTGAATAGAATGAATATATATATATAGACATGTGTGTGTGTGTGTGTGTGTGTGTGTGTGTGTATTTGTGTGTGTGAAGTACGTAAATGTGAAAAAGTGATGAACTATGTATAGAAAGCATGATCATAGGGAATGGGAGTTCACTAAGAAAATGTGTGGATGTGTGTGTGTGGAGATAGGTGTAAACAAATCCATATGATCAGGTTGGTACTATGGGACATCCAGTATAGCAATATATTCAAGCTGTTACCATGGGATATCCAGTACAGTATTATATTGAGACTACTACTATGGGACATCCGAGCAGTCTGGCAACTCCTTAATGCCTGTTAGAGTGCTGTTAGGAGTCAATGATGATTCTATCATAAGTGTGTGAGATAAGGGAAAACATAGTCCATAAGCATTTTGTCACACCTTAAAACTTAAGGGTGATCGGCATAGGATATGAATGTAATTTCACATCCTTTAAGCCTCAATTCAAGAAAACTCTTATTTCTAAACATAAACGCATTCATCATACCATGTAGAATTATTACTTATATATAATTTGCATTCTAAATGTAAAGTCATATATTTCTATAAAAATTTTAACATAATCTCCCTTAAAAATTAAAATTTCTAAAAGTTTTGCAACAACATTTGACAACAAACATGACAATAGGGAGCTCAACTCTTTCTAGCTAGCAGTTAGAGTATATAACCAAATTAAAGACCCTAATTGTAGCATATGTGGAATACATAATCATACTTTACAAAGATAAAATATATAAGGATTTTTTTTTTTGCTATTCCATCAAGAAGAGAGAATTCCAAACAAATCTCTTCCCAACACGGCTATATGCCTCTCAAAGGTTAGAAAGAGGTTCAACATTGGCCAATGAATCTTAGAACAAAAATAATTTTCCAATGAATAATGTCCCAATTTTAATTTCTATAAAGTAAAGGAAAGAAATATTTATAAAACAATTATAAATCCCATAATAATAACCATTATCATAATAAAAACGCACTAAGTAATGCAAAGTCTTATATAAATACATAAACCAATTAGATATATAGTCAATTAGAGGTAACAAAGAAAATTTTCAAGTTATAACCTTTGTATTATAATTGAGTTATATAATTTCACTTTATAAAATCATATACAGTCAAATAATTTATTTAATAAAAAAATAAATTTAAAACAAAAAGTTTCAAAAAATTCACATTTCAGCGGGACTTTATCAGAATGATTGACCATAATAGACACAAAGTCCATGAAAATAAATAACTAACAAACATGGACACACAATCCATGAGGGTAAGTAACTAACAAGTGCAGCTTAAAGCCAAGAAAACAAGCACAAGTACAAAGCCTATGAAATTGGGCATGAGTATTATACTCATGAATAACTATCCCTCCATTCCATGTGTGTTGAGTGTCACACGGGGCTAGCATCTCCTAAGCATCCTACTAGCTAGGTGTACCATCGCGCGCTAAGGGTTAACGGTATTGCTATTAGCAACTAGCATTCTAATTCAATTCCATATTTTAAATCAAACATGCATGGATTAATAAAGTCAATGAACTATCTCTTTTCAACATTTCTCATCATGTTCAACATAAATGAATTCATCTATACATTCCCATGCACAAATAATAATAGTTAAATCATTCTTTAAATATAAAATCAAAGTTTCCAATATAGCATATACTTCCATATGTTCAATTGAATGATAAATGCAACATGTTCTATAAAATATAATATAATAAAAAAAATTTCCATGTGTGACAATTGATAATAAAATTAAGGTTATGAACCAAAATAAGTAAATTAATTAAAATATTCTATCATTTGTTCTTGCAAAAATAAAAAGCGTTATATAGATAAAAGAGATGGCACATGAATATGCTAAATCAATATTTTTACGAAAAGAAATTTGCCAAAGAATCATCAGGTCACTATTCATTTACCTATGATGTGCCCAAATATTATAATTCATTTCTTAGGATTTCAATCAGCTTTTTCTTACCATTTCAATTGATATCTTATTTCTTCAAATCCCCTATTCAATAATAAAATAAAAATCTAGTGACCTTTGCCCAAGTTTAACAAACTCCCTTCTAATAATAATACCATAGTCACTAAGTTCCTAAATTAATCAAATTTATTCTTTTGATAAATCAATCCCCTTTATTACTGTTATATACATGTGTAACATTTCAATTTTTAATCCCCTAATTTACTAAGATTAATATGGATAATTAAATAAGTTGATGTGGTGTATGGTCAAAGGAGAATAATAAGTGCTTTTAGTTAGAATTTCAAGTATAATTTAGGTCCAAAGTGAAATTAGGTCACTTGAGGACTAAAAAGTGGAAAAAAACAAGCTACAAAGCCTCTGTGCCATATGCCGCGGCGTGTGTGTGGTGCATTGCAGCATATAAGGCCATTAGACAAGAGCTCCCTTCTCTGTACCACATGCTACAGCTCGTGGGGATAGGCACTGTGGCATGTGGTGCAAATTCTATAGAATTTAATAGCAATTTGATGCAAGAAACAGAAAAGAAAGGAAAGGGAAATAGAGAAACTCGCATTTTCTCTATTAAGGCATGATCTAGGGGAGGATTTGAGAAGGTTTGAAGTTCCAAATAATCTAAGGTAAGATTTCTAAACCCTTTTTCTCCTTTCCTCTTCCATTTTCTCAAGGATTTGAGTTAAGGTTTGAATGAGGATGATGATTTCAGTCTATATAAGGTATGAGTCTAAACCTATTGACTTAAATGGAGTTAATAGGAGTTGTTTAGAGTATTTAAACCTATTATTAATGATTTTGGTGGTTGTTAGACAATGACCTCCATTAATGTCCAAAAATGGACATTAAATCTGTCATTATTATGATTGTTGAGGTATTGATACAATGTGGATATTTAATGAAGCTATATGATGTTATAGATATATAATAAACCCAATAGGTAAGCCTAAATGTAAGTAATATGGGCATTGGGTAATCTAGAAAGGGAATATTAAAGTTGAAATGTGTGAGATTGGCAATGTTAATGAAAGTTGACTTGGTAAATTGTAGATTAAATTCTTAGACACCTATCTTGACTTGAAAATTCAAGTTTAGAAGATATAACATTGAGAGGTAAACCTTTGACCTCTCGAAGGTTTGAGGTAACTCGAGGAACCCTGCTTTGGGTAGCTGTATGTTAATGGTAATGTGAATTATGTGTGTATCATGAAAATTATGAGTTGTGAAATTGGATTACGTGCATTGAAATTTGGTGTTCTTATAATTGTGTGATGTGTATCAAACATGTGAAAGTGGTTTCAAAATGAGTTTAGAAGTAGTAAATGTGGTGTTTGAAAAACATTTCCCTTTCCAATGTGTTGTGAATGAGTGATTGATGATGAAAATGTTAAAGAGGAATATAAGAGGTTAAAAGTAAGGTGTTTATGTGTTATAATGAAAAATGAGAATTTTTTACTTAATTGGGTAGCGTACGGTTGTGAGCCCAACATGTAAATTGATTTTGATTAAATGAAAGTGTGAAAAGAGTGAGCATGTTTATGGCATGATTAGTGAGTGAGAGTTTTCCTATTGATTATGAGTAGAGAAAAATCTATATAGTATTTAGGTTACCCTTCGGTGTATAGGGATATATCCTTGTCCTATAACTTGTCAAGGGACTATTCTATAGTTTGTTGAGGGACTAAAACCTAGCTTTCTTCACCAATTTAATGAAGAGAATAGTCTAGGATATGAGATACCCTAAAGATTTGAGAATGGGGGAAGTTGTTGTCTAAGAGTGAGTCATATGATCTTTGGCTGAGTCATACCTCTCGATTGGTGATCATAGGTAGTCCAGTCACACGGACAAAACCCCATTCAGTGTTATAGTCCATAGTTTCAATGTGAGAAAATAAGGAGGTTAAAAGATTGGTTGATCATTAGCTAAGTAAATATATGACGTGTTACACATGTTGAGTTGTGGCAAGTCGTGTGAATAAGGGGTCATGTCACATATCTAAAAATATGGTGACAATGCACCTCGTATATGTGAGATAAAGAAGTTATTAAATAAGAAATGATAAGTTATGGTATGTGTGAGTATGTTTTAAATGCTTGGTTTCATATGCATGTGCTTGTTTTATAATTAATATATAAATACATAAGGAAGGTTTTACCTTAGTTACTCAATGGCTAGACTAACCCTTTTCATTTAACACTTTTCAAGCTCTAGCTTTAGTGTAAAGAGGGAGAAGGCTCAAGAGGTTAGGAATTAGCACATTCCTATTGTATGCCTCTAGCTTAGATTTACTTTGTGTAATAGTATATAAGTGCCAATTCTAAGTTGCATGCCATCACACATGTACTATTTTGTTATTGCAAATGTCTGATCTATATTTTGGGCCTTGAGTTTTTTTATGTTGAAATATATGTGTTAATATGGCTAAAATACATAAAAATGAAGATTTGAACATGTTTTGATTGATTTTTGGTGCAATGCAATGGAAAATTGCCTGCCCTTTTGTTTTTGGTAAAAAGGGAGTGAGGAGTGAAATTTTGTTCTACTATTGTTTAAGTGCATGTAACATGTTATACTAGTAGTGTTAAGTCTAATAGACATGGTCCAGGTGTTAGGAAAGGCTTGTGGCACTTGTTGAGATTTTTAGAGACCCTTTTTTGTGTAAAAAGTTGTGAAAAGTAATTAAAATGTGTTCGGGTGTCTAAATTTCTAGTGTGACTTATTTTGGAAGTGAAACCCCTTCCATTACATAGTTCATGTAATAAGTCTTCTATAGATACCTAGATCACATTATTCAGATGTTAGACGGATAATTAGCACGAGTTAGAAGTGTCCTCGATTCTGCTATCAAATGACAGCAAAAATTACTGATTTTTATGTGCAACACTCTGTGGCGCATGGTACCTAATCTGCAGCATATGGCATAAAGAGCAACATGCCGTTGCATATCGTGCATGAGTCGTGGCGCATTACTCTGTTGCACATTAAAAGAATTATTTTTCACTTGTTTTGTTTTCTTTCACTCCTCTGAGGTACCCTATGTTTTTGTAACTTATTTTTACTCTGATATTAGAGATCTTGAACCTTTTAAAACTCTATATGATTATGAAAAACTTAGGATCTCTTACTTTTGAATTAAAACTTGGTATTCATTCTTTGAGTTAATCCTTTGATTACCATGGGTTATTTTAGTTAATTGTGTTTAGTGGAGTGAGATTTCTACATGTCACATTTCACAACCCAAAATCATAGTATAGTCCAAATTAATTTAGAGGAGTAAACTAGAAAAATCTTAACTCCAATATTTCTCAAATGTTGCATCAAATGTCCAACTAGCTACTCATCAGCTCCATAATTATCAAGTTTATTTACATTACTTAAGTTAAACTCACAATAGCTTAATAATTAGAATTCTTTACAAAACTCAAGTTATATTTATGAATAATTAACACCCAAGCCAAGTATATCTTCATAAGACTTAAAGAGTTAATGAAATTTAAGAAAACTCATCATCAAATAAAATTCCTTATGATAAATATGTTATCAAATATCCCAAAGGAATTCCAAGAATGAATATAATTAGTGATTTGGTTCTTGAATTACCAACTTAAATATTTTTCCCACAAACTTCTAAATTTTACTTTAACTTTCAGTACCAAGAACAAATGCCTTCAATGATTGTTTAACCATTTCCAAGCATCAGAATATGACTTCTAAGATGATAATATACTTTATAAATTTCCAACGTTGCAACTCTCAATAATAATCTAGACCTCAAGTGAGGTCTCAAAAACACATATTCAGACAAACTTCTCATAACATGCATTTTATTGAACACTTATCATACATTAATTTTCAGACTAATACCAAGATTCTTCCCCTTCAATCTCATCTCATGCAAATCACAATATTGATATTGAAACCAATCAACCAACCCAATTTCAATTCTTAAAAAAAATTCAATTAGTCTTTAAAGAAAATTAAATCTAATTCCTCTGCTCCAACATGAGTGAGTTTATCTACCAAAAATTATGTTGTTATAACTTATGTTTCAGCTTGTTTAGATCCCATTACAAGGCTAGTAGAGAGAAGAAATTTAGAGATCCTTACCTTAGCTCATGATGACCAAAATAAGAGGAAGAGGAAGTGGCAATTGCACAAACTTAGAAGATGAAGAAGAAAGTCTCATACACTCCATAACACAGTAAGGACAAAGGAGGGAGAGGAACTTCAATACTTGAATTAGGGGAAGACAATGAAGGAGAAGATCAATGGCAGCACCTCATAGTGCACACAAATAGAGAAGGAAGCATAGTAACTAGCAAAAACAAAGTGATAAAGGAATGAGGAGATGTTGTTGCTCAAAGGAGGAGGAAGAAGAATAAGCTCTACTCATCCACACCTAGACAACGCCAATAAGGAAGGGAGGAGAAGGAATTGATGATGAAGCTTGAATAAAGAGAGAGTCAATTGATTTTGAATGGATTCCTTGCAATAGCAAACTCCCAGCAAACTGGACAACCACATCGGCGACCAAATGGAATAACGGAGGCAAGCAAAGGACAAAGGATTGATTAGAGCTCTGTGTGTGTGTGTGCGCGCGCGCGCGCGTGTGTGCGCGTGCTGGTTAAGAAATTTTGAAGAACAGAGATGAAGATGAAAAAAAGAGAAGCTACCTAACGACTCTTGACAATTGTTTGATGGCATTTTATGTGTGTGTAACTGAGCCTTAATGGTGGATTTGTATGACCTAAGGTTTTATGTAAATAATAAAATTAATTTATGAGGTATTCAAATATATTGTAATGATCTATAATTTAATTAAAATTGAAACTGATGGTTATTTATTTTAATGATATTTTATATATATTTTGGGTATAATTATACTAAAAACAAGTGTTGGTCTAGTAGAATTTAAGGCAATCTATCTGCCTTAAGAGAGGAGTTTTATTTTTGTTTTAACCTCATGAAATTACAATTATGCCCTCCATCTTGTTAGATTTTTTTTCTCTCCTTTCCTCTTATATGATCCATCGAACTTGCTAGAGGCATAGAGAGAAGTTTTGGCATCTGACCCAAAATGCCTCTACTATTTCCATTATCTTCCTTCTTCCTCCACTGATTTAATGTCATTGGTACCATAGGTGTTTGGAAAGCCATGTCTGCTGTTGCTTTATTAAGGTCAAGATTTCTTTGTCTTCCTTTGCTTCTCATCTTTAAAGTCTCTTCTCCCCTTTTCATTTGTGTAGATATGTAGGTGCGTTAGGATTGATTTCTTCCTCTTCCCTTGTTCCATCAGTGTCGGTCTACTCAACTCTTCCCTGTGCATGTCATCGATCACTTCTCCCCTATTTTGGCATTGATGCTTGCTCGTGTGATTGGAGAAAAAATTCAACCTTCTCCCTCTTCAAGTGTCATAGGCTCTGTTGGTGAGTGAACCTCACGTCTTTCTTCCAATCTCTCACCTGGTTTCTCTCTATGTGTGATTGTGTTGAATTGCTGAAATTTAAAATTATATATCTATATATATATATCCTATTTAAAAATGCTGATTATGTGTGAAGGTAGTGGAATGATATTCCTTTTTGAATTGGATTTATAATTAGTAAGATTTGAATTAGGGAATAATAGGAAATCTATATAGATGTTTGGAAGAGTTTTGGGAAAGAGATTTAAAAGTAAGGGGTAGTTTGCATGGTTTAATTCTTAACGCACACGAGGTGCTTGAAGAAATGTTTGATAGGAGAATTTGTTTAAGGTAGCATATAAATGCGGCAAATATATTCTTGTTGGTTAAATCATTATAGTAGCCAATTATTCTGTATAATGAGAGATTGGAAATGAAATTAAAATAAATAATAATAATAGTAATAATAATAAATAATATTTGGTTAATAATTTAAGAGCCAAATTTGTTTGTTCTTTTGTTAGCTCTTGGATGAAAATAAAATGTTTGATAATGTTCAACAATTTGTAATAGTAGTGGTCTACTTTCTGTAAGAAGCTTGATGTTATAGTTACATATTGATGTCATGCGGTATTTGTCAAATTGTTTGTAAGAATTGAAATGGAGAAATCAAGCAGTCATTGTATTAGGGAACTAAGATTTGAATTTAGTTTGTTTAATTTTTATGTTGAAATTTAAAATGGTAGAGATATTGCTTGTAAAAATATATATATATATATATATATATTATTTGATGAAAATTATTGTGAAGAGATTTGCAGAGAAAGGAGCTTTGTAACATAAATGAACCTTAACACACATAAAATGTTGCCAAATTATGTAAAAGAGGAATTTGATTGGAATTGCGAAATTGAGTATATTCAGTATATTAACGACTGGAATTTGGATTTAAGTTGTTCAATTTCTATGTTGAAAACTTAGAAGGTTAAGCTATTTATTTTCTTTTTCTTTTTCTTTTTCCTTTAAAAGTTTGTCGTACACTTTTGAACGGGAAAGTATCTGTTGAGTCATTGAAATGCAACCTCAAATGATTAAGTAGTTTGGGTTGATGAATATATGGTGGCAATATATATAAAGTAGAGTCATTATTAAGAGAGTTGTTCGTTCCTCTTGTCTAGGCAATAGTGTAGCTAAAAGGGCTATTGAGAGGTAATTAGGTGGAACAAAACATTATTTTGGGAGCTTACCATTTAAGTGGATAATGTCCTAACTAATTTATTAATTAATATTTTTTTGAAATTTTATATTTTTATATATAGATTATTTTAATAATAATTATGTTGATTAGTGGATACTTTGTTAAGTAAATTTCTTCATTTTTAAGTTATAAGACTATGGTAAAAAACATTTACGTCATGGCATATGAATGTTTTACCCCTTATGAGATATATTTTCAAGATTGACAAAAATCATTTTTTATTATTGTTGGCAATTTTTGATTATTCAATAAATGCAAGTACAAGCATTAGATATGAAATTTTTTTGGCAAGTTTTGATACCTAAAAACTATTCATGCAAGTTTGATTTCAAGAATAGAAATTATATTTTAATGATGATGATTTTCTTGCATGTTTGAAAATGAATTTGAAGGAAATTTTATGCAGAACACTGATTGCTAACGGTAATGCCTTCAGCCCTTGGCACACCATGGTCAATGACTAGCTAGTTTGATTTTCGTAAGCTCTGTTATCACGTTTGTTATTCATGGATCTCATACTCGTGTTTGTTTTTCATGGCTTTAAGTCACGTTTAGTTAGCATTACCCTTATGGACTGTGTGTCATATTTATTTTATAGCTCAGGTTGCATTTGGTTACTTACTCTCATGGATTATGTATCCGCATTTGTCTTTATGGCATAAGCTACATTTGGTTATTTGCCCTCTTGGGCTATGTGTCCACATTTATGAATTGTTTTGATAAATCTTTAAAAATATGAATTTGTAATTAATTGATGATTTCACACTCTTAATGTTTTTTTTAGTAAATGTTATTATTTTCAATTATGCATTTATTTAATTATTTTGACATGTCAAGATCAAATGTTAAGTTGCTTTATTGCTATAAATTTAATGTCTCTTGATATTGAAGTTATATAGAACTTTTATTCCATGCTTACAAATTTGTTTACTTTGAATTGCTTTCTCTTCAATTTATGTAACTATTATATTTTGTTCATTTTACTTGTGAAAAATCCTATGGTTGGGACGTTAGTCATTAAAAATTATTATTTTGGTCTCAAGTATATTAGTTGATGTTGTATCTTTCGCTAATTCTTATGGGGCTGTAGTATTCCATTAAAACGAAGAATGGTAGATCAAATCAATTTTAATGTAAATTTAAATTTATGTATTATATTTTATAAACTCTTATGTCAGGTGCCCCACATAAACTATAGTTAGGGTTCTCGCCTCTATTGTTTGTATTTTGTTATCTACTAGTGGGAATAGAGTTCTTTGCTATTGTTATTGTTTTGTAAAATGATTGTCAAATTGTTTTTGGGAGAATTTATTGAGAGGGGAGGTTTTGCTAAATTTTTTTTTTTAACAAAAAGTCTAGAAATATTTTAATAAAAAAAATTATTGCAATGAATCCCAATCCCATTTCAATTGGATTAAAATATCAAATTAGAGTTTCATTGATTGAGACTTAAGAAATATATGTTTGCACATATATCCCATACTGGTCCAAGGCGTGATAGGATTAATCTAGTGATTATTGATCAACTGTTCATATAGGGTTTCAGCCTATAAATAGGCATGATTGCAGACAGAATGAGAGTGCCAGGCTCTTGAGTTTTCGAGCCAATCCTTTCCTCCTCTACCTTCTCTGTGCCATGTATCTGCCTGAGTTTATTTCCTGCTAGTACTTGTTGTTCTATTGCCTTGCTTTACCTAAAGGAAGAGCTTGTTTAATTCTAAGGAACTGCTGGTCTACCATATCAGTGTGTTGGAATAATTTTTAAAGATAGTATCCTTAGGTATGACTCAAGCTTCATTTTCCTACCTGTCCGCTACAAAATTTCTATAATTGGAGCAGCCTGTTAACAAATGTTAAAAGATATGACTGTGATCATAAAAGAAAAGGGCCGGGTAAGAGGGAGGTTCTTCGTGGTACTACTGAGAATAATTGTGATTATTTTTTTGTATTAATTCTTTTTTATCAAACCATTCAAACCATTAAGTCTGAAACAGATAGTGCCGACAAATTAACCCGGATTCGAGTTAGGTCAGAAACGAGATAGCTTTTTCAAGCACATAATATATTTTTCATACTTTCTAAACTGTAGGAGTCGCAACAAGTGGTTTAGAAATGCCAGTTTAAATAACTTGTGTTATTCAAGTTAAACAATACTTTAAGCATAATAATATATATATAAATATATATATATATATATAGAGAGAGAGAGAGAGAGAGAGAAGGAAGCCTGTTGAGATGTATAATTTTACTGATTTTAGACTTCAGATACACATGAAGAAAAGGAAGGCACATGAAGCATTATTTCATTTATTATTTGATAAGTGCAAGGAGTTATATTAACTGTTTGCAACAAGTTGTCGCTTCATCACCATTTCGATAGAGTACGCTCTTTCATCCAGCAGTTCGATGATCCAGCTCTGTGAAACACAACAACGAAAGGGTTGTCATCATCAATAACCAAACGCCTGTTTCCTTTCTCATCCTTGGAAATCCCAAGAGCTGCACAAGAATATTCTTCATCACTGGGACAGAACACCATCTTATACGTCGTACCATGATAGGTCCGAATTTTAAAAGAAGCACGCACGATGTTTTGGTGCCCGACAAGTTTCACTTCCCTTGTCTCATCTTCTCTGCCCACAATCGTCCATGTCGCCGGCTTCTCAGCACACGTTGGAGGTGCAATGACCGTGAACTCCATAATGAAATTTGTAGGGAGATATGCGATTCTGTATGGAGATGAAAGTCTGGTGGGTAAGCCGTTGGATTGTTCAGAAGTGGTCTGGACAACGGTGAGAGGGCAAGATTCCTTTCCAGTAGCGGCGACACCCATGCCGCCGCCGTTTCCCTGACGAGCTGGGAGGATGTAGTATGAGCCGCCATTTCCGACGGGGTTGCCTTCAGTGTCAAGCACTAAATCAGCTTGGGTTGAGGTGAAGGCGAAGACAAGGAAGAGGGCAAGCAAGGTGATCTTCATTGCTTGAGATGATTTGGCTACGAGAGGGTAAGGTTTTTTCTGTGTGATGCGGTGGTGTGGAAACGAGAAGATGAAGGGTACTATTTATAGACGCACTTGATGATTTGGAGGGGTAATTTGGGTATTCGATTGTTATTAACATTAAAGTTATTAGCTAGTTGATTAATTACGCAGCTTCATGTTTGGGAAAAATAAATTGGTCAAAAATAAAAATGACTGGGAAAAATAAGACAAAAGGCGGGCAGAAATAGATAAGGCACTTGATTAATCTTTTGAAACTGGGAACTCCGCGTGATTCGTGAGGGATGAAAATGAAATGGATTAAAGAAATAAAAAAAAATAAAGTTTCTATTTTCGCATAATAAATTGATTACATATTTATTAAGTTACTCCCTTCATTAAAAAATATAAGATAATTTTTGGAAGATTGGATGTCAAAAATATAAAATATTTTTATGTTTTAAAGTATAATCATTGCCTCTTTTCCAAAAGTGTCCTTAATTTATTTTTCCAATTAAAAGTTTCCTTAATAAATAAATTATTTTATATTTATTTTAGAGTGAAACATTATATTAAATAAAGATAAATATGAAAAGGCAGTATTAGTTTGAAGATAAATAATTACTTTATTGAGGGTGAGATTCAATTAAGAATGCCTTATATTTTTTAATGGAGGGAGTATTATTTTTCCATGGGAAAACTCAATATCAAAAATCACCACACCCTCCACAAATTATAATTCTCAATCTCATAAATATGGTTGATCTAATTCTTTTTTACATTTTAATCATTTTTATTTTTTTATTTAATATATTTCATTATCTCTCTTTCCAACTAAACTGTCTTCAAGTTTCATTTCTCAATTAATCATACCATAATGAAGCTTATATACATATACTAATAAGTGGATATTTTACTAAGATTTATATATACTTTTTCCACCCTTTATTTATTTATTAAATAATGAATGGAAAAAGATGAATATGGATAAAAGGCCTCACTTTACACTTCTGGTGGTTTTTCAGGGTAAAGGGATAAAATAGCATGAAAAAGAGCCTAAAAATGTAAGACGAGACTCAATGCCCAACAATCGGGCCCAAAAGAACATCTTCATTCATAAACAAGCTCAACTCAGATATTCTCCATGCATGGAAGTATCTTCTCCATGCATGGACATAACATACCATGGTGAGAACAAAGTCCTATGAAGCATGACCATGCATCAACATATCATCTCCATGCACGACCATGGGATCTTTCTCTATTATCTCCTTCTATAGATTTTGTTTATGTTTTTATTTGGAATTTTTAGTTTAAAGTTTATGAGTTATTTCTAAACTCCCAATCAAAGTAGGAAGTAGCTTAGTTGGGATAGATTTTTCTCTTTTATTTTCTTATTTTATTTTCTTGTCAAACATGAATTTTTGTTTATTTATATTTACACTCTTCTTCTTTATAGCCTTGTTATATATGTGGCTAGTATATAATTTTTTTGTGGGCTATTCGAAGAATTGAGATATGAAGAGTTACCCTAGACCTAAAGAAATAAATACATATAACTAAATTAGAGATAATTTAGGACATGGTGGCTTAAATTGTAGCTTCATTGTTTATTTAAGGTCTCAATAAGATTAGCGAGAGCTAATTCAACCTTAAATAAATGCATCCTAATATACTGAGAGGTAATTGGGTTACCTTAGTAATAATTGCCACTATAAATAAAGAGAAGATAATTAACTGAATTAGAATAAATCATCCTACCACATGAATCTTAATCGTTGGCATTTGTTTGATTGGTTGGTTCATCATTTTATCATTGCTTTTATTTTGTGTTATCTAATTAAATATTAAATCTTCTTTCAAAACTATTATTTATTTTTATTAAATAACAAAGTTATTGCTTTCCCTTGAGTTTGACTCCTAGAATACTCCAAAAATTATGACTATATCAATCCCTTACACTTGCAGGAGAGATCATGTACTACCTCAGTTTCGAATTATAATACAACTTTGGAGGTATTTTATTATTTTTGTTGAGCTACAAAATTGAATAAAATAAAACAAGATGAACAACATCGTGAATATTATGATTGAAAGTGAGAACAATATAATCCCTCAACCAAATCCGAAAACCACTTTGAGGTGAAACATGAGATGAGGTCATTTGTTAACTTCTCTCATGAGATAGGGCTTAACCCCCCCAACCTCAAATAGAATATGATGCCTTTTAAAGATTTTAGGATCATCAACAATTAAGTGATTAGCACTAATCACTCCTAATATTTCAACATTCCTAAAATATAAGATAAGCTGATAAAAATAAGATTTTATTAATAATTTTTTTAATATTATCTTCAAATGAAGACAGGATTGAAATGATTGTAATATAATGGTTAAGTATGTAAGGGTATTTTAAAAATTTATATTTTTTAAAAAGTAAATTTGTAAATTGTTATTATTCAACTTTAGTGATATGGATAGTTGTCTTAAATTGTCTTATTATTTGGGATGAGGAGGATATGTTAGGATTCCAATTTGTGGGGCTAAATCTGTCTCTCACGATTCCCTTTCAATGAAACCTTGTCGCTCCAGGTGTGCGGTGGTGGTGAATGAAAAGGACATCGCGTGAGTGGGAAAAGATATCACCAACTTTTCGATGACGCACATGTTCAGAGCCGCCGCTCAAAAATATTTTCTCTCCATCTATTTTGTTGTCATAATTTTTTTTTATTGTTGCTCCTAAGTACTTTTTCTGTTTTAAATTTCTAGTTATAATAATGACTTGTTTTCCGTAATACCCTTTAAAAATTCTAAAGAAGTTAAAACTTAAAATGTTATTGTATTTCCTGGGTTGGTAACGCCAGTATGTAACTTAAGCAGAATAAATTTTAGTTAGGAGGGGTCAAGATTACAAAGTAAAAAATTCCTATAAAGAATTTCGACAACTTGACTATTACAAAAATAAGAAATTTTTTATTTTTTTGAAAGACAATTCTCAATCATAATTTTTTAATTTTTGAATAAATAATTTTGAAGTAAATATCAAATATAACATTCAAGGTATTTTGAGATTTTTGTTACAATATTGCTTCACAAAGTTTGTTAGTAATTCTCATAATTTTATTCATCAAATGTAAAATAAAACTATAATCACATGACATTAATACGAGCATATATAGCATCACCTTGATAAGAATTAGATCATATGAAAACTATATTTTCAAGAATTGAAGCAGTTGCACTATACTTGCATAAAAGGCTATATATAGAATTAAAATGAAAACATCATCAGGTGTCTTCAAGCTACTATAATGTGCTAACTTAATCCCTTCCTCTCTAAATCTCATCATTTTCGACCAAGTTATTGGGAATTTGAAATACAAAAATATCTTGTAATTCATCATTGCACTTAGAGGAAGAACATATGGCATTAACAATCATATTCAAGTTTTAAAAGAATGAATGTAGATCAACTAGTTTTTTACTTGCAGCAATAAGAGCTATATTTAATTGATCAACTAAACAGTGTATGTAATATTTTAAGGATTAAAAATATATAACCCCTACATTTTATTTTAAAAAAATGAAGTTGGGAAGCCATATCTCCACTACTAGGCATGATGGTCTTGGGATAAGAAGCTCTTGCTGCAAGCATGTCCTAGAGGATTGTAAATATCATTGGGGAAAAAAGTGGCGAAGGCTAGTTAAGCTATCATAATCTTGTTGGAGACATAACAAAATTGAAAAAGTAAGCTATATATATATTGACACATGACACTACACTACAAAAAAGCAAACTTTTGGCGACAATGTCCAAAAGTTGTCACTAAAAGTTTTTAATAGCGACTGTTAAAGGTCGTCACTATAACAATTGTCTCTAATAGTTTTTGACCGTGACAAAATAAAGTAGACTTTTGGTGGCGACATTTGTCACCGTCAAAAGTTTTTTTACCACTAAAAGTCTTTTTAGAGGTGACAAATGTCACCGCTAAAAGTCTTTTTGGTGGCGACAAACTTTTTTTTTTAAGAAATAATAATTTCTTGGGTGATGGCTTCTCAATTTCTCATCTTATGTTGTTTGGTTTTTAGTTTTATGGAGAGCTAAATTGTTGGTGTGATCAATTACAAACCATGATCTTAAATTTTAATTAGAATCTTTGATATTCAAAGAAGATTTTATTTTAGCTGTATTCTAATTTACTCTTCCTCTCTCTACCTTTGAATTTTATGCTTTAATTATTATTGCTGATTAGAGTAGCTTTATTGCAAGATTTTTTGATTATGAATTTTATCTAAGGTATATCATCTTAAGAGTAATTTGTCTAGCTTAGATAATTATCCATGCTTTGTTTCTGATGTAGTTAACTTAGAACAGTTGTTAGGTTGTGGGTTAAGGGAGATTTCAATTAATCTATAATTTAATTTCTTATTTAATTCTTGAATGATAATTTGAGAAATATATAATAAAATAGAATAATAAAGTTAAATAAAATTAATGTATTTGGTAGACGAGGAAGATTGAATTTAGGTGATTGGGTTGTGATTGATTGCGTTGCTTGTGTTTGGTAATTTTTCGTAGTTGAACTCATTTTTATTTATTTAATTTTAATTTAGTTTTTTAAATTAATTTCATCACACAAAAAAATCCCCCCATTACTTAGCTTTTCATAATTTTAAATCAAATAGTTAATCTATTGACTCATAGAGAGACAACCTAGGTTGCGCTTTACTACAAAATTTAATTTTTATTAATTTTGATGCTATTCGACAGTAGTGTCACTACTGGATTAGAAACTTGCAACTTTTCTTTCTATTACATCCCCTAGCATCTATCGATCCAAGATATTTGCCGAATCCATCACTTTTGATGAAGCCTATCATGGCCCAAAAATTAAACATGGCTAGCACTAGATATATGCACAAACATACATCCTTTAAGCCTTAATTAAGGAAACTTTAATCTAATATTTATTCATTCAAAATATGATGGTGAATCTTAATAAAATTTTCATTTAAACAAAAGATTCCTAAACTTTTTGTTAAAAATTTCAATACATCTTTTCCTATAAATAGGACATCCTAAAATTTCTACAATAGCAATATACAGACTAAATAAAAAATGCAAAGCTTTACTCCTCCACAATAGACAGACAAATAGATCACAAATCAGAATCCAATCTATAGTTAACGTAGAGCACCTAATCATAATTTCAAAATATAAAACATTATTAAACGTTTACATTGAAAGAAAGGTATCCTCAAACAATCTTTTAATCAATCCAGCAATGAGCCTCTCAAAGGTTTGTAGAAAGTATATCATCATCTATGTTATTTGAGACAAAAAATATTTTCAATGAATAACATTGCAATTTACAGTTGAAAGAAATAATGAAAAATAATATCAATGAGTGAATTATAAACTTATTAAAACAATCAATTATAATAATATAAACACATACCTCATAAATATCAACCCTAGCAACTATGTAAATGTATAAAGTATGAATATATGAATTCAATTAAAAATTGTTAGAAATTCAAGTTTCTCACCTTTAATTTTCACATATGCTTAAACACATTTGATTTATGTTTCTCAATATAAAATTCATATACACTAAAAATAACCATTTACTTTTCAAAATCAAACTTAAGGAAAATAAGCATAAAAAATTTTTTTCAGCACGACTTAATTAGAACAATTAATAAGCAAGGACACACACTTCATGAGGATAAATAACCAACAAGTATAAACACACAGTCTATAAGTATAATTAACCAATCAAGCATGATAGGAAGCCATGAAACAAGCCCAGGTGCAAGACCCACAAATAACAAGCATGAGTACTAAGATCACAAATAATAAGTATGAGTATGATGCTCATGAATACCAAGCTACTAGTTAGGATTTAACTAAGGTGCGTCAAGGGTTAATGGGATTACCGTTAGCAACTAGTGTTCTAATTCAATCCCACAATTTAAATAAAAGCATGTATAAGTTTAAAAAATCAACTTATTATCTCCTTTCAACATTATTTCTCACATTACTCAATATAAATGAATTCATCTATAATTATCCCTTAATGAATTATGATAAAACAAACATTATCAAATATCACAAATATTTTTGTATATTCATTTGAAGAATAAATCTAACTCTTTTCAATATATATCACTACAAAAGAGAAGAATAAATCTAACTCTTTTCAATATATGTCACTACAAAAGAGTGTCTTTAATGCTCTTCTATATATGAAACCATAGTAAGATATTTATTCTTTAGACAGTAAGAAATCAATATTAACATCATGAATACTTGTAAACATTCATTCGAAACCTAATTCCAATTCCTTTTATAAAATTTAATGTAATGCAAGAATTTCCAAAATATAGTAACTAATAACAAAAATAAATCATAATATCAGTTGGGTATATTATGTATGAACATGTTTAATCAAAATTTTAAGAAAAATAAATTTACTAATAATTAAGTTATTGGAATGCTATTCACTTACCTATTAAATTCCTAAATTTCAAAGATTTTCTTCCTTCAATTCCTATCAAGATCCTTTTTTTCCACATGTCCTATAAGGAAGGATATGAATAGATGAAATTTTAATAAATTTTTTTTATAAAATATAAAGACTTCTTTTCACTCTTAACATAATCACAATCCACTACCATCATTTAAAATTTCAAGACCTAAATTTGTGCTTTAGAATTTGTCCAAGTATTATCATTTATATTGCTAATTTCCTGCATATTGTTTTAGCCATGCCAACTTATTTGCTTGAGATATGATTCACTCTTAGGCTTGCATCAAACACCTTAAGTGCATTATTTCCAACCATTCAATTTAATTTTTCTAACCTTCTACCTCTTATCCAACAATTTATCAATAACCATACAATTTCCAAGAATTCAAAATTTTACATACATATTTTATAATCAAATTTCTTTGCAACCTCTAAGTTAAATTAATGGATCAATAACTTCCTAACTTATTACTCTATTAATCCAAAATGATCCAAAATACTTCTATAACCCGTTTTATCAACACGTTAAGTCCATACCAAAATGAGTCACAAAACAATACCAACAAAGTTCCCAAAATTCAATTACCCACACAATATCTTCATAAAAAAATTTCTCTACAAAGCTTAAGTTAGCCTCATGAATAAGTAGAACCCATATCAAATGCGTTCTCATAAGAATTGATGGAATGTCATAAAATATGTAATTTGATAAAACTCCTCTCAATAGACATTTTATCAAATGTCTTGCAAGCATTAATCCTTTAACTAATACCAAACTTCCTTTTCTTCATATTTTATTTTTCCCAAATTTCATTTCCAAACAACAATCAATCCAATTTGGGAAAGAATACTATTCTTCCTCCTTCATACAAGATCATTATCTTGAATAAAAGAAAGAAAATTCCAAATTTCAACAATCTAAGACAATTACACACATAGAGACAAATCGAGAGAGGGAAGAGAGGTGAGGTTTACTTACTAGCAGAGCAAATAATGTTGAATCAATTAGAGGGATAAATCAGTGTTGAGAAGGGGGAAAAACTCAGAGCTCACTCACACACCCAAACCAGCACTGTGTAGAGAAAAGGGAGAAGATTGAGGCTCTCCACTACCTACATGAGCACAATGAGGACACAAAACAAGGGGAAGAAATGTTGGCATTACATGAAAGGAGAAAAAATAGGGGCCAATGGTGAAGTAGGGAAGAGGATGAGTTGGAAACTTTGACCTCAATATTAGTGGATTCACGATGACCATCATAGCACTGGTGATGATGACAACAATAGATGGAGGCTATGGTCTGAAGGTCTCTCTCTCCCCCTTCTCTCTAACACTCCTATTGCTCTAGATCCTTTAAAGCTGAAGATGAGGGAAGAAAAGGCAATACTGATACATGCATTTTCCTATTTCAATTCTTTTTATCAATTAAATTTTTTATTAAACTAAGGGTAGTTTGGTAATTCCCCTGTGGCCTAAAATAAAAAATAAACCAAGGACCTAAAGATAAGGTATTGGTACAATCTCCACTAGAACAACTTTTCCTCTTAGAAAATATGTACTTATATATATATATTGTTAAAATACTTATTATAAATTTTAATTTTAATTCAATGTTGGGTTATTACAAAGTCACTCCTTCTAGTAATCTTCTTTTGCATAAAAGAATTCACATTCTTAGAGAAAAAGATTCTAGGTTCTTGCATATTTACTTTTTCCTTGAAAATAGCATTAAATTTCTCTAAGGTCATTAGCACTATATCCAATTGAGCTATACTTGCATCATAGAAGATAAGAAGGTCATCCATGAACATCAAATCATAAGAAATAGGAGTACTCCTCCTGGCCAATCTCACAGGCTCCTACCTTTTCTCATTAACTGCATCAATAAGAAGATGTGAAAGTTTATCTATGCAAAGAACAAATAAAAAAGGAGAAAGAGGATATCTCTATCGAAGTCTTCTTGAAGGATAAATCTCTTTCATCTTGTTTCCATTCCAAAGAATCATGGAGCTAGTAGTCTTGATACAATAAGCTACCACTTCAATAACGTGATGAGGAAAACCAATTTCCTTCAACGTATTAATGGCAAATGTCATGCCTTGAAAATAGAGGGTGACCAGCATGGGTGAGAACTACATCGCTCATTCTTGTAAGCCTTAAAATGAAAATTCATTTTGTTTTTTTTTAAGTTATATGGAATCCCTAACATTTTAAGACTAATTTCCATGGCAAAGCTTCAATGTTTTTGTAGAAATTTTGGCAAAACCTCTCCTATAAATAGGATCTCTTGAAAACTCTACAACACAAAAATTTTCATAAAATATAATATTAGTTAGGAGCTTAACTCTTTCCAGCCAACAAATAGTATATAAATCAAGATAAAGTCGTAGTAAAAATCTATATGGAGCAACTAATCTTTTTTCTAAATTAAAATACATAAGACTTAAATATTTACATCAAAAGGTAACAGTACCAAATAAAATTTTCACCCAATTTAGCTATATTGCCCTTCAGAGTTTGATGATAGAATCAGTGTTAACTAATAAATAATTGAAAATAAATTTTTTAGTGAATAGCATCCCCAAAGCATAATTTAAAAGAATTAATGTAATAAAATCAAATTGTTGTGTAAAATAATTGAAAAGATGATAATTCAATATAATAACTTCATAAATATGCAAATCACAACCATAAGCATAAAATGAGAGTAAATTGGAAACATTTTATTCTATCTTGTTAAAGAAAACAAATTACTCATACTAAAATTAAAATAGTATACTTATTAATTGAAACCATTGGAATTTTGAATGAATGGGTCAATCAAAATTCAAATTTTTAAGGACTTAACAGAACAGGTAACAAACGTGAACACACAGTCCACAAGAGTAAATAACCAAACATGGCTTATGCCACGAAAACAAACATGGACACATAGTCCACGAGGATAAGCAACCAAACCTAGCTTGAGCTATGAAAACAAATGTAAACACACAGTCCACGAGGGTAATACTAACCAAACACGGCCTAAGTCATAAAATCAAACACAGTTAGAATACCCACGCACAACAAACATGAGAACAAGGCCCACGAAATTCAAACTAGCTAGTCATTAACCAAGGCAGTAAGGGTTAATAAAACTATCATTAGCAACCAGTGTTTTGTATAAAGTTATCTTAGAAATCACATTTCAAACATGCAAAAGAAATAATTATTTCTTAAATAAATTTTTATTCTTAATACCAAACCTGCATAAATTGTTTCAAATATCAAAACTTGCCAATTTAATACTTAAGAGCAAATGTACAATCTTACATTAATTGTGTAACCAAGAAATTCTGAAATTCAATAAACAAAGATACTTTCATCAATATTAGAAATATATTTCTTGAGGAAAAAAATAAATGCACATAATACAATTTAATCATCCTTCATAATTATTTCATAATTTTCAAAACTAAAACAATTCATAAAAATAAAATATTTCAATAAAAGACTATTAATGAATAATTAAATGGGATGTTATTCACTTATTTGTTGAGGTTTCAATTTCCCTAAAGATATTTTTTCTCTAATTTTTATTAGGGTCCTATTCTTTCACACATCTTATAAGGATATAAATAAATAAAATTTTAATAAATTTTTAATTTATTACACAATCTCAACCAATCACCATCATTTAAAACTCCAAAACCAAAATTCATGTCTTTAGAGGTAGCTCAAGTATTATATCATTCCATTACTAGTTTCCTACAATTTATTTTAATTCATGCCAATGCATTTTTTTTTTGAAACAAAATTTTCTCTCAGACTTTGCACCAAATACCTTAGGTGCATTATTTCTACCCATTCAATTTAAAACATCTGACAATTTACCAATAACCATACTAATACCAATAACCAATAAAATTTCAAAATATTCAAAAAGAAATCAAGTTTTATTCCTCTAACAAGCATTGTAACAAACATCTTATAGGTATTAATTTCAAATTTTACACCTAAGCTCTTCTCTTTCAAATTCATTCTCACAATTGCTCAAGATTAACCAATCCAATAGAATCAATTTTGCTTAAATATTTTGAGCTATATATATATATATATATCATTATTAAGCCTCATGATAGATTTTCCAGCTCAATTTGAATTTCTTTCTTCTTCCACATTCAACATGAGCTGCAAAAAATCATAGAAAATTTGATATTCTCAACAATATCATCCCAGCCACTCACACACCAAATTATATAAAGAGAAGTAGGAGAGATTGAAGCTTCTGACCTTAGATAAATCAACAAGCATGAACAGGGGAAGGAAGAAAAAACAATGTGTACACAAGGAAGGGAGTAAAGGTTGTTGTTGAGCACAAAAGAAGGTGAGCATATTGATGACTGATAAAGGAAGTAAAGGAAGTAAAGGAAGTAAGCCATCTAACTCACCCATATAATCATGCTAGCAATGAAGAAGTACAGCCTCATTGATTTGGAACAAAGGAGGAGAAAAGAAATAGAAGCCATGAGTTTGACGGACCAGCAATATATAGAGCTACAGCAAACACGCCTACAATAATCACAAGTGAAAAAGAAAGAGGTAAAGGATCAATAGAAGATTGGAAGAGTGGCAGAATAAAAACTCCTCTTCTCTTTATTGGTCTCCAAAAAAATCAAAGAAGGGAAGAGTTTTAAAAAAAATCTGATAGACATAAGGATAGTTTAGTAATTTCTAAAAGCATGAAAACAAAATAAAATTCTCTTTTTTTCTTAGCCAGATTCGAACCTTAGAACTATTGGGAGAATATTTGCTCAGTTGCCACTACAACAACTTTCCTTCATGTCATAATAATTCCAAAGACTAATATAATTCCTACTAAAGCACATACTTATATATTTAATTTAACTTAAAATTCTTGGGTTATTACAGCAAAGTTCCAATTAATCCTATTATAAGCTTTTTCAAGATCAATATTGGTGGCCATTAAACCCTTCTTTATTGCCATTCTTGCCATAGTATGCTCAATCTCTCTAGCAATGATAATATGCTCAATCTCTCTAGCAATGATAATGTTATTGTGAATATTTCTACCAAGAATAAAGCTTGACCGATTTGGGTAGGCAAACCTATTCATGAATGGGTTTAATCTATTAATAGTAATGTTACTCAACCCTTTATAAAGGACATTACATAAAGAAATAGGTCAAAGTTATGAGACACACTCCAGATTATCCACTTTAGGAATAAGCACAATAAGAGTTCTATTAATATAAACAATTCTTTGAGGCTTATCCTAAATTTTCTTGATGAAATCACATACATTAGCTCTAATAATATCCCATTTTTTGTGATAGAATATTGCTTGGAACCCATCTTCACTAGGACTCTTGAACCCATTCATAAAGAATAATGCTTTCTTAATTTCTTCATTGGTCGGATACCAATCTTCTTCAAGAACTCTATTCTAATAGTACACAAACCTTGATTAGTCTTAATCCAAGTCCTCTACACCATCTCTTCCTCAAACAAATCATGGTAGAAATTTAGTTAGAGTTGACAAATCTCAAAACTATCACAAATCCAAACACCATGGTCATTCTTTAGCATAGTAATTTTATTGACGCTTTTCCTTATCAAAGTTTCTGTATGATAATACCTTGTACTATGATATCCTTGAGTAATCTAAAGACCTCTCCATTTCTAAAACCAAAGCACTTCTTAGGCTAAAGTCTCCTCCAACTCTCTAGAAAGTTGAATTTCCAAGTCTTCTAAGAGAGGATTATATTGATTTTCCAAAGCCTATAGATACCTCTAAGTCTTCTTAAATTTATCTCCTTTCTATGATTAATCTTTTTGAAAACTTCTCTATTCCATCTTCTAAGTTTAGATTGCATCTCTTTAAGATTAATGCTAGCATCCTCCTCATCTTTCCAATTTGAAACAAGGAAATCTTTAAAGCCATCTTGCGAGCTAAACTCCTTCAAAATGAAAGGGATGGGTATAGTGCTCACTACTAGCCAAATACATATTCATTAAAATAGAATGATGATTCAAACTAACACTTGGCATAACTCTCAAATTAGCCTCAAGGAAGCTGTTGCAATTTATTAGTACAAAGAAATTGTCACACCCCAAAATTAGGCTTGACTGACACGGGATATATATACAAACATACATCCATTAAGTCTTGATTAAGGAAACTTTAATCTAACATTTTAATTTATTTACAATAGAATGGAAAATCATTGTAACATTTTTTTAATATCAATAAAATATTCTTGAATTTTTTGTAAAAATTTTGATAGGACCTCCCTTGTAAATAGGACCTCTTGAAGTCTTTGCAATAGTAATGTATAGTCCAAATTAGAAATGTGGAGCTTTGGTCCTTTAGAATAGACAGACAAATAGATAATAGACTAGAATCTTATATATTTATTGTTAACATGGAGCACCTAATAATAATTTTAAAGTATAACACACAATTAAACATTTACATTAAAAGGAAAGTATCTTCAAATGGTCTTCTCATCAATTCAACAATGAGCCCTCAAAGATCAATAGGAAGTAGATCATCGGCTATACTATCTAAGACCAAAAATATTTTCAGTGAATAACATCCCAACAATAATTAATTGAACATGAATAAAAGGAAAGTTTGAAACAATTATGTAAGTGAAAGAGACAGTGATCTTCATAAAAATTTAATAAATTTCAGAATAAAAAGATTCTATATAACTTTAAATGAAATCTTGAACCATTAAATTATCATATCAAATATTATTATCACTTGATTTCAAGGAAACAAATAAACAAAACAAATAATTATAAATAGATTACTAATTAAAACCAATGGGATATAAAATTACCAAATAATCAAATTCATATTTATGTGAACTTATCAGAATACTTAAGAAATGTGGACACAAAATCTACAAGAGTAAACCATCGAACGTGGCTTATGCCACAAAACAGACATGGATACATAGGTACAAGACCGACTAATAATAGATGTGAGAATAAAGCTCACGAAAATCAAACTAGCTAGTCATTAACCAAAGTGTATCAAAGGCTAATGGAACTGCTACTAGAAACTAGTGTTTTGTAAATAGTCCCTTTGAAATCAATTTTTCAAACATAGGAGAAAATAATAAATTTTCAAATTATAAATTCCTGTTCTTAGTATCAAATTCGCACGAATCACTTAAAATAATTAATCTTCTAAATATGAAGATTCATAACTAATATCTCATAACCCTTTCACAATTTTCATGATTGACCTTATTGAATAAAGGACTAATAAATCTTTAAGAACAATTTCATCAATCTTATATGTATATAACATGACTTTAAGAGCTAGAGGTATTTCATCAACAAAAATAATCAACGCTAGAAATATATAAATACACACGCACACGCATGCGCATGTGTGTAGTTGTTAATTGTTGAAAATAATAGTTTGATAAAAATAAAATTTTCTAATAGGTTATTTGGGACATTAATTATGCACTTACTTGAGCTTAAGACAATAGTTTGTTCCTTCTAAAGTACACCTCTCTCAATTCTCCCTTAGCTACTCTATTACCCAGACAAAAAGAATAAATAACTTCTTTAATGATGACTCTTCTTCATATATCTCTAATGGACATTCATTTCTTCCACAATTCTCTCTAGTACACAAAGTTGTAATATTCTATGAACACATAATTTTAATAAACAAGACCTATGTTCGCATATGCACTCTCTTCCCAACATCTAACTTGAAGCCATGGTTTTCATTTTAAATATTTAAAGGTTTGAATAAATATAATAAGCTACATTATCTTTGCAATCAAATTTCTATACAATGCCAAACTCAATTCATGAGATAATAGCATCCATACCATTTATGTCTTCCAAGGAATTTGATGAAATTTCAAGAAATACAAAATTAAGCAAAACTCTCCTAATGGACATGTTATTTGATACCTTATGGGCCTTAATTATTAAGCTAATATTAACCTTTTTCTCCTAGATTTCAACTTCCCTAAAACCTTACAATATCAATAATCCAATCATTTTCAATTAAAACTTTCTATAAATTTCAACTCAAATCAAGTTTTCCCTTTATAAACAAGTATATAGAGTCACAGACAGCAACAATAGAGGAGAACAATTTTTGCAACTTCAATCATCAATTCACTCTCTCTAGCATAGAATCATCAAGAAGGAAAGCTCATGAAATTTAAATCTAATTTCTTCATCTTACATTAACCGATATAAGAGAGAAATTAACTACCAAAAATAATATTCTTAAACTTAAATATTCAATGTGATTAGACCCCTTTCTATTGCCACCAATCATATACGAACATAATAGGGAAAAGAAATCACAATCTCTAGCCAATCTAACACACACACACATAGAGTAATAAAGAAATGAAGAACTAAAATTCTTTACCTCTGATCATCATCAACACAAAAAGGAAGGAGAAGAGACTTGCAAATTATAAAAAGGAGGAGAGGGAGCTAAAACTCAAAATTCACACACATGCCAACCAATGTTGCATACCAAGAAAAGAAAATCGATGTTTCCTCCTGCCACACAAGCACAACATCACCGTAGAACTAGGAAGGAGATCTAAATGTCATCGTTGCATGAAAGGAGAGAAGATGAAGGATTGACACATGAACAAGGAAGGAATAGGGAAGAGATTCCAGTGCACCCACAATTATTTACAGCAATATGGATGGCGAGAAGCTGGGAATGAAGATAGAAGGAAAGAGAGGAATGGTGAGTATTCCTTTATGATTTTAGCTCCCACATCTCTCTTTTAAATGATATTACCATCAAGAATGCTAGAGGAAGTTTTCTAATTGCATTTCACCTGTGTTGCTTTTCTTGTGTTTTGTTTCTTAAAATAACAAAAGGGAAAAAATGGTAATTTCATCCAAGATTGAAAATAAAAACAAAACTCCCCTCATACATCAGCAAGATTTAAATTAAGGACTTGATAAAAGAGTTTTGTTAACACAATTTTCACTAGACCAACATTCCCTCTTGATATATCTACTCCAAAAATTCATCAAAATACAATCAAAATAATTAATCATAAATCTTAATCGTAGAAAGGACAAAAAACTTCCTTTTTGTGATATATTTTGCCCTAGTTTTAGGATAGTTTAAGATAGAATATATATCGGTAATTTAGGATGGACGTTGGTTGTAATAGCCTAAATATATATATATATGTATAGATAAATAAATAAATAAATAAATAAAATAATAATAAGAATATATAAGTTGGTGTTTTAATAATAATTATATTAATTTTGAGAACATGTGTAGCAAGAAGAAGACTTGGTGTAATGGTTACTCTATAAGCACTTATGTAAAAGGTCATTAGTTCAAAATCTCTGGAGCAATGGTTACTCTATAAGCACTTATGTAAAAGGTCATCAGTTCAAAATCTCTGGAGCACAAGGAGGAATTTTATTTCTGTTAGTTTTAGCCTATATGAAATTACGATCATGCCCTCTTCCTCATTTGATAAATTCTCTTTTACTTCTTTATCTAGTTAGTGCACAGAGAGAGAGAGAGAGAGTGTGTGTGTGTGTGTGTATGTTCAATATTGCTCTCTAATCTTCTACCATAATCGACCATCTCTCCCCTCTTTACTCCTGGCTATCACCGGTGATGGAGGAGGCTCACCACTACTCAGTGATATTCAGATGCTCCTTCATGTATGCGAACTCTGTTTTTTTTTTCTTTCTCGATCTGTTGGTTTCCCTGTGTCATTCACGTTTGAGTTGTGGATGGAGTAAAGGACTAGATCGTTGAACCTAAAAGGTTCTTCTCATGAGTTCTTCCTTTCCCAGTTCAGCTTTGAGTCTCATTATCCCTTCCTGTCTGTGCTCCCTGTTTTTGTGTCTTCTTTACGTGCTGTCTACCCATGTTGTTATATGCTGAGAAGTCACCAAGTATCAAGTACTGGAGGGCTGTTACTGTGAGCTCATATTGGCACGGCTGAGTTAGTCTCCTTCCATTATTGGTTGTAGTGATAATGTTCTGCTTATATCTCCCCAGTTCAATTGTAAGTTTTTCCCTTTTCTTCTTTATATGTGCATTGCCAGTTGCTGGAAGTAAGGGAGCTTCAAGACTCACCTTCTCTTGGTTAATATATGTGTGATTTGATTATTAAAGTTGAAAAAGTTTGGCACCCCTATTAGTGTGGCCATGCGTGCATGAGGAGGAAGTAGAATCTTAATTTAAATAGAAATTAAAAGTGTAGAAGGAAGGAGATGATGTTGTAGCTTGGAGTTTTCAATTGAAAATAAATGGATTATTCATATTGTAAGGGTTGTGGAAGCTAAAATCTAAGAGTAAAGATTAATTTTAGCTTGGAAAATTATGCCCATAAATTGTTCAATAAAATGCATAGTAGGAGACATATGCTAGTAGAGAAGCTATTAAATTATGAGTGATAATACTTGGGTCAACTTTTAAAGCATGCATATTAATTTTAAAATGATGGGGTTGATTTGGAATTGTGTTAAAAATTTCATTTATTTATATCTTAATAGGGTGTGAGGAAGATCAAGACCCTGACCAGAATTAAAGGAAGGATACTTTTGAGAATTTAAAGCTCTAACAAGTAAGTGAATAGTATTCCATTTAATTTAATTTTTATAGCCTTTTTCTAAAATATTTTATTCTTATGAATTACTCTAATTTTGAAAATTATGAAATATCAATCAATGAAGGACAAATGAGTTATGATATATGTATTTATTATTTTCAAAAAGTGTATTTCCAACATTGATGAAAGTATTTTTGTATGGTTGTTAAGCGTTGGAATGTATTGACTATTTAATTACTGCAAGTTTGGTATATTAGCTATAAAGTATAATTTTCACAAATTTTGAGAATTGAAACAATTCATGCGAGTTTGGCATTTGAGAATGGTAATTTTATTACAGTAGCAATTATTCTTCTCTTATGTTTGAAATGTAATATTTAATGGTAATTCTATTAGCCTGTAGTGCATTGTGGTTAAATTCTAGCTAGTTTGTTTCATGAGTTTTGTTCTCACATTTGGTATTCATCGGCTTTGTACCCGCGTTTAATTCTATGGCCTGAGCCATATTTGTTTATTTATCCACGTGGACTGTGTGTCCATGTTTGTTTTGTAGCAGTGGCTGTGTTTGGTTACTTATCCTCATGAACTGTGTATTTACATTTATTTTAGTAGCATAAGCCACATTTGGTTATTTACCCTTATAGACCATGTGTCCACATTTGTAACCTGTTCTATTGAGTTCTCAAAATTTTAAATGTTGATTAATATGTGTTTTCAAAATTTACATGATTTTGGCTGGCAATTATACCACTCTGAGTTATATGTGAGTAAATTGTTTTCTTTAAGCATGATAACATAAATTGCTTTTAATTTACTCTCATTTTACAATTATGGTTATGACTTACAGGCTAATAAATTTGTTTTGTGGAATTATTTTTAATTAGTTTACACCATTATTACAATTTGTTAATTTAAGTTTCAAAAATTTTACTTTGGGAATGCTATTCACTAGAAAACTTATTTTGGCCTCAGATTTGTTAGCTGACACTGACCCTACCATTGACCTCTGAAGGGCAATATAGCTACATTGGGTGGAAATTTGGTTGGTACTATTGCTTCTGATATAAATATATAAGTTGTATGTATTTTGGTTTAAAAGAAAGATTAGTGCTCCATATAGATTGTTGTTAGGGTTTTATTTTGATTTGTATATTGGTTGCTGGCTGGAGGAAGCTATGCTCTTAATTTATACTATCATTTGTAAAAAAAATTTGTTGTAGAATTTTTGGGAGATCCTAGTTACAGAGGAGGTTCTACCGAAATTTCTACAAAAACATTGAAATTTTCTTGTGATAAGTAATATTATAAGTGTTATAAATTATATATAATCTGATCATTTTAAAAAAATGAACAATGAATTGAATTTTTATGTTAAGACTTACGAGAATGCACGATATAGTTTGTACCCATATCGATCACCCTCTATTTTCGAGGCGTGACATTGGTGTCACAAAAGTGTTCCAAAATTTGTGATGAATTGCATTGTCAAAAATCTGTCCAAAAAGTTTATGAAGGAATTATCTGTTACAAATGCTTGCTAATATTTGTGAAGAAAAGTTTGCACAAATGTGTTTCAAAATTTGTTAATGGCTATATTGTCACAAATCTATGCCTAGAAGCAAACAATTTTTAATTATTTATTTAATTTTTGTTTTTATTTTTGCCTATTATTACTTTAAAACCTCAACCTATAACAATAATTTTATATAGAAAAACAAGCAAAATTATAATAAATCTAGCTTAAAACATTAAGAACAAAATATCTCATCTAGTACATAAAATATAATACAATCATGCTCAAATGTCAAACCATAGTGAAATCTTTCAAAAGCATTTAAAATAGGTAAATAACACCATAATCATTAAACATAATTAAATAGTGAGCTTCATCATGTTCATGTTCACCCTACACAGGTGGCATACGCTTGGCAAGATATTCATATTCTTTTGCAAATTTTAGAGCTCTTGTTGCTATTCATTTATTACTGACTCAAGCTTTTTGTTCATCTCTGTCAAAGCATTCACACACTTTTGCAAGTCATTCTCAAAATATGGATGAAGTCCTGTATAATAAGAGGCATCCTTTATAGAATAAGAGCCATGATATGAAGGAGCCCCAAATCTAATGCCAAAAATTTGTCCCCTCTTATTAACACTACCAACAGCATTTAAGCAAAATTCTATATTTCCATCATAGTCTTCTTCTTCTACTTCTTCAAGAGGCGTGTAACATCCAAAAAATTTTATGACCCAAATTTAATTTAAAATAAAATATTTATAATTAAATTAAAACTAACAATAATTTGATAAAGGTCTAGAGTTTAAACTTTACTAAGTAAAAGTTTGATTTTATTTTATTTTTAACTATGAGGAAAATTACCAAAGTTACCTCGAGCTTTTGTGTTATAACAAAAAGATTTGGGCCCTTCCTTGTAATTTTCCTTAATTTTTATGATCATTTTTAGATACAAATTCATGCAGAAACAGAAGAAAAACAAAGAAGGAAAGAAACTAAACAAGAAATGAACAAGAGCAAGAGAGAGAGAGAGAGAGAGAGACAGAGGAAGATGAAAGGAGGAAGAGAGGGAGCAAGCTCTCAGATCTAGGAGGTTTTACGGTGTTTGTGAGCTTGTTTACATAATAGAAAAGCTCCCTACTTCAATCATCTTCTTTTTTCCCTCTTAGCTTTCTTGAGTTTTTGGAAGAAGTAAATTCTAGATTTTGATCCCAAAAGCTTTGTTCTTGTAAGCTTTAGTTTCCTTAGGTCCTAACGAGATTGTTTTGAGTTTCTATATGGTACTCTAATATTTTGAGTAGGCAATTAGATGAAAAATGAAGTTTTAGGGAAAAAAATCAAACCCTAAGGGATTGAGTTTTTCTCATCAATGATTTAAACCTATTGATTGGGTTATAACCATGTTATTTGAAGCCAATAAGGTTTAAATTAAGCTTTGGTTATTATTATAATGGCTAATTGTAAAAGTTGGTAATGCTAAGTGAAAGTTTTTAGTTAATTAAAAATTGCAAAGTTTGGAAATTGGCCCAATGGTGGCTAATAAATAATTTTGGTGGTTAAGTAGTACTTTGAAAATGGTTGGTTTAATATATGGACTATTAGGTTGGATTATGGCTCATTGACCCAAGTTGTGTGGTATGAGTTATAATCTTCTTTTATGCTATTTGCCTTGAAAAGTGATGTGGATCACTTATACATTATAGGAAATTATTGGTGGAACTTATTGAGAAGTTAAAGAACAAGCCAAGTCATATTTTTGTACAAGGAGAAATCCTTTTAGTACAAAAGGTTGAGATAAATGGGAAATTTATATATTTTTTATTGCTTTGTTTAGCTATTTTTAAGTAAATAATATTATCTAGCATGCATTAAATGTTTTAAACAATTGAATGCAAATAAATTTGTTTTATATAGGCTAATGAACCGCTTAAGGAGGAATTATAAGTGTTATACTACCTTAAAGTGTTAAAATGATCAATACTCAAGGAAGGTAAAAAAGGGTAAGAGGCATGATCTCGGTAGGAGTTCACTAATTGAGAGATGTGTTCTTGTGATACTTTATGGCATACTATCGGTACTTAGTGTTGCCTTACTTATTTATGAGCTCAGTTCATTAAAAGAGTTAGTGGATTGAGTGTTTGACACCTCTCAATGAGGGAAAGGATCTGACATGAGAATTGTGAGGTTTAGTGCCTAGACTAAGGTAACCCTTACATGAAGAGTAAGTCAGGTTGACTTTGGAAGGAAGTTAGTTTTGACTTTTCAAGATCCACGTCAAAGGGGCACATGTAGTTCGATAGATCAGATCATGCCTTAGTTTATATTTTGTGCTTGTAGAGGTATAGTGGGTATAAGGTTTATATATAAGCTAAAAAGTGCCAAGGGCATTCTATTGGTTAGGAAAGGCTGTATCGGCCTATCTCATACATTCAGGCATTTTAATTAGTTAATTATATGATATTTTAAATATATTATTTATTTATTTCACTATGGCTTTCCTTGTAATAAGGAATATCTTTTTCTCTATTACTGAGACTATAGTTGTCTCACCTCTTTCTTTTTAATATTTTCAGGTTCAAGTGAAGGATCTAGTGGTAGATGGAGAAAGGAGCAAAGATAGAGGTTGTTTGTGGATTGTAAAGAACTACAACCTCTTTCTTTTGAGCAAATATATTGTGATGTATTTAGGATTAAGGTACTAGTAGGATGTAATTATATGTGTGTGTGTGTATAAATATGTGTGAATTGTATGCCTTCATATGAATTTTTGTCTGCTTGTAGACTTGTGACTAGGAAACTTGGTTATGACATATGATTTTGATAGATTAATTTAGTAGACCAAGTTTCCACCATAAGAAAAGGTTTATTTTTGTTTTTATGTAAATATGTGTGATTTTATACGCAAATGCAAAGTGGTTGCATTGTGAATTATGTGGTATAGGCAAACATACACCTTAGATAGAGAGAGTGAGTGTGTAGATTCCATAGGGATCTCTGAGTCAAGTGAAAATATTTAGCATGTGCATTTATTAGTATATGGTGTTTGTATTGGTTTTTGACTACTTTTGTATGATTTGTGTATTTTAGGGTCCATTTTGAAAAATGGTACTTGGTGATCAAATTTTGATATAAGAGGATTTTTTATCATTTGAATGTTCTATTAGGTACTCTTAGCCCTATTTAAGTATCCAAAGTGTTATCATAAGTTTGTGACCCTTAGGATGAGATTTGAATAATTTTAAAAATGATTTTTACCAAAGAGTTATACTTTTGCATTTGGGAGTCCAAATTTCAATCTAACTGTTAGATTTTCCTAAACTTTGGGTCCAAAGTAAATTTTTTATAAGCTTCACATGGGCTTTGAAATCACCTTGGTCGGATGTCAAATGGAGAAATGGTGTACTCCGGAAGTTGGTACAAAAGTGCTATCAAGACAGCAATTCAATGTTGTCATGATAGCAATAATTGTTAAGTTGGAATGCGCATAAATGTTAATCTAACTATTGGATCATTTTTAAATTTGGAAAAATATTAGTAATCGTTAAAAGTGACATGTGAACTTTAAAATTACTTCAATTGGAGGCTAGACAATGAATCGTTGCCTCTTGGAAGTTTTCCAGAGAGGGCTATCATGATAGTAATTAATTATCTCTTGTTTGCCCAATTTACTTCCGTGCGCTATACATTAATCCTTCATACTTTTCTAAGAGATTTTAAATGTTTATTTTGTTGTTGTATAGATTGTTTGGTGATTTAAATGGTTTATTTTCTAAGTTGATTTTAGGATTAACTCCTAATTATACTTAGTTTATTTAGTTGTGGTGTGCTTTTATTAACACTCAGGGCAAGTGTTACAAGGAGGATTCATAATTGGGAGCTCTCCTTGATTAGAAGATCTACTATATCTCTTTAGAGTCATTTAGTGTTCCTATAAAAGGATAGATGATTAAATTTTAATTTAACTCAAGTTTCTTAGCTCAACAAATTCAGTTATAAGCATTCATTTAACTTAACAAATTAAGTGGTAGGAATTGTAATTGCTTTTTAGCAATTTTCTTTTTTCTTCCCTTATTATTTTTTCTTTCCAAATACCTTGCTTCACCACAACTTACAAAGAGTTAATACAAGTGCCTCTAGGATCAACAGCCACACAATCTATAAAATTTCATTATAAGTTTGATGTGACATGGTGGAGTTTTCCTTAATATTTAGCAAGTGTTAAGAGCTACTACAAGTTGAGACCAATCTTCACAACCTTCCCATAAGGGTTGTTATACAACATGCAATATGTCATAAAAGGCTTATGCATCAAGATTTAGCACCTCTTCTATATTGTGATTGTAGCTATACCTAAACCTTAGCCATGATGCATCTATCACCATAAACTTATAGCATGTAAAATATTCACCAAGCACTACTACGAAATATAATTTTAACTACATATTTTTTTTGCCACAGTTTATAGGAAAACTATGGTAAAATAAGTTATAGTAGCAAAAATGTAAATAAGGTAAAAAATGTAAGATTTAAGGCCACAGACATACAATCTACCTGTCGCCATAAATGATTTGACAAGCCATTAAACAAATAACGTAATTAAAATAAATCATTAATTCAATTTTTAAATTTAAATTATTAAGAAATACAAAGTTGTATGAAATATATATATATATATATATATATAACATGTCTCAATTTGCATATATGAAATACGCCTCAACCCAGACACCTACGGCAACAGGCACAACACATGCCTATTGTTGTAAGTATCCGCATACAGGTATATTAAAGTTGCTTGAATTCCATAAAAAATAATTAATTAAAAATTAAAAATTTTACATCATCTTTAAATTATTTAAATTTTTAATATGTCTAAATTAGACATATTAAATTTAAATTATTAATAAAATTCAGATTATTTTAATTTTTATAAATATTTTGTCATAAATATATATGTAAATTTAATTTGTTTGATTTCAGGCATATTTATTATGCTTGAAATTAGAACTTACAGTAACAGGCATGATAAATTCTTGATGTCGTATGCCCAATTCAGGCATTAAATTTCCTTGAATTCGATAAAAAATAATTAATTAATAATTAAAAATTTTACATAAACTTTTTTAATTATCTAAATTTCTAATATGTCTGAATACAAACATATGTGTCTGAATTCAAACATATTAAATTTAAATTATTAATAAAAATTAAGATTATTTTAATTCTTATAATATTTTATTATAAATATATATATATGTAAATTTAACTTGTTTGATTTTAGGCATAATAAATATGCCTCAAATCAGACACCTACAACGATAGGTATTAAGAATGCCTGTCTCCGTAAGTATGTTTGATTTAAGGCATATTTATTATGCCTGAAATCAACACTTACGGTGACAGGTGTTATAAATGCCTGTCGTTGTATGCCCAATATGCTTGAATTCCATAAAAAAATAATTAATTAATAATTAAAAGTTTTACATAAATATTTTTAATTATCTAAATTTTTAATATATCTGAATCCAGGCATATTAAATGGGTTTGAATTCAAACATATTAAATTTAAATTATTAATAAAATTAAGATTATTTTAGTTTTTATAAATTTTTTATTATAAATATATATGTAAATTAAATTTTTCTAATTTCAGGCATAATAAATATGCCAGAAATCAAAAACCTACGGCCACAGGCATTAATAACTCTTGTCACTGTAAGTATGTCAGATTTTAGGCATATTTATTACACCTAAAATCATCACTTACGGTGACAGGCATTATAAATGGCTGTCGTCATATGTGTCCTTAATTTTATAAAAAAATAATTAACTAAAAATTAAAAATTTTACGTAAATTTTTAATATGTCTAAATTCAAACATATTAAATTTAAATTATTAATAGAATTAAGAGTATTTATAAATATATATTTAAATTTAATTTGTCTGATTTTAGGCATAATGAATATGCTTGAAATCAGAAAAACTTATGGCGACAGGCATGAATCATGGCTATAGCTGTATGTGTCCCTTAAGTTACCCAGAGCCTATTTTTGCTACCAGATCTATCATTTTCCTTAGCTCAACCCTTAGCTCCTCATCTATCCATAGCTCCCTCACTCACCCTCAACTCCTAAGACGTCCACCGTAGCTCTAGCCCCTATTCCCCCAACTCTCTCATTTGCTATCAGCTCTATTTACTTAGCTTGTTTTACCCACAGCTCGTTCTCTAGCTCATCTCGACACCCACAGCTCCTTCACTGCCTACTGTCTCCTCCACCTACCTATTCCCCCAGCTCATGTTAGCGTCAACTAAAGGTTTTCCCCCTTTTTTTGTGCAATTTTTTTTTTGCAATTTAGTATTATTGCTTTTTGCAATTTATGTTATTTTTTTAGCTTAATTTTCATATTTTTTCTTGGAATTTTTCATTTTTGATTTTGAAACTTGATTTTTATTTTTCTAATTATAATTATGCATATTTTAAAATTGTAATTTTTTTTAAATTTAATTATAATCTATCATGCCTTGAGTTTAATTAGTTTAAATTTTATTTTAAATCTCGGAGAATCTCTATTTATTAAGTTGTTATGCAAGCAATTTTTTTTTAAAATTGCAAAATGCAAATTATTTGGGTGATACATTACTATTCTTTGTTAATTGTGTGGTTAATTATACTTGATTAGTAGATAATATCGTGCATTGCATTTAATTAGTTGAAATTGGTGATTTATTGGAAATCAATAGGCTTAATTGGAGGGTTTAGTACCCAGGGAATCTTAATTTATAAGTTATTATGCTGTTAAATTTTTAAAAATTTCAAATCATAAATTATTTGTTGATATTTTAATTAGGTAATGATAAACTGTAGTTGGATAGATTCTTTATGGGCAAGTGACAAATATGACAGAGGGGTAGATCAATTCTTGGAATTTACAAAGTATAATGCTTCTAATGATAAATGATTGTTCCATTGTCCTTGTGTTAAATGTTTGAATGGGTTATGATGAAGTCCTGTTAAGATTAAAGATCATCTAATTTGCTTTAGGTTCTATAAAGCATACACATAGTGGGTGTTGCATGGTGAATTTAGAAAATGTAGTATGCCACAAGAGGCAGATGATGATATGGATTATTTTGGTAATCAAATAGAGGATATATTATGTGATATTGGCATTGAAGCTATTAAGAAGGTGCACAAATATGATAGCTTATGCAATGATTCAGACAATCCTTTGTATCTAGGCTGCACAAAATATACACAACTAACAGCGGTGTTGAAGTTGTTTAACTTGAAAGTAAGATATGGGTGGAGTAATAAGAGTTTCACAGAGTTACTCAGATTGTTGAAAGAGATGCTTCTAAAGGGTAATACACTTCCAGTAGTTACTATAAGGCAAAAAAGATATTGTGTCCAATAGATTTGGGGTACCAAAAGATACATGCTTGCCCCAATGATTGTATATTATATAGAAATGATTTTGAAGAATTAGGTGCATATCTGGTCTATAAGGTATCACGCTACAAAGTAAAAGAGATGGATGGTAGTGATGATTCTATTACTAAAAGGCCTCCAGTGAAGGTGTTATGGTATCTTCCTATAATACCAAGGTTTAAACATTTGTTCGGTAATTCAAATGAGGCAAAGAACTTGAGATGGCATGTTGATGAGAGAAAAATGGATCATATGCTTCAGCATCCAGCTGATTCTCTATAATAGAAGGGAATTGATAAATTATTAGGAAAATGATAATTAAGTCCCAAAGGACCAATTTTATTCAAGGTAAGTCCCAAGACATTCTAAAATACCAATTAAGTCCCTAGGTCCTTGAGTAGCATTTTAATATAATAAAAAATAATGAAACACCTTTATTTGGCTGATGAAAATTTAAGGTTGCTAATTCTCTGCTCTACCCTACCCTGCAATTACTTGTTTGTTGTCTCTTCCTTACCCTGTTCGTCGTCTCTTCCCAGCCTCATTGCGAGCGAGTAAAGCTCTCCATCATTTCTTCCTTGAAGTATCCAGCAAAGCTATCTATCATCTCTATTCTAGTCCTATTTGACGTCTCTTCTTTGCCCTAAGTGATCACTTGCTTAGGTCATCAATCTATAATCTGTTTTGGTCATTAATCTTTAATGGGTATAACGCATTTGCCTTGCTAAAGAGTCTGATCCTCATTAACATTCACCATTTCGTTTATGCAGAAATTGCTTCTTCTTCAAATTTTTTCCCTGAGTGCCTTAGCTGAAGGTGGATCATGTAGTATGTACAAGGGAGGACATGTTCAAATGAATTTTAAGTTTGAAGTTACACATTGTACCCAATCAATCAAGTTTGCAACTTTGTAACTTTCTAATTTGTTTTCACAATTTTATTCCTAGCTTCTAATATTAAAACATATTTGTAATGTTCAAATTGTACATTATACCCAATCAATCAAGTTGTTAAGCAACTTAGGCACCTAATTTTGCAACTATCTCGAACAATTTGCCACTGCTTGTCAAAATTTTAGGTGGAAGAACTATTAAATTTTTAAGAAAGTTATTGTTTTAAAACAATGCTTTAGTAATTTGTAATTCAGATACTAGATTTTGTAACTTTCTTATGAATAATTTGCAACTTCTTTTCAAAATTTTGGATAGAAGAACTATTGAATTCTTAAAAAAGTTATTATTTTAAGACAACACTCTAGTAATTTGCAACTAAGGCTCTAAATTTCATAACTTCCTTACGAATAATTTGCAACTTCTTTTTAAAATTTTGGGTGGAAGAACTATTGAATTCTTAAAGTTATTATTGTAGAACAACGCTTCAATAATTTGCAATTGAGACACCAAATTTTACAACTCTCTTACAAATAATTTGCAACTCCTTCTCAAAATTTTAACTGGAAGAACTATTGAATTCTTGAACTTGCAAAGCTACCAAATTATTTTAGGACATGGCTTCAGCGATTTGCAACTAACATACCAAATTCTGCAATTTTCTTACAAATAATTTGCAACTCCTTCTCAAAATTTTAGGTGGAATAAATTTTGAATTCTTGAACTTGAAAAGCTATCAAATTATTTTAAGACAATACTCCAGTAATTTGCAACTGACATACCAAATTTTGCAACTTCATTTCGAATAATTTGCAACTGCTTCTCGAAATTTTAGGTGGAATAACTTTTGAATTCTTAAACTTGTAAATCTATCAAATTATTTTAGGACATGGCTTTAGTAATTTGCAACTGACATACCAAATTTTACAACTGCCTTATGAATAATTTACAACTCCTTCTCAAAATTTTAGGTGGAATAACTTTTGAATTCTTGAACTTGCAAAGCTATCAAATTATTTTAGGATATGGCTTCAGTAATTTGCAACTGACATACTAAATTTTGCAACTTCCTTACGAATAATTTGCAACTCATTCTTAAAAGTTTGGGTGGTATAACTTTTGAATTCTTAAACTTGCAAAGCTATCAAATTATTTTAGGACATGGCTCTAGTAATTTGCAACTGACATACCAAATTTTGCAACTGTCTTATAAATAATTTGGAACTCCTTCTCAAAATTTTAATTGGAATAGCTATTGAATTCTTGAACTTGCAAAGCTACCAAATTATTTTAGGACATGGCTATAATAATTTACAACTGACATATCAAATTTTGCAACTGTCTTATGAATAATTTGCAACCTCTGTTCAAAATTTTAAGACAACAAGCTTTTAGTAATTACAGAAGATATGAACTGTATATATAAGCTATATGTATTAATTCATCTAATGCATCTGCATATATTAGTTGTCCGCATACACAAAAGCATGAATTTGGATTTACAAAAGAGAGGCTGCTATATGCAAAAAAAAACTCAAAAAATACCTATATATATATATATATGTCACCCAAATTAAAGTTCATGTGGTAACCTATTTATAGTAACACCAACTTGGATTTGGATTTCTACACCTTTTTTGCGTATGACCTGCTTCGTAGCAACAAGAACAATGATAAACCTTCTTTTGTTGACGTTGAACTGGATCCTCAAACGATGAGGTTTGCCAGCTGGTCGAGATGTTCTAGGAGGTAGCAAAAAGGTTTAGTTCATGAGCTCAGACACTATTAACACATTTGGCTTTGGCATGTCATGGGTCTCAACAGGATGTATATTATCATTGTATATTTTCTCTTATGCACTATAAAGATAACATTCCTTGATATAGTTATACACATTACCATGTACTTCATTAATGGCTACACAAGTATATGGGCAAGGAATGCTAGACATTTGCCAAACTTTACATGTGCATTCCCTTAGTATCAAATTCACAGATACATCTCCACATAGTGTCTGAACCAATGCATGCAATATGTGAGCCATGCAGCCGAACTATCATAACTTCTTCCCTGAAAATATTTTCCTTCAACTTTGCTTCAATATTTGGGCCAACTATGCTTTTCTACTTACTCATGGCTTCCTTACCTGTAAAAAATTTCTCGCTCAATTTGTCTCTATATGTCACACCCTAAAAATAGAGGGTGATTGGCAAAGGATATGATCTATCACACATCCCTTAAGCCTCGAATTGGGTAATCTTTTCATAATTAAAAGATAATTATGTTTTAGTTTGAATTAAAACATACTTAAATATTTTTGGTATTAATAAAACACTTTAATATTTTTGCAGAAATTTTGACAAAACCTCCTCTATAAAGAAGATCTCTCAAAAATTCTACAACACCCTATCTCAATCAAAAATATCAAGTCAATTAGGAGCAGAGCTCCTTCCAGCCAGTAAACAAAAATATATATAAAAATATAAACAATCCAACCATAGACCATGTGGAGCACCTAACAAAAAATTTGCAAAATAAAATTTCATAATTAAAACTTTTACATCAAGAGAAAGTTTAATCGTTAACTCCTCCATGTCTAGTCATTCATAAACTCCTCAATGTTCAACGGGTGGTTTAGCATTAGCTACACTATCTGAGACCAAAATTATTTTTAGTGAATAACGTCCCAATAATAAATAATTAAACATGAATAAAAGGAAAAATTTAAAAAAAAAACATAATGATCTCAATGAAGATTTAAATAAATTTGGAATAAAAGGATTCTATGCAACTTTAAATAAAATCATAATTCATTGAAGTATCTTATCAAATGTCATTATCATTTAACTTTAATAAAACAAATAATTGTAATAAATAATTGTAAACATGTCATTAATCAAAAACCAATGAAAATAGATCCATAAAATTTAAAAACTCATAAGTATAGGGACTTATCAAAACGAATGACAAATGTGGATACACAATCCACGAGGATAAATCACCAAACACAACTTATGCCACGAAAACAAACATGGATACACAGTCCACAAGAGTAAGTAACCAGACGCAGCCAAAGTCACAAAACAGACGTGAACATATAGTCCACGAGGGTAACTAACCAGACGTGGTTAAAGCCACAAAACAGATGCAGTTATAAGACCCACGAATATCAGACGTGAGAGTAAAGCTCACGAAATGCAAACCAACTAGTATTTGACCATGGCGCGCTAAAGGCTAATGAAACTATCATTAGCAACCCGCGTTCTGTATACAATCCCCTTTTAAATTCACTTTAAGATACATGAGAAAATCATGACATTCAAAATACCATTTCTCTTTTAAAAATCTAACTCGCATGAAACATATAAAAGCACCAATATTTCTAAATATAAAAATTCACAATTAATATCTCATAAACTAGTCACAAATTTTTTTTAATTAGCTTTATCAAATAAAGCACTACTAGAATTTAAGAAAGCATTTTCATCAATATAAAAAGTATAATTCATGACTTCAAGAAGTAGAGCAATTTAATTAACAACAGTAGCTAAAGCAAGAGAAATTTATAAATATACATAAATTATTAAAAGTGATCTTTTGATAAAGAAAAATTTCCAATATATATTGATTGAGACGTTGTCCACTTACCTATAGTGTTCCCAAGTTTTCAAATATTTTCTCCCTTTTAGTTCCTATCAAAATCTTCCTCTTCTAAACCTCCTATAAGAATATAAGATAATGCAATTTAATTAAATTCCTATAATTATAAAGATTTCTTTCCAATTCTCATTCGATTCCAAGATTAAATTATAAGACAACACTACACTTTATAAATTAATAATCATAAAACTTTGAAGAATTCACTTAACCCGTCAATAACATAAATAAATTTCTTCACAATATTTGATTCAAATTCACAATTGAGCAATACCCAAGCCAGTTCATGTTTCTTACGAGATCCAACAAAATTATAGAAAAATACCCCTTCAAATATCTCCTTTTGTAAATTTCAAACTAAGTTCATAAGATAATAGCATTCCAACCAATTATATTTTCCAATGAATTTAATGAAGTTTTAATAATTGCAATTTCAAGCAAAGCTTTCCTAATGGGCATTTTATCAAGCACCTTATAGGCATCCATTTCTTAAACAAATACCAACCTCTTCCCCTTCAATTTAACTTCCAAATTTTTTTATATCACTATTATAACCAATAAATAAGTCAAATTTAATTAGAGCTTCAATCCACACCATCATCCTCTTCCTCCTAATACCTAAAATTTCAACTTAATGAATTTATCTTCCTTGTTCACGTACACACAGCAGCCCAGAAAAGCATCAAAATCTCATTCATTACAACACAAACCTATAAAGGCATGAAGACAATTGAGAAGAAAAGATTTAGAATTTCTACCTTAAACCGTTAGTGTTAGAAACAGAGGAGGAGATGGAATTCTCGCAGCTCAACAAAGGAGGAAGAAAATAGTGATATTTAGCCTTTAAATCTCTTAATATGAACCTCTTATGACACCAAATCAACTCCTCACATCATCACCATGGACAAGCAAAAAGAGTAGATGGAGAAAATTGTTCGATTGCGAGAAGCAAAACAAAACGGATCTTTAAGAACGACGAAGCTACGACAATAGACTCACAGTAACTCAGTTCTCACGTCTGCAATAGTAAGGAATGAAGGGATGGAAGGAATTAAGACTTACAGAAGGAACAAAGATAGAGACCGCACCTGAGGCTTCCAGATTTTTCTCTCCCTCCCTCTAATGCAAAAATGTGGTTAATGAAGGAGAAGGAAAAGAAAAACAAATATCTGATGGGCTGGTGGCATTTTGGTAATTTTAAAGGTTGAAAATATTTTTTTAAAAAAATCTCCCCATATGCTCAAACAGATTCGAACTCTAAACCTATGAGATACTTTATGTGCATATTTCCACTATACCAGCACTCCTTCTTGTCATAATTGTCCCAAAAATAATATAACTACAATCAAAACACAATAATGTATTTAGTTAAATTTTTTTTTGTTTTCCTGGGTTATTACACTATTATCATTTATAAGAACACATATCTTATGCCTCCTCTTCTCAAGAACCCATACACTGAATGATTCGGCCAAGTTGGTTGTTATCATATCCCATCTTTGAAATAGGAGCAATGATAGTGCCTATCGATCAACATCACCTTGATTTTCAACCCATCTTGCTAATTGTGGAGAAAACATCCTCAAATTTCCCACGGCTATATGAAATTTATGCTCACGCCTTATATAAGCAATGTAATCAAGCAACTTTAGTGCCTCTTCCTTGCTGTTCCTTCCCATTCCCTTACAAACTTTGTTAAACTCAAAGCTAAAATTCTCCTTGACATGTCGATAACAAAATGTATGTCTATTGCCACTAAATATAGCTCTAACAGCACCAATAATAGCATTATTTCTAACAAAAACAATAGTTACTTGTAGTGAACCAATGATATCTTTAATATTTTGCAAAAACCAGGTCCAATTATCGTGAGTTTCACTATCAATTATTGTAAAAGCTAATGAAAACAACTTATTATTGGTATCATATGTTGAAGCCGCCAGTAAGGTGCCCCAATAAGGAGCACTGAGGAAACATCCATCCACATATAAAATAGGCCTAGCCTAAGCAAGAATCCTTTGATAGAACAACCACAATAAATAAGCATTCAAATTTATTGTTCTCAGAAGCCACCTATTTTATTACAGTGCTAGCATTAGTCTCCATTAATCTATTACAGAAACAAGGAAAAAGCATATATGATTAGTCAGGAAGCCAATTTATTTCCCCTAATGCCCTCTCTTTTGCTCTTAAAGCTTGATGATAAGTTAGACTTATGCCATAGTCTCTATATATGTCAGCTTTGATTTCATTGGGTCCTTTTTTCCACATTAGACCTTACTACGTCATCAATTATAGATGAAGTCAGTGTGCACCTTATACTGTAAGAAACTTCAAGGTCTTTTTAGGCAAAATGTAAGTGCTCATTCTTGAATGTTGTTACATGAAGCAAGGGCATTGACTTCCTTAATGAATATGCTGTTATCTTCTATTAACATCCTTTTGCCTTGCAAACTATAATTATTTTATTTGTGTTATTTTTCAAAAATTTATATTCAAACCTGTGTGCAACACTATACTTGTAGATTGCTTTTCTACAATCATCAACACTCATAAAAATCTGCCCAAGTCCTACTAGAAAATCCTTCCACTTTGTTGCATTTAACTTAGGCATTGGTGTTAGGATATTTTGTATTGCACATGGTAGAACTTCAATATCTTATGTAGCATGTGAATTTCTAGCTAAACATCTTGCTCTGTATTTCCATTCAAATCATGTTTATTACTACCATTCATATTCATATTTGCATAATATTAATCGTGTAATTCTTAAAAAAACTTACCTATCAATTGAATCTCTTATTGCCTCTATACTTTGTTGTTTCTTCCCAATGATATACACATGAGTAAAATTATCATTCAATTCATTAATTGATTTATCCCTTCATCACCTTTAAGGTCTAAAAGAGCATTACAATCAAACTTTACTATGTACTTTAACTCTATTCCATTTAAATCAAAATCCAAGCATGATGAAATTAATCCAACAAGTCCTTCAAGAGACATTCCTTCTCTGATCATTCTTCCATTACAACTCCCCCCATCATAATGCATTGTCCCATGCATATCTTTTATGATATCTCCACTAAAATAAAAATAACAAAAAATTGGCTTTAAACAACTACTTTCTATCATACCCAACAATATCAACTTACAATAAACAAAATAAAATGTAATAATATATCACTTAGAAACAAGTTACTTTTGACATAAATGATTTTTGCATTAGTGAGACAGTGACAATGTTCTATCTTAAAATATGGACACTCGATAATAAATTCTTACACTTTCAGTTGCAAAATGTCAAATCTTCATGCCAAATATTTAGAAACATGAAATAAAAAAAATCTTTCATGTTCAATTGCAAAAAAGCATTCCATCTTTTTCCTTATGAGAGCCATTTTACAAGAAATTAGATCTTAATAGAGTCAACCTTTTTGTTCAGATGCAGGGATTTGTTAAAAAAAAACACCTGTCTAAACACACTAGCCAAACAAACTTAGTAGAGAATAAGAGCTTCCTTGAGTCAATAATTAAGGCAACATCACCTCTTCTAAGTGCAACTCTATTTTAGGAACGGGTATTCTTCAACGTGTAGCTTCACCACTTACATGCAGCTCTCATTAATGGCAGGAAAGAGACACATCAAGAGGAAAATGCTGTAGCTGATAAGTGTTTATGTTATATTTAATCATAAGGGCATTTTCAGCATTTCTATCATAACTCTAATTTGTGAAAAACAGCATGAGACTTTATTGGCCTTTTACAATTACTTGGGACTTAATTGACATAAATTTGATCCATTAAGACTTGATTGTCATTTTCCCTAAATTATTTCCTAAATTTGAAAATGAGCCTAGAAATCTAAAGCTTAGACTGTGTACAGATGGAATGAATTCTTATGGTAACCTTAGTAGTTAACATAGCTTATGGCCTGTTCTGTTAGTAATTTACAATCTTCCTCTATGGTACTGAAATGCAAATATATCATGCTGTCTTTGATGATTTTAAGCCCTAAATAACCAGAAAATGATATATATATTTACTTGGCATCATTAATTGAAGATTTAAAGATGATGTGGGAGATAGGTGTTGAAGTGCTTGATTCATATCAGAATGAGTCTTTCAAGCTGTGAGCTATGAATTTTTACATGATAAATGATTTTCCTGCATATGGAAACCTATTTAGATATAGTGTGAAGGGGCATAAAGCATGTCCTATCTGTGAAGAGAACACATCCCATCAATAACTAAAACACAGAAAAAAGACAGTCTATCTTGATCATCGAAGATTTTGGAAATGAGACCACCTTTATGACAAGCAGAAAAAAGGTTCAATAGTTATTAAGAGTATGATAAAGCTCTAAAGCCATTAACTATAAACTTGAATGGGTGAGAGGCATTAATGTGGTATTTGGTAAGAGTCAGAAAAAAAAGCTTGAAAGAATCAGTGGAAAAAGAGGTATATCCTTTTCGATCTCTCCTATTATAGTACCCTTAAAGTGAGACATAATCTTGATGTGATGCATATAGGAAAAAAAAGTGTGTGACAGTCTAATTAGAATACTGTTAGATATAAAGAGAAAGACTAAGGATGGACTTAAAGCAAGGCTAGACTTACTGAACATGGGAATACGAACAAACTTGGGTCCAAGAGTAGAAGGAAAGAGGACTTACATGAACCCAGCCCTTCATACTTTGTCTAAAAGAGAGAGAAAAAGGTTTTGTGAGTATTTACGTAGTATTAAGGTTCCATAAGGATATTCTTCAAATTTCAAGAACCTTGTATTGATGAAAAATTTAAAATTTATTAGTTTGAAGTCTCATGATTGCCATGTACTAATGCAATAATTGTTACCAGTAACAATTAGAGACATATTAGACGAAAAGGTGAGAAAGTTAATTATTAGATTATGTGTCTTCTTTAATGCAATTTGTAGTAAAGTCATTGATCCTGAAAAATTAGACAAATTACAAAATGAAGTTGTCATTATCTTATGTCAACTTGAAATGTATTTTGTTCCCTTATTTTTTGACATCATGGTACACTTAATTGTACATTTAGTGAGAGATAAAGTTGTATGGCCCTATTTATTTATGTTGGATGTATCAATTTGAGCGGTACATGAAAATTCTTAAAGAGTATGTAAAGAATCCCTATCGTCTAAAAGCCTCTATTGTTGAAAGATATGTTGCTGAGGAGGTTGTCAAGTTTTGTACTAAATACCTAACCGAAGTAAAGTCTATTAGAGTTCCCGAGTCTTGCGATGAGGGAATGAGAATTGATGGGTAAGGGACACGGGGGATGAAAATAAAGCGCATGATGCATAAAACAATACAACAAGCATATCTGTACATTCTAAATAACACTGATGATGTTTAGGATTACTTAGATGCAAAAATGAATTAAGGAATCGGTACCCTAAAAAGGCTGATAAATGGTTGTTAAGTGAATATAATAAATAATTTTCACTTTGGTTTAGGGCAAGGGTAAAGGAGGATTGTCGGAAGGCTAATGTTTCTGATACACTAAGGTAGCTAACTTTGATGTTATAACTTGGAGTGCATATGACATTAAAGGGTATTCATTCTATATAAAAATACAAGATGATAATAGTTATGCAAAATAATGGGGTAATAATAGAAGCTAAGGCAACTCATTTTTCTAATGCTAAAGATAAAAATCAAACTGTGACATCTTCATCATATTTTGGAGTCACTGAAGAGATATGGAAAGTTGATTTTTTTAAATTTAAGGTGCCCATTTTCAAGTACATGTGGGTTGATATAAAGAATGGTGTTCAAGAAGATAAATTGGGTTATACTTTAGTGGACAGTCATAAGGCAAACCATAAGGATGAGCCATTTATTATGGAAACTCATGCAAAACAAGTTTTTCATGTTACCGATCCAGTTGATAAAAGGTTATCCATCATATTATTAGGAAAAAGTCTCCTCTCTCATGATGAAAATGGTGAAACAAATTTTGGCATTAAAGAGATTCCTCCTTTTATGCCAACCCAACCCTTGTTGGATGTGGAAGATGATGACGACATTTAAGACGTTAGAATTGATAATGATGAAGGCTTATAGAAGAATTAAGATATATTTATAATGGTAACATAATATTAGTGAATTTCTTTTATCCTTTTTCTTATTTTTTTATGATTTCAATATTTATATTAGGTTAAATTTATTACATCTTTTGCTACTAATATTATTTATCTCATTTATTTTAGGAGAAATATGAAAAATCCTTCCAACAGTGGCATTGAAAAAGAAAAGACTAAGAGAGGTAAAAGAGGGGCCATGCGACTAACTAAGTTGGCCCAAGTACATGAAAAGATTCACCTTGACTTTGATGAAAAGGGCCAACCAATTGATAAGAAAAGAGGAAATATTTTTAAGAGTTTTATGGGTCTTGTGGCTCGTCAAAAAATTAACATCTTGAAGGAAGAGTAGGATGATGTAAAAGAAAGTGATAAAGATAATGTTTGGGAAACAATGCTAGTATTTCTAATTGCTTTATATCATATTTACTTTTTATTTTGAAATATATGTTGTCACTAAATTCATCGTTGGCTTGTTATTTTGAAGATTACATATGACATAAAAGAAACTCCATTTTTAAAAGACAAATGGCTAAAATATGTCGGCAATCGATGGACACACTTTAAGTCCAAGCTTGCAAGAAAATATGTGTTTCCCAAGAATGACAATGAAAATGATGATAGTGATAATGATATCGATGTGGAAAAACCTTGGGAGAAGTATCCATTCATTGATTATGATAGGATGAAATTTGTTCACAGTAGAAAAATGCTTTCTACCACAAAGCGTCTTCTGTTGCCAAAAATACATTTTAACTGTGGTGAAAAATGCTTTTTGCACTAGTGAAGTCATGTAAACTATTCACCAAGTTGCTCATAAAATTAAATTGGTTAATATTTAGTAGATGGAGGCTTACATTTTCCTTACTAGACTCTTCATTATGACTAGTCCATTGATAATAATCTACCTGAAATCCATGTTTATATAAATGTGACTTTACATTGTCAAGAGATAGATGCTTTATGCATTTACACCTAGCACATAAACACTTAATTCCCTTAAAATCTATGTAAGGAGGCAACTAACATGCATGATTAAGAAACTCTCAACACCTTCAATAGATTCTTTTGCCAAGTATCCACATCTTGAAGATATTCTATCATACATCCATCTACAACTTTCTGGAGCATCCATTTTCCCTATTTTATTTCCAAATTTATTTATAATGAGTTTCATTTAATATACATGTCACACCTTGGTACTAAGGGTACGACTATCACAAAATGTGAGATAACCTCACATTCCATAAGCCTTAATTAACTAAAAATTAAGCTAAATTATCAATATAGTTTTTATATATGTTTATAAAGTTTGTAAAATCTTAAATATTTTGTAGAAATTTTGATAGAGTCTCCCCTTTAATTTGGACCTCTCAAAATACTTACAATAGCAAAACCAGCTAATCAATCCAGTAAAAGAGATTGGCTCCATACCAGTAAATTACATACTACAAAGTAAAACTAGGACCTAACTACTATATACATAGAGCACTAACTACCATTGTATAATATAATAAATATTTATATTAAAATAAATAATTGAAGCATGCTCCCATCATCCAAAAGGCAATAGATAAAATGTCACACCTTAAAAATCAGGTGTGACTAGCACAAGATATGGGCACGAAACTCATATCCCTTGAGCCTTGATCAGAGAAACTACAAAGCTAATACTTTGAACACATTAATAGGATGACTAGAATTTTTTTTTTACAATATTAAATTAGATATTCAATCTTAAAAAAATGAGGTCCTACCTGTAGTCTACATGGAACACTTAAGGCCAAGCTTTAACATAAGTACAAAGTTCAAATTTTCATTAAATTAGGATTTGTCTAAAATAATTCTTCTACTTCAGTTCAATAATAAAACTCCTCAATGAAAATCTTGAGATATAAGTTTAGCTATACCATCTGAGACCAAAAATAAATTTTTGGTGAATAGCATCCTAAAAATAAATAATTAAATGTGAATAAATAAAAAATTTAACATATTTATGTGTGCTAGAAATAACAATTTTCACAAACAAATATTTAATAAATTTCATCACAAAAGAACTTTATGTAACTTTAAATAAATTATTGATTCATTAAAGTATAATATCAAATGTCATTACTATGTAATTTCAGGAATGAAAATAATTGCATAAAATAATTATAAAAAATTTCATTAATCAACACCAATGAAAAATAGATCCATCAAATAATTAAAAACTCATAATTATAAGGACTTATCAGAACAAGTAACAAACATGGACACATAGCCCATAAGGATAAATAACCGAATGTGGCTTATACCACAAAAACAAACGTAAATATACCGTTTACAAGGGTAAATAACCAAACGCAGCCTGAGTTACAAAATAAACGTAGATATACAGTCCATGAGGGTAATGCTAACCAAACATGGCTCAAAGCCACGAGATCAAATGTAGATATGAAACCCACAAATAACAAACGTAAGTGCGATACTCACGAAAGTCAAATTAGCTAGTTATAACCATGGCACACCGAAGGCCAGCGGAATTACCATTAGCAACCAGTGTTTTATGATAAGTCCCTTTTAAATATAATTTCAAACATGTGAGGAAATCATTAGTAATAAATAAATTTTTTATTTTTAAAGTTGAACTCACATGAATCATTCTCTGTGTCAATTCAATAATTGATAAAATGAAATCTCGTAATCAAAATCCAAACTTGTAGTTATTAATCAATTAAAATTTCAAAGTTGATAAAGGTAGTTTCACAAAATAATGAAGTTTAATAAATAAAATATTCAATATACACATCATTGTTATTAAAATAATTTGCATAAAAAAATGTACTATTTTAGTAAAGGAAATTTTTATTGAAAAATTAGTTGGAACGCTATTTACTTATCTAAGACATTCCTAAAAATATAATTTACTCTTGATTAGCCATTTTTGTAATATTGTCTGTGCCATAATTCCCTAATGTCCCAAAGCGACATTGTTGTTATTTCTTTTATACACTTTGTAAATACAAAATCTTCAGTTCAAACGAATTTAGAGAATTGACACGGAGAATCTCAACATCAACATTTCACCAATAAGAAGCCATGTTGAATTAAATGATAAATCTTCAACAAACACGTATATAAATAATATTCAAAGTTTCCAAGTCTACTTATAGAAAATAAACAACTTCTATGATTTAATCAATATTATCACTCAAGTATATCCAATTTCATAAATTTTCTTCACTCAAACATTTCACCTAACACTTTATATGTACCAAAAATCTAACATAAGAACAACAAGCTTGAACATATAATTATTAACCAAATTCCTTTTTCCAAAATTTTCTACCTTTATTTCCCACTTTTCATTATAGAGAATAATTGTTTATATAATAATTTAGTTAACAATACTACATTTCTCATATTTATTTGCTATCCTAGACTAAAATTCTTCCATCAAACAATTTATCAAATGTCTTTGTGTATTCAAATCAAACCATACAACCACCATCCTACTCTTTAAATATCCCTACCAAAAATTTTCCATTCATCATCATCATTTAAATTTATTATGCTTCTCAAATTCAATTCCTTGCCAAAAATCAATCTTAAAAGATGGGTACAAACACAGCAACCAGCACTATATTATAAAATAAAATACTAGGCAATATGCTAAGAACAAAAGCACTTGGCACAATTAAATAAGAAAATGCAATACAACTTTAGCTAAAACTTCATTCAGTCACTAATACGTGCATGCATCCCTATTCATTTTTTTAAACCCAAGAAAGCAACTAATGTGGAATCGTTTATCCAAATTCATGCTCTTTAGACTTGAATTTCAGTTTGCCCGGATCCAAACTACTCTCGCATTTACGCAACAAGCAAGAACAATGACAGAGAATCAGTTTTTCTATTTCTATTACAATAATCCATTCAACAACCACAGCCACATAAATCTGAAACAAGGGAGGGAACAAATGAAGCTTGAACTCACCAACAAGCAAAGGAAAAATGGAAAGAAAGAACCTAGCCCTTCCACACACCCAAGATAGTAACAACGCAGAACAGATATAGAGAGAAGGAAAGCACGCAACGCTAAAACAGAGGAGGAGGAAGAAATCAAAAGCTTACAGAACCCCTCACAACGACAGACAGCACACTCGCGATCGCCGACAATAGACTATCAAAAGAGAGGACGAAAGACCGCACATCGAGCTCTCACTCTCGCCCCTTGGTTCTGGAATAATCGCAAATGGGGAAGGGAAAATGTGAAAGCTAATGCGTGTTTGGCTTCTCATATATGTCATTTTGGTAATTTCCAGAGGTTTGGCCAAAATAAATACAAAGCTTCACTTGGGCCCAAAAAAATCAAACCCAAAATCCTTAGGGCATTTAGCAAATAAAATCACCGCTAAACCACCAATAAATCTTATCAAATCTTCTCCCAAAAATTAATAAAATATACTTAATTACCTTATTATTTACTCTAACTTTGTGAATATATTCTAAGTTTTAAATTAATTTCTTTTAATTGTTAGTCCCCCTTATTTATTGCATATTTTAAAAATACATAAATTCCCAAGTCATTACATAAAACATGTAAAAGTAGTCATTAATAAAATTTAGTTTAAAATAAATCAATGAAATATCAAAACATATTAATTTTAAACAACAATAAATGACAAAGTTGCTTAATAATATCGTAAAATAAATCAATAATTTTAAAATTTTATAGGTTATCAAGAATCGTACAACAAATAAAAATATACAAAAAGAATTTAAATGATGATATAATGAAGAGAAAAATGTCTGTAAATAACTAATATAAAGCAATAAATTTTTAAATCTAATCTAGGAGAAAATTTACAATATAAAATTATATACAAGCAAATAACAGTTTTGTTAAATAGAATAGATTTAAAAATAATAAATTTTTAAAATTTCATATTTTAGCGAGACTTAATCAGACCAATAAATAAGCATAGATACACAATCCATGAGGAAAAGTTACAAACAAGCATAGCTTAAAGCTATGAAATAATCAAGCACGGCTAGAAGCCATAAAACAAGCGTTGGCACGATACTCATGAATATCCATCCATCCATTCCATGTCACACCCCGATGCCAAGGGTATGACTAGCATAGAATATGAGAAAAATTCATATTTTATAAGCCTTGATAACCAAAAATTTTATTAAAGTATTAATATATGTAAGTTATATATATAAAATAAAAGTTTGTAAAATTTTAAGTGTCTTGTAGAAATTTTGGCAGAGTCTTCCCTGTAACTTAGCCTCCCAAAATTTCTACAACATAATAGAACCTGTTAACCAGATTGGCATGCCAACAATTCACATAATAACCAAACAAAACCAAGACCTAACTATGATATACGCGGAGCAACAACTTATAATTTACAAAATACATTAAAAGGTTTCTTCAAAAGGATAATCATCCTGTGTTTCCTCTTTCCAAAAAGTAAGAAGGACTCTCAGTGGTCAGCTGGAGGTGCAAGGTCAGCTACTATATCTAAAAAAAAAAGTTTCTGGTGAGTAGCGTTCCATAAAAAAATTACACATAAAATCTATAAAGGTAGGATAAATAGATTTAGTCTAAAAATAATGTCGTCCGGTATTGAAACATATACTTGAACTAAAGATTAAGAGCAATTCTTGTTCAACAAAAACAAATTCTGAAATTAAACAATTCAAATAAAATGGTATAGATTTGTCAAGAATTGTACAACTCATAGGATGTAATCAACTCAAATACTGGACAGTTAGATAGGTGCTTTCAAAGGACTAATATAAAATAATAAATTTCAATTTAATTTTAGGAGGGCTTTATCAGAACGATTAACAAGCGCAGACGTTAGATAGTCTTTTAGCTTTTGGAAGCTTTCCTCACATTCATCACTTCATACAAATTTCACATTTTTCTAAGTCAATCTAGTCAATGGTGCAGCTATTCTTGAAAAGTCTTTGACAAAACGACGATAATAACCAGCCAAACCTAAGAAACTTTGTATCTCCGTAACTGTAGTAGGTCGTGGCCAATTCTGAACTGCTTTAACTTTGCTTGGCTCTATCTGAATACCATCTTTAGACACAACATGACCCAGGTCATGTAACTTGATCAAGCCAAAATTCACATTTAGAAAACTTTGCATAAAGTTGGTGCTCCCTTAGTACTAATCACAAGTGTTCTTCATGTTCCTTTGCACTCTTTGAATAGACCAAAATGTCATCAATAAAAACAATTACAAACTTGTCCAGAAATGGTTTAAATACTCGATTCATTAAATCCATGAATGCAGCCGGTGCATTTGTCGACCCGAAAGACATTACCAAAAACTCATAGTGGCCATACCGAGTTCTAAATGCTGTTTTTGGAATATCCTCTTTCTTAATTTTTAACTGGTGATAACCTGAACATAAATCAATTTTTGAGAAACATTGAGCTCCTGCCAACTGATCAAAGAGATCATCAATACGAGGCAATGGATATTTATTTTTTATAGTTACTTTATTAAGCTGTCGATAATCAATGCAAAGTCTCAACGACTCATCCTTCTTTTTCACAAAGAGGACTGGCGCTCCCCAAGGAGAAGTACTGAGGCAAATGAATCCCTTATCCAACAACTCTTACAACTGACCTTTCAATTCTCTCAGTTCAGATGGTGCCATTTTATAAAGGGGGATTGAAATTGGTTGAGTACTCGGAATTATATCAATAGCAAATTCAATCTCCCTGTCTAGGGGTAATCCAGGCAACTCCTCTGTGAAGACATTGAGAAATTCTCTAACTATCAGAATTTGTTCTATACTAGAAACTGGTTTCTCAACATCCCTTACTAAGGCTAAGTACCCTTGACAACCTTTCATTAAGAACTGTTGGGCTTTTAAGACTGAGATTAAACCAGTTGGTCTGTCCATTTGGCTCCCTCATAAAACAAAAGGAGTTTCTCTAGGAATTTCAAATCTTACCACTTTCAAAGTGACAATCAATAGTAGCATGACAAGAAGCTAACCAATCCATGCCCAAAATTACATCAAAATCAATCATATCTAATATCATCAAATCAACTAGGGTTTCTCCACCCTCAAGAGATACTTCACATGATTTGTATCCCTGCTCAACAAAAAGGGGTTCTCCTACTGGAGTAGTAACCATAAAAGGGTTATCAAGTTTGATGGGTTCTCTACCCAGCTTCTTTGCAAAGTACACAGAAACATATGAGTGTGTTGAGCCAGGATCAATCAATGCATATGCATTTTTAAAGCATACAGAAATAATACCTGTAACTACATCATTTGAAGCTCGAGCATCCTGTCGAGTTATAGCATAAACTCGTGCTTATCCTTGTCCTGTAGATTGTCCCCGTTTCCTAGATGTTTTCCAGACATACCCTTTCCAGTGGTAATAGAGGGTACTCTCACAGAAGCAGATGAGCGTGGTAGTGGTCGAACAGACCCCTAACTAGATGTTGATTGAATAAAAGGACAATTTCTTCTTAAATGCCCCATTTGTCCACACTCATAACAAGCACCAGATGCCTTGCGGCAAGGTCCTGAATGAAAATTTCCACAAGTGACACAAGGAGCTCTAACATAGCTTGGTTGAACCGAAGCTAGTTGAGATTGTGGCCTAGGACTTCTAATATTACGTCTAAAAACTAGGGTGCTAGTAGGGGGAACATAAGATCTAGATATCTGCTGCTTTCCACGAGAATGTAATTGCCCATGAAACTGATCACTTCTAGAAGAAGAACCTTGGAATTTCACCTCATCTTCTCTTTTACGCTTCTAAGAAACTGCTTTACTCTCTTGATGCTTCAACTCAATTTTGAGAGCAGCGTCCACGGCCTATGAATAGTTAGTAAAGAGCTCCATCATAACAGATACTGGATCATGTATCTCCTGAGGTAGACCATGAACAAATTTGTGAATTCTCTCTTTCTCATAAGGCACTATGTGAGGAGCAAAAGAAGAAAGCTCTATAAATTTTTGATCATATTCAGATACAGACCCAACGCATCTCAAATTTAAGAATTCCTCAATCTTAGCATCTCTTTTACTTTGTGGGAGATAACGTTGAAGAAATACATCCTTGAATTCTTCACAAGATAAAGATGGTATTCTTTTATCCTTGACACCTAGAATGGTTTTAATCCACTCTTCTGCTACCCCACTAAGTTGAAAGATAGCAAATTCCACATACTGTACATCTGGGCACCTCAAGGTTCGACATCTCTTTTCAACACCTTCTAAGAACGCTACTGGATTTTCTTTCTCACCAGTTCCGGAGAAGGTAGGAGGATTTAATTTAATAAAATCAATCAATTTTGTGATGGCAACCTCTTCATTAGTGGCACTAATAGTTCCTCTTTTAGGGCCAAGAGCAGATGATGAGGCACCCTCATGAGATTGAGGGTTTGAGGGTTCAGTCTCAAATATAATCTCTTGAATATTCCTATAGGGTTGACCACCTCTAATCCTGACTCTCTAAGACCCTGCCTCCGACCACAAAAGGGCAGTTCATTTTGTGAAGCAAAAGACCTGTCAGATGTCCTACTGCTAGTGGGGCTTCTATCAGAAAGGCGACGCCAAGGTGGCATTCTCACTATACAAGAAACATAAGAAATATTCAATTTAAAACACAATGATTGCATAGGAAGCACAATAGGTAAGGAAAGGACTCTTTTTAAGTCATCCTAATAGGACCTTCAATGAAGTTTCAAGTATTATTATGCTCGGGTTCATAATAACAGTTAAAACTTCAAAGAAATTTTTTTTTGCTCCACGTAATCATAGAAACCCTGGCTCTGATACCATCTATCACACCCCAATGCCAAGGGTATGATTGGCATAGAATATGAGAAGAATTCATATTCCATAAGCCTTAATAATTAAAAATTTTATTAAAGTATTAATATATGTAAGTTATATATATAAAATAAAAGTTCGTAAAATCTTAAGTATCTTGTAGAAATTTTGGCAGAGTCTCCCCAGTAACTTGGCCTCCCGAAATTTCTACAACACAACAGAACCTGTTAACCAGACTGGCATGCCAACAATTCACATAATAACCAAACAAAACCAAGACCTAACTATGATATACGCGGAGCAACAACTTATAATTTACAAAATACATTACAAGGTTTCTTTAAAAGGATAATCACCTTGTGCTTCCTCTTTCCAAAAAGTAAGAAGGACTCTCAGTGGTCAACTGGAAGTGCAGGGTCAGCTACTATATCTGAAAAAAAAAAAAATTTGGTGAGTAGCGTTCCATAAAAAAATTACACATAAAATCTATAAAGGTAAGATAAATAGATTTAGTCTAAAAACAATATTGTCCGGTATTGAAACATATACCTGAACTAAAGATTAAGAGAAATTCTTGTTCAACAAAAAAAATTCTGAAATTAAACAATTCAAATAAAATGGTATAGATTTGTCAAGAATTGTACAACTCATAGGATGTAATCAACTCAAATACTGGACAGTTAGATAGGTGCTTTCAAAGGACTAATATAAAATAATAAATTTCAATTTAATTCTAGGAGGGCTTTATCAAAACGATTAACAAGCGTGGACACACAGTCCATGAGGGTAAATAACCAATCAAGTATGGCTAGAAACCATAAAACAAACGTGGCAAAAGCCACGAAACAAACACAGGCATGAAGCCCACGAAAACAAGCGTGAGTATTACGCTCACAAATACCATCCTTCCAATCTACGTGTGTTGGCCTTCGCACGGGGCTAGCACCTCCTATCAACACCTTGCTAGCTAGGTAAACCAAGGCATGCCAAGGGCTAATGGAACTGCCGTTAGCATCCATCGTTTTGAACTCAGTCCCCCTAATTAAACTCAAGCGTGCACAGAGATTTGAAAACAATTTTAGAGTTTTCACTTTCAAATTGTAGAATTTGGTTGTCATTTTCCATTCCCATATTCCTTGTCATTTCCTCCATGCACGAATTACTGTACTAAAAGTTTGCGTATCAAATATAAAGTAAAAAAAAAATAGCTGTTTTAGAAGACTCATGCCGTTTATTGTATATCCACTTCAATTATTACTTGTCAATAGCATAAATCATTAGAAAAATCAAGATACCATCATTACTAAAACAATTATATATAAAAATAAAATTGGTTAGAATATTTACATAGAATAATTGTAAAACTCCACAGGCAATGGTCACATCCAAGTGCTTGAATAGGCTAGGTGGGATTATGTTAGATAGAGAGAGAGTGACACGTACTGGTCCCAATAACAAAAGTTGTGGACACACAGTACGTTGGGTTTCACACTCTGGCTCCTATAAACTCAGCTACAAAGGGCAACATGTGAATGTGAGTGAGTGGTAAGCTGAAAACTTGAGGCTCTATTTCTATGATGCAAAGGAGAAGGATTGGACCAGAGTCCACCTGAGTCAGCTGGATTTTTAGGAGCTGAGCTGCCAGTTTAAACCCAAAACATGGGATCAACGCCCCTGGTTTGACCTTTCCTTGTTTGGCCTCCCCTATAAATATCTCTCGTTACTCCATCCCCCGCATTTTCAATCCATCATATCCTACTTCTCTTCTTTCTCTCTGCATACAAAAATCTAAGTAAAGATATATATATATATATTTTAAAATTTCTTGAAATTCAATTAGAATGCTACCCACTCACCTGAGTGTTTTTTAAAGATTCTAAAACTTGCTTCTCTTAACCTTTGACCTCTATTTTAATGATACCCTCAATATCCTGACAAATAAGTCAAAATTTAAGTCAGTAAAAAAATTTTCCAAATACTTAATGGGTGTCACTATTTAAGCTTATCAATACTAACAATACCGTATTCAATTATATTGCAAGTACACTTGAGTTAATCCAATCGTTTGATAATTTTCAATATATATGTCCTCATGCTCTTCTTGTTTTTTTTTTTTGACTCATACTTCCATGAATTATTATAAATCGTATCAATCATTATTAAACTTTCTCTAAACTAACAAAAAGGAAACTAATATCCTAATAATTCTCTTCACCCTTTTAGTATATAAGTTCTAATTAACAACTTGGACCAAAACTTGTATATTCCCCTTTAAGCTACTACATGGAAGCTTAACAAGTCATAGTTTGTCAATTTCTCCTCTTCCAAAATTTTACAATTACCTTGTAAGTGTGTATTTATCATTTATGAAGTTATGAAATAAATGATCAAGAAATTTCAGCTTCACACTTCTATTTCTATTGCTTGTTTCCTAATTCAACAAAACCAAATAGTTTTAACCAAGCAACTCAGTCCATATCAAGAACAAATAGCAGGGACGATATTAATTAACTAAGGGAAGGAGGAAAGGATTCGATGATGCTATAAAGTTTGAAAAGGAAGGAAAGAAAACCACATCTCACCTCACAAGACTCAAGAATCGACCACAGAACAGCATCAAAGAAGAACAATTTATAAAGGTTCTAATCTGTCAAACACACACACGAGAAGGAAGGACTATAATTTCAGCCAACATTAAAACATTAGCTAGCACAAACACACACACACATGCTGAACCTGACGTAGGAATGAAAGAAAAGAGAAAGGAAGCTGACCATCGATAATACGCCTCCCCATCTTCACAAAACATAGCAGAAAATGAGGAAGACATACAACCCTTTCACTGTGACAGCTAAATGAAAAACTGAGAGGGAGAAGGGGCAGCGAGAGTAGCAACCCGAAGACAACACCCTCGTTGAACAAAATGGCACGATAGCAGAGAAGGAGAATTAGTGAACCGACTCCTAGTGGCTGGCAAACGCAGATGAAAACGATGACAGTGGATGACACAACAGCAGCAAAAATCGACACCCTATGACAGCGAGCTTCAGACGTTAAGGAGAGTTGGAGAAGAACCGACTATAAGTGTCTAGAAGAGTGTATATTAGCGATGAAAAGAAGGAAATGAGATGCTCTGTTTCTTTGCACAAAAGAAACAAATCTGATTCAAGAAAAGAATTGGGAAAATTACAAAAAAAGAACATGCAAAATCACAAGAAAAGGCACAAAGAAATTACAAGAAAGGACACAAGATTTTCCTAAAATTTAAAAACTAAACTTTTTCTGAGAAAAGAAAATAAAATTTTGAACTTTAGATCTTCAGAAACATTTCTAACATAAATTCCTCCAAACTACCCATCCCTACTTATTAAAAAAATACTTATTTATTTAAATAAATATTTACTAGGTTAATATATATATATATATATATATATTTTTAGGGTCATTACATTCCATGTGCATTGGCTTATGCATGAGGTAGCACCTCTTATAAGCATCCTTCTATTTAGGTGTATTGTGGCATATCAAGGGCTAACGAAACTACCATTAACAACCATTGTTCTAAATTTAGTCCCCATAATCAAAATCAAGCATGCTTGTATCTAAATATCCACTTTAAAATCATTCTTTCAAAATGTAAGATTCAACTGTCAACTTCCCTTTTCAACACTTTTTCCATGCATGAATCATCATAAAAATATACTTTAAATCAAATATAACATTTAAACTATAGTATTATTTTGAATAAATAATCAATTTATTACATATTATATCCAATAGCATGACTTCTTGATAAAATAGAACAATTTGAACAATATCCCAATTGAATAAAAATAAGATAAATAGAGAGAACTATATAAATCATAGAGAGAATAATAACAAAGACTTAAACAAAGTATTAAATAAAGATATTTTTTAAAAAAAATTAAGATAATTGAGACACACTCATGCACCTAGGAGATTCCAAAAAATTCTTACTTCTCTTAACTTCACTTTAAGCCTAATGATGTCCTTAATTTCCTAAAAAATAAATCATAATCCTAAAATTACTTACCAAGAATTTTGTTCAAGCTAGATCTAAGAGCGAACATTTTAATTTAGAACAACTTTCACACCATTATGTCCAAATATAATTTCTTATAGCCAGCTCATCAACAATATAAGCTTTCAACCCAAAACATTAATTTCTCCTTTCCTATCAATAAATTCAAATTTAACCATATCAATTAATTAACATTACCCTTCTTTTAAGCATTCAAACAAATCTTTGGGAGCATTCATATTTGCTCATCACATAACTATTTTCCATCCTTCCCAACGTTTTATCCTCACTATTTAATTCGTAAATCAAACTTCCATTCAATACTTAAGTATCATCAAGAACACAAAATTTCTCAAGTTAAATCCCAAATCAACCATTTAAGTTATACTTGGCAGCAACCACATTTGGAAACTTCAACTAGAAATTCTAACACACATATATATGCATACTCATTCAACAAACTTCTTCCTTCACTAATTTACACAATAAAGAAATTCAATTTCCTTTTTCTTCAACAAAACCCAGCTGGAATGCTTAAATGAAATTTTAGTCACCATCTCCAATAGTTATAACAGCCACCATTCAGAACAGAGCACAAATCATTGACAACAAAAGAAAGATTCATTCTTTCCATAAACACAGGTGCCACTTCCAGCAACTAAGGAGGAAGAAGAGATAAAAACCAAGCACACGTTCACCCCACACCAACCATGGAACACGATATGATAGCAACCAAAAACAAGGGATGAGAAACAGTGCTAATTCTCAACAGATCTTCAGTGGAGAAGAAACAAACAAGTCACAACAAGAGTAGAGGTGAAGGGCGACAAAGGAAGAGCGTTAACCACAGCTGCACCGAACAAGAGAACAAAGGAAAAGAGAGAAGAACAGAAAGAGCTAAACCACTCACCTTAGTGGCAGGTGAACAATAGAAGAAAAGGGAAGATGACAAGCTGCCAGCAGTGAGGGCAGAACAAAAGGATGACGGCGAGGTCCAAAGGTGCAAACCAATGGTGAGAATGAAGGAAGAATTCAAACTCACTCTCTCTCTCTCTCTCTCTCTCTCTCTCTCTCTCTCTCTCTGATCTATTCTCAAGCTTGAATAATCGAGAAGAGTGATATAAAAATCTAAGTATTAAGAAAATTGGGAAGATTACAAGAAATGGCACAAGGAAAATTACAAGAGAAAGCATAGGAAAATTATAAAAGAAGGCACAAATTTTTCTATAATTTTAAAATAAATAAAATTGAACTTTTGCTTGGTAGAATTTGAACTCTTGATCTACATAAATATTAACTGGCATAAATTTCACTAAACTACCACTTTCTGTTTGTTATAAAAATTATTGAAATAAAATATCCATTGGGAGAAATATTTTGTTAAATTTAAAATTTAGGGTCATTACAATACGACTCCATATATAAACCAAAGAGTTTAAGATATATAATAACAAATTAACAATTCTTACACATCATAAAGTTATAAGCATATGAACCAATGGTCTTCAAACAAGAAAATATTAGCATTGATCTTGTTCTTTGTATTGGATCCGAATTACATGCACATAACATATAAAAATAAAGAAAGACCCACATGAGAAGAATTCTTTGGATCAAATAATTAAGATAGTCATTGTTGTGGATAGGACAGAAATTGTTATGAGGCGTGAAAGGAAGAATTTGTATTTTAAAATAGGTTGAAGTAAGAATATCACTATTTTGAGTTACACACAAAATAAACAAAAAAGAAAAACACTCCATATTAAATTAAAGTTTTAGAAAAATAGGAAGCCGGAAACATGGTCCCCTCTACCTTTTATGATGCACCCACCCAGTTAAAATATTTTCAAATACGTAAATATATAAATATTACCTTTCTTTTTACACTCTGGACATGCACCAAGTTATTGAGTTGAATATCAAAACTAAAATATATAAAGAATTAATTTGACCAATATATAGAGGCTCGAAGGGGACTTTTAGCTTTTGACCAGTATAAGATATATATATATATATATAGAGAGAGAGAGAGGGCGGGAGGAAGGCTCAAGGGGGCATTTATCTTTCAACAGCTTTGTTTATGGGGGAAAACATCTTTTTTTTTTTTTCAATGTACAGGAAACTATGAAGCAGCTGGTCTTTGCACCCTGTTCTCGAACATGCCATCTTTTAAGGAATCATTATGTGTCTAGATATCATAAATGTGAAGAATCTATAAAGAACCATAAGTAAAATCAAAGAATGAGATAAATAAATAGGAAGATCCAAATTAGTCAAAAAATTTGAAGAAATGAACATTCTTATCTCCTTTGTCATTGACAATGCGAAAAGTGAGATATACATGGTACTTCAAAGCTAAAATAGTGAAATGCAAGAATTCTTTGCAGCAACCCCACATAACTCACAAGCATTTGGCAGTATCATAAAATAATAAAAGAAAAATCCTTTCATGGCAGACCAACATGACCCACAAGAGTACCCTTAAATACAAAAATTAACATCATGTTTGTTGCTAGAAAGAAATGTAAAGGAATGGATTAAAAAAAATAAAAATGAGATGATCTAAATGAATAATGAACCACATTCATAAAAGATGAGAGTAATCTAATTCATAGGGTTAGGAATCATGATTCATGAAATTTTTGAAGGACATAATGATTCTCACATTTGTATTATATATTAATGAATTTTATCATGCTTACTAAGAAGGAAGGATGATTTAGTTTATTTTTGTGTTAATTTTTTCAACCCATTTCATTCCATAACCAACAGGACCTAAGTATTATAATAAGCATAAAAACATAAAATTTGAGAAAACATGTACAGCAGCCCCACATGACAACAACCGCACCTAATTTTATTTTATTTTAAGTCAATAGCAGCTCCCACATGACAGAACAAGAGGTATTAAACTAGAAAAGAGATAACCTTAGGAAAAATCTCAAATAGAACAACATGCGACTTGAATATAAAGCTTGGAAGACTTCAAAATGTGGGTATAGAGAACCCTGAGTCAGATGAATCGTGGAAGATTTTCACTGTATTGCAACTGAGAAATGGGGGAGAAAAAAAAAATTAGGGCTAGTTGCATAAATGAAGAGAGAAAGAGGAAGAGAGTTGAGAGAGAGAGAGAGAGAGAGAGAGAGACTTCCACTGAAAATAAAGTGAAGGAAACGAGAAATCCAGTCAGTGCGCTGCAAAATGAAAAGCAACAGTGAAGGGAAGAGTTTTGTCTTCGAAATAGGGGAGGGAAGTATTCTGATTTTTTGGTTTTATTAATTAAACATGGTTGTTATTTAAATAAAAACTAGCATGTTGGTTGAGCTTTGCTTTTATATCCTATAGAGGGAGGGTGTTCAAGCCATGGCATTTTCAAACTTCAATATTTTTATAAGTGTGATAAAAAATATTTTTTTCCCTTGAACCATGGCTCTTTCAAACTTTAATATTTTTATTAGTGTGATAAAAATAATTTGCACCCACAAGTTTCGAGCACGTGATCACTGATCACTGATAAGGAAGATAACTTTACCTTCGACCACTACAAATGTCATTCCATCATCATATTTTGACATTAAATATGTGTGTATTTAAATAATGTCTAAAATATTCAAATTAATATTATATATTTTTATTTACATTATGGACAATATCATCAATATAAATTGGATTGTAGATTTTAGAAATCAATTGGATTACCAACCACATAATATCGAAAAAATAAAACTTTAATTATTCAATTGAATATTTGGTGAAACAAAGGTTTCAGAAATGTGAGCTGTATATAGTGATTCTAGGTAATATAATAATTTGATTGGTAGAGAAGTTAAACAGCCCAATTAATAAAGTAAAGGGCATCATCATCAAGTAGAGAAGTTAAACAAGATTACCCTTGCCAGTAAACAAGACTAGAATGTGTGCTTGTATTTTAATTACAAAGAGAATGATGTAATTGAAGATTCCCCTCTATCGTGTATTTTAATTAGCTAATTCAATAATTTCCAAACTAAAAATTTATAACACCCCGTGTTTCATCATTTTAACTTTAATTATAATTATTAACATATTATTCTAATTAAATAATACACATTAATTATAAATATATAATTTATATAAATCAACAAAAATTAGTATAAGTATATATTTATTCAGTTATAACTAAAATTGACATTTGTATTAAATAAAAAATTAAAAAATAGATAATTTCATACAAATTAAATATACCCAATATACGAGACAAATATTTAGGACCGGCTTGGAATGATTTTGAGGCGCATTTGTGACTCTTGATATTCCATTCCAAAATTCTCACTGAACATTATCAATCGTTCTCAAAAAGAATATGGAGAAGGAGAACCTCATTGTAGGGGTGAGCATTCGGTCGATTCAATCAATTTGATTTTAATTTCTCTAAAACTGATTGATCGAATTATATAAAAAATTTGGATCAAATCGAATCGAAATACATAACTGAACTGATTTAAAATCAAACCGAATTGTAATGATGCGATTCAATCGGTCTATTTGATTTATAGGCTTTGATTTGAATCTATGAAATATAATTGTTCATATATTCTTCTATCTAATTTTTTTTTCCTTGATGTTGGAGGCCCAATAAAAAAATAACAATCTTATACCATAATTCATGAGAAAATTAATAAGACTCAATGCTATTACACTAAAAACTAAATTATAAAAATAAAAAATTAGAACATCACATTAAACAAAAAAATGCTATTATTGTAAGTAATAGAAAGATGTTTCTTACTCATCTAGATGAGAATGTATTCACATTTTTTAAAATATGAAAGAAAAATGGATAATTCAGTCGATTTGGTTTATTTGATTCTTGAATTCTCAAACCGAATCGAACCGATCAGCCAAAATTTTTCATTAAAAGAAAACCGAATTGAACCAAAAAACTGAACAGATAGAATCAAATAGACAAAATTCAATTTGATTCAGTTTGATTTTCAATTTTGATTCGATTATGCTCACCCCTACCTGATTGTGTTTATTTAGCACAGTAACATATTTCACATTAACCAAAAACCACCAGCAAAGCCATCAGCATCAACAATCTCAGTATTTTTGAAACCCAAATTCTAAATAGTACTATTTGAGCACTTGCATATGAATTTTTGTCATTTATTGATCATTATCTTTTCAATGAAACCTTGTCGCCACAACTGTGCGGTTGTGGTAAGTGGAAAGGACGGAAACACGACAGTGAAAAAGATTTGTCATTTTGTCCTTCACATAATAACTGAGAGTTAATGAAGGGGGCTAAGTTTATCGCAACAAATAATGATGGCGATTGTTTTGAAGCTTCAAGTCCAAATTCACCGTTGCAATAATTGGAGCAACATATCCCAATAAAAAAAAAAGCGAGAAAATGAGACTTTTGGTAATAATGACAGTTCTAGACCTACTGTTATTAATTTTCTTCACTTTAACCTGTAAATTTTATCAAATACAAGTATAAACTTATATGAATTCTTATTCGTAAACAGACTTTTTCATGTAAATAATTGGATTATTCTTATTATTTATGAAGTTTATGTTGTTAATTGTATTTGGCTAGCTTGTAAATTTTCTAAGTATGAGTGTAAACCCACACAGATTCTTGTGAAAAAATGGACTTTTTGTTGTATGTGCTCTATTGGCCTTTTGTTGTTAATATTCTTTGGTTAGCATGCAGCACATATATATACAATCACACAGGGTAGTTCAGTCTTTTTACCTTCAAAAATAATTACATTTGAGGCCTTGGACCTGCAGAGGAATATCAAAATCTATTTGGCCTACTATGTAAATATGTTCCTTCAATGGACCTTAAATGTGCTTCTCCCAAAAAATGTGAAGCACATGACTGATCATAAAAGAAAAGTGACCCCTTAAATGGTGTTTAGATTCTTCAACAGATTAATCTTACGACGGCTAGCTATGTGGATACCTTGGATAAGAAGAAAAGAAAAGAAAAGAAAAGAAAAGAAAAGGGACAAGTAGGAGGTTGCATTTCTGCATAATAATTGTGATTTTTTAGCAAATCACCTGGTATCCTAAGCTAACAAATGCGACTAATTCAGATCCGAACATGTTAGGCCCCAAACAAAGGTAATCCTCCAAAGAACTTTCTTTCTCTATAACAAAACACCTAGTATCTGAAGCCAGCAACTTCAACTAATTCACATTTAAACATAGTGAAGTTCAAAACTAGTATAGCTTTTGCATGTATATCATCTCCATTCCCATGGCCACAAGGATTGAACCCAGAAGTTGATAGTTAAGGAACTCATATCCCTTCCATCTGAGCCAACAACTTCAACTGATTAATATTTAAACATAGTCAGATGAATCGTGGGAAGATTTTCACCATGTTGTGACTGAGAAATGGGGGAGAAAAAAATTAGGGCTAGTTGCATAAATGAAGAGAGAAAGAGGAAAAGAGTTGTAAGAGAAGAAAAGAGACTCACCGCTCAAAATAAAGAGAAGGAAACGAGAGCTCCAATCAATGCGCTGCAAAATGAAAAGCAGCAGGGGGACGGCAGGGTTTTGTCTTCGAAATAGGGCTGGGAAATAATATGATGATTTTGTTTTTATTAATTGAACATAGTTGTTATTTGAATAAAAAATGTAAATCTAAAACATGTATACAATGGTAGCATGTTCGTTGAGCTATGTTCTTATATCCTATAGAGGGAGGGTGTTCAAACCATGGCAATTTCAAACTTTAATATTTTTATAAGTGTGATAAAAAGAATAATTTGTCGCTCAAACCAGGGCCTTTTCAAACTTTAATATTTTTATAAGTGTGATAAAAAATAATTTGCAACCACATATTCGAACAAGTGATCGCTGAAAAGGAAAACGACTTTGCTTCCACCACTAAAAATGTCATTCTATAATATAACTTGGATTAAATGTGTGTGTTTGGAATATTTAAATAATGTCTGAAACATTTAGATTAATATTATGAACAATATTATTAATATGAATTGGATTCGAGATTTTAGAAGCAACAGGATGACCTGCCACATCAATAAAAGTTTAATTATTCAATTGAATATTTGATGAAAAAAAGGTCTAAGACATGTGAGGTGTATATAGTGGTTCTAAGTAAGATAATAATTTGATTAGCAGAGAAGCTGAACAAGATTACCCTTGCCATGAGATTGTTGAAGAAACTAAATCATTTCTAATTATATACTAGAATGTGAACTTGTATTTAATTATAGAGAGAACAGTGTAATTGAAGTTGCCCTCTACCATATATTTTAATTAGTTAATTAATGTCAATAATTTCCAAACATAAAATTTATAAGACCCCGTGCTTTATCATTTTAACTTTAATTATAATCACTAACATATTATTTTTAATCAAATAATATATAATTAAATAATAGTACAAATTAATTGTAAATATATAATTTATATAACTAACCAAAAATTAGCATAAATATATGTTTATTTTCAATTACAATTAAAATTTACATTTGTATTAAATAAAAAAATTAAAAACATATAATTTCATACAAATTGAATATACCCAATATCCAGGCCAAATATTTAGGATAAAATTTGCAGTAGATTTGAGACGCATTTATGACTCTTTATATTCCATCACAAAATTCTGTCCCAAATAGCTGTGAAATCTATTAAACTGCAACTATTAATCCAATTGCAGAAATTGGCACATCTAGCATTGCCAAACGACCCTCTCCTTTTTACTCATTCGAACTACTAATTTCATTGAAATCACCTCCTAATAAGCAGGAAAACCGACAATTAGTAATAGTGTCTGGAAGCGCCGGCCATAACTCATAATTCATGAGGGCTAGCATAGGCGAAGAAGCATTCTCATTGAACATTATTGTTCTCAAAAAGAACATGGAGAAACTGCTTGTGTATATTTAGCACAGTAATATTAATATTGCTATCATTCCACATTAACCAAATACCACCAACAAAGCTATCAACACCAACAATCTTACTATTTTTGAAACCCAAATTCTTAATAGTATTGTTTGAGCACTTGCCTATGAATTTTTGTCATTTATTAGTCATTATCTTTTCAATGAAACCTTGTCGCCACATCCGTGCGGTTGTGGTAAATGAAAAGGACGCAAATGCGTCAGTGAAAAAGATTTATCATTTGTCCTTCTCATAATAACAGAGTTAACGAAAGAGGCTAAGTTTAAATTTGAGACTTCCGTTTGATTTTTGACACTTTGTCACTCATGTTTAGATCAGAATAAGTCCTCTCAACTTGTTTACTATCCTTTATTTGTATTATTTCAAATATATAGAGCAAAAATTTATAGAATTAAAAAAACAAATCCAAACTTTATTATCATTGAGCGATATCCAGTTAGTTTAAACGATCGGGACGTAAATTTCTAGTTCACGTTGTATAGCTGGTGCTTTTATTGTAAAGGGGCCAGAGTTACCGCAGTAAATAATGATAGCGATTGTTTTCTCGCTTCAAGTCCAAATTCAAGGTTGCAATAATTGGAGGAACATAACAGAACAAAAAGAAAAGAAAAGAAAAGGTGGGGTGACATGAGGCTTTTTGTAATAATTACAGGCCCATTGTTATTAATTTTTTTTAATTAACTTGTAAATTTTCTCAAATACAAATATAAAATTATATGGACTCTTATCAATAAACAGACTTTTTATTGTAAATAATTGGACGTTTCTGATTATTTATGAACTTTCTGTTGTTAATTGTATTTGGCTACCTTGTAAATTTTCTAAGTGCAAACCCACACAGACTCTTATGAATAAAAGGACTTCTTGTTATAAATAATAAGACTTTGCTTGTTACTTGCAGGCCTTTTGTCATTAATTTTCTTTGATTACACTCATCAAGGGTGGTTCAGACTTTTTACCTTCAAAAATAATTGCATTTGGGGCCCTTGGACCTGCAAAGAACTATCAAAATCTATTGGGCCTATTGTGTAAATATGTTCCTTCGATGGGCCTTTGATGTGATTCTCCCAAAAAAAATGTGAAAGCTATGATTGATCATAAAAGAAAAGTAACCCTTAAATTACATTTAGATTCTCCAAGAGATTAATCTCACGGTCGCTAAGTATGGGAATATATTAGACAATTAAAAAAAAAAAGAAAGAAAAGAAAAGAAAGGGACAAGTGGGAGGTTCTAGATTGAATTTTTGCATACTAATCGTGATTTTTTAGCAAACCACCTGGTATCCTACGCTAACAAATCGACTAATTCAGATTCAAACGTGTAGGCCCAAATAGAGGTAAACCTTACAAGAACTTTTCTTTTTTATCTTTTTTGGTTGGTAACAAATCACCTAGTATCTGAAGCCGATAACTTCAACTAATTCATATTCAAACATAGTCAAGTCCAAAACAAGGATAGCTTTTCCAACCACATTATCTCCATTTCCCTTGCCACAAGTATTGACTGCAGGAATTGATTATTAATAAGCTTCAGGGCCGTGGCCAATGAAACGGCCGCCTTAGGCCTGAAAAAAAGTCCACTTATATCCTGTAATATTATTATCTTTTTCGTTGAGCATTAATGTTAAGATCAGTCATATGACAAAATAGATTAAATGAATTAGCTACATTATCTATTGGAAGTGAAATGATAGAATTACTTGATTATAAACATTTAATATTTGATTTTGCAGTTCAAAAGGCTAGAAAAGTGATATGAAAATATATAAATAATAATACTTTGAGCGTCTTAGATAATTTTGCCTTAGGCTTTAAAATCCCGTCATGCGGCCCTAATGAGCTCATATCCCTTCCATCTGAGCCAACGTGTGAATAATTATAATTCTCTAACCCAAGAGGTATGTGATCTAAAAAATAAATAATCATAAAGAAGTGTAAGATATTTCAATTTTCTTATTTTAAATAATAGAAAGAGAATGAGAATAGTTTTAAAAAATAATTACACCTGAAACACTTATCTAAGTTTTTTTATTTAATATTTTAAAGAAATGAAAACAATTTTAAAAATAGAAATCCAACATAAGAAAACATCTCCTTAATTTTGAATCATGTATTGTTCACGTTGTAATTCGTGATTTTATTGAGATAGAGCCAGAGGGACTATCTCCTTAACAGATTTGTCCCATTATTATCATTCATCAAAAATGATTGCAAACAGTTTCATGCCTTAAGTCTATAAATTTTCGGTTACAATAATTGGACTAAGATATAAAAAGTGTGAAAAACAAATATGGCCATTATGAGTAAAAAAGAATAATAATAGATAACAAAAGTTGGTTCAATCGATAAAAAGTTTGGCTTATAACCCACGATATGAGTTCAAATCCAATTACAATGTAATGACTTTATCATCAAAGATCATAGCATTATTGACTTGTCCTACAATTAATAAGTGAGTTGATTGATCAGGCTATAAGTTTAAAATATTGAGATTCCCTCGCTCATGGTTAGATAAGAACAAGCCCTCTCAAGACTCAACTTGTTTACTTAGAGCAAAAAATTACAAAATAAAAAGGATCAAAACTTAATCATCATAGAGCAATATCTAACTAGTTTAAAAAATCGGGGACTTAAATTTCTTGTTCACGTGGTAGCTGGTGTTTTAATCTTTAAGCAATTTGCTGATTGAGATTGTTTTCAAGCTTATATAAGTTTTAAATCATCAATATATTGTACGTATATAGATTACAGAGAGAGGAGGAAGAGGGTAAGCCTCTTGAGATATATAGTTTTATTTATTTTAGACCTCAGATACACAAGGGGAAAAGTAAGGCACATGAAGCATTATTTCATATATTATTTGATAAGTGCAAGGAGTTATATAAACTGCTTGCAACAAGTTGTTGCTTCATCACCATTTCGATAGAGTAAGCTCTTTCATTCAGCAGATGGATGATCCAGCTCTGTGAAACACAACAACTAAAGGGTTGTTATCATCAACAACCAAACGCCTGTTTCCTTTCTCATCCCTGGAAATCCCAAGAGCATGACAAGAATATTCCTCATCGCTGGGACAGAACACCATCTTATACGTCGTACCATGATGGGTCCGAATTTTAAACGAACCACGCACGGTGTTTTGCTGCCCGGCAAGTTTCACTTCCCTTCTCTCATCTTCTATGCCCACAATCGTCCATTTCGCCGGTGTCTGGGCACATTTTGGGGGTGCAACGACCGTGAAGTCTACCCTGAGATTTGTGTGGAGATGTGCGATTCTGTATGGAGATGAAAGTCTGGTGGGTAAACCGTTGGATTGTTCAGAGGGGGTCTGGACAACAGTAATGGGGCAAGATTCCCCTCCGGTAGCGGCGAGGCCGATGCCACCGCCGTTTCCCATGAGAGCTGGGAGGATGTAGTATTGACCGCCATTTCTGACGGGGTTGCCTTCAGTGTCAATCACCAAATCAGCTTGGGCTGAGGTGAAGGCGAAGACAAGGAAGAGGGCAAGCAAGGCGGTCTTCATTGCTTGAGATGATTTGGCTACGAGAGGATAAGGTTTTTTCCGTGTGATGTGGTGGTGTGTAAACGAGAAGATGAAGGGTTTTATTTATAGACACACTTGATGATTTGGAGGGGTAGTTTGGATATTCGTTATTATTTACATTAAAGTTATAAGCTAGTTAATTAATTTCGAAGCTTCATGATTGGAAAAAATAAGTTGGTCCCAAAAAAAAAAATTATTGGGAGAAGTAAGACAAAACGCGGACAGAGATAGATTGGGCACTTGATTAATCTTTCGAAACTCTGAACTCCGTCTAAATTGGTGAGGGATGAAAATAAAATGGATTAAAGAAATAAAAATAAAAATAAAGTTTCTATTTTAGCATGAGAAATTGATTACACATTATTTTGATATTCCCTCCGTTCAAAAATGTAAGTTACTCCCTCCATTTCAAATTATAAGATACATTTGGACAAAATTTCACATACTAATAAACCTCATTAAATACACTTAACAACTTTAACTTTCAAAACAAAAATATAAACTTTTAAAAATACTCATCATTTATTATATTGAAAAGAGAAAGTATGAAAATTAATTATAGAGAGAAAAAAGATAATATTAAAATTGGTGCATTTAATGAAACCTTAATCTCCCCAAAGTGTCTTATATTTTGAAATGGAGAAACTCTTTTAAAAGTATCCTATAATTTGGGACGGGGGGAGTATTTTTTAAGAGGTTAGATAAAAAATATATAAAGCATTTTTTGTGTTTGAAGGTATAATCATTGCCTCTTTTTCAAAAATGTTCTCTTTTTTTTTTTGCCAATTAAAAGAGCCCAAATGAATAAATCACTTTATATTTAATTTAGAGTGAAACATCTTATTAAATAAGGGTAAATATGAAAATATTATGTTAGTTTGAAGATAATTAACTACTTTATTGAAAGTGAGACTCGATTAAAAATACCTCATATTTTTTAACAGAGGGAGTATTATTTTTGTATGGGGAAACTCAATATCACAAATCACCACACCTTCCACAAAATTATGATTTTCAATCTGATAAATATGGATAATCTATTTTGTTGCCACTCTTTCCAACTAAACTGGCTTCATGTGTCATTTCTTAAAATTAGTCATATAATTATAACGAAGCTTATATAAACATATACTGATAAGTGGATATTTTACTTAGATTTATATATTTTTCCACCCTTTATTTATTTATTAAATAATTAGAGTAAACCATCTTAGTAGGTGAATCCTGACCCCTGACGCTTATCTAATTGGTTGGCTCATCGTTTTTATTATTGATTTTATTTTGTGTTATAAAATTAAATATTAAATCTTCTTTCAAAACTATTATTTTTTTATTAAATAACAAAATTATTGCTTTCCCTTGAGTTCGACTGCTGGAATACTCAAAAAATTATGACTATATTAATTCCTTACAGTAGCAGAAGTGATCATATACTATCTCACTCCCAAATTATAAGACAAATTTGGAGGTATTTTATTGTCCTTGTTGAGATACAAAATTGAATAAAAGAAAAGAAGATGAATAACATCGTGAATATTATGACTGAAAGTAAGAACAATATAATTCCCTCAACCAAATCCGAAAACCACTTTGGGGTGAAACATGAGGTGAGGACATTTGTTAACTTCCCTATTGAGATAAGACTTAATCCCCTAACCTCTAATAGAATATGTAACACACCAAAATTTTTTTTTTAAATAATTTAACTCAACCATAGTTGGGTTACAGCCACCCAACACATTTTTATATCAATAATTTCAATATAAAATATTTTATAATTGGCTTCAACTTACACACTATAACATTTCAGATAAATTTTTACCTCCCACATGCCATTAGGCTAAACCACATTTGTCCATCCTTATACTCCCAATAAGTAAACTAAATCACATTTGTCCATCCTTATACTCCCAACAAGTAAAATAAGCAATTTAGTAAATTTTCAACACAAGCCAGTTATTTGGCCTTATAATCATGCCATTTTAACCAATCCAAAGTAAACCAAATATTAAAATTACAGTCATCCAAATTGTACCAAAAATAGAAATAGTTTGAAAGGCATGATTACATTTATATATTCATATAATTGACAATAAACAAAAAGCCCTAATATTGGCAATATAACACATTATAAATCATAAATTAAATACCCAAAAGAGACAGTGGATCTATACCACTAAGCCTCTGGGACTCCTCCACGTGTCACTCGTGGCTCTTCTCCTGAAAATTGTTAACCACATAATGAGACTCAAAAGTCCCAGTAACCAAAGCTAATTTATGATAGTGTATACAAACAGTTAAGTGTGTGCTTACTAAGTGAAAATTAAAAATAATATAATTCCAACAAATATAAGAAATATTACAATATACACAAACAACCATCCTTATATCTCTCCATTAACCTCGAGCCATAGCCCTCACTCGGTGCTAAATTACCCGGCCAAAGGTAAATTAGCCCGAGCCCTTACAAACCACCTATTGAGCTCCAATAGAGGCGTACCACATGGCACATAAATACAACAATATAGCAAGTCTCCCAACACCTCCCACAATAATCAAACAAATTCATAATAATATTGCACAATTATATAATATTACAAAATTTATAATTTTCTTAATAATCACCCAATTAACATGAAGTAACACAAATCATAAATTAAAAGCATGGTTACCTTGTGGCTTTTTCAATAAATTATTCCTTAAAATTTCTCTCTCACCACAATCTTCACCAGTAATACAATCTACAAATAACATATTATTTATAAATATTAGTTTCAATTTTTGACACTAATAAAATAATTCTAATAATAGAATTAAAAATAAACATAATTCCTAATCTCAATCTTAATACAAATCTAGAGTAATACTATTAAGTAAAATTTTTAACTCCTCTTTTAATTATCAATAAACATTAATGATCTAAAAATCAACTTCTAAACTAATTTCTATTATCAAAATTTTCTTTTTATTTTATAAATTCGTACCTAAAATACCCAAAAATTAAAAATTGAGTCTCTAGCTTAGAATCATAATCCTATAGCCATAATAATTCATTTCTCATCCCAAATAATCATCTAAACCTCAATAAATCAACATATATTTTCAGATCTAGTTTAGAATTTGATCCATAAGCCACAAATTCAAAGATCATCAATAAATTTATACTCTAGAACATTTATTATACTACTGACAACCTCAAAAACCATATTTATTCAACATAAATTCATCCCTCTTCCAGATCTTAAATTTTCTACCACTACAAACTTAGAAACCAAAGAAGAAGGATGACTAAGAAAATTTTTAGAACACTTACTTAGTCTTGAAAAGCTTAAAATCACACCCTAAATATCCTATTAAAAACTCTTACTTTAAAAATTCAGATCTTCCGCACCGGCGACTCACGCTCACAGATGCTCTCTCTGATCGCACACGAAAGAGGAAGGAAATGAAGGAAAATGAGAAGAGAATGGTGGTTTTTAAAAATGAATGTGGGTCCCATAATTTTTTTTTTCCCTTTCCTCTCTCTTCTTTCCTTTTCTTTCTTTTTTACTATTTTACATGTAATCATTACGGCTGCCGAAAGCAAACTTGTTTTTCTTCTTATTCTTCCTTTTTTTTTTAAAAAATACCTTTTCTTTTTTTATTATAATAATAATTTAATATTATTTTTTTATTATTTTTTTAAATTTCTATTAACCCAAATTAACTATTAAAATTTAAATTGGGATATTATAGAATATGATGCCCTTTATAAAGATTTGAGATCATCAACAACTAAGTGATTAACACTAATCACTCCTAATATTCCAGCAGTCCCAAAATATAAGATAATTTTACAAAAATAAGATTTTATTAATAATGCTTTTTTTAATGTTACCTTCAAGTGAAGGAAGGATTGAAATAATTGTAGTGTAATGAATAAATGTGTCGGGATATTTTTGAAAGTTTATAGTTTTATTTTAAAAAATAAGTTTGTGAAATGTCATCATTGAATTTTATTTATATACATAATCTTACCTTAAATTATCTTATAGTTTGAGATGAGTAGCATGTCCTAGTTTTCCACTATTGTGGGGCACAATCTGTCTCCCATGATTCCCCTTCGATTAAACGTTGTCGCTCCAGTTGTGCGGTCGTGGTGAACGCAAAGGACGTCGGGTGAATGGAAAAGATATCACCAAATTTTTCATAACGTACATGTTCAAAGCCCCAGCTCAAAATTATTTTATCTGTTGTGAATTTCTAGTTATAATAAAGACTTGTTTTCCATAATACCCCTTTAAAAATGATAAAGAAGTTAAAACTTAAAATGTTATTGTATTTCCATGCTAGGTAATGCCAGAATGTAACTTAAGCAGGGGCATGAAAGGTGTGGAGCAATAAATTTTAATTAGGAGGGGTCAAGATTACAAAGTAAAAACATTCTTATAAAGAATTTCAATAACTTGACTTTTACAAAAATAAAAAACTTTTTCTAGAAAAAAAAATTTCCAATCATAATCTTTTGACTTTTAAAAAAGTATTTTTGTGGTAAATATCAAACACAACATTCAAGGTATCTTGACATTTTAATAAGTATTTTTGTGGTAAATGTCAAACACAACATTCAAGGTATATTGACATTTTTGTTACAATGCTTTACAAAGTTTGTTAGTAATTCTTATAATTTTATTTATCAAATGTAAAATAAAACTAAAATTAAATGACATTAATACAAGCATATGTAGCATCACCTCGATGAGAATTAGTATATTATATGATAACTATATTTTCAAGAAATGAAGTAGTTGCACTATAAATGCATAAAAGACTACATATAGAATTTAAATGAGAATATCTCTGGGCCACTATAATATGCTAAGTTATTCCCTTCTTGTCTGAATCTCACCATTTTCAACCACTTTATTGGAAATTTGAAATGCAAAAATATCTCATAATTCATCGTTGCGCTAATAGGAAGAACCCATGGCATTAACAATCTTATTCAAGTTTTGAAAAAATGAATGTACATCAACTACTTTTTTACTTGTAGCAACAAGAGCTATATATAATTGATAAACTAGACAATGTACATTATATTTTTAGGGGGAAAAAAATATATAAATCCTACATTTTATTTAGAAAAAGATTAAAAAGTTAGAGAGTCATTCCTCCCCACTAGACATGAAGGTCTTGGGATAAGAAGCTCTTGCCGCAAGCATGTCCTAGAGGATTGTAAATATCATTGGAAAACAAAAACAAAAACAAAAAAAAAGAAGGGAAGAAGTGCTAGTTAAGATAGCAAAATCTTATTGGAGATATGACAAAAATGAAAAACGAAGTTATATATATTTTGACACATGACACTATCATATACTCTAGATTATGAAATATATATATATATATATATATATGAACATTGTATTTTGTTGGAGCCCTAATAAGTAAATAAGATAATATCCATAGTAAAATAAAAAATAATAAAAAAAACGAAAATAAAAATTAATTTATAATAAGAAAATATAAAAAAAGTTGGGTACGAAGATAATGAAAAAAATATAATCAAGCTATATCACAATATAATAATTGAAATAATCAAAATAATCTAATATAATATTATGATTTGAAGGTTTCAAGATAATATAATTTAATCTTAATTGAAGATTTCAAGATAATCTAATATCTAATATTAAGATTTGAAAATTTTAAAATAATATAATAATAAGGATATAATAACAGGAAAGATAACAATTAATATCCAATCTCTAAATAATAATAATAATAATAATAATAATAATAATAATAATATAAGAATATATAAAATACTAACATTGATCACAATAAGATTGAGACATTGGAGAAACCCTAGGTGTATGGATCAATATAAAGTAAAAAAAAGGTAGAGCATAGGACAGTTGGAGAAAGACTCAAGCAGGTAGTTGGAGAGAGACTCAAAGAAGGAAGAAAAGAGGAGACAACAAAGATTAAAGTTGATTGAGATTTATAGAGGTAAGTCCACCTTTCCTTAAGCCATAGATATGCTTGTACATTGGTAGAAGACTTCAAAAAGTTGGCTCTTTAACTCGAGTCTTAAATCCTCCAATGTTCATCTCATACTTTTGTCTCCATGTGATTGTGCCTCCAATTATGACCTATGCCTGGCTAATCTTTTTATCATTTAGTCTATTGGCACTAGTTGGTAAAATCTAGTCTGAGTCATGCCCGAGAACACTGTCCTTAAGAGCTATTCCGTCACACCGAGTTAATCGCGCGGCAACTCCCTAAGATTAAATAGACTCTTTCTACTAAAAGTAGGTACTCAGAACAACAAAAATTCACAGAACATACTCAGGTAACTACACAATAAACTAATATGACAGAAGAGGAGAGAAAAGCTGAGAGTATCAAGGCTCTCTCTGAACCTGTGGTAAGCATTGCCTTTTATAGACAGATCTTATAATGCTGGGCAATAAAACCACCTTAATCACAATTAAAAAACAGTTTCAAATAATAATGTTGTTTAAATTATATGTTATAAAATAATAAATAAACTTAAATAATAATTAATATTATTAATTTATAATAATTCCTTTTGAAATACTAAAAAATATTTATAATATCCAACAATCCCCCACATATTTCAAAAGGAAAGAAAATTTTCTTGAAAACTATTTTATACAAATAATTTATAACTCCACATAATAGTTTTTAAAACTTTAGAAAAAATGCCCAGTTTGTTTGATACCACATTTAGCTCACGCGTGAGCAATTGCATTTAAATGAGCCCACTTTTCCTCTAAGCTCATTTGCTTGCTCAAGCTCATACCTTAGTATACATTATTAAGGCCTCCATTCATTTGAGCAATATGGGACTTTCCTTTTTGACACAATTTCAACAATCCCTCACATGTGTCAAAAGGATCACTATCATCTGAGTTATTCACGCGGAAGATAATCACTTCAAGTTTGGTGTCTTTTGACTTGAACTAAATCTAGACCAATAAAACTTAACACACAAAAAATTTGGTGTAACTTTATTATTGAACTAACAGATCTTGGTTATGTACTAGAGGTTTTATCAGTCAGATTATACCCCCACAATTTTCATTATTAACACAGTTTTGCACTTTATTGGCCATGTGCATGCCTGGTTTTAACAAATGCTCTAGAGATTTGGCCACGATCTCATGGAAGCGACCCCACTCTACATTTGTATAGGTGTTTTCATCAAGTGTATCTACAATGAATACACCATCCATAAGGACTATAAACCATTAAGAGCTTTCACTCAACCTCCAATCAATGTATTTTAACACTTTCTCAAACCATTGGAAGGGACAAACAATTTAGTACTAGCAGAACTAACAAGTGACTTGTTCTTACCCATTGAACCTTCTTTATGGGATCTCCAATCACAAAGGTTGGGTTGCCATCACTGTTAATTTTAAATTGGCTTAAGTTCCATTCCTCTCGACATTTGAATAATTAAAATTCTTCCCTAAGGGCTAGTTAATGTATCCATCAGATTTACATCTGATCTCACGTAATTGATTGAAATAACTCCCTTTTTAACAACTTAATTGTATCTCAATCGATATTTACCTATGTCATCATGCTCTTTACAATAACTATTGCCATTTGGCAATTACAAATCATCGACATGGCTTGTGTTGGTTTTACTCATAATAGAATATTCATTGAAAAGTTTCTTAACTACTCAGCCTCATTATTAGCCAACTTCAGAGTAATAAACTCTGGCTCAAATAACATTTTATTTGGCTACCAATGAATTTTTTCTCATTTGAATATAAAATTCAATTAACATCATTGTATTATTTTAATACAATGGAAATCCATTATTCATGATACCAATATTTATGGTATCTCTCAAAGGAATTGACGTATCCTCTCATGAGACTATTTTATATGCTCAATCTCCATGCAACATAACTATATCATGGGATTAACATTAATCAATGCAACAAACTCTCTAAAGTTTGTATGTGCATATATAGATTGAGCAATAAAACCATCCCATTTTCATTTTTAACTATGTTAGCATTATGAGAATACTTGTTGACACTGAGTGTCAGATTCTTCAAAGTAATAAACTCTATGATCCTGTTATTATATTTATATTCATCACCACTAAGGGTGGATAATTACTAGTGGATTTTCTCACATAAATAAATAATTCAATTAATATCCATGTATTTTATACAACAATGATCTACTATTCACAATCCCATAATTTAAAAAAATATTTTATTTTTCTCATATGGACCATAACACATATAAATAAATCATTATCCACAATAATGAATATTTATGCCAAAACAAATAGATCATGCACCTATTTAAAATAAATTTGTTTACACTAGATAAATAATTAAATTTGTGCCATCATAACGCTTGTTGCAAGCCACACAAAATCACATTTCTTGCATTTATGCAAATAACAAAGCCTCCATGTAATATTTTCTCTAAATCACAATGTAGAACTATCTTGGCATTTATAAAATGAGGCTAACCATATGGCACAACACAATCTTTAGAACAAAGCATAATAATTTTGCTAGACACCCCTATATTTTCAAATATATTTCAACCACATGTATGAAAAATATTTAAATATCTTTCATAAATTATCAATAATAATTCTAATTAAATTAGAATCTCATCATATAACCTTCTCCCATTCTAATTAAATTATAATTTCTCATAATTTTTAAATCCACCATAAACATATTAACTCCCACACATGCTCCCATATTATGGACAAATCAGCAAAAGCCTTCTCATATCATGTCTCCAATAATATCACCAAATAAAATGATGAAACACCATATGTGTGTATCACATATTCAAGCTAATAATTTCAGAACTTCACTAGAGTATATATCAGCTTTTCAATGGTAGTTTGAGAAGCCAATTCTAGCATTAAAAATATAGACTCGCAAGTCTATTCCATTAACAACAATTTTCCAAAAAAAAAAAAAAACAAGAAAAACGCGAACCGAAATTCACTTGAATTTATATAATAAGCAATCAATAATTGATTAAGCTTAGCAACCTTGCAAATTAAATGTCAACCAACCCAAGAAGGAAAATCCAAAGCATAAATGGGTTCCATATTTTTTTCAAGAGCATATATTCAATTGTGACTAATCATGATTATGACAATCATAGTCATAAAATAGATCACATATCAACATTTGCTCCCAAAATAATTCAACCCCTTTAATGGCATTAATTATTTATAAAAGCCAATAATATCTCACATTAGGAACGATGAATCGTAAGCCACTAATGATTTAACTAGGAAAAGAATTTCCAAAATACGCATAGTAAAGACCTTCATTTGTAACCATGCATTGGAGATACCTCAATGTGATTAAATAATAAGTTATTCCTCAATCAACATTTACGTTGCATGATATGCAGAGTTGCAAGTTTTGCAGTTTCACCTCATGAAGCAAATAATAAAGAGACCAAACCACATAATTGAGTACTCTCGAAATACTCACAAACTGGCAAGGCAGAAAACCAAGACGGCTGAAATAATCTCTGGGCAACTAGTTTAGCAATAGTAGATCCACATATCTCTTTCATTGGCTTCCATCAATTTGAATCTCCACACTAAATGGTGTGCCCAGCTATCAACGTGAAGTTGTTCCGCTAGTATTGTGGTATGCATCCCGTGACTTTACACCTAAAACGATGTGCATGTGCTCCTATACCAAATTATGCTCATAGACATCATTGAAATTCACTCACTCATCGTACACCTCCATTGGATCTAAACCCACCAAGCTTAGTATAACTAAATAAGACTAGCATGATGGAGATAGCTCTCAAGATTGTTAGCACTAGCTGGTGAAATCTAGTCTAAGTCGTGCCCGAGAACACTGTCTTTAAGAGTTATTCCGCCACACCGAGTTGATCGCACTAAGGCTTCCCAAGATTAAATACACTCTTCCTACTAAAAGTAGGGACACAAAACAATAAAAATTCACAAAATATACTCAGGTAACTACACAATAAACTAATATGATAGAAGAGGAGAGAAAAGCTGAGAGTACCAAGGCTCTCTCTGAACCTGTGGCAAGCGTTACCTTTTATAGACAAATCTCATAATGCCGGGCAATAAAACCACCTTAATCACAATTAAAAAACAGTTTCAAATAATAATGTTGTTTAAATTATATGTTATAAAATAATAAATAGACTTAAATAATAATTAATATTATTAATTTATAATAATTCCCTTTGAAATACTAAAAAATATTTATAATATCCAACATAGTCTTCATGTGTGAATTAAATTTTCCTTTTCTCATACCATCTGCCATAGTAACGTGATGTGAGATTTCAACATGGACTTGAAATAATTTCGAATATTTGCATATGTTATGTGGCAATTTCATTTGCATAAGGCAATTTATAAAATTCCTAAAGAAGTCTTTGCGATTATGGGATTTGATATGGTGAGTGAATTTGGACATATATTATGCCTACAAGTATTCATGAGAAATTCCAAGAAAACAACCTTAAGGTTTAAATCTCAAGTGAGTGTTTATCAGATCATTATTGCATCTATCATAATTTTATCATTTGTTGTGTGAAACTTTCAAAGTCTATACAAGCTTATAAATTAATTAATTAATTTATTATCCTGTACATAGTGATAAATTATCACATGTACATAGTTTTGAAATCATCAATTGTGTGAGATTCTCAGAGTCCTCACAAATTCACAAATCAAATAGCTTCTCCTATACAGTAATAAATTATTATGAGTATATATTTCAAAATATTTTATCCTTAAATAAAAATATAATTTTTTCCTAAAATAAATGTTTTTGAAACGTGAATGTACGACATCTTCATAAATTCTACTAAAATATTTTTCACAAAATTATCTCTCAAGATCTTTCTACAAATAAAGAAATAAAATATTTTCATAAATAAAAACTAGAAACCAACATTAAAATTATTTTATGAAAAATTCATAATTAATATTTTTCCTAAAAAATTCCCAACAAAGAGACACGCATTTTTACCTTGAACTACGTGGGCTTTGATCTTTTAAAAAAGTACACTGACCCTAGGGTGTGATCCTAGGTCAAGTTCAACTTATAAATAAATAAATTTTTTCCTTCTTAATTTTCTTACTTTTTATCTTATTTTTATTAAGGATAATTAATATATTGTTAAGGCTACTTAAATTTATATAGTTAACTTAAGGTAACCTTTCATATGAATGGGTGTTGTGGGGTGTCTAACAACTTTCTCACTTACAATCGACTCCCTTACCTTTTTCTCTATACGTAGACTACATGTCAAAAAAGTTTTCCAAAATTACCTCTTAAAAATTTTAGTGACAACTCCTAAACATCTATTTTTTATTCAATTTTCCTCCTTGGGAAATTTCGAATTGGGGCAACAATATATATTCAAGAGAAAATGACAGTCAGATTCTAAAAGAATGAATTAATGACAGTTAGTTCCTAGACAAAATTTTCTAAAAAATAAATTATAAATATCAATTTTAACAGTTACAAACAGACATTCATGTTATAATATAAACTTGTACTTGCCTCAATAAACTATTCACCATGACTAGTCTATTGATAATAGTCTGCCTTAAATCCATGTTTATATGAATGTGACTTTACACTGTCAAGAGATAGATATTTTAGGCATTTATACCTAGCGCATAAAACCCCTATTTTCCATCAAATCTATTTAAGGAGGCAACTGAAACTCTTCGACACCTTCAATAAATTCTTTTGTCAAGTATCCACATCTTGAATCTATTCTATCATACATCCATCTACAACTTTCTAGAGCATCCATTATGCTCCCTATTTTATTTCTAGATTTATTTATACTGAGTTTCATTCAATATACAACTCCATATATAAACGAAAAAATTCAAGAAATATAATTACAAATTAGCAAGTCAAAAACATCATAACGTTATAAGCATATGAACCAATAGTCTTCAAACAAGAAAATATTCGCATTGATCTTGTCCTTTGTGTTGGATCCAAAATATAATTAAAATAATAATTATTGGGGGTAGTACAGAAATTGTTATGAGGTGTGAAAGGAAGAATTTGGGTTCTAAAATAGGTTGAAGTAAGAATATCAGTATGAGTTACACATAAAAAACCTAATAATTTATATTAAATTAAAGTTTTAGGAAAAACTAATATTATACAGTTTTATTTACTTTATGACTATATTATTAATACAAATGGGATTGTAGATTTTAGAAACCATTTGAATGACCTGCCACATAATATAGCAACAATAAAACTTTAATTATTCAATTGAATATTTGGTAAAGAAAATGTCAGACATGTGAAGTGCATATAGTGATTTTATGTAAGACAATAATTTTGATTAGTAGAGAAGGAAAACAAGATTACCCTTGCCATGAGATTCTTGAAGAAACTAAATCAGTTCTACTTAGAGACTAGAAGGTGTATTTGTATTTTAATTATAGAGATAATAATGTAATCGAAGTTCCCCTCTACCTTATATTTTAATTAGCTAATTATTGTAAATAATTTCCAAACTAAAAATTTATAAGACCCCACGCTTCATCATTTTTACTTTAATTATAATCATTAACATATTATTCTAATCAAATAATATATACTTAAGTAATGCAAATTAATTATAAATATATATAAATATATAATTTATAATAAATCAACAAAAATTAGTATAAATATATGTTTATTTCAATTATAATTAAAATTGACATTTGTGTAAAATAAAAAAATTTAAAATTATATAATTTCATACAAATTAAATATACTCAATATCCGGGACAAATAGTTAGGATGAAATTTAGAATAGATTTGAGATGCATTTGTGACTCTTGATATTCCATCCCAAAATTCTGTCCCAAATTTCTTGCTTTCTTGTTGTGAGCCGTAAAATCTATTAAACTTCAACTATTAATCCAATTACAGAAATTGGCAATCAAGCATTGCTAACACGGACCCCTCCTTTTTGCTCATTCAAACTACTAATTTCACTGAAATCACATCCCAATAAGCAGGGAAACCAACAATTATTAATAATGTCATGAAGCACCGGCCATAACTCAGTCCGCTTAAATTCATGAGGGCTAGCATAGAGAAAGAAACATTTCCACTGAACATCATCATTATCCAAAACAAAAGACAAAAGACAAAATGGCGAAACTTCTTGTGTTTATTTAGCACAATAATATTAATATTGCTTTCATTTCACATAAACCAAATTCCACCAACAAAGCCATCAACATCAACAATCTCAACATTTTTGAAACCCAAATTCTTAATAGTGTTATCTGAGCACTTGCATATGAATTTTTGTCATTTATTAATCATTATCTTTTCAATGAAACCTTGTCGCCACATCTGTGCGGTTGTGGTAAATGAAAAGGACGGAAACCCGTCAGTGAAAAAGATATATCATTTTGTCCTTCACATAATAACTGAGAGTTAATGAATGACGCTAAGTTTAAATTTGAGACTTCCGTTTGAATTTGGACACTTTGTCACTCATGTTTGGATCAGAATAAGTCCTCTCATCAACTTGTTAAGTATCTTTTCATTTGTATTATTTACATATTAAATTTACAAAATTAAAAAAAGAAATCCAAACTTAATTTTCATTGAGCAATATCTAGTGAGTTTAAACGATCGGGACTTAAATTTCTAGTTCAAGTTTTATAGCTGGTGCCTTTATTGTAAAGGGCCAGATTTACCGCCCTAAATAATGATAGCGATTGTTTTCGCGCTTCAAGTACAAATTCAAGGCTGCAATAATTGCAACAACATATCAAAACAAAAAAAAAAAACAAGAAGAAGAAGAGTTGGGGGGGGGGAGAACATGAGACTTTTTGTAATAATTACAGACCTATTGTTATTAATTTTCTTCAATTAACTAGTAAATTTTCTCAAATACAAATATAACCCTCTATGGAATCTTATCAATAAACAGACTTTTTGTTAAAAATAATTGAACTTTTCTTATTATTTAACTATGAACTTTATGTTGTTAATTGTATTTGGCTAGCTTGTAAATTTTTCTAAGTGTAAACTCACACGGACTCTTGTAAATAAGCAGACTTATTGTTATAAACAATTGGACTTTGTTTGTTATTCATTGGCCTTTAATTGTTACTCCTCTTTGATTAACATACAGCACATATACATACACTCATCAAGGGTAGTTCAGTCTTTTTACCTTCAAAAATAATTGCATTTGAGGCCTTTGGACCTACAGAGGAATGTCAAAATCTGTTGGGCCTACTTTGTAAATATGTTCCTTCAATTGGCGTTAGATGTGATTCTCCCAAAAAAATGTGAAAGATATGACTGATCATAAAAGAAAAGTGACCCTTTAAATGGTGCTCAAATTCCTCAAGAGATTAATCTCACAGCAGCTGACTATGGGAATACTTTGAACAATAAAAAAAATTAGAAAAGAAAAAGGACAAGTGGGAGGTTCTAGGTTGCATTTTTGCATAATAATTGTGATTTTTGCAAACCACCTGGTATCCTAAGTTAACAAATCCAACTAATTCGAACTCAAACATGTAAGGCCGCAAGCAGAGGTAAAGTTCCCAAGAACGTTCTTTCTGTATAATAAATCACCCAATATTTGAAGCTGATAGTTTCAACTAATTCATATTCAAACACAGTCAAGCCCAAAATGAGGATAGTTTTTCCAAGCATATCATCTCTATTCCCATCGCCACAAGGATTGAACCCAGTAGTTGATTGCCAATGAGCTCATATCCGTTCCATCTGAGCCAACGTGTGAATAATTATAATTCTCTAACCCAAGAGGCACGTGTTCTGAAAAATAAATGTAGTTTTAAAAAATAAATAAGCATAAAGCAGTGTAAGATATTTCAATTTTCTTATTTTGAATAAAAGAAAGAAAATGAAAATAGTTTTAAAAAATATTTAAATCTAAAAAAATTTATCTAAATAATTTTTTATTTTTTCCCAAAATTTTAAAAGTAGCCACTGTTAAAGACAGAAATGATTGCAGTCAGTTTCATGCTTCAAATCTATGAATTTTCGGTTACAATAATTGGACCAAGATATAAAAAGTGTGAAAAAAATATGGCCATTATGATTAAAAATGAATAATAATAGGTAACAAAATTAGTTCAATCGATAAAAAGTTTGGCTTATAACCACAAGATGAATTCAAATCCAATTACAATGTAAGGACTTTATCATCAAAGATCATAGCATTATTGATTTGTTCTACAATTAATAAGTGAGAGTTAATTGATCAGGCTATAAGTTTAAAATATTGAGATTCTCTCGGTCATGGTTAGATCAGAATAAGTCCTCTCAAGTCTAAACTTGTTTTCTATCTTTTTATATATTTTATAAAATAAAAATAACTTAGAGCAAAAAATTACAAAATAAAAATAATCTAAACTTAATTATCATAGAGCAATATCTAATTAGTTTAAACAATCGGGACTTAAATTTCTAGTTCACATTGTAGCTGGTGTTTTTATCTTTAAGCAATTACTGATTGCGATTGTTTTCAAGCTTCAAGTCCAAATTTACCGTTGCTATAATTGGGGCAGCATGTTGAAATGTCAAAAGGTATGACTGATCATAAAAGAAAAGAGTAAGTGGGAGGTTCTTCGTGGTACTGCTGAGAATAATTGTGATTCTTTTTTTTTATTCTTCCTTTTTATCAAACCATTAAGTCTGAAACAGATAGTGCCGACTAATTAATCGAGATTCGAGTCAGGTCTGACACAAACGAAATAGCCTTTTCAAGCACGTCATATGTTTTTCATACTTTCCAAACTGTAGGCGCAACAACTGGTTTAGAAATGCCTGTTTAAATAACATGTAATATTCAAGTTATACAATATTTTTAAACGTAATAATATATATATATATAAAATAGAGAGAGAGAGAGAGAGAAGGAAGCCTCTTGAGATATATAATTTTATTTATTTTAGACTTCAGATACACATGGAGAAAAGGAAGGCAGATGAAGCATTATTTCATATATTATTTTGTAAGTGCAAGGAGTTATATAAACTGCTTGCAACTAGTTGTGGCTTCATCACCATTTCGATAGAGAAAGCTCTTTCATTCAGCAGATGATCCAGCTCTTTGAAACACAACAATGAAAGGATTGTCATTATCAATAACCAAACGCCTGTTTCCTTTCTTGTCCTTGGAAATCCCAAGAGCTGCACAAGAATATTCTTCATCACTGGGACAAAACACCATCTTATATGTCGTACCACGATGGGTCCTAATTTCAAACGAACCACGCTCGGTGTTTTTGTGCCCGGCAAGTTTCACTTCCCTTCTCTCATCTTCTCTGCCCACAATCGTCCATTTCGCCGGCGTCTGGGCACATTTTGGCGGTGCAACGACCGTGAATTCCACAGGGAAATTTGTGGGGAGATCTGCGATTCTGTATGGAGATGAAATTCTGGTGGGTAAGCCGTTGGATTGTTCAGAGGGGGTCTGGACAACGGTAAGAGGGCAAGATTCCTTGCCGGTAGCAGCGAGGTCGATGCCGCCGCCGTTTCCCTCATGGGCTGGGAGGATGTAGTATTGGCCGCCATTTCTCATGCGGTTGCCTTCAGTGTCAATCACAAAATCAGCTTTGGCTGAGGTGAAGGCGAGGACAAGGAAGAGGGCAAGCAAGGTGGCCTTCATTGCTTGAGACGATTTGGCTATGCGCAGAGACGGTTTTTTTCTGTGTGATGTGGTGGTGTGGAAACGAGAAGATGAAGGCTTCTATTTATAGACACAATTGATGATTTGGAGGGGTAGTTTGGGTGTTCGTTTCTTATTTACATTAGAGTTGTGAGCTAGTTCATTAATTTCGCAGCTTCATGATTGGAAAAAAAAAAAAAAGTTGGCCAAAAAAAATGATTGGGAAAAATAAGACAAAAGGCTGATAGAGATAGATAGATAGGGCAGTTAATTAATCTTTTAAAACTTGTAACTCCGTTGTTGGTGAGTGAAAAAAATGGAAGGTATAATCATTGTATCTTTTTTAAAGAATCTTTAATTTTTTTTTATTTTGTTAATTAAAAGTACCATTAATAAATAAATCACTTTATGTTTATTTTAAAATGAAACACCCTATTAAATAAGAGTGAATGTGAAAAGATGATGTTAGTCTCACAGCTAACTATTTTATTGAAGGTAAAATTTAATTAAAAATGCCTTCTATTTTTAAATAGAAAGAGTATTATTTTCTATGGGAAAACTCAACATAAAAAATCACTACACCTCCCACAAATTATGATTCTCAATCTCCTAAATATGGTTTATCTATTTCCTTTTTACATTTTAATCATTTTATTTTTTATTTAATATATTTCATTACCACTCTTTCCAACTAAACTGCCTTCAAGAGTCATTTCTCAAAATTAATCATGCAATAATGAAGCTTATATACATATACTGGTAAGTGGATATTTTAGTTAGATTTATATATTTTTCCACCCTTTATTTATTTATTAAATAATGAATAAAAAAGATGAATATGGATAAAAGGCCTTACTTAATACTTTTGGTGTATTTTTAGGAAAATGTGATAAAATAGCTTGGAAAAGAGCCTAAAATGTAAGACTAGAGTGAAAGCCCAACAATCAAGCCCAAAAGAACATCTCCATGCGTGGACAACTCAACACAGATCTTATCCGTCCACAGGCGTATCTTATCCATGCACGGACATAACTTACAAAGGTGAGAACAAAGCCCTCTGAAACACAACCATGCACGAACATACATTACCTCCATGCAGGACCATGGGAGCTTTCTCTATTCTGTTCTTCTTTAGATTTTGTTTATGTTTTTATTTGAGATTTTTACTTTAAAGTTTATGAGTTGTTTCCAAACTCCCAATCAAGGTAGGGATTGGTTGGGATAGATTTTTCTTTTATTTGCTTATTTTATTTTCCTATCGAATATGAATTTTTGTTTATTTATATTTACTCTCTAGTTCTTTATTGCATTGTTATATATGTGGCTAGTATATAATTTGTTTGTGGGCTATTTGAAGAATTGAGATGTGAAGAGTTAGTCTAGACCTAAAGAAATAGAAACAAATAACTAAATTAAAAATAATTTAGGATTTGTAGTAGCTTAAATCATTGCTTCATGGTTTATTCAACATCTCAATAAGATTAGCAAGGGCTAATTCAACCTTAAATAAATACATCCTAGTATAGTAAGAGGTAATTAGGATACCTTAGTAATGATTGTTACTATAAATAAAAGGAAGATAATTAACTGAATTAGAGTAAACCATTCTGGTAGGTGAATCCTAATTCATGGCATTTGTCTAATTAGTTGATTTGTTGCTTTTATCATTGCTTTTTATTTTGCGTTATCCAACTGAATATTAAATCTCCTTTCAAAACTATTATTTTTTTTATTAAATGACAAAGTTATTGCTTTTCCTTGAGTTCAACTCCTAGAATACTCCAAAAATTATGACTATATCAAGCCCTTACACATGCAGGAGTGATGATATACTACCTCAGTATTATAAGATAATTTTGGAGGTATGTTATTCTCCTATTGAGATACAAAATAGAATAAAAGAAAATAAGATGAACAGCATCATGAATATTACGGCTGAAAGTAAGAACAATATGATCCCTCAACCAAATCTGAAAACCATTTTGAGGTGAAACATGAGGTGAGGACATTTGTTAACTTCCCTCTTGAAATAGGACTAAACCTCCTAACCTCTAATAGAATATGACGTGCTTTATAAAGATTTTAGGATGATCAACAACTAAGTAATCAACACTAATCACTCTTAATATTCCAACAGTCCCAAAATATTAGATAATTTGACAAAGATAAGATTTTATTAGTAATGCTTTTTCAATACTACCTTCAAGAGAAGAGATGATTGTAATGATTAAATGTGTTGGGATATTTTTAAAAGTTTATACTTTTGTTTTAAAAAGTAAGTTTGTAAGGTGTCATTATTAAATTTGATTAATATTGCTCGTCAAAAATAAAATGGGGTGTCGCGAGGCATTCCAGAGATGCTAGGCCTCAAAAGGATGGAAGAACCTAACTTCTAATCAAACACGAGAAACTTGGACTTCCTTACCACAGTTCACTCGAATGTGAGAATGCGAAGTAAAGAAAATTAATACAAATGCAGGGAAGTAGAGATACATTAATTAAAGAAATAAGTGGTCGGCTATATCGACCGTATAACAGAAAAATAAAGACTAAAACTTCATGATAAAAGGAAAAATAAAATAAAGTAAAGTAGTAGCCGTGGAGTCTGAGACTAGTAGTTTGTTGATGCTGATCTTGATCCTAGCTTGGTGCTCAAGTTCCATGATCGCCAGTTTCCTTGAATTTAGGAACTACTTCCTCCATCATGATTACTCATCATAGGTGGAGGGTGAATGACTTAGTGGCTAAGGCTTCATAAATATTTTTTTTATTATTTTAAAGTCAATTAAGTTGAGTTGAGCCTAAGCCTCCAAATTCACAATTTAGGTGCAAACAATGCCCCCACATAGAAATTGGCCGGAGCCTTCGTAGGCTAATTTTGTATGGATATTTCCATTGACTCCACTTTCAAGCATTGCATGAATAGTATGTCTTAGAGGACTAGCTCATTTCCGTTCTGATTGATAGTTGATCTGGTACTTTACTTGAAGGAAACTCTTGTGGTTGAGGATTAAAGACCATATGGTCTAGCTTGAGATCAACTTTCTCCACGTTTAGGACCTTAAGAGCTGATTTTGGAATTGGCCCTTCAAGTTTTTGAACTTTAAAGATTAGTCCTATAAAATCTAGCTACTACAGAGCCCCTATAGAGAGAGCTCTTATGGAAAAGGCCTTTACAAAGGTCGCATTTCTAACTTTAGCCCTTGTGGCATTGGCACTTATGGCTATAACCCCTGTGGTGCTGGCCCTTCTGATATTGACCCTTATGGTTCTAACCCCTGTGACTCTAGCCCATCAGTGTTGGCCCCTTTAATACTAGCCCTAATGGTTTTGGCCCCAATAGCTCCATTGGCCCTTATGGCTTCAGCCTTAGTGGTGCTAGCCCCTCTAATGTTGGTCCTAGTGACTCCGTTGGCCCTTATGGCTTCGACCTCTGTGGCACTGGCCCTTATAGTTGTCGCCCCAATAACTTCGACCCTGTTGACTTTGGCCCTTCTGGTGTTGGCCTCTATGGTTCCGGTCCTAATAGCTCTTCTAGCCATTGTGGCTTTAGCCTCTATGGCATTGACCCTTGTGACTCTAGCCCCTCTGGTGCTTGGCCCTATGGTTTCCATCCTAATGGCTTTGGCCCTTGTGGTTCCGACCCCAATGGCTCCACTAGACCTTATGGCTCCAGCCCCTCTGGTACTGGCCCCAAAGGCTTTGGCCCTTATGGTGCTAGCCCTTGTGGCTCTAGCCCCTCTAGTGCTAGCCTTAATAGCTCTGTTGGCCCTTGTGACTTCGGGCCCTCTAATGCTAGCCCCAATGGCGCTGGCCCTTATGGTTCAAGGCCTAATGGCTCTGGCCCTTGTGGTGTAAGCCCCTGTAATTCCAACCCCAGTGGCTCTACTAGCCCTTATGGCTCCGATCCTTTTAATGCTGACCCTAATAACTCTGGCCCTTATGGTGTTGGCCCTGTGGCCGAATGGGCCCCCTATTGAATTAGACCCGCCATTTATCCTTTGAGGGATATTATAGCTATCCTCATTGTTAATCTTCTAGATGTAAGAATGCAAAGTGAAGAAAATTAATATAGATGCAGGAAAGCAAATATACATTAATTAAATAAAAAGGTGGCAGGCTATGCCAGCCATACAATAGAAAAATAAAGACTAAAACTACATAATAAAAGGAAAAATAAAATTAAGTAGCAAAAGCAGAGTCTAGGACTGGTAGTTTGTTGATGCTGATCTTAATTGTTGAGAGAAAGCTCCTCTATTTATAGATAATTTTCGCTTTGTACCCAAGCCCCATGATTGCCAATTTTCTTGAATTTAGGAACCACTTCCTCCATCATGAGTAGAGTGTGGATGACTTAGTGGCTAAAGCTTCATAAATTTTTCTTTTAATTATTTTAAAATCAATTAAGTTGAGTTGAGTCTGGGTTTCTAAATTTATAATTTGGGTGCAAACAGATATATATAATCTTATCTCAAATTATCTTATAATTTAAGATGGGGAGTATATATTAGGGTGCCACTATTGCGGGGCACAATCTTTCTCTCAGGATTACCTTTCAATAAAACGTTGTCGCTCCAGTTGTGCGGTTGTGGTGAATGAAAAGGACGTCGCGTGAATGGAAAAGATGTCACCAACTTTTTTCATAACGTACATGTTCTAAGCCCCTGCTGAAAATTATTTTCTCTCTATTTTCTTGTCATAATGTTTTTTTTTTTTGTTCTTAAGTATTTTTCTGTTTTAAATTTCAAATCACAATAAAGACTTGTTTTCCATAATACCCTTTAAAAATTATAAAGAAGTTAAAACTTAAAATGTTATTCTATGAAAGGTGTGGAGCCATAAATTTTAATTAAGAGGGGTCAAGATTACAAAGTAAAAACATTCCTATAAAGAATTTCAATAACTAAACTATTACAAAAATAAGACACTTTTTTTAGGGGAAAAAAACATTTCCAATTGTAATCTTTTAACTTTTGAATAAGTAATTTTGAGATAAATATCAAACACAGCATTCAAAGTATCTTGAGATGTTTGGTACAATGCTTCACAAAGTTTGTTAGTAATTCTCATAATTTCATCCATCATCATTTTCAACCAAATTATTGGCAATTTGAAATGCAAAATATCTTGTATAGGAAGAACACATGACATTAACAATCATATTCATGTTTTGAAAGAATGAATGTACATCAACTGCTTTTTTTACTTGCAGCAACAAGAGCTATATACTATATAATCAATAAACTAAACAGTGTATATAATATTTTAGAGAGTCGAAATTATATAGCTCCCACATTATATTTAGAAAAGATTAAAAAGTTACAGAATCATGTCTCCACCGCTAGGCATGAAGGCCTTGGGATAAGAAGCTCTTGCTAAGCATGTCCTAGAGGATTCTAAATGCTGTTAGGGAGGAAAAAAAGAAAAGAAAAGGGGATCGGAAGAAGTGCTAGTTAAGCTAGCATAATCTTATTGGAGATATAACAAAATTGAAAAACTACGTTATATATATTTTGACAAATGACACTAGCTATCACTTACTCTGTATTATGATATATTTAAGAGAAAATGACTCTTAGATCCTAAAAGAATAAATTAATGACAATTAGTTTCAAGACAAAAATTTCTAAAAAAATAAATTGTAAATATCAATTCTAACAATTACAAACAAAAGTTCCTATTATATAGTATAAGAGTTATATTTGATACTTAAATACTTATTTTTAATTAAAATTCTTGAATTTGCAATTATCTATATCGATATCTTCAACTTATTTTTAAAAAAAATTATTGAGAATATAACTGTTATTAATTTAAGGTTTTGAGACATAACTGTCATTCTCCCTATTTTAAATTATTTTCTTTTCAGGTTTTTGAACCCAAAAATGAACTATTTTTACACCAACAAAATGTTAAAAATGGTTTTCTTTTCATCTAGCTATTAGCTTTTTAGTTTATTTCATGATTAGTACAGCTTAAGTGATACTAGCAGACAAATGTTTGAAAAAGATAGCCAGGCACGCGCACTTCATATGTGGACAAAAAATAGTACAATTATGGTATTACTGGATAACCATTGAGACTTTCATACTTTATAGTTTTTAATATTGTGATGTTTTTGTAGTGTTTTAATATTAATACAAATAAGCATCAATAGTTCGAAACATACAAATTAAATAAATAAAAAAATTCTGAAGGACATCCAAACTTGAGACCATGTATGTCTTGAAATTTCTTTACCTATCTAATGCCTAGGTTGATGATTTCTTATTTAAGATGTACGGCCATTTCGCAATTATTAGTATATGAAAGATATTCTAGTTTCTTCCATATTTACCTTTTCCCAGAAATAGCATTAAATTTATCTAAGGTCATCAGCACTGTATCCAACTTAGCTACACTTACTCCATAGAAGATAAAAAGATCATCCACGAACATCAAATGAGAAATAGAGGTACTCCCCTTGCCCAGTCTCACAAGCTCCCATAGCTTCTCATTAACTGCATCAACAATAAGATATGGAAATTTATCCATGCAAAGAACAAATAAATAAGGACAAAGAGGGACTCCCTATCGAAGTCCTCTCAAGGGATAAATCTTTTCCATCTTGTTTCTATTTCAAAGAACCGTGGAGCTCGTAGTCTTGATACAGTGAGCCACCACTTCAATAATGTGATGAGGTATTGGTATCATCAGCAAAGTTCCACTTAATCCTACCATAAGCTTTTTCGAGAACAATTTGGTGGCCACAAAACCATTCTTTCTTGCCATTCTCGCCATAGTATGCTCAACCACTCTAGCAATGATGATGTTATCTTGAATATTTCTACCAGGCACAAAGCTTGACTGATATGGGGAGACAAGTTGCCTATTCATGAATGGTTTAATCTATTGACAATAACTTTACGCAGCCCTTTACAAAGGACATTACATGAAGAAATAGGTTGGATTTGTGACACCCACTCTGGATTATCCACTTTAGGAATAAGCACAATAAGAGTTTTATTAATATCAACAATTCTTAAAGGCTGATCCCAGATTTTCTTGATGAAATCACATATGTTGGCTCCAACAATATCCCAATTTTTGTGGTTGAATATTGCTTGGAACCCATCCTCACCAGGACTCTTGAACCCATTCATAGAGAATGATGCTTTCTTGATTTCTTCATCGGTCAGAGCTGTACGAATCTTCTTCAAACACTCTATTCTAACAGTACACCAACCTTGATTAGTCTTGATCCAAGTCCTCTGCACTATCTCTTCCTTAAACAAATCACGGCAGCACTTTAGTAAGAATTGACAAATCTCAGAACTATCCATCAATCCAAACACCATGGTCATTATTCTTTAGCATAGTAATTTTATTGACCCTCCTCCTTATCAAAGGGAGCATTTAGCTTTCAACATCTTTGTTTATGGGGGAAAACAGTTCCCCCCCAATGTACAGGAAACTATGAAGCGGCTGGTTTTTGCACCCTGTTCTCGAACATGCCATCTTTTAAGGAATCATTATGTGTCTAGATAAGAGGGTTATATTGAATCTGAGTGTTTGATTCAAAACATACATATATCACAAATGTGAATCTAAAAAGAATGAGATAAATCTATAGGAAGATCCATTTTAATTATAAAAAAATGAACATTCTTATCTCCTATGTCACTGACAACGCGGAAAGTGAAATATATACACATGGCACTTCAAAACTAAAATAATGAAAATGCAAGAATTCTTTGCAGCAACCCCACATAACACACAAGAATTTGGCAGTATCATAAACTAAAGAAAGAAAAATCCTTTCATGGCAGACCAACATGACCCACAAGAGTACACTTAAATACAAAAACTAAGTACTATAATAAGTATACAAACATAAAATTTCAGAAAAGAACAGCCTCACATGACACAACCCCACAATTTTTTTGAAGTCAATAGCAGTCCCCACATGACAGAACAAGAAGCATTAAACTAGAAAAGAGACAAGCCCGGGCAAACTCTCAAATAGAATAATGTGGGACGTGAATATAAAGTTTGGAAGACTTCAAAACGTGGGTATTGAGAACTCCGAGTCAGTTGAATCATGGGCAGATCTTCACCGTATTGCAACTGAGAAATGAGGGAAAAAAAAATAGGGCTAATTGCCAAAATGAAGAAAGAAAGAGGAAGAGAGTTGTAAGAGACAAAAAAGAGACTCACCACTGAAAATAAAAAGAAGAAACAAGAACTACTCAGTGCACTGCAAAATGAAAAGGAATAGGGAAGGGAAGGGTTTTGTCTTTGAAATAGGCGAGGGAAATAATCTGATGTTTTTGTTTTTATTAATTGAACATAGTTGTTATTAATATAAATTGGATTGTAGATTTTAGAAATCAATTGGATGACCTACCACATAATATAGCAAAAATAAAAATTTAATTATCCAATTAAATATTTGGTGAAACAAAGGTTTAAGAAATGTGAGGTGTATATAGTGATTCTAAGTAAGATAATAATTTGATTAGTAGTGAAGTTAAACAAGATTACCTTTGCCATTAGATTGTTGAAGAAACTAAATATATCACTTCTAATTAGATACTAGAATGTGTACTTTTATTCTAATTATAGAGAGAATAATGTAATCGAAGATTTCCCTCTATCGTATACTTTAATTAGCTAATTATTGTCAATAATTTCCAGACTAAAAATTTATAAGACCTCGTGTTTCATCATTTTAACTTTAATTATAATCTCTAACATATTATTCTAATCAAATAACATATAATTAAATAATAAAAATTAATTATAAATATATAATCTATATAAATCAACATAAATTAGTATAAATATATGTTTATTTTCAATTATAATTAAATTTGTATTAAAGAAAAAATTAAAAAATATATAATTTCATGCAAATTGAATATACCCAATATCCAGGACAAATTTTTAGGATGAAATTTAGAATGGATTTGACATGCATTTGTGACTCTTTATATTCTGTCACAAAATTCTCACTGAACATTATCGTTCTTAAAAAGAACATGGAGAAATTGCTTGTGTTTATTTAGCAGAGCAATATTAAGCTTGCTATCATCTCACATCAACCAAATACCACCAGCAAAGCCATCAGCATCAACAATCTCAGTATTTTGAAACCAAATTCTTAATAGTATTATTTGAGCACTTGCATATGAATTTTTGTCATTTATCAATCATTATCTTTTCGATGAAACCTTATCGCCACAGCTGTGCGGTTGTGGTTAATGGAAAGGATGGAAACACGTCAGTGGAACAGATTTATCTTTTTGTCCTTCACGTAATAACTGAGAGTTAATGAATGAGGCTAAGTTTATCGCAATAAATAATGATAGCGATTCTTTTCAAGCTTCAAGTCCAAATTCACGGTTGCAATAATTGGAGCAACATATTTTTTTTTAAAAAAAAAGCGAGAAAATCAGACTTTTGGTAATAATTACAGACCTATTGTTATTAATTTTCTTCGCTTGCAAATTTTTTGAAATATAAGTAGAGACTTATAAGGATTCTTATTAATAAACAGATTTTTTATTGTAAATAATTGAATTTTTTAAATTATTTATGAATTTTCTGCTGTTAATTGTATTTGGCTAGCTTGTAAATTTTCTAAATACAAGTGTAAACCCACACAGACTCTTGTAAATAAACGAACTCTTTGTTGTAAATAATTGGACTTTGTTCTATATAGGCCTTTTGTTGTTAATTTTCTTTGATTAGCATACAGCACATATATATACAATGATCAAGGGTAGTTCAGTCATTGGACTTGTAGAGGAATATTAAAATCTATTGGGCCTACTATGTAAATATGTTTCTTCAATAGGCCTTAGATGTGAGATTCTCCCCAAAAAAAAAAAATGAAAGATATGATTGATCGTAAAAGAAAAGTGACCCTTTAGATGGTGCATAGATTTCTGAAGAGATTACTCTTAAAATAGGTGGTTGTGGGGATACATAACAAAAAAGAAAAGAAAAGAAAAAGGACAAATAGGAGGTTCTAGGTTGCATTTCTGCATAATAATTGTGTTTTTTTAGCAAACAACCTGGCATCCTAAGCTAAGAAATCTGAATAATTCAGATTCGAACATGTCAGGCCTCCAAATAGAGGTAAACCTACCAAGAATTTTCTCTCTCTATAACAAATCACGTAGTATTTGAAGCCAACAGTTTCAACTAATTCATGTTTAAACATAGTCAAGTCCAAAATGAGTATGGCTTTTTCAAGTATATCATCTCCATTCCCATGACCACAACAATTGAACCCCAGGAGTTGATTGTTAAGGAACTCATATCCCTTCCATTTGAGCCAACGTGTGAATAATTATAAGGGAGAATTAGTTAAAGTCTCATACAAAAAAATTAATCACTACGTACATTAACAACTAAACTAAGACCATTAGTATTAAAATTATTTAAATCTAAACCACTTATCTAAATAATTCTTTATTTTTTATTTTAAATAAATAGAAACAATTTTAAAAATAGAAATCCAACACAAGCAAACATCTTAATTTTGAGTTATTTATTGTTCATGTTGGTGATTTTATTGAGATAGAGCTTGAGGGACCATCCAAAATCTAAAAAGTAGCCACATTTAAAGGCAGCAATGATTGCAATCAGTTTCATGCTTCAAGTCTATAAATTTTCGGTTACAATAATTGGACAAGATATAAAAAGTGTGAAAAAATATGGCCATTATTATTATAACTTAACAACAACACCAACAACAGCTGCTGCTGCTGTAGCAGCAGACAATAAAAGTTACTTCAATTGATAAAATGTTTGGTTTATAACCCACAAGATAAGTTCAAATCCTGATACAATGTAAGGACTTTATTAATAGGCGATCTCTAAATAATTCTATAAGTATGATCTCTGAGATATGTCCTAATGATAAGTTTCTAGGATCTAACACACTTAACCTTTCTTTTTGTAAGAAAAAAAATATATATGCACATACTTGAAATGGAATGTCGAGACATGTCTTACTGATGAGTTTCCTGATGATGAGTGCATATAAGCAGATATATGCACAATCTTAGAGATGGTCGTTGAAAGATTGTTAAATGAATCCTTCATTATTTAAAGGGTACTTCTAACGTTGTTTTTACTAACTATGATCAAGGTTGTGATTCTGATAGATGAGAGACTCTTTCTGCTTATATGTTTGCCATTTGTGCCTCTGATATTAGTTGGTAACCATCTTTTTAGTCTATTTAAATATTATCTTCAACTGAAATAGAGTATATTGCAGTGTAACTGAGAGTGTGAAGGAGGCTATTAGATTGCTAGTAGGTCTTGTTATTGGATTTGATATTGTTCAAGGAGTTACCAATGATTTTGTGATAATCAAAATGCTATGCACTTGACTAAGAATGATAGATATCACTTGAAGACTATGTACATTTATGTTAGATATCACTTTATCAGACATATTGTTGGAATTTGATGAAATTGTTTTGGAGAAAATGCACGCATCTCATAATAATGTAACTAGAATTACAAATCCTTTTCCTAAAATTAAGTTTGAATGTTGCTTGAGCTTATAGTTGGAATTTGAGTCACTTGATTGTCCTTTGAAACTATTTGACGATCAAGCATTATTAAATTTGAGTCAATGGGAGATTCTTGAGATTTTCACTCAAATTTCTTAAATACTTTATGACTATTTTAAATTATTATCTTGGATTAAAATTCATTATATTTTTTTATTGCTTACAAATATTCTTAAATTGGAAGCAATCTTGTTTAAGGCACAGGCACTAAATGTGTACACCTCTATTATATTTATAATTGAGATTTTAGGAGTTATTGTTTATTAGCAAGTTAATACTTTTAGCTTTTTAGTAGTTCTCTGTGCGTGTATATATCTAGGTTCTAATATTATTTGTTCATGTTTCTTTTGAATGCTTTGGCACCTAACAGATTGAAAGAGCGCCATGGGTTAGAGGGTTAGCTTTTCTCTCTCTTGGGATTTGTGTCATAAGATTTCTTTCCTACTCTCATGGAATCTTCCAGTTGCTGAAACGTTCCTCCTAATTGGCCGAGTATCGGTAAATCACCAAACGATCATAAGAAGAAGAAACAGCGTGCTTCACCTCCAGCTAACGAGAAGGTCTTGCTACTGGCCAAGAATGAGCATCTGGAGGACAATGAAGCACCATTGGAGAACGAGCAACCTCACCAACCAGTGGAGCAAGATAAAGAAGGTAATGAAAACGCTAGAGTGCAGAAGAGGCTACCTCTCTCTTACAAAAACTCTCTTATAGGTCACAACAAAGTTGCTAATTACACCAGCTTCATAGAAGAAGACAACCTAATGGATAAGGAAGAAGAGATGTTTTGGCAAATGCCGAAACCATCAGAGGAAGTTAAGAAATTGATGGATATCTATCCTGTGATGCCGATAACCCCAAAAGACTGTAATGAATGGTGCCAACCTTGGAACCATGCGATTGTTCTCACTGTTCTTACGGCAAGGTTTCATCTATATAAACTAAAGGAGAACCTGAGCTTACTATGGGGTTTCCAATCTTTTGAGATGATCAACCTACCCAACAACTATTATGTGATCCGACTCAAAGATGAGATTCTTCGGCGGCAATACTACAAGCGTGTTTTTTGTGAAGGACCCTGGGTGGTGCAACAACACTATGTGTTGGTTCAGAGGTGGACTCCTATTTTGATCCTTCCAGCAACCCCTTTAGAAGAGTCATGACCTGGGTTCAAATTCCAATGGATTGTTATAAAAGAAATTTCATAGCAAGACTTGGAGATCGAATTAAAAAAAAAAACTCTAAAATTGGACATGAATACGCTCTGATTTCATGGACAAGAATGCAAAGATTGAATGACGAAGGTATGCTCACATTTGTGTGAAGCTTGACTTCCAACAGAAATTAGTTCCCAAAGTGATCACGGCGGGCATGGTGTTCAACATGGAATATGAAGGCTTAGGACTCATTTGTTTTGCTTGTGGAATGTATGGGCATAGGAAAGAAGCATGCCCGTGACACAACAAGAAGTTGCAGAGCACATATAGTCACTAGAAATGGAGTGACGACGGCATCATTGTCGGACAAACAATTGGAGAAGAATATCGTGAGAGGAGGAACTAGGTTTATATCATGGATGTTATCATGTTATCCAAAGGACAAAGAGCACAAACCCTGAGAAGCCTCTACCAATGCCAAAGTCAACATACACCTATTAGAGGTCAGAAAAATTTTAAACCAAGGGAAGGAAGGAGAACTTACTCTCAATACGTAGCAATCGCAGATAGGAAGGGAATATTAAGGAGGAAACATTTGAGAAAGCTGACAAGAAAGAGAAGTCAACGTTCTTTAACATCTGAGGCAAGGAGGTTGTCCTCTATTAGGAAAAGGTAACAAATATTCTGCAGTAAAGTCAGATGGAGATGAGCGTGATTGATAGAGGGCTCAAGACATAGAAGGATCAGAAGGGGTCTTCTTCAAGAGAGGGCAAGGAAAACGTTAAGCCGAGGAATGTTAATCGCAATAGCAATGAGCAAGAGCAAGATAGACGTGGAGCTAATTCTAATAAAAATGGGCCAATGAATGTCACTCGAACATGCCCAAGGGACCCAAGACCCATGGCCAACCTGAACATTTGGTGGCAAAAGGCTGCATGGGCCAACAGGAATCTAACCAGAATAAAGAAGGCCCAATGAAAGATAGACTTTAGGATTTTATCTGTATAATTGCTGAAGGTATGGAAAATCAATGGTTGGTATTGGGTGATTTCAATACTTTTGGCAGCCTCAAAGATAAAATAGGAGGAGCTCAACTAGTCAAAAACTCTATGATGCAATTCAATAATTGCATCAGGTCGGTTAATCTTGTGAAGTCCCATTCACTGGTGATAGTTTTACTTGGGAGAACAGAAGCACAAAGGAGCGATAGATTAGGCCTTCAGTAATGTCAACTTGTACCTGAATCATCTTAACTTTCATGTGGTTCACCATTTAAGATACTACTCAGACCATATGTTGCTTCTTGTGGGAAATTTTTCAACTTTACCACCATCGACTAAGCAGTATAGATTTGTCTGCTACTCTGCTTGGTTTCTAGAGGACAACTTTAGTGGGATAGTGACCAGTGCATGGAATGGACGTGACTGGACTAAAAGTTTTGAAAACCTTTGCATCTAGTGCCATGAAATGGAATAAGGAGAAACTTGGCAACATCCCTAAGAAGAAAAAAGAAGTCTTAAGGCAACTCAAAGGAAATAACAAAGCTAAGACTAGAAATGAACAGAGTGCAAAAGACTTGGAAAAATCTCTTTAGGAGAAATACCATAAACTGAATGCTCGAGAAAAAATTATTTGGTATCAAAAATCTAGAGTGAGTTGGCTGCAGTGGGGTGACAAGAACACTAACTATTTCCATACCTGTACTAAATTAAGAGGAAAAGAAACCGAGTCTTTGCTCTTAGGAATGAACAAGGGGAATGGATTTTTACCTTGTAAGGGTGTTCACAGGACAAGACGGAATCGAGAGTGGGACAACCCTGTCCCATGTCCCACCTTGAAAAATGATTGGGACTGAATTTTTATCCTATGTCTCATCCCATCTCAAAAGTCATCTCATCTATTAAGAATCAGGAGGGGACTTGGATGATATTGGGATGTCCTGCCATCCCAATAAAACAAATAATGTAGGAGAAAGGTTTGAATAAAAATGTTCATTATTTAAAATTTTAAATCACATAACTTATTAAGTCTAAAACCAAACTAATGTAAGTATATAAATCATAACAATTATTGAATTACATCAATTATAACAACAAGTATACAACTTAAAGTCAAGTATACATGAGACATAGCACATTATAATAGTAATATAAGTGATTTTTAAGTTATAAGAGCAATAACACTAGACAATCCTGGCACAATATTAAGTCATTGTTCATCTTCTTTAGTTGAAATATATTAAGCTATCGAATCTTTTGACAATAAAACAAAAAATATTATATAAAAAAGTTATTAAATAGGTATATATAAGAATAATTTATATTAATATAATTCATATATTGCAAAGAAAAATATTACCTTATACTACTTACTTTGTGTCATTAAAATTATTAATATAAAATACTTTTAGTTTTAAACAAGAATATCATGTATTGAAATTATAATTAATATATTTAATGTATATTTTTAAAATAAAAATAATATATATAACTATAGAATATTCAAGATGGGATGGGACATCCTAAGGGAAATCCCATGTCACGTCCCATCCTAAAACCGTTTTTCATCCTATCCCATAAAGTCTCGTCCCAATTATTTTCAGGCTGAGATGAGACCTATCCAGATATGATTGAAGTGAAATCGGGCCAATCGGGATGGATACAAGTTGAATAACCCTACTACCCTAAAAGAGCTTAAGTCATTAGCCAACTCATTTTTCCAAAGGTTGTACTTAAAAGATACTCATAATGGAAGACCCAGGCAAGCACCAAACAACTTCCCAATCATAACGAAGCCTGATATTCACTGGTTACAAAAAGATGTTGATGACATCGAGATTAAGAATGCTGCCTTTGAGATGGGATCTGTTAATGTAAGGACTAGATGGCATTCAAGCTCACTTTTTTTAGAAGCAATGGCACATGGTAAGAGATGAGGTATGTGGCTTAATTAAAGATATCTTTGCAGATCCTGCAAAGGTGACAGAAATAAATCACACTAACCTTGCTCTTATTCCTAAGGTTGATAACCCATCTTCCATTAAGGATTTGAGACCCATTTCCTTGTGCAATGTGAGCTTAAAATTGTTACAAATATCATTGCCACTAGGATGAGAGGCTTGATGAAGTACTTGATTAAAACTCCCCATGTAGCTTTATTGAAGGAAGGCAAGCCAATGATAATCTTATAATAACACAAGAAATAATTCATTCCATGAGAAACAAGAGGGAAAAAAGGGCTTTGTTGCTAGCAAATTAAAGTATACATGGAAAAGGCCTATGATAGGTTGGATTGAGATTTCTTGAGGGATACTCTCATTAGTCTTAATCTTGATTCCAATCTGATTGATTTAATTATGGCTTGTGTGATGACTAGCACTGAACTTACTCAATTATCTCCAACTAAAGGCCTTTGGCAAGGAGACCTGCTTAGTCCCTATCTGTTTGTGCCTTGTGTGGAAAGATTAGGACAGATCATTAAGGAAGAGTGTAAAAAGAAGACCTAGAATCTTTTAAATTTTCTGGCTCAGGACCCTGTCTCTCTCATCTGTTCTTTTTGGATGACCTCCTCCTCTTCTAAGAAGCTCTTAGGGGGCAAATGGAAGTCACCCAAAGAGTCATGGCTGATTTTTGTCATATGTCAGGACATAGGATGAACCTAAGCAAATCTAAATTATGCTGTTCAGCCAATGTTCCTTTCCATCAAGCACGTGAATTGCACCAAAAGGTAGGGATAAGTTTCACTAGTCACCTTGGTTACTTGGGTATTCCCCTTCTCCACACTAGAGAAACCAAGGCCAAGTTTGATCCCATCTTGCAAAAAGTCCTTAAAAGACTTTCCTCTTCGAAAGGAAATTGCCTTAATCATGCGGGTAGGAGTGTTTTGATTAAGTTCGTTTTATCTGCTCTACGTAGTTATCATATGCAATCTCTGCTTATCCCCAAGGGTGTCATTAACAAAGTGGAAAAAACTCAACAGAAACTTTCATTGGAACCAATTTGAAGAGAGAAGGAAGCCATATCTTATAGCTTGGGAAATTAAATCTGGTGTTGCACAATATGGAGCAAGGAAACTGTAGCACTCGTCTGCAGAATATCCAATGGGCAGGGGCGGAACCAAACTAGTAAGGATGGGGGGCCAATTTTAGAATATATAACTATATATTAACTGAGTTATTTAATTTTTATTAATAATTGAAAATAATTTTATAATAGAATTAAGAAAATTTATAAGATAACAAATCATTTATATAAAACTTAAAAATCAAGAAAAAAGTTTTGCAAAGTATATAAAAAAATCATGCTATAAAAATTAAAAGAAATTGATAATTAGAAAAATTAGTCATTTAATCCTTGTAGTTTTGATCCAGCTATAACTCAATCCCTAAATTTTGATTCGCTATAACTCAGTCCCTGAAGTTTTGACTGGGTTGTAAATTAGTCCCTGAATTTTACCTCTTGCAATTTAGTCTCTAAAGTTTCAACCTCTTAAATATTGATCCCTATATTTTAAAAAATAAAATTAAAAATATTTAAAAATTCATTGCTAATATCTTAAATTACTAAACCCTTTTAATATTTATAAATATTATAAATATGAAAATTTTTAAATATTTTTTAATCTTTGTAGTTTTATTCTAATCTTCAACAAAGTTCAAATTAAAAAATTTCGGATAAATATTTATTGAGTTAACCTATATTTACTCAAAAAAATTCTTATCTATTTGTTCAACAAAAAAATCTAGAGAGCCTATAATCAACTTTCCGTATAACTTATCTTCATTTTTTATTTTTTTTCCTGAATGTAATATATATTTTCCTTGTCTTTTTTTTTTTTAGCTACGAATTTTCACGTCTCAGCTAACCCATAGTGAAACTTATTTATCAAATTATCATTTCAGTTTCACTTATTTAATTATCATTCCTTAATTAGATAACCCCGATTTTATTTATCTTTGAATATAATGGGTACAGTGTTCATGGGATGAATCAAATAATTTATTATAGTCAATATCTGTTGTTGAATGATTATCTTTAAATATTGGTTTCTACCTCGCAATATATTTTTATTCTTTTTTATCTTTTTTTTTATCGTAGTAATTTCACACTCTAGGAGCTCTAATTCAAATCCATTAATAGTAATTCTATTAAATTCCTCTGTCGTAACTATCACCTACACGACAAATATTAGTGAACAATATTGTTACATAATATTTTCTATATATAATCTGACAATGGTTTTATATTTTTTGCCCAAAAAATATTTTAAAATTTTAATATTTATAATATTTATAAAGACTAAAAGGGTTTAGTAATTTAAGATATTAGTAAGAAATTTTGAAATATTTTAATCTTTACAATTTTATTTTTTAAAATATAGGGACTAATATTTAAGAAATTAAAACTTTAGAGACTAAATTGCAAGAGGCAAATTTTAGGGACTAATTTACAATTGAATCAAAACATCAAGAACTGAGTTATAACGAGTCAAAGTTCAGAGACTAAGTTATAATTGAGTCAAAATTATAAGGACTAAATGATTAATTTTTCTTTAATAATTTATCTATGTTTTTATCTACTATTACTTGGGATTAAGAAAACTTTAAAATTTATTAACTTTGTTTAAACATTTAATAATTTTTTAAATTTTACCTATATTAAATATACATACTTTGTCATTCCAACATCTAATAGAGGGTAAAAAAATTTTGTGATAAAAATTTAATAATGTGACTTTTAAATAGGACAAAAAAAAAAAACTCATCTCTCTACTTTATAAATGAAAAGGCTGCACATGAGCAGATGTAGGCATGAGGGAGTAAGAAATGCATAGCAAAAATATGGTAAAAGTGAAAATTAAAAATTGAGTGGCTAAAGCAGTAATTTTTTTTTCCCCTTATAGAAAGCCACCTCCTAACAGGGTAAAAATTAAAAAAAAAAATCTGTTTTGTGGGGGGTACTTGGGTCCGCACATGCCGCTGGGAAAAAGCTGTTTGTTCTTGTCTTCTGTTGTTTCTTTTGATGCTAGTTAACTGATATCCTTTCAAGCTTTAGATTGCCTTCATTTAAAAAGGGAAAAAGAAAAGGAAAAAAAAACGGATAATTAATAGATTCATGGGTAATATTGATAAGATTATGGGCTCACTTTTTTTTTGTTTTGGGCTAGCCCAGCTCAATAATAGGAGATGGCCCATAAATGCATTCATCATCAATAATTTCACTAATAATGTGACAGAAATTGATTGATCGTGTAATTTCCAACCCTTTTTTTCTTTCTGGGAAAACAAAAGGAGCCAAGAGCCTAGTGAAGAAAACAACAAAGAGGATCAACGCAGTCCGTGAGAGTATTACTAACATCATAGTCCATGACAGCTGCACACTCTGAGAATGATTCCACAATTGTACTTTGACTATTAAAATTGCCATTGAATCGCTGAAACTCTGCATAATCCCTCCAGTTTTATTTACAGGGAAGAGAGAGAGAGAGAGAGAGAGATTTGTCTCATATATAGGTCATATCATTAAATTTTTCCATCAAATTTCTCCTTTTATGAAGAGAGAAAATATATTGTTAAAGTATGCATATTTAATAGAGACAAAGTTGGAAACTTATTTAATCTTTAAACATGTTGAGAGTGACTTATAAATAGAATTAAAAAAGTATAGTTTTAGCAAATTAGAATCCTCTAAATGTCATTTACTTATAGAAAAATGCAAATTAGCAAGGAAATTTAGTGAGAGATCATCTATTTCTTTCTAAAATACCAAATTAGCAAAGAAATTAGCAATGAATGTTGATTTCATAGTTTAACTCAAAATTAACAAGGAAAATAGCAAGGAACTGTCAATCCCTCTCCAAAATAAGAGAATTAATAAGGAAAATAGTGAGAAACTACCAATCTCTCTCTAACATAAGACAATTAGTGAGGAAAATAGTGAAGAACTATCAATCTCTCTCTAAAATAAAAGAATTAGTGAAAAAAATAGTGAGAAACTGTCAATCCCTTTCTAAAATAAAATAATTGGCAAGGGATTTAGTGAGAAATTATATCCCTAGCTAATTACTACAAAAAAAATTAACTTTTGACAATGACTTTTAATTATATATTTAATTATTTTATTTAAAAATAAAAATTAAATTTAAAAATTAACTAAAATATTCATAATAAAATTATTTAATATTTAATATTTTCTTTTTTTCAGTTATTTTCATTAGTAAAATAATATCTTATTAAAAATATAATATAAAGAATAATTTAAATAAAACAAATATTTTTAACTTATTAATAATTGAAAATAAAATTTATATGTGTGTGTGCGCGCGCGCGCGCGTGTGCGTGTGTGTGTATTTTTATAATATATTATTTGATATATTTATGTAGTTAAATAATATATATTTAATTTCTTATATAATAACTGCAAGTACCTTTCAATTCAACTAGCAAAGAATGAGAGCATTAAACTTGAAAGATATAAGGTTAAGGATTCAAGTCTTGACTTTGGCATAAACATAATGAATATATGACATGATAAGGAGTAAGTGACATGGCACAAGGTGAATAATTATATGTCATGAGTTGTCACACATGTGGTGGGTGATGGGGCATGAGATGGTAGGTGACATGGCAGTTAACGAGGTACGAGATTGTTGATACATATCACAAGTTGATGTACACATGGCGGGTGATGTGGCATCATTATTTTAAAATATAGGTATATTTAGCTAGGGATTAATCAAAATTTAAATAGTATTAGTGAGGGAAATACAATTTTTTACTAAATTTAACGAGCTCTTTTTTATTTATGAATTTAGCAAGGGATAAAACCCCTCACTAAAATGCAATGCAGCTAGAGATAATTTGGCCCAAATTGAAATCATCATTCATCAAGAGTGTCTTGATGAATGATGATTTCAATTTGAGCCAAATTATCCATTCAAATATATAAAAGTTTTTATTATAAATTCTTTACAATTTTAAATTTTCTCTATATCCTATTTATTTAAAATTTTAGTTGTTCCAACCTCTCTCTCTCTCTCTCTCTCTCTCTATGTTTTCACTATCAGTGTTTCTATTAGTCTAGTTACTTCTCTCATCTTTCATTCTTGTTTCATGCCAATTGAAAAATAAAGATAAGCTCATCATTGTCAATCTCCCATTTTTACAGCTTTAAATTAATCTCAGCTTATGTTTCTTTTACCTTTAAAATTTGTTACACTATCCAGAAAAAAGTATTTTAAATTCATAAATTTTAAATGTGAGATTTTAAATTTAAGATTTTAAATCTAAAATATAAGTTCAAATCTGCCAGTCCAAATATTAAGGCAACTGGTTTAAGGAATCATACAATTGGCTGAGGAAAGATATATAGGTGGCTGAGAAGGCACTTAAATATACTGGAGATCTCCTGATTATCATTCTTCTCCAATTAAAGAACTTACACAAATCATTACTATATGAAGGAATGCACCTCCTCTACTACCAAATCACTAATCAACATTCTGGGTGCTGAGACGATGGGTCTAAATTGGGTGGCACCTCTAATTAATGCAGTTTCTTTAATTTCCTAGCTTATTTCTTTTTATTTTTCTTCATTGACACTATCAGGCTATTACTCAAACATTTTCATTTCTTGATTCCCTTCATTTCTTGACACTATCAGGCTATTACTCACTTATCCAAGTGAGCTAGACTCTTGTTTTTGGAATTATTTTAGCTTTACTTAAGCGTGATTCACGACTGTGGGCAGTTATATCTCTCTGTAATAATAAATGTGATTATCTCCATTGTACCTAACACCGACGCAGATAAGCTTATCTACGTGGATTATAAAGAAACCGATGTAGATAGTTGCTTATCTACGTCAGTTATATGCAAAAACCTATGTAGATAAGCAACAATCTATATTGGTCTTTCCACATAATTGACGTAGATAACAATTTCTATATCAGATTTTACACATATCCGATGCAGTAATTAAAATCACTTTCTTATGCTAGTGATTGATAGGCTGAAAATTGTTTAAACTTATATATTAACTTCAATTATGTCTTGACCAAGCTCAAACACATCACCTCAATCACACTCACCCTAACACCTTTGTGTCCACCTTGTTAATTGAATTGAAAGCGATCTTCAATCTTTAACTAAGAAATAGAGGTGTGTTAAGGACAAGAGAAGACAGGAATGACCCCATCCCATGTCTCATACGTCTAGATTCCTCTTTTCTTAAAGTAAAGTAAGACATGATGACTAAAAGCTAAAGCAAAAGTAACTGACTTGACAAAAGTAAGTACCTTTGTCAAAAAAAAAATCAAAAGTAAATTATGGCAAAGATGACTCGGAGACAAACTAATGTTGACAAAAGAAAGCATAATTAAAGCTTCATTCACCTCAGGCTTTTGTGGATGTTCTCTTGATCATACAACAAATTGAGCCATCTTTTCTTTTCTTTCCTTTCCTACGCCATCCTGGTTGAGAGAGTATCTAGCTGTTCTTTATCAAAATATTCATCCAAATCTTGAGATGGTTCAAGGACAAGTGTGTCTTTTAACTCTGCAAATAGCTGGTAGGTCTAAGTCCATATTTCATAGGGGCCCTAGCTGTCTGGTGGAAACAAGTTGGAAGTAGATCTTGTGCTTTGAGATGATTGTGCTCTATGATAAGATTACATCCTTGTTGTGTAGCCTTGTTGAACAACAATGCCAAAAAGCCATTTTGAAAACTCCTATTATATAAATAGTGATGAATCATTAAGGAGGATAGGTTGATGAGGAATTGGACCAAGAGACATACATCTAACATTGGGATCTGCACCAGGGAAATTATTTATTTCACATAAAAAATCTTTTAACTCAATTAAAACTAATTTTTCATATTACAGCCAATTAGTTGAGGTTTTCCACAAACATGCTTAGTTGGCCACATAGAAATTCTCACAGCTATCTAGATGATAGGGATGATTAATGACGAAGAAAGAATAAATTTTATGTTCATTCAAGGGCTTCTTCCACTAATTATGTTTTTTCAATAACATAGAAAAGTTCCTTGTGCCATTTGGGTAGTAATGAAAACCATTCAAGAAGTTTCCAGAGATTTGATCCTTCATTGGCAGAGTCATGAAGGTAATGATAGATGATCAATGGTGGAAAAGCTAGGCACATGCATGAAGAGTTGAGGTGGAAATAGAAGAGATGAAAAGGTAAGAACTAATCATCTCTATATCATTAAATTTTAAGTAATCAATTACACGTTATTTGTTTTGACTGGAGTGGCAAGGAGGAATTTTAATATCCATTTGATGCGGTTTAATTTGAAATGAGAGGGGAGAAAAATAGCGTACAGTAAATTTATCATACCATAATCTATGCAAACTTTAGTTCTATTTCCTGTTTAAAAAACAAAATATTTATTAATGATTATATCATGCCTTATAATCACATTTTCTGTGAAACATAATAGGAGGCTCTGAAGACTTTTATTTTTGTGATCCCATTTTCAAGTTGGACAAAGTCGTCAAGCTTTTATGGTGGGATCTCTATAGTAAAAAATATATATAAAAAAACGTGCACATTTTTATGGCTATCTACACATATCTATCTATCTATCTATCTATCTATATATTTATCAAATCTTGTAATACCCAGCTTCAATATAAAAAAGGGTATGGGTAAGTTAATGGATACAACTCTGTGAACATTAATATCATTTATATCACCTCTTATTGCTACTTGTGCTTTTCAAAATTAGTTTCATTATTATATTTAAAGTATGGTTTGAATTTATTGTTCATGACATTTCCCAACATACTAAAATTGAATAGCGGGAATAATAAAATGGTGCCAAGTGTTAGAATAAAAAATCACAATATCACATTTTAATACTTTATTACTAAAATGGATTATGGAAAGTAACTTGCATAACTAAAAGGTAAAGGTAAATTAAGATATATTTAAAATTAATATTTAACTCTTATAGTAAAAGGTTGTTTAACAATATTCATGTATTAATTATATTAAAATTACAAATGTTAATTAAAGTTTGTCCAAACATAAGAGAATAAATACTTATATCAACTTGTACTGTTTTTATTGTTAATCATTATTCAATAAAGGTGAGTAAATAAATAATGAAGTGATGAGCTTTTTATTAAAATATAGAAGAAGTCACACATCTAAAGATTAGAACATGGATAATGGAATATAAGTTTAGAAAGTATCTAATTAAATGGTTTAAGCTATTTTGATAGAGTATACTATTCTTAAGTACAATTAATAGTTAAGATAAGAAATCTAATAAGGTATCATAAGACATTCGATTGGGGACAAAAAACAAAAAAAAAACAGAGAGAAAAAAATGAAAGAATGAAAGATTAAAAAAACAAGAGATAAAAAATAGAGAGGAGAAGAAGAAGAAATTAAATAAACCTGAAGCCTTTGAGACTAAGAGAAGTACAAGCCCAGCCAAAAAGAAGAAGAAAATAAAAAGAACAGAGAGAGAAAAAAATAAGTAGAGAGAATATTAGAATATAAAAGAAATCTCACATCTAAAGATTAGAAGATGGATCATGGATATATAAGTTTAGAAAGTATCTAACTAAACGGCTTAACCTATTTTCATAGATTATACTATCCTTAAGTATAATTAATAGTTAATATAAGAAATCTAATACTGTTTTAACCAACAAAAAGTTGGCATGTTAATATATATCTAATATTGAAGTACAAATTTATTATTTCAGTTTCAATTCTATATATTTAAATCTTAATGACTTGTGCCATTGTAGTATTTACATACATACGTACATACATACATACATACATACATACATACATATATATATATATATATATGTTAAAAAAAGGATAATTCATTTAATGGATGTGATTCAATAATTTAAATGCTGCTTTATCACATACTCCCTCTATTTTTATTTAGGAAGAATTGTATTAAGGGCCCTAAAAACACATTGTTGCACTTTGACTCTGAAAAATCTGATATTGCATTGCAAGCCTTGAGGCCTTTATTGCAATTTTGCTTCACACCAAAAATACAATTTTGCCCTTAATAAAAAGAAATGAAAATGAATGAATAGAGAGTGGTGGGACTTATGACAAACACAGGAAGGCTACTCAACTAGAGAGTGTGAAGGTTTCACATCTCTAATGGTGAGGAGTAACTTTTGAAGTGCGTAGATTTCAAAATCTCTCCATCCTTAGCAGTTCTTCTAATGATTTCAAAATCTTAACTGGAGGATTTGAAGGTTTTTCACGTTCTGGCTTGCACAAGTTAAATGTTTGGTGAGCTGAGAGATTACCTAATGATTTGAAGGTTTCTCACATTCTGGCTTACACAAGTTATTATTATTTAGTGAGTTGAATTTAGTTATTATTTTTTGAAGGCTTCTCACATTTTGGCTTACACAAGGTTTGTCATTATTGACATGAGCTAAAAGTTATTGAACCATTTTAGTTATGAAAGTTTTAGAGTAAATTAGTTATTGTATAATAATGATGGTTAACTTCTTCATATTGGACTTTTATATGTAAATTGAATAAAATATGACTCAATATGAATAAAATTTGCTATCAAAAATGTTGGAGTATTTGTTGTGCAAAAATAAACTTTGAGTTGTTGTTGTTGTTGTTGTTGTTGAATGTTGAGTTATACATTTTGTTAAGCCTAATCTAATGATAAATTGAAATCACATGAACTTTCAATTGAGAATATATGAACTTTGTGTTGTGCATAATAGATATTGTATCGTGCATTATTTGCCTAACTTGAGAACTTTGTTAAGCCTAGCCTACTGATAAAGTAGAATCATATAGACTTTTAGTTGAGAATATATGAACCTTGTATTGTGCATAATGGATATTGTGTTATACATTATTTGCCTACTTGTGCATTTTATTAAGCCTAACTTACTGATATAAGCTAAAGGTTGTTGAACCATTAAGTTGGCTGTGAAAGTTTTAGAGTGGATTAATTGTTGTACAATAGTGAGGGTTGGCTTGTTCATATTGAACTTTGACATGTGAATTGAATAAAATATGACTCTCAATATGGAAAAAAAATTGTTGTCAAAGACATTGGAGTATATGTTGTGTAAAAATGAACTGAGTTATTTATGTTGAATTTTGCATTATGTAAAATAAAAGAGTTAAGGTGTAATTTTACCCCTAAACTATTCTCGAAGGAGCAATGTTGCCCTTAAAGTAATGAAATGAGAGCAATGTTTCCCTTACTGTCAAACATACTATAACGTCCGTGAATAGAAGCACATGTAGCAGTGAGTTATTACTTCAGTGAAGGACGTGGCAGTTGGTAGATGAGTAATTAAAACTCATTGTTGGCCATTTTTGCAGTAGGAGAAGGGCTTTGTAGCATACGACATAGAGACCTAAAGCTTCGATCGTGATGATAAGTAGATTGAATGGGTGATTCCACTTCATCATTGACGAGTAAGAGTAGAAGAAGGGGTTTTTTTTTTAAGGAAATGACATGGAGAGGTGGTATATGAAGGTCGGCCAAAGTTATGTCATTGTGGAATGGTGGCCAGAAGGTGGACTTCTTGGACTCAAAGTAATCTTGGGAAATGTTTCTATGGTTGTCAAAAATATTATCAAGTACGCTTTTCTTTTAAAGTATTGATGGTTCTTTTTGGTTTGAGAAGGTATGCGATCGTGTTTGGCATGACAGGGAGGTGGCTATGGTTTCTTTGTATGGCACGATAGTGATCTGGGACAAAGGTCAAAGATTGTTATTAATGAACTGGTAGGTCACATTGAGAGATTGTCTGAAGAGAATTAGATGCTAAGTCAAAGAACAGAGAATGAAGCTTTTAATGCAGAGCTTGATTCATTCACAGAGAGTTGAAGCAAATGAAGTTTGAACAAAGAAGGAAGGAAATGAATCTGGTAGAGAGAGGAAGAAGCTAAAGATAGCTATGATAGCACTATTTTTTTCTTAGGTTTTTTTTGGTTATGTAAATGAACGAAGTGATTTGCCACAAGGAATAAATTAGTAGGAATTAATAGCATTTTTCTTTGGTAAATGAACAAGTTATTTGTGTTTTGGCTAAGTTTGAATAATGCCATTTACAAAGAATTAGTACCCAAAAAATGAAAAATCATTCCTTGATTGAGAAATGAAATTATTCCTTTAAATAAGAGAAAATGGTCTCTACTAATGTGCTTGATCATTACTTTCAATAAAAGCAAATGTAAAGGTTTCTATTGGATCATTGCATAAAATATACCTTTCCTTAAAATCTAGTCCTCGTATGTTAGAAGCTCAAATGCAAGGCACTTGGCATATGCCAAAGTGTTAAAGACCCTCTCTTTCTCATTGGCCACGAATCACTACCAAATATATGTAATTTTCAAGTCTTGCTTTGTCTGGTGGAGGGTGAGAGAATGGCTAACATTGGCTTTTGCTCCCATTTTCTTATCTGTTTTTAACGGTTGTGCCTCTCTTGTTGGGTTGCATCTTAGCCATACTCATACTCTTGCTGGGTTTCTATTATTTCCCCCTTTTCACTCTCTTTATATCTCGATTCACAAACCCATATCCCAACTTTACATTTCAAGCTTAGAAAATATAAGAGTTAGACCATCATTACGTGAATAAGAAACTTTACATTGATGTGTGTGTGTGTGTGAACTATACATAAATGAGCATCAAAATATCATGAATACAAAATACCCATAAACACAAAGGTTTCAAAATAACAGTAAGAACCTCCAAAATACAAAATACCATGGCCTCAAGTTTCATCTAGGTGTGTCCCTTCTTTAACTTCATCTTTTATAACCCAATCCTCTTCTAAGAGCCTCAAGCCATTGCCCAAAGACACTACTATGGCCTTGCCATTGAAGTCTAGGTGGTTTAAAAGGAAAGTTGGATTGCATTGACATAGTTGAACTATCCCTAGTTACAGCTTGTGAAGTATTTTTTTTGGGCAGTGATCTTCCTAATGTCCTTCTCATTAGGAATAGGAAATCTAGTTTTGGGGTCTACATGGTGCACCACATATTCTTCAGCTATTCCCTCCTCAAGCATGACCTCAGATGGAAGTCTAGGCTATAAACACAAATATAATATAAGTTAGAAAGCCTAAGTTCAGGTTCATCTAACTATAATATAATTAATAAAACAAAACTCACATTGCACACAATCCTTCTCATGATTTCATTTACTCTAATGCCCATTCCAACTTCAGTTTGAGGTCTGTAAATTGTCCTACTCTGAAGACTTAATGCAGGTTCAGGAGTTACTTGGCTTTCTTAAGTAGGGATGACATTATTAGTTAGTGCAACAATGTTTGGTTTAGGAGTTTGTCTCTTTTTTTGCCCTCTTTGTCCGGGTTTTTTGCTTGAAGTTGAAGGTACCACCTGAAATGTACAGAATTAATATAGAGAAATGTTGAATTAATAAATTATACAAATAATTAAAACAAGCTTACATCCTTACATGTTTTGTTTCATGGTAATTCCTCTCTTGGATAATTTCTCGGGAATAGGGATGTTTGTCATTATTAAACATTATAAGACCAATTTTGTGAAGCATTTTCTACCAATCTCTTTTTCCTTCTCCCATTATTGTCATTTGTCCTTTGCCTTTTCTTCTTTGGTCTGCCAGGTAACTTAGATATTTAGGGAGGCTCTATAAGCTTAAAGTTGTTAATTTTCTAGAATTTTTTCCCCCTCACTGGTTGAAACTTAGTTATGTAGCTAACCTTATAGATGTCCTTATGAAAATAGTGTGAAATTTGAGTGAAAGGGTCAACCTTTGTGTGATACATAGCACATATGGCATGTTATCATAGGATTCCTATCAAATCCCATGTCTAAAAAGTGTATATCTTTCTATTCAGATGCACAGAGTGCCTATCCTATCCCTTACTCACCTCATAACCATCATCCCCATTAAAATAAACCCTACACCTTATTGCCAAATCTCTATTCTCATCAAATAAAATAAGTGCCTTTAGACTGTAATCCCCTTTCCCTTCTTAACTACATTATTAATGTCAGCCCATTTGTTCATCATCTTTAATCTTATGCCATCTATCATCCTAATTACAGGATAAATTCTAAGTTCATCTATCTATGCATTTAGACTTTCACTTGCATTGTTATCCACTACCTAATTCTTACATCTACAAGTGAAATGAGCCCTTACCTATATTTGAAAGGGGTATGAGACTAATACCTCAACTACTTCCTTACTTAAATTGTCCATTGCCTTGAGATTGTCTTTAAACTGCTCTTTAAAAGTACTCCATGCACATATGAAGAACCTTTTCCTCAACTCATTTTCTCTCCACCTCTTACTCCTATTTGCATAAATGTGTCTAGCACAAAGCTTATACTCAGCATTTGGAGAACCTCTTTAGCAACTATAATAAGACCCTATAGTAGCATTGCACCATATATCAAAACCTTATTATGATAAACAATTCAACATGCAAGGTAGCATGCTCACCTTTTGCATATATGACATTAGTGTTATGGTTTCACCGCTTCTAAGCTCTAATGACTTTTGAAGCCACTATATAAACCATCTCCAATTTGTTATATTTTCCTGTGCAATCAATCTAAATGCAAGTAGGAATAATGAATCATCAATATCAAGCTCGCAAGCAGTTAGCAAAATGCCTCCAGTATTCCTTTTCAAAAATGTCCCATTTAGGTCAATGAATGGCCTACATCCAGCCTTCATCCCACCTTAAAATAAAGCACTAATGTCAAATATATGAAAATAGATGAGCATAAAATAGATTAACCCTCTAAACCACAAAGAGATAGGAATTAACAGACTCAAGGATTTAAAGAATGAAAAGACATAAACAATGAATATGTAAAAAGTCTCATAAAAATAATTGAAATAAAAAAAACCTCAAAATAAAAAGAGCAAACACTAACATTTCAAGTGTAACAGTGTAGTGTTTAAGGTACTCAGAACATTTAATGGTTGCACTTATCCCTTGGAAATCATAGTAGATTATAAAAAAAATGAAAAATGAATTGCCTTTGATGTATAAATATACAGTCGGCTAAACACCCTTTCCCCTTTCTCCAGTCCTTCCTTACTTAGCTCAGTACTGATATCAGATTTGGGGTTTGAAGTTTTAATTTCTTCATGGAAGGCTTTAAGTTTAGCATACTCATCTTTGTAGTTGCCCTCCAACTCACTCATTATGCTTCTCTTCTCCTTTTTACACTTGAATATACTCACACTCAACTTATACTCACGCTCTAAGTCCTCTTACATGTCTAAACCTTATATTGCGACCTCTCTTACACTTTCTCCTTAAAGTAGTTAGCTATCCACTTGGCTGATACCCTTGGATTCTTATAAACCTTAAGGCATTTATGGTCCATACGCAATCTCCTTGTTTTAAGCCCTAGAGGGCATTTATCTCCTGCTGTATAGAAGACAAATGGGCAGCCTTTTTCACACTTTGCCCTTATCCTATTAGGTTTACTTCTAATAAGCTGTACATTCATACCCTCCCTTATGGAATACCTATTAAGAGCCCTCTTTACTTCCACATTGTCACTATATGTCATACCCAACATAAACATGGGCTTACTCTCATCAATAGGCCCTCTAACCTCATTGATAGGCCCATCAAACTCCTCTTCATACCCCTCACCATTAGAAGCCTCATCACTACTTACTTTATCTTCTGGGTCATTGTAATCAAAACCTTCATATATCAGTAGCAGTACTACCTTCTTCACCATCATCATTACATTCCTCTTTACCCTCACTCATACCTTCTTCTTCACTACTACCTTCCTCACTTGCCTCACCATCATTGTCTCCATTATTACACCTAATCACAGAGTCCAAATTATCTTTTAAATCATGTGACTCAATTCCACCAACCTCTATTTACATAACTTCTCTCCCTTCATCAATTTCTAGGTCCCCTAAGATATATGGTTCTTCTCTGTTACCCTAAAGTTCATCTATGTTTATTAGGTCATCCTCGACTACTTCTTTCCCCTTTCCTAAATCTTGACCAAACCCACTACTACCTACCTTCCCTATTTTTAAATCATCTACACAACTTGTACCAAACAAATGATGATGATAATAAAGTCAGACATCCCTAACAAGTTCTATTGTGCTACATACCTCAAAAAGATTGGTCGCATCACTGTCATCATTGCTACTATCTTCATTGCCGTTAACGGCACTCTTAAATTCACTAATAGATGCTTTGTCATCTTCCACGTCCTCATATACCCTACCTCAATTATCTTCATCATCATCCATTTCTACAAGAAAAAATAAAAAATTCTAGGGAAAATGTGCAATTTCACATTGACAAAACAACAAAAAGAAAAGATAAGCCTAAAGATTCAAGATTCATTACCTGTATCTTAACGCGAACAACCTCTGCTTTCCTTCTTTCCTTAGCAATGTTCATAAGCCATAAGCAAATCTCTCTTTGTTCTCACAAGTAATTCATCATATTCAAGTTACGGTATTCAATCTCTCTTCGTTCTCATAAGCTACTCCTTCGTACCTTCAATCTGAGCTTGTCGTCAAGTCTTTCCAACTCAGATAGGTTACAGTATTTGAATTAGGGTATTCCCTACTCTCCTAAATAACAACTTTGGCCTTCATTATTCAGTCTACTTATTCACGTTGGATGCCACATGGCAATGATTGGTCAAACTTGTTGCTCTTTGACCATTTAGAGATTCAACGTTTGTGTGTTTGATGGTGAGGGGAACATTATTCTCATTTCATTACTTTATGGTAACATTGCTACGAGTAAGAGTTTAAGGGCAACATTTCTCCTTCGAAAATAGTTTAGAGGTAAAATTGCATTTTAACCCAAAATAAAATTTAGACTTCTACATGTGAATATTTACCTAGATTAATTTGTTCATTGCAGGTTAATATAAGAGATGGAAAGTAGTTTTAGAAAAAAAAATTTTTTGTTTCTTCTATTATGTTGGTGAATTTGTGAGGAGTGTTAATAGTGGTATGAAGTATAAGGGTGGAAATGTAATTGCAAGAACCATAAAAAAAGGAATGACATATACAAATCTAAGATCATGTATATCATTAGAAGTTTGCCATAGTGATAATGAAAGTGACATAAAGTTCACAATTAACATTAATTCAAGCACATTGATAGATCTTCTTAATGATGTTGGAGTGGAATAATTATTTGAATACAATGAAAGAATTGCTCATGTGTATATTGCTAGACGGGCTATAATTGAAGATGATCATAAAGAATAAGTCTTAATATTTATATCAGTTGAGTCAAAAAATGCATTGTCAGAAATATTGGATTATATGTTGTGCAATCATATATATTTACTTGTTTATAATGAATGTTGAATTGTGTAAAATAAAAGTTATAAATATAGAGCATTGATAATGTGACAACTTTTATAGATGCAGGATAGACTAGTTTTACTATTTGTAGATGGAAGTTCACTATCTCCACCACATTAGGATAATTAACCTAAAAGGCTTTAGCTTACCTAACTCTAGAGGAAGCATTCTCAAGAAATATTTTTTGAGTAGTTGGAAATCACAAATATTTTTTGTTTGTATATGAAAAAGCAACTGTTAAATGTTTTAGATATAATTGCTAACTTTTTATATATATCAGACTTAAAATATCATGTCAAATTTCATGTGAGTACTTATTTTAATAGCTGAGCCAGTACCAACATGAAATTCTTCATATCTAATGTAATTATCCTTCTTAATACTAGAAATGTAGTTGAACATATGTGAACATTATTTTGTGCATAGTAGATGTTGTCATGTGCATAGTCTACGTAACTTGTTATTTTGTTAAAGCTTAGTCTACTAAAATACTGAAAATGCATAAACTTTCAATTGAACATATGAGGATATTGTCATATGCATAGTGGATGTTTTCTTATGCAAGGTCTACATATCTTGTCATTTTTAGAGCCTAGGCTGGTGAAATACTGAAAATGCATGGACCTTTAACTAAGCATACATGGACATTCTCTTGTGTATAGTGGATATTATCATGTGCAAGGTTTGCATAATTTGTCATTTTATTAGAGCATAGGCTAGTGAATTACCAGAAAATGCATGAACTTTCAATGGAGCATACAAGGCCATTGTCTTATGCATAGTGAATGTTGTCTTATGCATACTGGAAATGCATGGACTTGTAGATTTCATTTCCTTTTCACTAAAATATATATCTAATTCCAATTACAAACAGAAAACTAATCCTAAATTATAAAAAAGCATCTTAAAATATATACATCATCCATCTAGGAAAAACATAATTCCACAATCCTATGATTTTTCTTTTCATTTGCCTATTCCGTTCACCAATGACATTATCTTTTCATTTGCCTATTCCTATAAGCCCCTTATTGCTATCAAAGGAGGACTATGGCGTTTAGTGTAAAACCTCTATTAATTAAACACATAAATAGCATAGAAATTAACCTTAAGGTAAATATTCCATGATAATTCCAACTAATTAAATCAAAAATAAGAGATAAAAGAAAAAGATTAACCTTGACAATATAAAAACTTAAAAGGTTAAGTCAGAAAAAATCTTGTAGAGATAGGATTCTATTAATTCTTTAATCTCACAACCAAGTTTAAAAGGTTATTTAAATATTATAAATCAAAGTAAAAAGTATTTGGGAAGCATAAATATCAATTAGAGTTGAAAACAAGTCAAAATAAAGTAAAAATGGTCATTTTTTCTTAACAAGAGTACTTGGCTATGGCCAATACTTCCAATAAAGAATTGGCTATAGTTAATTCCCTTTTAACTACAGCCAAATGCTCTCAACCACCCTTTGGCTGTAGCCAACAATCTTTAAGCTGTAGCCAAGACTACAATCAAATGCTCTCGGCTGCCTTTTGGCTCCAGCCAACAATCTTTAAGCTATGGCTAATACTACATGATGCACCTGTCATGACAGTTACTAACCATGAACTTCTAATGTGCATAACTTTTGACTTAGACCTCTGATTGAGGTCATTCAAGCACCCACACGTCAAAAATTTCATAATCTAACTAACGGTTTTGTTTTAGATCAATCTGATATCAGATGAAGAATTTAGACAACTAAAATCGAAACTTCACATTTTTGCCTTTAAACTATCAACCCAATGTCCAAATCTCAAACCATAGGCCATTAGGCCATACAAGGACTTGAACCACACTCAATAAGTCCTAATGCACTTGTATAAAAAGTCAAAAGTATTAAACAACTCTTAATATACGAATCAACCACTCAACCTCTATAAGACACATAATGAGGGGGTAAAAATGTAATTTTTTACATTCAAGCTAAATAATCATCCAAAACATGTAAACTCATTTAACTTATTAAAATATTCTTGTTCAAACTATCTTGGCCTACTACCATAGTCAGTTTAGGGGTTAAGACTCTACTATGGCTAAGACAATCCAAAAATGCCTAAAATTAAAGTTTAAGGCTACCAGTACAAGTGAACTTCAAATAAACATAAATTAATATGAAAAACCCCTAGTGTTGGCAAAATAATGTCAATTATACATAGATTAACTAGAGACTTTACAAGATAAGCTCTAGTTCTTTAGCTTCGATGCCTTCCCCTTTTTCTTATCCTTATCATATCTTATAATGATATTAACAAATGAAAGTGAGATTAAACAACTTCAATAACTAAGAAACTTTATTAAAGCATATTAAAGTATGAAATATATAAACGAATAGGCAGTTTATATCACATAGGTCAATCACACATTAATCACATTATAACGTAAAATAGTATGCCGCATGATCAATGCAACCACCTTATATCCTTCCTTATATTTTCTGACTAAATCCATGGGCTAACAACTTGTCTAGGTCTAATCTGTGTGAATAGATTAGCCCCGCTCTCTAATTGTGAGGGGTCACTCAACCAAAGGCTCCCGTACTTACTTTTGGACTATAGGTTCCCTTTACTTGAATTTTAGGGTGTCATAAGAGCCTGACCTATACTATCCAATCTAGGATCAATAATATTGAGCATCATGCCCGACCCATCCTATACCCACAGGTTGTTGGTAATACTAAGCACATATAATAATGAAATATGCCAACCATTATGCACAAACTTAACAAAGGCCATACCACGTGGATTTACCATTCTAATCTTCTACTATTCTAGGATAAACTCCCACCTATCATGACCATGCAAGTTCAGTTAACATATGTATAACTCAAAACATTCATCAACAAAACTTGCAAGTTATCACATAGCCATAAAGCATTTTTATCACTATTAGGCTTGTTTATGACATAACATTAACTCAAAGTCATTATATTAACCAACATGTCCATATTACTCATCTCAAGCCAATGATAACTCAACATAACTTACAATTCCAGACACTATGATATACAATAATTAAAATTTTTGGTTACCTCAACTCTTGGTTTACCAACCAAGAGTACCCATGAATATTAAATGGAGCCTCTAATAAGCTCAATTACATCAACAACGGTCAATCTACAATCAATTACACAAATAGTCATTAATGACTAATTATCCTTAATTAACTCTAATCAAAGCTTAAACTCAAAAATCCTATTGTAATCATCTACCCACAACCAAATATATTTTTAGGTTCTATTAGTTTACTTAGACTCTCATTAGTCTAATTAACATCATTAATAACTCATAATCTTCCTAGCTCAACAAATTAGCTCTAGGGTTTACTCTAAACCCCACCTTGAAATCCTAAAACATTAATAGCATCATAATCCAAAGGTTAGACACTTAAATAAACTTTCATTAATTGAAGTTAGAATCTTAGGCAAACTCACAACTCATTTTTAGATTCCCAAAAAACATGGTGAAAATGCACAAGAGAAGAAGATGAGAGGTTATAAGTACTTACCCAAGTAATTAGAAGCTCTAAATAGACTCAATTGAATGTCCACAACAAACCCTAGCAAAGCCCTCTTTGTTTACCTTTAAACTCCCACTTAAAATTCTAATTTTTTAAGCTGAAAAGCGACTTTAGAAGCTTAAAATTTGACTCTTAGTTGCGGCCAATAAATCTTTAGCTACGACCAAAGATCAAAATTTCATATTCTAAATATTGTCCATCTAATTGAGCTCAAATATAGCCCTATACCACCTAGGGTCCATTATAAGTCCTAATTAGGATCAATATACCTATTAGCCATTCATACATTATTATTATTATTATTTCAAGTTAACTCTCAATTGTCCAATTTATCTTTAATTACTAAATTATCCTTAAGTTAAATTTTTTAGGATGCTACAGTTGGGATCTTGCTCTTTGTTCATTCTTCTTCCTTGTTCCTCCCCTATTGTGCATTCTTATCGATTCTCTCCCTCCACTACTAGAAAAATTGAATTTAGTGAGGGACGAATCCCTCTCTAAATGTCATTTTTCGTAGCTAAATTGCATTTTAGCTACGAATTTTGTCCCTCGCTAAATTCGTAGCTAAAAAAGGGCTCGCTAAATTTAGCGAGGAATTGTATTTCCCTCGCTAATTAGCGAGAGATTTAGCGAGGGATTCAATCCCTCGCTAAAATTAGCTAGGGACTTAATCCCTCGCTAATCCCTCGCTAAATATACTTATATTTAAAAATAATTATGCCACATCACTCGCCATGTGTGATGTCAACTTGTGACATGTCATCAACAACCTCATACTTTGTCAACCACCATGTCACCTACCATCTCGTGCCCTATCACCTACTACATGTGCGACAACTCATGACACATCATTGTCCACCTTGCGCCATGTCACTTACTCCTTATCATATCATATATTCATCATGTTTATGCCAAAGCCAAGGTTTGAACCCTTAACCTCATACCTTCCAAACTTTATGCTCTCCTTCTTTGCCAGTTGAACTGAAAGGCACCTTTAAGCATTATATGGTAAATTAAATATATATATATATATATATATTATTTAACTACATAAATATATCAAATAATATATTATAAAAATACACACATATACATATTAAATTTTATTTTCAATTATTAATATGTTAAAAATATTTATATTTTATTTAAATCATTCTTTATATTATATTTTTAATAAAATATTATTTTATTAATGAAAATCAACTTAAAATAAAGAAAATATTAAATAATTTTATTATAAATATTTTAGTTAATTTTTAAATTTAATTATTATTTTTAAATGAAAATAATTAAATGTATAATTAAAAGTCATTGTCAAAAGGTAATTTTTTTGTAGTAATTAGCTAGGGATAGAATCTCTCGCTAAATCCCTCGCTAATTATCTTATTTTAGAGAGGGATTGACAGTCCCTCGCTATTTTCCTCACTAATTCTCTTATTTTAGAGAGGGATTGACAATCCCTCGCTAATTTCCTCGCTAATTTTAAGTCAAGCTACGAAATCAACATCCCTCGCTAATTTCCTCGCTAACTTTGTATTTTAGAGAGGAATAGATGATCCCTCGCTAAATTTCCTCGCTAATTTGCATTTTTCTAGTAGTGCTCATACTTCATATTGCTATCAACACTCCTCACAAATTCACTACCATAGTAGAAGAAACAAAACAATTTTTTTCTAGAACTATGTTCCATCTCTTATATTAACCTATAATGAACAAATTAATCTAGGTAAATGTCCACATACAGAAGCCTTACTTCTATTTTACATAACTCAAAGTTCAACATAAACTACTCAAAGTTCATTTTTGCACAATAGATGCTCCAACGTCTTTGACAGCAGATTTTCTTTACATTTGGTCATATTTTATTCAATTCACATGTCAAATTCCAATATAAACAAGTCAACTATGACTATTGTATAACAACTAATCTACTCTAAAACTTTCACAGCCAACTTAATAGTTCAGCAACTTTTAGTTTATATTAATAAGTTAGGCTTAATAAAATACACAAGTAGGCAAATAATGTATAGCAAAATATCCACTATACACAACACAAGGTTTATATATTCTCAACTGAAAGTTTATGTGATTCCAATTTATCAATAGGCTAGGCTTAACAAAATGTACAACTCAATGTTTAATAATAACAACTCAAAGTTTATTTTTGTACAACAAATACTCCAATGTTTCTGACAGTAGATTTTCTTCATATTGGGTCATGTTTTATTAATTCACATGTAAAAGTCTAATATGAACAAGTCAACTTTGTTATTGTACAACAACTAATCCACTCTAAAACTTTCATAACCAAAATGGTTTGGCAACCTTTAGCTCATATCAGCAATAACAAACCTTACACAAACTAGAATGTGAGAAACCTTCAAAAAATAATAACTAAACTCAACTCACCAAATAATAATAACTTGTGTAAGCCAGAACGTGAGAAACCTTCAAATTCTCCGATTGAGATTTTGATATCATCAGAACCATTACTTAGGATGAAGGGATTTTGAAATTTATACACTTTGGAAGTTACTCCTTGCCATTAGAGCTGAAAAACCTTCACATCCACCAGCTGAATAGCCTTTTCACGCTTTTCATCAGCCCCACCACTCTCTGTTCATTCATTTTCATTTCTTTTCATTAAGGAAAAAATTATATTTTTGGTGTGAAAAAAATTGCAATAAGGGCCCCAAGGCCTGCAGTGCAACATCAGATTTTTTTTTTTCAGGCTCAAAGTGTAATAATGTGTTTCTTAAGGCCCTTAATGCGATTCTCCCTTTTATTTATAAGAGAAACTATCACTTTTAATGTAATTCCCCCTTTTATTTATAAGAAAAACTATCACTTTTAATTAATTTTTTAGATAAGCAAAATCACATTTTTTTCTATGAGCATTTATTACAAACTTCCTAAATTACCCTCATAATTTTATCATTCATAGTCATAAAAAATAAAATATTTTTTTACTAAATTATTTGATTTTAAAATATAATATGAAAATGCATTTCTAACTACTAATTTGATTTTAAATTAATTTAATTATGTTAACTTTAATATAATTTCTGCTTTTAATTTATTTTTACATCTAAAATTACATGAAATATGATATATTTTGATATAAGGGAATTATAGTTATTATGATATTTGTTCATTTTCTTTTCTTCTTATTTTTTCTTGTACATCTAAATAGGATGAGTAATAATATTCTCTTTTCAGTTTTTTCCTCTCTCCATTTTCTTTTCTCTTAACTTTTCTTTCCATCCAAACGAAAGGTAAATGAATTTTCAGAATTGATTGGGTTGGATTTGAAATAATGCACATCACTTGTCCTGAATTGAAACTTTCCTAAAATTTTCATTGTCATAAATTATGCTGATAATGCTTATCGCGCGTTCAACTAGTGACGTTAAAGGGTTGCCAAGAAATAAAAGCTCCGTATGCATTATCAAATGGTCAAGATATGGGAGTAATGTTGCTCGTAAAATGTGAAAACAAGTTTCATTGCTGAAAATACAGATGAGCATAGAAAGCCCAGCCTTTAGACTGTTCAAATTTAACTTCAATGGTCCAGATTTACATCTTTTTATTTTTATTTTCTTAAAAAAATTATTTTAATGGATACAGAATTTAAAATAAAAACAATCTTTTAACTATTAATTTTTCATAAAAAATAATTTTTTATTTAAAAAACACCGGTTGAAAAACTTTAAATCTGAATCATGAAAATTAGATCTAAATAATCTAGAGGTGATGAGCTTTCAGTACTCATTTATATAATGAGCATTGAATTGAATTTGGTTCCATAAAATGCGAAACCAAAAGTTACCGGCAGAGCACTGGAAAGTTCAATTTAATTTAAAAATAATAATTAAAATTTAATAGTTTAATGATTTTTACAAAAAAAGGGTAAAAGTGTATTTGTATTCTCTAATTTTATATAAAATTTTAGTTTAGTTATATTACTTAATTTTATAAAATATTTTTTAATCATTTAATCCTCTACCGTTAATCTTTTTGGCCCATCATGAGTAGTATTATTTAAAAAATTAACTTAATCAATCAACATTGTTAATATTTTGTCCAGATTTAAAAGTTTAATATCAATTTTTTTAATTCAATTAACGGTATTAGAATTAGAGAACTAAAATAATACTTTATAATTAAACGTTTATATAAAATTAAAGAGCTAAAGTGCACTTATACCAAAATTAATTACATACCTTACTAGTGATAATTTCATGTTCTGAAATTGTTGTCTACGAAGTTGAGTGCTAATGTTATTGAAATTATCCTTTTCAGTCACTAAACAATTTGTAAAAAAAAAAAATTAGAGTATGGTTTTAGTCTCGGTTCAAATTACGCTTAAATTAAAATACTACAACTCCAATATGTGTGTGTGTGTGTGTGTGTGTGTGTGTGTGTGTAATGTATTTGGTTCTAGATAGGTGTGTGTGTGTGTGTGTAATGTATTTGGTTCTAGATAGATCTAGTGACACAAGCAACATCTTAGAGTTCGGAGATATGAAAATAAACGCTATTTTGATGTGATTTTCTTTGAAGTGATGTTGCCCTGCTTCTACTCACATGTGTGGCTCCGTCTCCAGCAAAAAGGCTAAGAAAGCCACCATAGTCTATCCACAAGTGTCTCTGCTAACCACCAGCTACATGTACGCACTTATCTTACAAGACATTTTTAGTATATTTATAGTTTAGTTAATCACCTTTAATATTGTACATTTTTTATATTTATATTTATTTAATATTTTGTTTTTAATTAAAAAAATTTATTAGTTACACTCCATTTAAGCATTTAATTTTTGAAAAATTTTTATTAATTATACCTGAAAAAATGTATTATATCTTTTAAACATGATATTTCAAAAAAAAAGTTTTATAATTTTTAACTGAAAAAATATATTATATCTTTTGAGAGGTGCCTCATTTATTAAAGGGCTGAAGAAATGCTTATTATGATCAGAATCTTCAAAATTAAAGCCTAACATATGGTTTGGTGGGGCATTGAAATAGACTCAATTAATAATTAAGGGGGAAAAATATCAAAATGAAATGATTTTGGACAAGACTATAATTGTTGAATATGAAGCCTCGATTTTAAATTCGCAAAAGATGTCTTTAATTTGGGGTGGGAAAAAAAAAAGTTACCTCCGTTTGGGACCTTATTACCCGACTCGAGCTCAAATTAATTGCAATTATCAATATAGCTTTGGGTTACCAAATGGTTGATAAAAAAACAAAAAAGACAAAGAAGAAAAGGGAAAAAAAATGGAAGGAAAAGAAAAAGCATTATAAGTAGTACAGGATATCGTTGTTTACAATGCCTGTGACACAAGCACTACAAAAATATTGACTTGTCGCCGCTGAAAGTTTTCAACAGTGATAAAAATTCACCATAATGTCGCCGCGAAAGCTCCTATTGCTGATTCAATCTATGGCGACAATAAAAGTCACCGCTAAAAGTTGAAAATCTGTGACGACATTTGTCGTAGCCGAAAGTCAAAAAGTTACCACTGAAAGTTTTCACCGGTGACAAAAAGTCACCACAACGTCACAGCAAGAGCTCTTGTGTGAATCTGCGGCAACAATAAAAGTCACCGCTGAAAGTTGAGAATCGGTGGCGACAAATGTCGCCACAAAAACCACACATCAGCAGCGACTATTTCTATCGCCGCTGAATGTTAAGTATCAGTGGCGACATTTGTTGGTTCATTTACACACATGGCACCACATCACTATACACATGGCGCCCTACCTCACGCCACGTGGTGCCATGTCATCCTTCACTTTTCACCCTCACCTCACGCCACATGGCACCATGTCACTCTCCATGTACCTCGTACCACGTGGTGCCATGTCATCCTCCATGTGTCGCCCTCACCTTACACCATGTGGCACCATGTCACATTTCACCCTCACCTCACGCCACATGGCACCATGTCACTCTCCATGTGTTGCTTTCACCATACGCCATGTGTCATCATGTCATTAATTTTTATTTTCATTTTGAAAGTTGTCTCCTCTAATATTTGAACCTGTTACCTCCTCCTTTTGTGTTCAACTATTTTGCTACTGAGCTGGAATAAACCTGTAGTCTATTATTACATAATTAAATATATATATATATATACACACACACACACATATTATTAAACTATACAAACACACACATATATTAAATATTAAATATTATAAAATATCATTATTATCCTTAAATACATCAATTTAATTCTTTTAATTTATAAAATTACAAATTATATTATTTATTTTGTTTAAAGTAAACTATAAATATAATTGATACAATATAATTTTTATTATTTATTTTAATTTTTTTTACTTCTTGAGGTTGTTATATTATTTATTTTAATATTCATATTTATAATTATAATATAAAAAATATCTAAAAATAAATACTAAAAATACTGATGATTATACATTAGTAAAAAATTATAAAAATGCAGACAATTAGCGGCGACACTAAAAAGTTACTGCTGATTCTCGACTTTCAGCGATGACTTTTTAATGTCACCGCTGAAATTTACAACATAATTTTTTTAAAAAAATTAAAAAATGCTAATAATCAATGGTGACACTAAAAAGCTACTGCTGATTCTTGACTTTCAGCGGCGACTTGTATGTCGCAAATAAAACTTACAACATAATTTTTAAAAAAAATTATAAAAATGCTGACAATTAGTGGCGACACTAGAAAGTCACCGCTGATTCTCGACTTTTAGCAGCGACTTGTATGTCGCCGCTAAAACTTACAATATAATTTTAAAAAAAATTATAAAAATGGCCAAATCTTTCAAATTTATAACAAACTATTTCTATTTTATCTTTTTTAAAATTATCTTTTCTAAAGGTTTTTCTATGTTTTTTCAGGAAATATTTTTTTTGTCTCATATATCTTTTATAATAATATTATATACAATTTCTTTTTTTATTTTTCCTAGAAGGGGCTTGTATTTTTCTAACTCTAATTTTATAATATTAATTATTTGTCCATATGTTAAAATAGTAGAATTTATTGTTCTTCATTATAACTAGTAAAATAAAAGTAGAAGAAAATATAGAAAAAGAAATAGAAAATGAAATAGATAACACCCCTTTTGAAATAAATCAACAAAGATAGATGAACATAATATCACATATAACTTATAAAAAATGATATTGTCAAGTAAGTTTAGTAACAAATAGAGAATATTCAAGAAATATAATACTCAAAAATCCTGTGAAAGAATAGAAAAGTTAGGCAATGATGTTCCTATTAAGCCTAGGAAGAACAATATCAATAGAAAATAAAACTTGTAAAAATAGAAATATGAGATGGTTCGATAAGATATTAGGATCTAAGTCAAAAAAGAAGAATAAGATAAATCTTAAGAGTCTTAGTCTATAGCTAAATAGAAATAGTGAACCTGAAGGAAAAGTAAAAGAGCTAGAAATAAAGAAATACATTATAAAGGAATTGAAGAACAAATAGAAATCTCAAAAATAGAAAATAGAATAAATTAAATAAGAGAAAAATTTGAAAAAGATATTTGTGCAGAATATTCAAATTCTTTTTGAAATAGAAAAAGACACAAGAAATCACGGGTGAAAAACAAATATGATAAAAGAAGAAAAAGAAAAAGCAAAAGAAAAACAAAAGTTGAATCTTGTCAAAAAATAATTTAAGCAAAAAAAAAAAGGTAATTAAGTGAAGCAAATCGAAAGAGCTAATTCAACCATGATTTTTCTAAATTTTATAAAATCAGAAAACTTTTGATTTTGCAGGCATTGAGTTAAATGGCCCTTTCTCTATCTCTTAATATAAACCTCTCTCCACTTGTAATATTACAAGATATGTATCTATATACATACATACATACATACATACATACATACAACTTGGTTAAATAAATGGAAATGGAAATAAATTGAAACTTAAATAAAAAGAACATCATGAAATTGGTAAAACAAAAATATATTTTTTCCTATGAAAAATACTTTAATCTAATTTTGAAAACACAAAAATTAAACTTGTCATAAAATTTAATTTCTAAAGCGTAAGAAAGCTGACAATCAGCAGCGACACTAAAAAGTCGCCGCTGATTCTAGACTCTCAGTGGCGACTTGTATGTCACCGCTGAAACTTGCAACATAATTTTTAAAAAAATTATAAAAATCCTAACAATTAGCGGCGACACTAGAAACCGCCACTAATTCTCGACTTTCAGCGGCTATATGTATGTTGCCGTTGAAACTTGCAACATAATTTTTAAAAAAAATTATAAAAATGCTGACAATCAGCGGCTATAGTAGAAAGTCGCCGCTGATTCTTGACTTTCATCGGCGACATTGCAACATAATTTTTAAAAAAAAATTATAAAAATGCTGACAATCAGTGGTGACACTAAAAAGTCGCAGCTGATTCTAAACTTTTAGCGGCAACAACAGACGTTACCGCTGAAAGTGTGACTTTCTGTGATGACATGCACTTGTCACCGCTGAAAGTCTGACAATCAGCAGCGACTATATCTTGTTGCCGCAGAAAGTCATACTTTCAGCGCTAACATCAAATGTCACCGCTAAAAGTTAAGAATCAGCGGTGACTTTTTAGTGTCACCGCTAAAAGTCATTTTTTTGTAGTAAAGTTATCACTACCAGATAGTGGCATTGAACTACATCCCAAGATACCCTAAAGCGTGGGTCATAGAATCCTACTTCTCGCTCTACTTTACCTTTTTGTCCTTCTTTACCACTCTTCACAACTCTCAGCTACTTCTTGCTCTTCTCACAACAATTTCATACGTTGTCTCCTCAATCATTCCCAACCCCCATACCCCATAAATTCAGAAATTTTAACCCCAAACAATGCCTCTTTCTCTTTAGTCCTACAAGCCTACATCAGAAACCTCTATTTCAACAATTCCTATATTAGAAAACCATCCCTTATACTCACTCCCTCACACGTCTCCCATGTCCAGGCAGCCATTATCTACATTGGTTTTTCAACATAATTGACGTAGATAATTTCTATATTTATCCGATGTAGTAATTAAAGTCACTTTCTTATAGAAGTGATTAATAGGCTGAAAATTGTTTAAACTTATGATTTTGCAAATGCGTAGGACATGTCAACTAATAAACAGCCTGTTGAACCATCACCATCACATCATTTTACCATGTCACCACCACATGCCATGGTCATGTTATATATTAACTTCAATTATGTCTTGACCAAGCTCAAACTTGTGACCTCGATCACACTCACCCTAATACCTTTGTATCCACCTTATTAATTGAATTGAAAGAGATCTTCAACCTTTAACTGAGAAATAAGGGTATGTATAGGATAAGACGGGATAAGAATGACCCTATCCCATGCCCCATACATCTAGGTCCCTCTTTTCTTGAAGTAAAGTAGGATATGGCTAAAAGCTAAAGCAAAAGTAACTAACTTGACTAAAGTAGATAACTTTGTCAAAAAGTTAAAAGTAACTTTTGACAAAGATGATTAGGAGACAAACTGATATTGATAAAAGAAAGCATATATAATTAAAGCTTCAATTACCTTAGGCATTTGTGGATGTTCTCTTGATCATATGACAAATTGAGCCATCTTTTCTTTTCTTTCTTAAGCCACCTAGCTAGGAGAGTCTCTAGTTGTTCTTCATCAAAATCTTCATCCATATCTTGAGATGGTTCAAGGACAGGTGTGTCTTTTAATTATAGAAATAGTTGGTAGGTTTGAGTTTGTATTTCATAGGGGTTATAGCTGTTTGGTGAAAATATGTTGGAAGTAGATCTTGTGCTTTGAGATGACTATGCTTCATGATAAGATTACATCTATGTTGTGTAGCCTTGTTGAACAACAATGCCAAAAAGTCATTCTAAAAACTCATATTGTACAAATGGTGATGAATCATTAGGGAAGATAGGTGGATGAGAAATTGGACCAAGAGAGGTACATCTAACATTGGGATCTGCACTTGGAAAATTGTTCGTTTCACATAACAAGTCTTTTAATTCAATTAAAACTAATTTTTCATGTTACAGCCAATTAGTTGAGATTTTCCACATACATGCTTGGTTGGCCACATAGAGATTCCCACGGCTATCTAGATGATAGGGATGATGAACGACAAAGAAGGAATAAGTTTTTTGTTCATCCAATGGCTTCTTCTATAGACTATATTTTTCAATAACCTAGAAAAGTTCCTTGTGCCATTTACGCAATAGTGAGAACCATTCAAGAAGCTTCCAGAGATTTGATCCTTCATTGATAGAGTCTTGAAGGTAATGATAGATGATTAATGGTGGAAAAGTTAGGCACATGTATAAAGAGTTGACATGGAAATAGAAGAGTTGAAAATTTAAGAATTAATCATCTAGTCTCTTTGTCAATATCTATATCATTAAATTTTAAGTAATCAATTACACTTAATTTGTTTTGATTGGAGTGGCAAGGAGGAATTTTAATATCCATTTGATGCGGTTTAATTTGAAATGAGAGTGGAGAAAAATAGCGTACAGTAAATTTATCATACCATAATCTATGTAAACTTTAGTTCTATTTCCTGTTTAAAAAACAAAATATTTATTAATGATTATATCATGCCTTATAATCACATTTTCTGTGAAAAATAATTGGACGCTCTGAAGACTTTTATTTTTGTGATCCCATTTTCAAGTTGGAAACAAAGTCGTTAAGCTTTTATGGTGGAATATATATATATATATATATATATATATGTGCACATTTGTATGGCTACCTACACATATCTATCTATCTATCTATATATTTATCAAATCTTGTAATACCCAGCTTCAATATAAAAAAGGGTATGGGTTAGTTAATGGATACAACTCTGTGAACATTAATATAATTTATATCACCTGTTATTGCTACTTGTGCTTTTCACAATTAGTTTTCATTATTATATTTAAAATATGGTTTGAATTTATTGTTCATGACATTTCCAAACATAGTAAAATTGAATAGCGGGAATAATAAAATGGTGCGAAGTGTTGGAATAAAAAAAAATATCACATTTTAATTCTTTATTATTAAAATTGGATTATGGAAAGTAACTTTCATAACTAAAAGGTAAAGGAAAATTAAGATATATTTAAAATTAAAAATTAACTCTTACAGTAAAAGGTTGTTAAACAGTATTCATGTATTCATTATATTAAAATTTTAAATTTTAAATTTTAATTAATGTTTGTCCAAATATAAGAGAATAAATACTTATATCAACTTGTACTGTTTTCATTGATTAATCATTAATCAATAAAGGCAAGTAAATAACTAATGAAGTGAGGCACTTTTTTTTTTCTTACCAACAAAAAGTGAGGTGCGTTAATATATATCTAATATTGAAGTACAAATTTATTATTTCAATTTCAATTCTATATATTTAAATCTTAATGACTCGTGCCATCGTATTTACATATATATATATATATATATATATATTAGAAAAAGGATGCATCATTTAATGGATGCTATTCAGTGATTTAAATGCCGCTTTATCACATACTCTCTGTTTTTATTTTTTAGCTTATTTTTTCATATAAACAAAATTACATTTTTCAATAAATATTTATTACAAACTTCTTAAGTTTCTCCTCATAATTTTATGGTTCATAATCATAAGAAATAATTAATGAAGGTTTGAGTTAATCAAGGGTATTGTAATCCAATTTTTTTATTTTTAAACATAATTAATATAATTAATTAATTTTTTTTAAATTGTATGATATAATTTTTTCCTCCTATAAATAAAAATAGTGAGAGTAACTCATGAGGTAATTTTGGAATGAAAGCAAAAAATGAGCATAATTTGCTTTGCATAAAAATCGTCATGAGTTCAGGCCCAAAAAAAAAAAATCGTCATGAGTATCTATTTAAGAATTTCTCCAAATTATAGTTGTCGTCACAATTGATCCAACATTGGCTCCACATATACTGGAGTTAATGGATACTCTATAAATTACTCACTCAACCTTAAATTATAAGATATTTTTAAAGAAAATTTACCATATTAAAACATAACATACTTTGAGAGGATTAGTATTTTATTAAATAGGCTTATTCTAGTATTATCCTTTTCCTTTTTCTATTTAATATATTAATTAAGTGTAGATTTAAGGTTATTGAATGAAGAGTATTTTTAAAAATTTATATTTTTATTTTAAAAAAATAAGATTATTAATTATATTTAATATTTATTGATATGCGACATTTTATTTAAAAGTATCTAATAATTTAAAATAAAAGAGTACTTTTTTATTTTTGATATACAATTTTAAAATTATCATTTAATAAATTCTTAAAAAAAGTGCAATAGTTTCTTTTTACACATATTCTTTTTTTTAATATAGACAAAATTAAAAAGTAACTTATTTTTAAAATAATTTTATTATTATAACTAGCTCACTTCAAATTTAATAAATTAGTTAAAAGTGATTTACTAAAAATAAGATAAGGAGGGAAGTAACATGATGTAGCTAGAGCAGATTCTATTATCAGCAGTGGTGATTTGAAGTTTGAACACATGCCTGGTAGATATACGCAATTTGTCGTTTTAGTATTATTTTAAATTTTTATATTTATTTTATTTTGAATAGAAGCATAGCATAAAATCAAAATAATTTTCCTTGATAATCAACATGAAAAGTACCCAGTGACTACTCTTTCCATTTAAAAATATAAAGTATTTTTAGAGGAGTTGGATGTTTAAAAATGTAAAGCATTTTTAATCTTTTGATGTGTAATTATTGCTTTCTTTTCAAAAGTACCCCTATTGATAAATAACTTTATATTTATTGTAGGGTGTTTAATAAGGATAAATATGAAAAGATAGGATTAATTTGAAAGCAGATAACTACTTTATTAAGAGTAAAATTTGATTAAAAATGTTTTATATTTTTAAACGGAGAGAGTATTTTAATACAGGAATTGGGAGAATTTCAGTATATAGGGTCACTGTAGCAATTGTATTTTCAATCAGTCCCAAAATATTTTAAAATTATACTACAGGACCAAGGATTAAATTGAAGTGTTTTTGTAGAGAAATGACTGAAACACCCTTCAATTATTTTTTATTTTTAAAAAATATTTATCCACCGTTGCTGAAGCTTCGACGTCTGTAGATCGCTGCCAATAGTGCACCAATAGGTCTTGACTTCAAACTCCTTAGCTACCTTTGAATATTTATCTCTGATGGTTGGAGTCGAAGCTTTGGTGACTGCCAATGGTGGTCTGGCTGCCTGAGCTCCAACAGCCATCATTTGGGTGGTTTGGCGGCTGGCGATGGGTTATGGTCATTTTTTTTTGAAACTTATTTTCACTTTGGTCCCTTAATCTTCTTTAATGCTCTGTTTGGTTGAAAAAAGAATATTAAAAAAAAAGAAAACATAAGAAAAATATAAGAGAGAAAATTACGTTTTTCGTATTTGAATAGGAGAAAAAAAGTGAGAAAAAAATAGTTAAAAAAAAATAAGGTGCGAAATCCATCACATTCTCTTCCAACTTTTTCCTATTGAAATTATGTTAATTTTAATATAATTTCTATTTTGAATTTATTTTACATCTATAATTACATGAGACATGATATATTTTGATATAAGGATATTATAATTATTATAATATTTGTTCATTTTTTTCTTCTTATTTTTTCCTGTCCATCCAAACATGAGAAGTAATAATATTTTCTTTTCAATTTTGTCTTCTCTCCATTTTCTTTCCATCCAAATATAGGGTAAATGATTTTTCAGAATTGATTGAGTTGGATTTGAAATAATGCACATCACTGGTCCTAAATTAAAATTTTCCTAAAATTTTCATTGTCTATAAATTATGCCGATAATGCTTATCGCGCGTTCAACAAGTGACTTCAAAGGGTTGCCAAGAAATAAAAGCTCCGTATGCATTACCAAATGGTCAAGATATGGGAGTAATGTTGCTTATAAAATGTGAAAAGAAGTTTTAGTGCTGATCATATAGATGAGTATAGAAAGTCCATTGCCTCTAGACTATTTAAATTTAATTTGAATGATTCAGATGACCAGATTTACATCTTTTTATTTTTATCTTCTTAAAAAAATATTCTAATGGATACAAAATTTAAAATAAAAACAATCTTTTAACTATTAGTTTTTCATAAAAATAATTTTTTATTTAAAAAAACCGGTTGAAAAACTATAAATTTAAATTATGAAAATTAGATCTAAACATTTTAGAGGTGACGAGCTTTCAGTGCTCATCTATATGATAAGCATTGAGTTGAATCTAGTTCCATAAAATGTGCAACCAAAAGTTACTGGTGGAGCTATGGAAACTGCAATTTAATTTCAAAAATAATAATTAAAATTTAATACTTTAATGGTTTTCACAAAAAAGGGTAAAAATGTATATTTTATTTCTCTAATTTTATATAAAATTTTAGTTTAGTTATATTAATTAATTTTATAAAATAATTTTTAATCCTTTAATCCTCTACCATTAATCTCAAATGATGATTTTTTTGGCCTATCATTATAGCATTATTTAAAAAAATCACTTAATCAGTCAACATCGTTAATATTTTATCCAAATTTAAAAGTTTAATATCAATTTTTTTTGTTAATTCCATTAATGGTATTAGAATTAAAGAACTAAAATAACCCTCTGTCCTAAATTATAAGACACTTTTAGATGAAATCTCACATACCAATAAACTTCATTAAATACATTTAACAATCTTATCTTTTTAAAATAAAAATATAAATTTTCAAAAATGCCTATCATTTAATATATTAAAAAAAGATAAAAATTAATTATAGAGAGAGAAAGGATAATATTGAAATTAGTGCATTTAATAAAATCTTAATTTACTCAAAGTGTCTTATATTTTAGGATAAAAAACTTCTTACAAAGTTCCCTATAATTTGAGATGAAGGGAGTACTCTATAATTAAAATTTATATAAAGTTAAATAGCCAAAGTGCACTCATACCAAAACTAATTACATACCTTACAAGTGATAATTTCATGTTCTGAGTTGTTTTCTACGAAGTTGAGTGCTAGTGTTATTGAAATTATCCTTTTCAGTCACTAAGCAATTTGTAAAAAAATAAATTGGAGAGTAATTTTAGTCTCGGTTCAAATTACTCTTAAATTAAAATAGTACAATTCCAAGATATATATATATATATATATATAAAATGTATTTGGTTCTAGATGGGTCTAATGATACGCGCAAAATCTTAGAGTTGGGAAATATCAAAACGAACACTATTTTTTGATGTGCTTTTCTTTGAAGTGAGGTAGTCCTGCTTCCACTCGCATGTGTGGCTCCGCCTCCAGCAAAAAGGCTAAGAAAGGGTCCACCATTTTGTGGAGTTGGCTATGCACAAGTGTCTCAGCTAACCACCAACTACATATACGCGCGTTATCTTATAAGACATTTTTGATATATTTACCGTTTAGTTAATCACCTTTAATATTGTACATTTTTTATATTTATTTTTATTTAATATTTTTTTATTAAAAAATTTTATTAGTTACCCTCCAATTAAGAGAATTTAATTTTTTTAAAAAAATATTTATTAATTATACCTTAAAAGATAAAAAAATGTATTATATTTTTTAAACATGATATTTCAAAAAAAAAAGTATCTTATAATTTTTAACAGAAAAAAAATTTAAAGGGTTGAAGAAATGCTTATTATGATGAGAATCTTCAAAATTAAAGCCTAACATATGGTTTCGTGGGGCATTGAAATAGATTCAATTAATAATTAAGGGGGGAAAATAATTAATGCAATGATTTTGGATAAGACTATAATTGTTTAATACAAAGTCTCGACTTTAAATTCACAAAAGATGCCTTTAATTTGGGGTGGAAAAAAAAAAAAGTTACGTCCGTTTGGGACCTTATTACCCGACTCGAGTTCAAATTAATTGCAATTATCAATATAGCTTTCGGTTACCAAATGGTTAATTTAAAAAAAACAAAGAAGAAAAGGAAAAATAAATAAAAGAAAAAAGAACATTATAAGTAGTACAGGATATCGTTGTTTACAATGCCCGTAATACAAGTTATCAATACCAGATAGTAGCATTGAACTACATTCCAATATACCCCAAAACATGGGTCATAGAATCCTGCTTCTCTCACTACTTTACCTTTTCGCCGTTCTTTACCACTCTTCACAACCCTCAGCTTCTTCTTCTTCTTCTTCTTCTCACAACAATTTCATACGTTGTCTCCTCAATCATTCCCAACCCTCACACCCCATAAACTCAGAAATTTTAACCCCAAACAATGCCTCTTTCTCTTCAGTCCTACAAGCCTACATCAGAAACCTCCGTTTCAACAATTCCTATACCAGAAAACCATACCTTATACTCACTCCCTCACATGTCTCCCATGTCCAGGCAGCCATTATTTGTGCCCAAAAGCACAACTTACAGATGAAGATCCGAAGTGGAGGTCACGACTATGAGGGCGTGTCATACAGATCCGAGACCCCTTTCTTCATCCTTGACATGTTCAACCTCCGGTCCATCCACGTCGATATAGAGTCCGAGACGGCTTCGGTTCAAACCGGCGCGACTCTCGGCGAGCTCTACTATAGAATAGCAGAGAAGAGTAAAATCCATGGCTTCCCAGCTGGTGTTTGTCCCACAGTTGGTGTAGGAGGACATATAAGTGGTGGTGGTTATGGAAATATGATAAGAAAATATGGTCTGTCGGTTGACAACGTTGTTGATGCAGAAATAGTCGATGTTCATGGAAGATTGCTGGACAGAAAATCCATGGGCGAAGATCTATTCTGGGCTATTACAGGTGGCGGAGGAGCTAGTTTCGGAGTGGTAATTTCGTACAAATTGAACCTCGTACGAGTCCCTGAGGTTGTCACTGTGTTCGAAGTTGCTAGAACGCTTGAGCAAAATGCTACAGATACATTATACAAGTGGCAACATGTTGCTACGAGTATTGATAATGAACTTTTCATTAGGGTTATTATCGAAGTGGTTGATAATGATACTCAAAGTGATCAGAAGCAAAAGACAGTGAAGGTAACATTCATAGCCTTGTTCCTTGGTGACTCAAAAAGGCTAGTTTCTATGATGAACCAGAGCTTCCCTGAATTGGGTTTGAAGCAATCTGATTGTATAGAAACAAGCTGGGTTAGATCGGTGTTTTTTTGGTCAAACATGAAAATTACAACGCCGGTGGAGATTTTACTTGATAGAACAGCTTATTCAGTGTACTATTTGAAGAGGAAGTCAGATTTCGTAAAGGAAGCAATTTCTAAAGAAGGATTTGAAGAGATATGGAAGAAGATGATTGAGTTGAAGCACTCAGTTATGTATTTCAATCCTTATGGTGGACGAATGGCTGAGATTCCGGCAACCGCAACTCCTTTCCCTCACCGAGCTGGGCATTTATGGAAGGTACGTACATTATAATAAATACAACTGGAGAGACCCCTCTCCCCTGTTATTTAGTGCCTGTTTTCTTTTCTCTGTCTAGTGGGTCACTGCACATACATTTACCAGAAGAAGCAACAAATTAATTTTTGCTTCTAAAATAATGGAGCTTTGGAATTTGTGTCAATCGGTATCCAAAGAGATTTTACCATTAATCAATAGCGCATATACTTTCACCAGGGTATTAAAATGCAACCCAGTTTAACTGTTTGTGAACCGGTAAACCAATTTTCTAAATGGCTCAATCAAAAGTTTTATACGAGTTATTGGAGTTAAATATTTTCCCCCCTTTCCTAAACCTAAAATGACATTATTTTGAGTTAAGAAATAAAGAAAAAGATTTCAATATGTAAGATATTTGTACTTTAATAATTCTTGTTTTGTTAGACTGTATGTGATTTATACATGAATATTTTATTTATTTATGACTTCATATCTTTTTATTTAGATATTATGCTTTAAGATTAGTATATATGAATATTTTTATGTATTTTAATTAAATTATATTATTTTTAATACATTTGGATTCTCTCAGTTTATTTGTGTGGTGGTGCTCTATTTTGAAATCAATAAAAAAATTGTCATCACCTTATCATGGGCGCACACATATAGAACAGGGTTAAACCTCAAAGGTTTTTTTTTTTAATAATTATTTTTATAAAGCCTTAAAGGTGTTGTATCCTCTCAACTATTCCTCTAGTATCCTAAATTTACATAAGATATAATTTCTTATAAAAGTATAGAAATTACAGAAATTAGTTCATAAAATTATATGTAAGTATTAAATTTTTTATAAAAGAATTTATAAATTTATGAGATTTTTTCTAGAACTTTTAAAAATTTTACAATTTTTAATAAATTAATATTTAAAATTATTTTTAATAATAAATTTCCCAGTATTCTATTTTTAAATTTTAAGAGAAAATATTGAAAATAATTAAATGGTGAAAATGACTTTTAATTTTTTGTTGTTTTTTTGGAAAAATGACTTGTAATACCACAAGACAAAACGATTTGGCCCTTCGCTCCGTAGTCCGTATGCATGCCCTTCCTGCACGGAGTGATAAGTGGGGTCTACCTATCTCATGAGTCACTCTCTATTCGTACGTGGACTCGGTTTTGGTGCTCATCTGGGGCTCAGCACCAAAACACTGCCGTTTGGCAGTGTTTTTTTTTTTTAAACACAAATTTATTATAATAATAAATAATTATTATAAAATTATTTTTTTAATATTTAATAAATTAATAAATATTAAAATGTTAAAATTAAATCTGAATAATTTGAATAAAAATTTTGTTCTGAGCATTGAAAATTATATTAAAAAAATAAAAAATAATTTGAATAATTTAAAATAGGAGTTGAATGTAGCAAAATAAATCAGTTTCTTACACTATAATAAATTAATGTTTAAATTTTTATTAAGAGAAGTACTTATATTTAATATTTGACTATGCTTTGAATGATATTATTTCTCATAGATAAATAACTGTATAAAATTAATAAAATAAAAAAATATTTTTATTTATAATTTTAATATTTTAAATACAGTTCTGAATTGTTCAGATCAAAATTTATATATAAATTATTGAAATCATATATTAATGAGTTAATATGTTCATATTTAATTTTAACATCTTAATATTTATTTATTTATTAATATTAAAATAATAATTTTATAATATTTATTTAATATTATAATAAATTTGTAGTTTAAAAAAACTTAAAAAAAAAAAAACACTGTCAAACGGCATTGTTTTGGTGCTGAGCACCATGGCGCTCATCCGAAACCGATTCCATTCGTACGTAGACCCTGTTGTGTGCAGGCAGGGGCGGTTGGGTGGACCCGGCTTTTGATAATGACGGTATACATAATATTTTATTTGCAAAAATATGGGGCCGAAGCGAGGGCTCTCTCATGTCCTTATGTAAGTTGCTCATGATATTTTCATTGAAAATATTATAAAGATATTATTATATTTTTTAAATTCAAAAACAAAAATATTTTAACTTTACTTAATAAAGATAATTACATCAACTTTCTTTTTACAAATCTTAGAAAATTTATTAGTAAAATTACGGATAAAAATGTCCACCTATTAAAAAAATGATTATAATAAAGAATTAAAGACCGAATGATGGAAGGAGTATGCAATGATGCATGTATAATATTTATTCTTGATTTGGATGAGGAGATGAGAAAAATACCAGGACAAAAAAATTTTTAAAAATAGTAAATTTAAAAATTTAAAAATAAATTAATTTATTATTTTTGAGAGTTTTCCTCCTTGTATTCTCTCCTCCCTATGTTCCATTTAATTTTCCTTCCATCTAAACTAAGCCTTGTATAATACTAAAATAATTAGCAATTTAGAGGAAGGGCATACATAGTATTGAAATTCAAGTGAACTTGGTTGGTTGAACCTCCGCCTTGACCAGTTTAATTGATCATAATTGGTCTAACTATTAACCCTTAATACTTATGTTTTGACCCGTCAGCTTTTCAGTATTTTAAGGAAAGGTCATGCCTCATGCCAGCCCATTCAGAAAAAGGAATAACATTCCAAACTCAAATAAAATATCATTTTTCAACTTAAAATAGTTAAAGTTAAGTTGTTAAATGGCATAGTTTGTGAACAATTGTGTGTGTTAATAAAAAAATCAATGTGATTTATATATTTCTTATAGACTCTTAATAATAGCTATATATGTGTAAACACAGATACAATACCAAGCGAACTGGCACGAGGAAGGGAAAGAGGTAGCAGATTACCACATAAGACAGATCAGAAAACTTTACAAGTTCATGACTCCATACGTGTCCAAGAATCCTCGAGTAGCATTCTTGAACTATAAGGATCTTGACTTGGGAATCAACCAGCACAGTGGTAATAGCTACCAACAAGGCAGAGTTTATGGAATCAAGTACTTCAAAGACAACTTTCACAGGTTGGCTCAAATCAAGACCAAGTTTGATCCTTCCAATTTCTTTCGCAGTGAACAAAGCATCCCTGTACTACGATGCCAGCAAATTTCAAGGGATATATTTACACATATACATAGCCATCGAATGACCTCATAGAGGCTTATCTATCATGCATGTGTATCATTTATTATTTCATTGTATGTTATGGATCGAAGAAACTGCTTCGATAATATTAATAATGAATAATCTGTCCTTATAATTCATAAAGGGACAGGGGTTCAGATTAATTAGAGTACTAAATTTATTTGAAATATTGCTATGGATTCTAAATAGTAACTATACAACTTCGTGGTTACTGCGAAATTGAGATTGTGTATTTGTCTGTGTATTTTAATGCAACAAAGCTTTTACACTCTAATCATGCAGTGTGTGCGTGTGTGTATACACATATATTATAATACCTTCGTTCATACCCAGTTAACACATGAATTTCTTTGTTTTTTTTTTTTTGAGATATAAATTGGGATATTTAAAAAATTGGTAAGTTAATTATTTTTTCCTTATAAAAATGTGTATATGAATAAAGTGTAGGAATGATTGAGTTCCCGACCATAGAACAAATACTTTAATTATGTCTCATAATTGTTGGAGATGAAATTTATCGCAACGCATGAACCTGTGATGATTGTATTTCAATGTTTCCTTGTCGCAAGTGGTTGTGATTTAAAAAAAGAAAAGAAAAGAAAAAAGTGTGGTTGTCACTATTTCAACCAAGGAAAAGAAAAGGCTGTGGTTGTGATAAAATGCGAAGGACGGAGACACACGGGAATCAATATTAAACACTCGGAAAATTAACAAATAAATTACTTATATTATATTTTCTGTTCAAATACAAATTATATATTGACCTTCAATTTTGTTTATAATATATATATATATATCTCTTTAAATTATAAAAAAAATTACTGCAAGAGAAAAAAATTTAAAAACCTAAAACTGATGTTTGATGCGAACCCATTGAATAATAATTCGGGTTTGGGACGTCCACACTCCTCGCTTTAGAGCCAAGCGGGTCCGTGCAATAATTGAGATTCTTTAATTATCGACTAGACGTACAAGTTTTTCTTTTAAATAGTACAAAGAGTAAATTTCCTATAGTAAAAGATTGTGGGTGAATCGCACTAAAGGGCTTCAAAATACAAAAAATTACACTTTAGACTTAATAGATTCTTATAAATACACTGCAAGTTTGTGGCTCTTATTGCAATTTTTGTTGGATGCAAAAATACAATTATACCCCTCTCAAAACTAAGAAAGTCCGATCTAATCTTCTCCCTCCTCTCTCTTCCTCTTTGTCTCTCTCCTCCTCCTCACAACATTGCATCACAGTTTTTCAATTCTTTCATTCTCTCTGTTATCTTCTCGATCTATCTATGCTTCTTGAGGGGAGCCAACAAACAAGAGTTAGTTTCTAGACATCTCAATCTCACTACACTTATTGTTGTCTCGCAAATCACTTTTCCTACATGAGCATCGGTGAGTTCTTTAGCATCAAACCTCTAAAACTCAAATTTCTTTATAAGTTTTATTTTAAATCTATTCATTTTTTATTTGGATACATGTTTATGGAATTTTTGGGATTTTATGGAAACTGTTATAATAGTTGCAAAAACTAAAACTTGCTATTATTGGTCATGAATATTTGAATTCAAAATTCAGAATTTTCTACTTCATCTATTCACAACAACTCAGTGATAGCAAGTTTTGATTTTAAAAACATGAAAAATAAAATGAAAATAGTTTTAAAATATTTTGATTTTATTTTTTAAAATAAAAAATAAAAATTGTTTTGAAAACAATTTAATTCAAAACACTTCTTCAAATAATTTTTAATTTTTTAAATAAAAAACTGATTTTTGAAAGCAAAAAACAAATATGCCCTAATGTCTGTTGATGCTCTCTCTCTCTCTCTCTCTCTCTGTTCCTTTTTTTTTTTAAACCATTTCTGTTGCAGGCCAATCTTATCCTTTTGGGCCTTTTTTATGTACTAATTTAGTCATTTAAATAAATTTGTCTATTATTTAAAAAAGTGCTATATATTTGAAATCAAAGATATTTATAATAAACAAATAAAATACCACGATCATCTCTCACAGGTTCCCTTTCGCTGTACAAGATAAAGATTGAAGGAACATAAACACCACAAAAAAATCAAGAAGAAAACAACAAGGGGAGAGGGGGGGGGGAGAGACAGAGAGAGAGAGAGAGAGAGAGAAGGAGAAGGGAAAAAAAAAACTGAGGTCTGATTTGGCTTTACCGCAGTTAGACAAATATGCTTTTGTTGCAAATATTGTGGCAGCAATACATATTTTCTCGCGGCAAAATATCGTGAGGCACAGCCAAAGTGGCAATCTTTATTAGCCGATACACATTTGATTTTTTGATTGCGACTGTGGCATATTCTCTATGAGAATAAATAAATAAATATTTTTATTTTCTTATTCTTCAAATTTACATTGATTTAAGAATTTCAAATATTCGTTATATGAGTACTAAATTGAACAATGTTATTTACACGTGCATAACTGAATTTTAAATAACAAACAATAAACAATTAAAATATTTAACTAAGTTTGATAAAATTGGTTACATTACATAAATTATTTATTATTTTCTTTGAAAATGAAATGAATTTAATTAATGAAAGATTGTGAGCTTACTCAACAATTTTTGATCGAAAAATAAAATTGAAAATCAAAGAGAGAAAATAAGAAATTAATACGTGGCCTCAATTTCTTGGTGGCATATTCCGTTCAACAAACATCCTTAGCAGTCAGCATCCAAGAAGATACGATTGAACGATTCTTAAACTTCAAAGGAATATTGGCAAGATTTTTATAGACAAAAATCGCAATGTGTTGCGGACATTTTTGTGTAGGCAGCAAAAATCTGTGAACAGGAAAAATCCTTGATGTTTTTGCATTTTTTGACGTACAAATAATAAAATGTTTATAAATATTAAATTTTATAAAGATATTGATGTGTACATTTTTATCTATTATTATTTAACAGCCATAACACTTAATTCTGCTTAAAACAGTATTGAGTTGTATATTTTCACTGAACCACCGTTTGTCATGTGCAGATGACGTGGTTCATCATTGAATATTTCTTCTGTTTGTTGGGTTGAGAATGGAGTGGAGGAGAGTGGGAAGGAGGTTTTAATGAATTCAGATTTTAAAAAATTGGGTTGAAAGTTTGTAATTAATTCTCCTTTTGTTTTTACCAACTTGTAATTAATTTTGTTTGCTCTTTTCTTTTGTATTTTCTATTAAAATTTAATAGCTCTACTTGTTTTGCAAATCAGGTTCGTTAAAATATTCTTTCACATCTCCTCGCCTCAATTCCCCACCAACCATTGGCAGAATCAGGATCCAAAGTGCAACATAATATAATTTAAAAATTAAAAAATTATATTAGGAATAAAATGGTAAGAACATAAGTAAATTAATCATCACTTTTTACAAAAATATATTAAATAGGTTGATATAGTCTTTTTTTAAAAAATATATCCTTCATATCTTATATTTATAATTAAAATGTTACTTATTTAATAAATTTTTAAGACCAAATATTTTTTTTATTTAGCTCAGAGGGAGCACAATTTTAAAAATAAAGGGTGAAAAATTACAAAATTTGCACACATAATTTGTATTTTTTTTTCAAAGTGAGGGGTGCATTTGTCCACCCTCACTAATAAGTAACTTCGCCATTTCCTCCAACTATGCATAGCGTTCTGAATGTTTGATATACGAAAAATTATTATTACTTTTTTTTTAAAAAAAAAGATAACTGTATCTATAAAGAAAATAAAATATATGCACGTTTACGGCGATAGTTGAAGATGGTGGACGTTGAAGAAAAAGTGTCTCACACTATGGGCATGTTGGTAATTTCAAAGAGTTCCTTAGGCGTAATATGGTCAAAAACTAGTTACACTAGATTATTCTTAATTTTTGTTGGGTAAGCCTGAGTGATAGCAAACAAGGCCCATACATTTATTCATCATAAGAACTTTAAAAAATTATGGGGGAAGATTTTAGTGGTGTAATTACGTGCTCATTAAATTTAGCACTTAATAATTGTGTGAATCATCATAACGTTTTGAAACTTGGAGAAAACTTATAAACTTAAAATACTTGTTTCTAATTAAATTAAGACATGTTTATCCTTTATAGATTATTTATTATTCCATAATAAATTCTTGTTATTAATATTGTTAACATAATAAAACATGTTTGTTTTGATTTGATTCAACAAAAGCATATTAAGTATATATATATATATATAAGGCTAAATACATAAATTTTATTCTTAAAACTTCATCACTAAACTCCCCTTCCAAGTAGGGGGTCGTTTCTCTCTTACCTTGTGGAGCTTTGTTTCTCTCCACCAATGCGAGCTTCGTCTTCGTTGCCTTTCTTCAGTGCTTAGAAGCTTCGTCACCGATGGCAAGCGTTGATAGGCAATGTAAGTCTATTTCTCTTGCGCAATTTCTTAGTGTGCAGTAAGGTCTGAATTCTCAATTTAGCCATTTGCGTACTATCTCAGAATGTAACCCAGCTATCTGTAAAATGTTGGAACGAAAACAAATTACTTATCAGCAAAGAGAGATGGCGAGAGGAGAAGGCTTAGGCCCAACTAGTATTATTTAATGAGACATGAAACTTGGGGCGCTTGGTTATTGCGATTTTACTTGGACCCGTGGCTCAAGAGTCAGAAAAAAGAAAACATTCTCACTTTGATAAAAAAATTATGAGTTTGTTTAGCAATCTGTTTTTTTAAAAAAAAAAAATTCTATTCTCCACAATAAAAGAAAAGTTTATTTGATAATGTGTTTTTTAGAAAGTGTTTTGAATAATAAAAAGACTAGATATTGTTATGGAGAATAGAAAAAAAAAATATTTTTTAGATTCTGAAATTTTTGTTTTGAAGAACAAAAAAAATATAAAAAACACTTATTTTTATTATTTTTTATTCTCAAAACATGTTTTACAAAACACTTATTCTTAGAATAATAAAATAAAAATATTTTTAAACAAGCCCTATATCATTTCTTTGTTCTTCAATACATTGAGAAGATGCCTATTCATATTCATATTAGTTTAGAGAAGACGTGACATTAACCTTGAATTGTGGATTAACAGGGGTTACAAATATCACATTATTGGAGGGTTATGAGATTTTATTATGACACAAGAATGTATGAGAGTTAAGAAGATGAAGAGAGTTATAGAAATGTAGAGCTACCGAGATGAAGCATTCAATTCTATTTCAATACCATTGAGTGAACATATTCCCAGGTTATTCTTCATTATTGTTGGGACTCTGAGTGATACAGTCTACCTTCATCCCAATTCATAAAATACTTTTAGATAAATCACACATACAATATAATAAAACTAATTAAATATACTTTTTAACCTTACTTTTTTAAAATAAAAATATATATTTTTAAAAATGCCATTCATTTAATATTCTATTTGTGAGATTAAAGAATATTAAAAAGAGAGAATATATGAGAAGAGTAATATTAAAAACATCATGAATGATTTTTTTTTAAATCACTATCAAGTCCTACCCAATAAATTCAATTACTGCAAAGTCCTATGAAATTCCTAACCAACTACCAAGTCCCAAATGCTTGTGCAATTACAAAAATATCCATACATTACTTATTTTCCAAAAAAAAAAAAAATCATTGTATCTCTGGCCAACCTCCATTGGCTGCCGAAGGTTGGTGGGATGTACATGAGTATCATTAATTCTCCTTTAGAACTTACTCCCTTCATATCACAAAATATAACATGTTTTAAAAATCTTACTTGATCCAAAATATAAAATATTATATAGTTTTTATATTTATTTTTTAATTATATCCCTACTTCATTTACTATGATATTTTTGAAAAAAAATGATGCATTAAAATTTTAATTATCATTATTTTAATATTTAATGAGGCATAGTTGAAAAGATACCCCTCCGCTCCCTCATTATATACTATGCATCTCTCTTCCTATTTTTAACAGGGGTAAACTTAGTTTATTGTTACATTTTAAAACAAATTTAATGAGTTAATTGTCATTTCTTGATTCTAATAAAGGATCAAAGGGAGTATAAATATTTTTAAGAAATTAAAATTTCACTTAATTTTTTTTATGAATAATGAATTACTCCCTTCAATTCAAAATATAAGCATTTTTTTAACTAATATAGGTTCAAAATATAAGCAATCTAGTACATGTAATTTTTTCCCACTTTACCCCTTATATTTATTAACCTTGATTTTTGTAACCTATTTTAATCCATTTTTTTAAATTTTGAGACATTATTACCATTAATTGATTTTCTTAAACTATATGATACAATTATTTTTTCTTATATATAGAAATGCAGGGACTATTAATTATGTTTTATCAATTTTATTTCTATTTAAACTCATTAACTATGAAAGAAAATGTGAGGCAAATTTAAAAATTTTTTATTTAAATAAAGATAAAATGAAAAATTTACTCTATTTTTTTAACAAATTAATAAGTTAATGACCTTCACTTAGTTCTAGCTAGGGATGTCTTATAATATAAAAGAAAGTAATAATAATCCCTCTCACTCTTCCTCTACTTGTTTACTTTTGATGGGAATTTTTGTTTAAAGATAATACTATTAATTACTCATAGAAAAAAATAAATGGAGTATAATGTTATTAAATACACTTGACAATTTTATTTTTTTAAGTAGAAATATAAATTTTTAAAAATCTCTTTTATTAATAAAATTAAGTATATACTTAATTAGTATTAAATAGACAGGAAAATGGTAATATTAAAATAAGTTTATTTAATAAAAATTTAATTTTTTTTAAGATGTCTCATATTTTAAGATGCCAAGTGAGATGGTGGGGGCATTTCCTATTCATCCTTTGTCCCTATATTTTTAATGATGGTCGGTTTCTAATTAATGTGGATACCTGCAGCTAATTAATTCGTTAGACAAAGGCAATAATAAGTTGAAAGTTACTTTCTAATTAATGTGGATACCTGCAACTAATTAATTCGTTAGATAAAAGCAATAATGAGTTGAAAGTTCAACTCCTATACTACAATACTCTTTTCATATTAAATTATAAAATATTTTAAAAATGATTCAACATTTTAAAATATTAAAATTTTTAATAAAAATAAAATTTTATTAATAATATTTTTTAATATTACTCTTTATATATTATCTTTCTTTAATTTTTCTTTCATCAGTGATGTATTAGATGAAGAATATTTTAAAAGTTTGTATTTTTAATTTTAAAAATTATAAAATATATTTAATGAGTTTTATTGATCCTCCATCCATTTAAAAATGTAAGATATTTTTTGAAGAGTTGGGTGTTCAAAAAATGTAAGGCATTTTTAATTTTTTGAAATATAATCATTACTTTTTTTTTAAAAGTACCCCTATTGATAATAACTTTATATTTATTGTAAGGTGTTTAATAGGAGTAAATATAAAAAGATAGGGTTAATTTGAAAGTAGGTAACTACTTTATTGATGGTTGAGATTCAATTAAAAATGTCTTACATTAAATGGAGTATATACTATGAATTTATTTAAATATATTTTATAATTTAAAATTGATAAAATATATTTATTTCGTTTGGTGCAGGGTAAATGCAGATACCGTAGATAGTGCATGCAGGTGCACTGGTAGCTAATTTATTTGTGCACTCAATTGCATGCCCTCTCCATTATCAAACGTAGGCCCAAGCGGAACATGGGAAAAGGTGGGATCACCTCGACAAGTCTCAACATCATCTTTCATCCCAAAGTAATGGTTTTTAATTTATAAGAATTTTTAATAATTAATTAATTTTAAATAATTTTATTAATTTTAAATAAATTAACATGTTTTTATTAAAAAAAAGGCTTGGACGAGTATTTCATAAAGAATATTAATATATTAACATTTTGGATGTACTTTGTGTTTAGTGGTTTTTTTTTCTGTCCAAGAAGCTTTCTAGAATTTTTTTCTTAAATATAAAAAATTGTTAGTATATTTTTTAATGAATAAACCATTGTACTTTTATTAAATTAGAAAGAGAAAAAGATAAATATTCTCATTAATTTTATTTTAAAATTTTTTAATAATTAAAAATAAAATTAAAATGTTGTTATAATTTTAATTACATAACTAACTTTTATTAATTTATATAATTTAATTAAAAATATTTTATATATAAAAATAAAGAAAGTATGTGTATAGTCGAGTCAATATTGGCAAAAAAAAAAAAGAAAAGGCTTGGACGAGTATTTCATAAAGAATATTAATATATTAACATTTTGGATGTACTTGTGTTTAGTGGTTTTTTTTTTTTTCTGTCCAAGAAGCTTTCTAGAATTTTTTTCTTAAATATAAAAAATTATTAGTATATTTTTTAATAAATAGACCATTGTACTTTTATTAAATTAGAAACAGAAAAAGATAAATATTTTCATTAATTTTATTTTAAATTTTTTAATAATTAAAAATAAAATTAAAATGTTGTTATAATTTTAATTACATAACTAAATTTTATTAATTTATATAATTTAATTAAAAATATTTTATATATAAAAACAAAGAAAGTATGTGTATAGTCGAGTCAATATTTGGCAAAAAAAAAAAAAAAGCTTGGACGAGTATTTTGTAACACACTAATTTTTTTTTAAATAATTTAACTTAACCATAGTTGGGTTACAACCACCCAACACATTTTATATCAATAATTTTAATATAAAAATATTTTATAATTGGCTTCAATTCACACAATACAACATTTCAGCTAAATTTTTACCTCCCACATGCCATTATGTTAAATCACATTTGTCTATCCTTATACTCCAAACAAGTAAACTAAATCATATTTGTCCATCCTTATGCTCCCAACAAGTAAAATAAATAATTTAGTCAATTTTCAAAACAAGCCAGTTATTTGGCCTTATAATCATGCCATTATATCCAAAGTAAATCAAATATTAAAATTACTGTCATCCAAAGTGTACCAAAAATAGAAATAGTTTGAAAGGCATGATTACATTTATATATTCATATAATTGTCAATAAACAAAAAGCCCTAATATTGACAATATAAAACATTATAAATCATAAATCAAATACCCAAAAAAGACAGTGGATCTATGCCACTAAACCTCTGGGACTCCTCCACGTGTCAGTCATGGCTCTTCTCCTGAAAATTGTTAACCACATAATGAGACTCAAAAGTCCCAGTAACCAAAGCCAATTTATGATAGTATATACAAACAGTTAAGTGTGTGCTTATTAAATGAGAATTAAAAATAATATAATTCCAACAAATATAAGAAATATTACAATACACACAAATAATCATCCTTATATCCCTCCATTAACCTCGAGCCGTAACCCTCACTCGGTGCTAAATTACCCAGCCAAAGGTAGATTAGCTCGAGCCCTTACAAGCCACCTTTTGAGCTCCAATAGGGGCGTACCACGTACCATGTGGTACATAAATACAACAACAACAACAAGTCTCCCAACACCTCCCACAATAATCAAACAAATTCATAATAATATTGCACAATTATACAATATTACAAAATTCATAATTTTCTCAATAATCATCCAATTAACATGAAGCAATACTAATCACAAATTAAAAGCATGATTACCTCGTGGCTTTTTCAATAAATTATTCCTTACAATTTCTCTCCCACCACAATCTTCACCAATAATACAATCTACAAATAACATATTATTTATAAATATTAGTTTTAATTTTTTGAAACTAATAAAATAATTCTAATAATAGAATTAAAAATATAACATAATTCCTAATCTCAATCTTAATACAAATCTAGAGTTAATATTATTAAGTAAAATTTTTAACTCCTCTTTTAGTCATCAATAAACATTAATAATATAAAAATCAACTTCTAAACTAATTTCTATTATCAAAATTTTCTTTTTATTTTATAAATTCGCACCTAAAATACCCAAAAATTAAAAATTGAGTCTCTAGTTTAGAATCATAATCCTATAGCCATAATAATTCATTTCTCATCCCAAATAATCATCTAAACCTCAATAAATCAACATATATTTTCAGATCTAGTTTAGAATTTGATCCATAAGCCACAAATTCAAAGATCATCAACAAATTTATACTCTAGAACATTTATTATACTACTAACAACTTCATAAACCATATTTATTCAACATGAATTCATCATTCTTCCAGATCCTAAATTTTTTACCACCACAAAATCAGAAACCAAATAAAAAGGAAGACTAAAAAATTTTTTTAGAACACTTATTTAGTCTTGAAAAGCTTAAAATCACACCCTAAATATCCTATTAAAAATTCTTACCTTAAAACCTAGCACCGACGAACTTGGCTCACAGATGCTCTCTTTGTCTCAGCTCGCGCACAGGGAAAAATGAAGAAATGAAGAAGTGAAGAAAGAAGGAAGGAGGTGGGTTTTTATAAAAAATTCAGTGGGTCCCACATTTTTTTTATTATTTCTTCTTTCCTCTCTCTTCTTCTCCTTTTTTTTATTATTTTATACGCATGATTACATGGAGAGCGCCGAAAAGGGAAACCACTTCTTCTTCTTCTCTTTTTTTTTAATACCTTTTCTTTTTTTATAATAATAATAATTTAATAATATTTTTATTTATTTATTTTTTTATTTTTTTTAAATTTTAATTTAGAATTATATCCTAAGTTAGATTTAATAATCATCTCTTACTAATTTATTTACCTCTAAATATTCTCCAAAATTTTTATTAACTTAAATTAACTATTAGAATTTAAATTGGGATGTTACAATTCTCCCCTCCTTTTAAAAATTTTATCCTCAAAATTTGAAGTTAGTAACTATTAACTACTTACTTAATCAAAAAGACGAGGATAATCATGCCGCATACTGTCCTCAATCTCCCAGGTAGCATCACCTGGAGTTGTGCCCTTCCAAATTACTTTAACCAATCTAATGGTCTTGTTTCTTAATTGCTTGTCCTTGTAATCCACAGTCTCTTCTGGTTTAGCTTTGAAGGTTAAATTCTCCCTGAGTTCAATCTCCTCAAGTTTAATTATATAGGAAGGATCTGGTTGATACTTCTTCAGTTGTGATACATGGAATACATTGTGTATACCAGCAATTTTGGGTGATAATACTACTTGGTACGCTACTGGTCCAACTCGTTTAAGATCTCAAAAGGCCCCATAAACCTTGGTGTCAACTTCTTAGCCTTAATAGCTCTTCCAATACCAGTTACCGGAGAGATTTTTAAAAATACATGGTCACCCACTTCAAACTCAAGCATCTTCTCCTCTTATCTGCATAACTCTTTTGTTTACTTTGAGCTGTGAGTAATTTTTGCTTGATTAAAGCAATCTTTTGGGTAGTCTCATCAATAATGTCCGGCCCCAAAACAGTTCTCTCACTTAATTCTGTCCAACACTGTGGCGATCTATATTTTCTTCCATACAATGCCTCATAAGGTGCCATCTGAATGCTAGAATGAAAACTATTATTGTAGGCAAATTCAGCTAATGGCAAGTGACTATTCCAATTACCTCTAAGCTCAATGGCACAAGCCCTCAACATATCTTCAAGAGTTTGTATGGTTCGTTCTGTCTGCCCATCGGTTTGGGGGTGGTAAGCGGTGCTAAAACTCAGACGAGTACCCATGGCTTCCTGTAATGACTTCCAAAAGTTTGATGTGAACTTCAGATCACGGTCAGATACGATATTTGTCGGTACTCCATGCAATCTCACCATTTCTCTTATATAGATTTCAATTAATTTTTCAAGAGAATACGTGATATTGGTAGCAAGAAAATGTGCTGATTTGGTGAGTCGATCTACGATTACCCATATAGTGTCATGACCAGAAGATGTTCTAGGCAATCCTGTAATGAAGTCCATAGAAATGCTGTCCCATTTTCACTCTAGAATATCAAGAGACTGTAGCATTCTGGCTGGTTTCTGATGCTCAATTTTGACTTTCTGGCAAGTCAAATAATGAGTTACATATTCAGTTACATCTCTCTTCATCCTTGGCCACCACCAACCACGTCTTAAGTCATGATACATCTTAGTTGCTCCTGGGTGAATGGTATATCTACTCTGATGAGCCTCCTCAAGTAAGATATTTTTCAATCGAGCATTATTAGGCACACACACTCTACCTTTATATCTTACGACATCATCATCAGTCACATCAAAATGTTCAGCCTTTCCAGCCCCAATCTCTACCCTAATCTTATTCAAATGATCATCCTTTGCTGCGCAATTCTTATTTCTTCCCAAAAATTATTCTCAAATTCAGTAATGTGTAGAGCAGCCAAATGATTCTCGACTACTTCTACATTTACTGCATGGAAACTACTCCATAATTCATGTTCTCTGACCATCATATGAGCAGTATGTACAAGCTTCCTGCTCAGAGCGTCGGCGACTACATTAGCTTTCCCTGGATGACACTTCAACTCAAAATCATAATCCTTCAAAAACTCAATCCATCTGCGCTGTCTCATGTTGAGTTCCTTTTGATCAAACAAATATTTTAAACTTTTATTATCACTGAAGACTTCAAAGGAAGAACCATAAAGATAGTGCTTCCAAATCTTCAAGGCAAATACCACAGCAGCAAGCTCTAAGTCATAAGTAGGGTAATTTTCCTCATGAGGGCTCAACTGTCGAGAGGCATAAGCCACTACTCGATCCTCCTGCATTAATACACAACCTAAACCTTTCTTAGAAGCATTAGTATACAAGGTATAAGGAGCAGTTGGAACAGGTAAGATGAGCACCGGTGTGGTGGTCAACCTCTTTCTTAGCTCCTGGAAGGCAACTTCACACTCGTTCATCCAAATAAATAAAGCATCTTTCCTAATCAACTGAGTCAAGGGCATTGCAATTTGTGAAAAACCCTTAATGAAACGATGATAGTAGCCTGCAAGACCCAAGAAACTCCTAATCTCTGTCATACTTTGAGGTTGTTCTCATTTCATAACTACATATATCTTACTAGGGTCCACCGCTACCCTTTCTTCTGAAATAACATGGCCTAAGAATTTAACTTCTTTAAGCCAAAAATCACATTTGCTCAGCTTAGCATAGAGCTTGTGCTCTCTTAATATCTCCAAAACAATTTTAAGATATCTAGCATGGTCCACCTCATCCCGAGAATAAATAAGTATGTCATCAATAAAGACTACAACAAATTTATCGAGATAAGGCCTAAAGATTCGATTCATATAATCCATAAAGACAGCTAGGGCATTTGTTAACTCGAACGGCATCACCAGGAACTCATAGTGCCCATATCTAGTCCTGAAAGCAATTTTAGGGACATCCTCTGCTCTGACCCTCAGTTGATGATACCCTAATCTTAGATCAATCTTAAAAAACACCGCTGAATTGACTAATTGGTCTAACAAATCATCAATTCGAGGTAAGGGATACTTGTTCTTGATGATTACCTTATTCAATTATCTATAATCAATACACAATCTAAGGCTATCATCTTTCTTTTTCACAAACAGTATCGGTGACCCCCATGATGATACACTCGGTCTGATAAACCCCTTCTCTAACAACTCTTCAATTTGTCTCTTCAAGTCAGCTAACTCTAACGGGGACATCCTATAAGGTGCCTTGAAAATAGGCCCCATACCAGGTACGAGCTCAATCGAGAACTCAACCTCTCGTTCTGGAGGTAAACCGATCACTTCAGTAGGAAAGACGTCAGGGAATTCTCTTACTACTGGAATTTGATCCACACCTTCTTCAATCTCTGCCTTAATTGAGAAGAAAATCATAAAAGCTTGACAGCCTTTTTTTATACATTGTTCTACTTGAGCGGCAGACAACAACATGGGACTTTGGGACTCTACAGGGGTTACAGTAAGAGCTGAGAGTGACACACTCTTTTTCTGATAATTAAGTACAGCTCCATTTGCAGAAAACCAATCCATCCCCACAATAACATCAATCCTAAACAAAGATAAACAAATGAGGTCTATGGTGGTTTTTCGACCCTCATACTCAACCTCTACATTTAGACATGTCTTAGCAGTCCTTACAATCAAACCAGCAGGAGTAGAAATCCTCACATTAAAAGGTAAGGTACACACAGTAATTTACATCTTTTCATACATTCATCAGACACAAAAGAGTGTGTAGCACCTGAATCAAACAAAGCACAAACATCATTATCAAGGATTCAGATTATACCTCAGATAGCATTAGGATTGTTAGCAGCCTCCGGCCCAGAGAGGGCATACACTCGTGCTGGCACTGTAGGTCTCTGATCATTACCCCTATTCTGATTTTGATAGCAAAATCGAGCAATATGACTAGGCTTCTGGCAGATGTAACAAAAAACAACAATCATCAGAATGAAACTTCCCACACTTACTGCATGCTTGATTACTAGCAGCACCAGAAGTAGGAGTAGAGGTTACTGGGCTCCTGTAAGACCCCTGACTCCCACTCTGATTCCCTCTATAGCTCTAGCCCTTACGGTAGTAGCCCTTCTTCTTCTTATTTCTAAAGCCTCCAAAAACTTGGTTGCTCCTCTTCTCTACTCCACCAATGGGTCTAATGTGGATAGGGGGCTTCCCATAAGATTCTTTCCTCCTCTCTCTATCAACTTCTAATCTAGCCTCTCTCTTCCTTCGAGAGACTACTCGAAGCTTATTGCACATCTCATTGAATGTCTTGATCTCAAAAGGGGTTAACTGTTTCCTTAAATTAGGCCTCGCCTTCTCTAGTAATCGTTCAGCCATCCACTCCGTGTCTTCATGTTTCTGGAGGTAAGTAGTGTATTTAGATAATTCTGAGAATTGTTCAATAAATTCATTCTCATCTAGATCACCCTGGCGGAATGCATGAAACTCAGCCTCCTTTTCTGCTCTCAGTGCAGTAGGAAAATAATTCTTCGAACAATATGTCTTTAAAATCTTCTCAAGTAAGAAAGGAATCATCCTTCGGTCCTGATGTTTCCCACCACTTCTTAGCACTCTTCTGTAGTAGGAATATTGCCAGCTACACCTTCTGATGAGAAGTGCATACAACCATACGAAAAATACTCTCTAATTGATCTATCCATTCTTCAACCACCGCTGGCTTAAGATTTCCATCGAAAGTAGGAGGATTAAACTTATGAAAAGTACTCCAGATCTTTGTGATCGTGGATGTCTGTTGTTCAAAGTGGAGACTCACATTCTTCGAACTAGTCTCATGGTGAGAATAGGAAGGTGAGTTTTCATCAGCAGATTGGCTCACATTGTATACCTTAGTATGGCTTCCTTTTTGTTGGCCATTTTCCTGTCGGTTGGCATTCTCCTTATATTGTCTTAAAGTGGCCAACTTTTCTTCTTGCCTCTTCATGCGGTCACTAAGATTTTGCAGTAGATCCATCATTTGCCTCATGGTTGGCTCACCCTGCCTTAGTTGTGGCTGTATGGGCTCGCCCTGCCCCATTTGTTGCTGTGTGGGCTCCGGTTGTGGCTTTAAAGGTATGTCATTTCTTATTGGCTCTATAGAATCACCGGCAATTTCGCCACCTCTTCTAGTTTTGGACACCATCTCTCCCCTCCTAAAGGATGGAAGTCACATAATTAAGTCAACACTAATCTCAAGACAAGAAAAATAATAGAGAAGCATTATAATTTAATAATGTATATTGCCAATAAACTAGGTTAATGTATAACAATTTCATAATTTATAAGAATTTGAAACATGTAGCTCTGATACCAAGATTTATAACACACCAAAATTTTTTTAAATAATTTAACTCAACCATAGTTGGGTTACAGCCACCCAACACATTTTATATCAATAATTTTAATATAAAAATATTTTATAATTGGCTTCATTTCACACAATACAATATTTCAGCTAAATTTTTACCTCCCACATGCCATTAGGCTAAATCACATTTGTCCATCCTTATACTCTCAACAAGTAAACTAAATCACATTTGTCCATCATTATACTCCCAACAAATAAATTAAATAATTTAGTCAATTTTTAAAACAAGCCAGTTATTTGGCCTCATAATCATGCCATTATAACCAATCCAAAATAAATTAAATATTAAATTTACTGTCATCCAAAGTGTACTAAAAATAGAAATAGTTTGAAAGGCATGATTACATTTATATATTCATATAATTGTCAATAAACAAAAAGCCCTGATATTGGCAATATAAAACATTATAAATCATAAATCAAATACCCAAAAGAGACAGTGGATCTATGCCACTAAGCCTCTGGGACTCCTCCACGTGTCACTCGTGGCTCTTCTCCTGAAAATTGTTAATCACATAATGAGACTCAAAAGTCTCAATAACCAAAGCCAATTTATGATAGTATATACAAACAGTTAAGTGTGCTCTTATTAAGTGAGAATTAAAAATAATATAATTCCAACAAATATAAGAAATATTACAATACACACAAATAACCATCTTTATATCCCTCCATTAACCTCGAGCCGTAGCCCTTACTCGGTGCTAAATTACCCGGCCAAAGGTAGATTAGCCCGAGCCCTTACAAGCCATCTATTGAGCTCCAATAGGGGCGTACCACATGGCACATGAATACAACAACAATAGCAAGTCTTCCAACACCTCCCACAATAATCAAATAAATTCATAATAATATTGCACAATTATACAATATTACAAAATTCATAATTTTCTCAATAATCACCCAATTAACATGAAATAACACTAATCACAAATTAAAAGCATGGTTACCTCGTGGTTTTTTCAATAAATTATTCCTTACAATTTCTCTCCCATCACAATCTTCACCAATAATACAATCTACAAATAACATATTATTTATAAATATTAGTTTCAATTTTTTGAAACTAATAAAATAATTCTAATAATAGAATTAAAAATATAACATAATTCCTAATCTCAATCTTAATACAAATCTAGAGTTAATACTATTAAGTAAAATTTTTAACTCCTCTTTTAGTCATCAATAAACATTAATAATCTAAAAATCAACTTCTAAACTAATTTCTATTATCAAAATTTTCTTTTTATTTTATAAATTCGCACCTAAAATACCCAAAAATTAAAAATTGAGTCTCTAGCTTAGAATCATAATCCTATAGCCATAATAATTCATTTCTCATCCCAAATAATCATCTAAACCTCAATAAATCAACATATATTTTCAGATCTAGTTTAGAATTTGATCCATAAGCCACAAATTCAAAGATTATCAACAAATTGATACTCTAGAATATTTATTATACTACTAACAACCTCATAAACCATATTTATTCAACATAAATTCATCCCTCTTCCAGATCCTAAATTTTCTACCACACAAAATCAGAAATTAAAGAGAAAGGATGACTAAGAAAATTTTTTAGAATACTTACTTAGTCTTAAAAAATTTAAAATCACACCCTAAATATCCTATTAAAAACTCTTACCTTAAAATCCAGCACCGGCGAACTTGGCTCACAGACGCTCTCTCTGCCTCAGCTTGCGCACAGGGAAGAATGAAGAAACGAAGAAGTGAAGAAAAAAGGAAGGAGGTGGGTTTTTATAAAAAATTCAGTGGGTCCCATTTTTTTTATTATTTCTTCTTTCCTCTCTCTTCTTCTCCTTTTTTTATTATTTTATACGCATGATTACACGAAGAGCACCGAAAGGAGAAACCACTTCTTCTTCTTCTTCTTCTCTGTTTTTTTTAATACCTTTTCTTTTTTTTATAATAATAATAATTTAATAATATTTTTTATTTATTTTTATTTATTTTTTAATTTTAATTTAGAATTATATCCTAAGTTAGATTTAATAATCACCTCCTACTAATTTATTTACCTCTAAATATTCTTTAAAATTTTTATTAACTCAAATTAATTATTAGAATTTAAATTGGGATGTTACATATTTCATAAAGAATATTAACATATTAGCATTTTGGATGTACTTTGCGTTTAGTGGTTTTTTTTCTGCCCAAGAAGCTTTCTAGAATTTTTTTCTTAAATATAAAAAATTATTAATATATTTTTTAATGAATAGAACATTATACTTTTATTAAATTAGAAAAATAAAAAGATAAATATTTTTATTAATTTTATTTTAATTTTTTTAATAATTAAAAATAAAATTAAAATGTTGTTATAATTTTAATTACATAACAACTTTTATTAATTTATATAATTTAATTAAAAATATTTTATATATAAAAACAAGAAAGTATGTGCATAGTCGAGTCAATATTTGGCAAAAAAAAAAAAAAAGCTTGAAGTTACTGAGTACGTTTCTCAAGCCGTGATTGGTTGGCAATAAATTATCGGGCTCCGCAGTCCGTCTCCTGTCATGGTTGAAATTGAACTTGTGTGATTCATGAGGTGGCCTTAGCCCATGCCCATCCATACGGTCTTGTTCAGTACTTTTTATATTTTGTTTCAATGTTTTGAAATTTGAATGGAAAATAAGAATGAGAAAATGCTATAAAGGAAAAACAGAAAAACGATTTTTTATTTTTTATTTTGTTTTAATTAAATAAAGAAAAAAATTTAAGGTGTTTGTTGCGCACTAAAGCCCAAAATTTCAACCCTTCATTTGGAGGGATTAGAAAAAATTATTCCTCTCACCATTAGCTAAACTGAAGGTATGGAATTAGGGGACTTGATTCCTCTCCAATTTCTCATCCATCCACGGTACATTTTAGCTATTAGATTACATTTTGAACAATCCAGGTTTATTATTTAAAAAAAATTACAATTAAATTACAAAAAATAAATGTAAATTGTTAAACCTTAATCAGAACACTTCAAAACTTTAATAAAAAATATTAAATATACATATTCTAAATATTAAATTTGACCCATTCAAAATTTAATTTAATAGTTAAAATATGCTGCGAAAGAGAAAGTTGGGAGATACGTGAAGGCTAGGAGAAGCTGAATTTGAGATTTTGGACATAGAAGCAGTAGCGAGGGCAATAGATACGCCAAATCTTTTGCTTTTTCATTTGTTTTTCTCCTCCATGTTCCTCTGATCTTATTTATAAGATTGAGAGATAAGTTATTTTTATCTTATTTATTAAATTTTTATAACAAAATTTTTCCTTTTACCCTTCACTAAATATTGAGAGGAGAAATATATTATTAAAATATGTACATTTTTTATAGGGATAAAGTTAAGAATTTATTAAATTTTAAATAGAGTTAACGAGTTTAAAAGTTTTTTTTAATTCTAGTGAAATATGTTGAAAAATACTTATAAATAGGACCACACGAGTATTTTTCTCCAATCCGAGACAGAGCATACATGGCATAACAGTCTTTTTAATTCTGAAATTGGGACATTATTACAAAATGACAATCTATCTTTTGATGATTAATTACGCTCTAATGATGAGAATCTCAACTGTAATAACTGGGAGTGACACAAGACTTGTTTAAATCACTATTAATCTGCACCTCATTTTTTTAGCATAACATTTTATAACATAACAGTTATTATTAATAACAACAGACAATAATAATTATTCTTCTAAACTGAACATAAACCAAAGTGATCATTCATAATATATAATTGAAGTTTCTCAAGCTAGATCAACAAAAGCTGGTCCAATTGGTAATGATTTGGCTCATAATCAATTGGATTGTGAGTTCAAATCTCACTGTCGATGTGAAGACTTTATTGATAGATAATATGTAAATATTTTTATAGGCGCCTTTTGAGTTTAAAGACATGCCTTGACCAAACGAGCAAGTCTTAGGGATTTATCTTACCTAAACTTTTATCTATCTAAAAAAGATTCTCAAGCTAGCATTGGAAACAAGGAGCTTAAACAAACTGAATATGGACAAACACTAGAAATATATAAAAATGCGCGCTCTTGACATATGAAAAATGAGCCCTAATTAATAATGATGTTCTTCACGTACTAGCAATTTTATTATCACATGCGACAGCACTACAGCTACTCGAAAATGTGAAAAGCTAAATATAGTATTGGTGTTGTGACACAAATAATCCCTAACGTAAAAAAACAACCAACAATCATGAAAAGCACAGAGAGAAATCCGCCACGTCCATTTTCCCTTGCCCAACTTGTTGACTTTTCGATTACCATGAAACATTTTTTGCCCATCCAAAGGGAAAAACGAAGTGTGATTACCACTCGTATTAGCTCAAGCAATCCAGCCCAGACCTTAAGAAACGCTACATTCGTCATGGTTGAAATTGATTTCTTCTCCATAATATGAGACGGGACTATAATATTGATGGCAGTAATGAATGCAAGTGCAAGGGAAGAGAGGGTGATACACATGCCTGTTGACAGCAACCATATCACAACTTTGTTCCTCATCGGAAAAATCCCACTCACAAGAAAGAGGGTGACACTAAGTGATGAAAAAAAAGAGATGGTCAGGCAAAACACATACTGCTCAAAGTCCTTGTGGTCCGGAAAGGATGAGATTGCTTGTCCGGGACAATACGTTTGATTGCCAGAAAGGACGGTGCAATTGAGGACTCCATTTGATGAGGTAGTATTTTCTCCAGATAACAAGCCTTGCTGAATAAAACCACCAGGTGGGTTAATCAAAGCTTGAAAGGTTATAGTTGCTATCACGGTAGACACCAGGCTCAGATTCCCCCTCATCTCTTTAAGCCAATCATCACCCTCACCCATCAACCAATTTCTAAAACCATTCGGAATATGCTTGAAGATATTCATAGATGGTAGTGATGGTGGTGGTGGGTGTGACTGTGGATTATCAGCTTGGAATCCTTCGTTTTCGGCCTTTATTAACATGTGTTGTATTTTGCAGATTTTGAAGTCATTTGGACTACGTTCCAGGGTATCATGGACTGTAAACTCTATCTCTCTCCTCAAGTCTGCTATTTCTCTTATTTGTGGAATTGACAGCAGATAGTTTACCACCTAAATAATTAAAACAGGAATTGTTAATTTGCGTTGTTAATCATATTGAATAAGCTATACTAGGTACTAGTTTATGTGGTAGAAGTGAGGTGAGTAATGGTAGTGATTACTGATTAAGATTCAAGTCATCTTGATATCACCAAAACTTTTATATATACAAAAGAAAACAGAAAGGACGATAAAAGAGTTAATATTGTACCTCAACTCGCTCCAACCTGATAGCAAAACTAAGAAGGGTGTTTCCAGCATCATGATAGCTTGTGAAGTTGAGAAGCTGGCCAGTAATGGTAGACTCCAATTCCACCAAAGCTTTGAGAGTCTCCAGATGGTTGTACATGACACACAAGTGAACCACAGTTTTACCTTGGTGACGAAACTTCAGAGACTCTGGCTTTGCCCTGATCAACTCTTGCACAACCTCTTTCCTTCCTCTCATAGCAGCATAGTGCAGAGGAATTCTGGCTTCTTCATCGGGAAACAAACACAACTCGTTATTAGCTTTCAAAAGTTCCTCCACGATGTGGAAGTGACCCTCTGCAGAAGCCAAGTGGAGAGCTGTCCTTTGGGAGGAATCCACCTCAAGGGCTAGAGTAGGTTTGTGTGCGAGAAGTTTCTTTGTAAAATCAAGGTGACCATGCAAAGATGAGATGTGTAAAGGAGTATTTGCGAAGGCAGTTTGTGAAGTGTTGTACAAGACATGTCTGTGTTGTTGTATCAATCAATCCAGCGTTGATACATCCCCACTATATGCTGCCTCATAAAGAAGGCTCATTTGGCCAGAAATTGTGATTTCTTTGAGTTCAACTTCCATATCTCTCTCTTGTTAGATGATGTATCATCACACAATGCCCTTTATATAGACGGCTTATTAGAAACCCTACCTCTCATTCCCACTCTTCCTTCCAAGTCCTACCTAACTTTCAGCAAGGATGATGGATTTCTGATCTTGCATTCATGATCGATACATCTATTATTAATTGGTTGGAAGCATGTATGAGAGCAATTGTATTGAAAATTCAATAATTAATTATTAAAGCTACTTGATTGATACTCCCTGATACTTTTAATCCCCCAATTTCTGATCAACTATAGGGATGTAATTGCCAATATAAATAATCATCGCAACCTGGTTGACTCCATCGGTCAATATATCGACATGGCAATTGAATAAGTGATCGAGATAACTTTTTATATATATTTTAGAAATTGTGGCACATCACGGGATAATTTTTTTTTTTCAACACTATGAATATATCAATAAATATATTTTGGTCCAAAGAGTAAAAAATTCCTGACGTATATAGAAAGAGCAACAAAAATATATAGACGGTGAATTGAAAGGTTTTTAAGTAAAAATATATGTAATAATATCATATGTTTTCGGCATGTGTGTTAAGAATGGGATACTTAATTAGGCGAAGAAGGAGAAGTTACCTTGGTTGCATGGTCGTTTTATTTCACAAACTTTAAATCATGTAAGCATATGTTATATATATTTTTCATCTATGAAATAGCAAACGAATCATTAATATAAAGAAGATTTAACACAAATCTAAAATTTTAGGCAGTTAAAAAGTTATAGTTCGTAGCTGGTCCTGAAAAAAAAAATTATATTTTGTACTTTCTTTTTCATAACATATATTTTCTACTTTCCTAATATTTGGAAGCAAAAGAAAAAAACATTTATACTTTTCAGCAAGATGTCAGTTTCCAATCACAATGTCCACATACGCAACTAATTCATTGGTTGGATATACGATGGTTGAAAATTCAACTATGTTCATTCACACATCTCTTTTCCTATCGAAAGTGATTAAGATATGAGCATTCAGAGATTCCTTTTCGTCACCGATGGAAGGTACGCACCATTCCGTTTTTATTTACAAAAAAAAAACTATTATTTTTTACTCATTTTTATATAAGCAAAATTATATATTTCAATAAATATTTATCATATATTTTTTAAATAACTCTTTATAATTTATACTAACAAAAAATAATTAATGCATATTTATGTTGAATAATATAGAATATTTTAGTTCAATTTCTTTATTTTTAACCATAATCATTATGATTAATTAATTTTTTTAAACTGATATAATTTTATATATATATATATATGTATATATATATATATATATATATATAAGGAGTACATCATAATAAATACAACGCTCTGTTTTTTAGTACCTGTTTCATCTTTCTGTCTGGTAGGTCACCGCACATACATTTACCAGAAGAAGTAACAAATTAATTTTTGCTTCCAAAATAACGGAGCTTTGAATTTGTGTCAAACGGTATCCAAGGAGATTTTACCATTAATTAATAGCGCATATACTTTCACTGTTGTGTTAAAATGCAACCAGTAAGGTTATTAAACTCGTGAATTTAAATAAATTTATAATAAGAATGTAAACTTGTATCATAAAATTGAATCATAAATTCATAAAAGTTTACCTCTATTAATAAATAGTTATAAAAATATAATTTTAATTTAATTTAAATATATTAAAAATATAAATCATTGAAATTAAACCTATCTATATTGATAAATTATCATATACAAGAGATAAAAATTTTAAAATAGGAAAACTTATTTATTATATTTTTTATTTTTATCAATATTAGTTTTTGCTTATCAAGTTTTTTTCTTTGAACTATGTCTTATAACTTTTATAAACTAAATTTTTCATAGTATATACTTAACTTGCTCAACTAAAAAAATGACGAGTTTAACAAATTTAACTAAACTTACATCTAGTTTGAGTTTGTAACTTAGTTGACATGCTTTTATAAGTTAAAAATGTAAAAACGATAAACTCGAGAGTTTAACTGAGTTTGTATCTAGTCCGAGTTTATGAGTGAATTGACACGATTTTGTAAGCTAGAAATCTAAAGACGTTAAATTCATAGGGTTAATTCGAGAGTTTGACAACTATGCAACCAAGTTTAACTATTTGTGAACCGGTAAACCAATTTTCTAAATGGTTCAATCAAAAGTGCGAGTTATTGGAGTTAAATAATTTTTTTTCCTTTCCTAAACCTAAAGTGACATTATCTTGAATTAAGAAATGAAGGAAAAAAATCAATTTGTTAGATATTTATACTTTAATAATTCATATTTTGTTAGACTATATGTGATTTATACATAAATATTTTATTTATTTATGAATTCATATCTTTTTATTTAGATATTATTCTTTAAGATTAGTATATATGAATATTTTTATATAATTTAATTTAATTATATTATTTTGAATACAATTGGATTCTGGTCATTTATTTGTGTGGTGGTTCTCTATTTTGAAATAACAAAAAATTGTCATCTATCTTGGGTGCACACATATAAAACAGGGTTAAACCTTAAAGGTTTTTTTTTTTAATTAGAAAAAAATTAATCATTTTGTCTTTATAGTTCTGACCCAATTGTAACTCAATCCCTCAACTTTGACTCGTTATAACTCAGTTCCTAAAATTTTAACTTAGTTATTAATTAATTCTTAAATTTTATCTCTAATAATTTAGTTTCTGAAGTTTTAACCTATCCTTATATTTTAAAAATAAAATTATAAAGATAAAAAATATTTTAAATTTTTAATCTTTATAATATATAAAGATTAAAAGGGTTTAATAATTTAAAATGTTACTAATAAAATTTAAAATATTTTTAATTTTATTTTTTAAAATATAGGGATCAATATTTAAAAGATTGAAATTTTAGGAACTAAATTACAAAAGGTAAAATTTAGGAACTTATTCACAATCAAGTTAAAACTTTAAAAATTAAATTATAACGAGTCAAAATTCAGGGACTGAGTTACAATTGAGTTAAAACTACAAGAATTAAAAAATTAATTTTTCCTTTTAACTATTATAAAGCCTTAAAGGTTTCGTATCCTCTCAACGATTCCTCTATAATTTATCATAAAATTATAAAAATTATAGAAATTAGCCCATAAAATTATATATAAGTATAAAAAATTAGTACATAATTTATGAAATTTTTTCTATAAATTTTAATTTTTTTTATAATTTTTAATCAATTAATACTTAATAGTTAAAATTATTTTTTAACAATAAATTGCCGAGTACTGTATTTTTAAATGTTGCAAGAAAATATTGAAAATAATTAAATGGTAAAAATGATTTTTATTTTTTTATTTTTTTGGTCGAACAATGACTTTTAATACTACAAAACAAAGCGATTTGGCCCTTTACTTCGTCGTCCGTATGCACACTTGCCCACCCTTCCTGCACGGAGTGATAAGTGGCGTCCACCTGTCTCATGAGCCCCTCTCTAATCTTTATTCGTACGTAGAATGCGGGACCGGTTTTAAATATGACGGTTCCAATTCCAATATTAAAAATTATACTCGAATTTTTTAGAGAAAATTAACTTAAAGGTCTCAAAAAATATAATTACTATAAATAATGGATGAGATTTTTAAATATTTTAATATATGATCCATTCATAAAATTAATTAGATGTGTTTTTCTTTTTTATCTTCAGAATATATTTATTATTAAAACAGAATATATTTGATTTAATTAATCTTTAACTGATTGGATCTTTTATTTTTATTATCAAAAATCATATTGTGCGTGCTCCTTTTCTGATTTATCATCTCTAAATATTTTCTTCATTAGATTTTTAGATCTGATTTTTTTGAATCATCATATTTATCTCTCGTACAGTGCTTTTTTTTATCAGAATTTTTGATCTAATTTACCCGGATCACCATCTTTATCATAGAGTTTTTCCTCTCTCTCCCTCTCTATTTTTTCTAGATATTATGAAGAGAACATTAAACATTAAAAAAAACTCCATTACTAATCTGCGATATGACTATATATTAATGATAAACAAATTTATAAGTTTTCACTGATAAGGCTTAATATCAGTGATATATAATAATATATCACTGATATACTATCGTAGATCAACATAATCAAACAATTAGACATAAATTTATTTAGAATTAATATACAGTCGTATATCAATGATGTAGTATAACAGATAGTAACACAAAAAATACATAATTATTTTTCCTAAACAAATCAAACAAAATCTCAGAAAACTCTTGCTTGAACTCTGGCTCTTGTAACAAAGTTTGACCGAACTTTCTCACCCTGAATTTGCAGCCTTAGTGTGGCTTTGTGTAGAAGCTTCAATTTCGAACTTCCTTACCTCACATTCATGATTTTTCAACCTGAATCTGTAGCTTCCAGTTTGCCTTCCCTCACATTCTTGTGATCTCTTGGCTGAATTTCTAACTCTGTTTAATCATCGGTATGAGCTATTTCATTGTCTACTGTTGACTGAGAGTGCAGTGTCATCTCCATGTCTTCAGGTGGGTGAAAGCGAAATCAGTGTGAAAAAGGAGAATCAGGGGATTGTGATGTTTAAGGGTAGTTTTGTTTTTTGTATCAAAGGTAAATTAGAAAATGATCATTATCTTAATTTAAAAAAAGGTGGGTTATTAGTTTTATTTAACCATATAATATTAGTTAAATTTGCTAAAGCCCCAATTTTTTAAGGAATTGAATATTTAAAAATATAAATATTTTTAATCTTTTGAAATATAATTATTACCTTTTTTTAAAATGTTCTATTGATAATAATTTTATATTTATTATAAGATGTTTAACAGGGGTGAATATTAAAAGATGTAGTTAGTTTAAAAATAGATAATAATTTTATTGGGGATAAAATTTAATTAAAAATACCTTACATTTTTAAATGAAAGGAGTAAATAATATTTTATTTGCATAAGTTTTGGGTGGAAGCAAGGGCTCTTTCACACATACTCCCTCCGTTTTACTCGTTCTGTTTATATGTATATATAAAATTATGTTATATAATTTAAAAAAATTTGTTAATTTTAATAATTATATTTAAAAAATTAAATTAAAATATCTTATATTAATCAATATAAACATGTATTAATAATTTCTCATTAATATAAATTATAAAAAATAATTTAAAAAATATATAATAAATGTTTATTAAAATAGATAATTTTACTTGACCAAGAAACGTACAAGATGTTGTTTTGCCGTTTTCTTTATCAATGTACGATAACGTTTTTTGCTATTTCTTGAAAAAAAAAATGAAGCCAGGCGTATACTTATTGAATGGGGCTTCAAACAAAAGTGAACTCTGTTGGGATCATAGGCCAAAGACACCACAACCTTGTGCTGGTACCATGTGAAGATCAATAATCACAACCCATGAAAGAATCAAATTCTTATTAGAACTAAAGAGTCAAATTACAACATATTTAGACTAGATATTTATAGCCATCTACGTTTGCACATACAAGCATATATATATTTATCTGACTCAATAAACAAGTGGATACATGTAACCCTCATTTCTAACAGAAAATAATATAAAAATGATAAGTTTTAAGCTTAATAAATTACTAGTGTGAACACATGGTTTACAAAAGTAAATAATCAATTAAATATGGACACACAGCTCATGAGAATAAGTAATCAATTAAGCATAGTTAAAAATCATGAAACAAATGCTACGAAAGCCACAAATCAAGTACGAACATGAGGCCCACGAAAATAAGTGTGAGTATAATGCTCACAAGTTATCATCCCTTTAATTCACATGTGTTGAGACTAACACTATATATAAGTATCCTGCTAGCTAGGTGTACCGTAGATAAAATTATCATTAGCATCCAATATTCTAAATGCAATCCTCCTAATAAAGAAATCAAGTGTGCATGGAGTAAAAAAATAATTTCAAAACTTTCATATTCAATCACACTACTCATCTATTAATTTTTATTTATCCAAATTTATTTTCATTTCCTCTATACACAAATTATTGCATTAAAAATTTTCTTATCAAACATGAAATTAAATAATTATGCTGCTTTTGAGAAGTAATACAATTTATCACATATAAATTTCAATCATTATATATCAATAACATAAATTATTAATAAAATCAAGACATAGTCATTAATAAAATAATTATTATAAAAATATAATTGAAAAGAATATTTATACAATTTATAAGAAAATAATATTAAAATTCAAATAAAATATTTTTTAAATACTTTACTAAAAATTTATTTAGAATGCTACCCATTTATCTCAGAGTTTCCTAAAATTTTTAAAGTTCATTCACTTCCACTTCTCACTTTAATTTCAATGGTGTCATTAATTTCCTAACAAATAAATTACAATTTTAAAATCACTTATACTTCAATAATGACATTAATTATCTAACCAAACAAACCAACAACCTAGTAATACTAAACTTTCAATACTACAACACAATCTATTTATGCTTTATTGAAATATACAAAAGACTTTCTAAAACCTTATTTGTTTTTTTTTTAATTCCACTGTCTCAAACCATGGTTGTCACGCTCCAAAAATTATACGTGACTGACACAAAATATATATATAAACATACATCCCTTAATCTATAGTCAAATAAACTTTAATATAATATTTTAGTTCATTTAAAGTAGAATGAGAAGTCTTTGTAACATTTTTGTATAAGCAGAAGGTTCCTAAACTTTTTGAAAAAAAATTTTGGCAATAGTTTTCCTATAAATAAAATCTCGTAAAAATTCTACAATATAATGTTAGACAAAATACCACAACAACTAGGAGCTTTACTCCTTCTAGCCAACAGATAACGTATAATATGACAATAGAATTCTAATTATAGCTTATTTGGACCACCTACCCAAATTTTTAAAATAACACCAAAAGGAAATAATTTTAGTCAAATCTCCACTTGGCTACGCTATAAGACTCTTAAAAGTTAGCAAGAGATTCAGTATCATCTAATGAGTCTGAGACCAAAAGTATATTTTTAATGAATAATGTCCCAATTTAAATTTAAAGAAAGTAAATGGAGATAATATTTAAAAAACAATTATAAATTTCACAGTAGTAACCATTATCATAAAAAAAACCATGTTGGATTGTTCAAATAATCTTATAAAAATATGTAAACTAAATAGATACAAGGTTTGTCAAGGGCAATGGAAACATCAAGTTCAACTTCCAAATTATGACCTTTGCCGTAATCAACTGAATTATAAAATTCATCTTACAAAGAGAAATCCATGCACAATCAAACAAATAGTTTGTTTTGCAAAAATAATTTATAAGAAAATATGATCCAAATTTTCATAATTTTTGAGACTTAATTAGAACGATTAACAAGCGTAGATATACAATCTACAAGGGTAAATAACCAACTAGTATGAATATACAATTCACGAGGATACGTAATCAACAAATATGCCTTGAAGCCACAAAAACAAGCGCGAGCACGAGGCCCACAAAAACAAGCATCAGTACTATGCTCACAAATAATCATTTCTCCATTTTACATGTGTTGGCCATCGCACGGAACTAATACCTCCTAAACACCTTACTAGCTAGGTGTACTATGACACGTCAAAGGCTAATGGTACCGTCATTAACAACTAAGTTCTAACTTAATTTCACATTTCAAATCAAGCATGCATTGGTTTAAAATCAACATAATTTCTCTTTTCAAAATTACTCATCAAACTGAACATAATGGATGCCTCTGTCTATAAATCCCATGCATGAATCATGTTAGTTAATCATATCTTAAATGTAAATCAAACATTACCAAATATAGAAATCGCTTTTAAATATTCATTTGAAAAATTATAGTTCCAACTCTTTATAAAATCTATTATGATGAAGACATTTCTAATTACAATAGCTAGTAATAAAAACGAAAATCATAAACCAGTAAGGAAGAATAAATAAAAATACTCTATCATTTGTCTTGAGCAATTTTTTTCAAAAAATATATAAATAAAACAGGTGGCCTGTGAATAAGCTTAATTAATATTAAAAAAATAAATTTGCTAATAAATCATTGAAACGCTATTAACATACCTAAGATATTTCCATAACATACTCCTTAATTCTCTAATGCCCAATGAAACACTATTGTCATTTTCACATACACTTTAACTTAGTATAAATCCAAATTCTTTGAATTAGTTGAGGTTAATATTCAAAAAATAACATAAAACAGTCCAATTTATTCTTGCAATTACCAACCAAATATTTTTTTTTAATTAGCTTATTCAATCCCCAACAGCCACAACAGTCACGTTTAAGCTCATGTTGTCCAACTCCTTTCAAATATACAAAACTAAATTTTTCCTCAATTTTAACTCCTACTCATAGTTCCTTGAAGTTATAAAAAAACAACTTCACTTCCTTGTTATCTCATTCCAATACATTTACATTAAATTTTTTCTATCAAACACCTTATGTGTATTTAAAATTTAAGTCATAGAGCAACATGGTAATTCATAAACTATCAATCATATGCCTCTATCCATCAACGTAATCCTTCAAAGTTTCCTCAATCAATTTCTTAACAACATTTTTCTTAAAAGTCAAGCAAAACAGAATTTTTTTGTCTTCATCTTCCTCTTCTTATCATAACCAGATAACTATAGGGAGATATCTCAATCAAAATCAATCTCTTAATCTAATATTTTCAAGCAACTAACATGCTAAATCCTTTCTTTTCTCACAACCAACAGTAAACACAAAGGAAAAACAAAAGGAATTTGGGAATACCTCGCACTAAGCAAACCAGTGAGAAACGAGAGAGTTGCTGGACCAAAAAAAAAAAAAAAAAACCACCACAGCAATGAGGATGAGGTTCAGTTCTCCACTCGTGCAGCAGGAGCAAATTGACACTGACGAGAACAAGAAGAATCAAAGCATATACCTACACAGATTGGTGTCGATAGAACAGGGGAGAGGGAAAAGTGATTGACTGTATGCACAGGGAAGAGGGGAAACTCATGAATGGGATTTCTAATAGGTGGTGGCTCAACTCCTCGTGCATCTATCAGCGATGAGCAAACAGAGTAAAGGGAGAGGAAAAATCTGGATACACCCTCACGGCAACACAGACAGAGGAGAAGGAAGAAGACTCTAGCGCATGCACAGTCGCCGGCGATAGACGGAAAAAAAGGCAGGGGGATAATGGAGATGGAAGACGAAGGATGAAGGTTGAAGCTCTCTCTCTCACTCTCGGTCACGGAATGGGATTTTGAAGAAAAAGGAATGAGGAAGGAGAGAAGGGTCTGGATGCAAAATAGAATTCAACCCCCTTTTATTACTGTTCTTCCGAGAGGGCAAAAAGATAATTTCATGGTTTCATAAAGACAATTCTTCTTCACCGTGCAGGAAGGATTCGAACTCAGAGCCTGATGGAAGAAGCAGGCAGAAGTTCCACTCCAGCATGAATAAGTTCTATTACATGCGACCCAAAATTTGCAAAAATACCTTAAAATGCCCTATTATAAATTTTAATTCTTACTTCCGACATTTATGATTGGAGTGGAGCAATACCAAAGTTCTCATGGATGTATCAAGTGAAGAATTTTTTTTTTACTAAAATAGATATTTATTTTATGTGAAATTATTTCATATAAATAAAAATTCAAATTTGATTATTACGATCAAAATACAATCTGAACAATTGTAATTTGAAATCATCTTATTTTAAAGTTTGGTAGAACAAGAGGGCAATAATTAGAAAATGCCATCATTTGTTATTGATTCGCGCATATTCATGTGTGACTACAAAAATTTTGCTACTCACAAATACTTTATCAATTGCACATCATTTTTTATTTATTTAATGATAGAGAAAGTGCATAAAAATGAAATTATTGCCAAGGAACTCAATAATATTAAAGTGTTAATATTTTAATCTTATTATGAAAAAATAACTCTGAGGAAACTCCATAAGCATCATAACTAGGCTACTACAATCAATTTAACTTTTTATTAAATTCTGGATCATTACAAATATCATCAAAATAACTAACAATAATTAAATTACCTTCCCTTCTTCTTCGTCTTCTGCTTTTTTTTTTGTTATTACAATTCTCTCTTCCAAAATTCTTTAAGTCCAATAACAATAACTCCAACATTTCACTGGCTATGAAATTTTCAATTAGTTTTGCAAAATATAAAATGATCTTAATTTTAAAGACATAGTATTCAATTAGGTCTCTAATATTTTTCTCAATCCAATTCCAACCCTTTCTTAAAAATTTTAGTAAGCATTCTATGTGTATTCCAAATTAAATTAAGAAACTGGCATTTTGATTTAAAACAAACAACCACACTTTCATATCCCAATATAAATTCTTAAAATTATCTTATTATCAATATAAACTTTTAAAATAGAACATAAATTTCCTCTCTCTCTCTCTCTCTCTCTCTCTATAAATTTCTCTAACAATTAGTGACCTTCAAAGTAATTCCAAGTAACATTACAACTATACCTACACTACATAGCCAACAATTTTCTTATTAAATTATTAACTTAACAATAACACAATAACAGTAAAAGAAAACCTTCCCATCTTATTTATGCTTCCTTAATGCTTAACAACTCACCTCAAACCCATATTTAATCTAATATTATCCATTTTAGCTACCTCTAAGATCTCAAGCAATATTTTCAATTTATTACTTTCAGATGTAATTACACCTATAGCTTTTCAAGTGGCATATATCCCATAATCCTTCCAAACCCCAATATAAAATTAATCAATCTTACTCCCACCAAAACCTTCTTTCGACCATTTTTACAAATATCTTGAAGGCATTCATCATTGACACAATTATAAGACAAAGTATCCAAGCAATTTCAACAAGTTCTAATTTTTTTCCATAACCAAACTTCAGCTCAGCATCATAACAGATAACACAATAACCTCTAGCATTAACCGAAACAATACGTCAATTCTTCCTAAAACAACACGACAGCACAACAAGGAATGGAGACAGCATCAACAAGCTAGAGGAGAAAAGAATGATTTGGTGTTGCTATAGAAATCAGAGAGGAAGAAGAAAGGACCAACAACTTACCTCAGACCAAAGTATAGTGGCAACAGCCACATATTAGCTCACGGACGACACCGAAAGAGAGGAGACAAGCTTCGTCCCTGCTGCTCAAACGAGAAGAAGAACGAGCAGAAAATCAGCAACGCAAAAAAGAGAAAGATTTCAGCTCAATGTGATGTCCCGCAACTGAGGAGGAAGAAAAATGGAGGCACATTGCCGCTGTCAACCCAGAACAGAGAGGAACAGAGAACGGTAACCTCAACTCTCTCAACGGCATTGACACGATGGTGAGAATCGACTCAGACCGACGGCGAGCAAAGGAAATTGATGAGAAGAACCAGAGGAGTGGCCTACAAGGAAGTAGAGAAGTGCAATGGCGGTGAAGAGAAAAAAAGGAATGGGATGCTCTGTCAGACTGTCTGGCTCTATTCTTCGCACAAGAATAAGAAAAATCTGACTAAGAATAAATTTGGGAAAATTACAAGAAAGACATAAAAAAATTACAAAAAAAGACACAAAAAAATTATGAGAAATGACACAATTTTTTTATAATTTAAAACAAAATAAAGCAAACTTTTGTTTAGTATAATTTGAATTTTAGACCTCCAAGAAAGTTATTAATATAAGTTTAACTTAAGAAACTACTATTCACTTGCTATAAAATTAAATTAAATTTAAATTTAATTTAATTTTAAAATATAATTGGAAGAAAAATTAATTTAATTTAATTTTTAAAATTTAGGTCATTGCAGCCTGACTTGGTGATTCCCTTCTTTCTTTCTTCTCCAATCTGCTGCTTCTTGTTTGAAGACTTGGACGATATTGCTAGCTTGCTGCACTCTCTTTGTTGCTCCTCGCAGACGCAAGATATTGCTATCTCAGTCTCGATTTCTATTACGCAGTGTTGCTCTTGTTCTTTGTATAGCCTCATGGGTAGTTGGTTATGTCATGTCCAATCGCACTTAATTGATTTCTTCGGATAGTTCCTGATTTGTGTATGTTTTGCTTTGATTAATATGAGTTGATTTATTATTGTTATAGTTGTTGTTGTTGGTGTTGGAAAGCTTGGACTTTTGGCCTTGATGGTATGTTGGACTATTGTTTAAATTGTTATCCAATTGAATTAGAAAGTGCGAGACTACAATGATTTTTTATTTTATTCTTTTATTTGGGTTTTGAAAAAAGGGACCGTTGTGCCCAAAATGTAGCCAACGTGCCCAGACCTGCACTTGGCCCCAGCCTATCTTCAACCGGGCTCAAACAGGCCATATGTGGGTATGGGCTAGCTTGACCTGTTTTGACCAAAACAGGACGGGTCATGGACAATCTCATGGGCAAGCTCATCCCGCCTGTTACACAGTCCTAATACATAGCTCTAGAAAGACCTCATAAACGCTTCTTTATCATGCATGTGCATCGTTTATTATCTCATCATATATTGTGGAAGAAAATGCTTCCATAATATTAATAATGAATATCTGTCCTTGATTCATCAAGGGACAGCGGTTCAGATGGGAGTCTAAATTTATTTGCAATAATGCTATGGATGCTAAATAGTAAATATACAGTCTCATGTTTCTGAAAATTAAGATTGTGTATTTGTGTGTGTGTTTTAATACAACAAAGTTTAATTTTTACTCCCTCTGTTCAAAAGTGTAAGGCATTTTTTAAAATATTGAATGTTTAAAAATGTAAGATATTTTTAATTTTTTAAGGTGTATTCATTATCTTTTTTTAAGTGTCCTTATTGATAGTGACTTTATATTTATTATAAGGTGTTTAATAGAGGTAAATATAAAAATATAAGGTTAATTTAAAAGTAGATAATCACTTTATTAAAGAGTAAAATTCAATTAAAAATACTTTATATTTTTCAATGCAGAGAGTACACCCTAACCATGTGGTCCATACATACATATATAATTAATACCTTCATTCATGTCCAATCAACAGATGAATTTCTTTTTGAGATATAACTTGGGATATTTAATTTCATGCTACTAATGTAATGTAATACTGCTAAGATATTACTGTTCGTTGTTAAATACAAGATTTAATTAGTTAATTATTAAATATTAAAAAATTGGTTACGTTAACTATTTTTTATTTTCTCATAAAAATTTGTATTCTTTTTCTAGAATACTGAAAATAATATTAAGCGTAGGAGAAAGAAAGAGATAAATTGTAAAATTAACAAAGATGACTTCAAGACTAAATATTGATCAAATAAACGAGACAAGATAATTGAGTTCCCGACTATACAACAAATACTTTAATTATATCATAATTATTAGAGATGATAATTATAATTCAGTCAAAAAAAAAAAAGATCAGTAAAAAACACAGATGAAAATTATTGAAACACGTGAATCTGTTTATGTCAGTGAAGGTTGTCTTTCAATGTTTCCTTATCGCAGAAGCTGTCGTTGTGATTTTTCAGAAAAGGAAAAGAAAAAGCCTTGGTTGTGATAGATGCGAAGGACGGAGACATACGAATGAAATATTGAACACTCAGAATTAACGGGTAATTAAATTACAAATATGATATTTTCTTGTTATATTTTCTGTTCAAATAATGCAAATTATATATTTACCTTCAATTTTATTTATAATATATCTTTAAATTATAAAAAAATTACTGCAAGAAAAATTTTAAAAATCTAAAACTGATGTTTGACACAAAACCATTGAACAATTATCGGGGTTTGGGACGTCCACATTCCTCACTGGCGCCAAGCTGGTCCGTGCAATAATTGAGATTCTTTAGACAAGACGTACAAATTGCAAATATTAATGTATGTGATTATCCGACAAGGCGTCTTAGAGTTTATTCAAACGTGGGCATGCGCGGTGGATTGATTATTAACAGGGGAAACATATCTCTGCATTTTACTTATATTTTATTATAAATTTTTATATTTTTTATATTTTAAGTTTTTGTATTTTTATTTTTTAATATTTTAAGTCTCTAAATGAATAAAATGTAAAAATTTTAGAAGAATTTAAAATATCAAAAAATAAATATATAGAGATCTAGAATATTAAAAAAAGTGTAAGAACTTATATCAAAATATAAGTAAAATGCAGAGACTAAAAATTATATTTTTTCTTGTTAACATTTGCAATTCCAGTTACGGATGTATAAATAATATTAAAACAAGAAAGTAAAAGTAGAGGTTGCATCGGCAAATAATTATAATATTCTTGCTTGATTTAAAGGTAACCAATGATATTCCAAATATATTTAGCACCAATCTGAACTAGACCCTTAGCATTATCAAGGACAGATTGGTAATTATACAATCGGTCTAGTACCAATACATAAGGATATATATATATATATATATATGGTACCCATAAATCAAACAGTTGGTGGCAAAGTAGGGATGCTTTGTTCGTTTCGAAAGAAGTTGGAAGGATCAACTTTGGTCTTAATTTGAACCAACCTGTGAAAATTGTCCTTGAAGTATTTCACTCCATAAACTTTGGCTTCTTGGTGGCTATTTTTACCATTGTGGTTGATTCCCAGTTCAAGATCCTTATAGTTATTAAAGAAGGCATCTCGAGGGTTCTTGGATACAAAGGGAGTCATGTACCTATGAATCTTTCTTGCAAGTTTTATGTAGTGATCTGCCACATCTTTGCCTGCCTCATTCCAGTTCGCTTTATATTGTACCTATATATTAGAGATATTATAATAAAGTAAGTAGCCTCATTGCAGAATATGACGAATAACGTGCATGGATGAATGGCATTTCTAATGGAAGTTTTATTTTATTTTATTTTTTACATATTTCATTTTATATGTTCCCATTCCATTGTGGGTATTTGTAAATCTAGCAGTTGCATAAATCAAGACAAAGCAAGCAATTGACCAAAAAGGAGTAAAATACATTGATATCCCTTCCATTTTGCTAAAATATACTGACTTTCCATTTGTATTCAAAACCTATACTTTAGTCTAATTTTAACACCGATAGAAATATTCCCTTAAAGATTCATATTGTCTCTCCCAATTTAAAATTTTTTAAAATAATTATGTCAATATTTAAATAAATAATTTGAAATATTTTTCTTTGAATTTCTTAACTGCATGGGTTTATATATTATTTTAGCCAATTTATGTATTTAAATTTTTAAAATTAATAAATATAGACATTTACATAACTAAAAAAATTTAAAATATAAATTAAAAAGTAAAAATATATGCATGAATTTTTTGGGTAATTTAAATGATTTTTAGATGTCATTTATATTTAAAGAAAGGTATTTTGGTCTAACATATATGGTTTAATAATTAACTAACAGTTAGGTGATGAAAATAAAATGTTAAAAATAGATAAAATATTTGTATTTTATAACTATTCATACTAGAAAAGGTTTGTATAGGTTTCAAATATAAACAGAATGTATATGTAAGAGGTCAGAATGTTATACTCATGGGAAAAAGTGAAGGGGAGTAAAATATAAAATAACTACGGAGGAAACTGGTAAATAAAGATTATGCATAAATAAAGCATGTAGCTTTTAAATTATTGAAGTAAAAATCTTATTTTCGGACAATCAAATAATTTCCAAATGTACGTACCTTCCATAAATTCCCAGCTCGATGAGGGAATGGAGTTGCGGTGGCCGGAATCTCAGCCATTCGTCCACCATAGGGATTGAAATACAGAACTGTGTTCTTCAACTTAATCATCTTCTTCAACATCCCTTCAAATCCTTCTTTAGAAATAGGTTAACGTTCCTTCACGTAATCAGACTTCCTTTTCAAGTACACCAATGACTCAGGTGTCCTATAAAGTAAAATCTCTATGGGCGCTGTAACATTATTAATATTGTCTTCCCAAAACAGCAACGATTTAACCCAGCTTGTTTCTATACAATCAGATTGCTTCAAACCCAATTCAGGGAAGCTCTGGTTCATCATAGAAACTAGCCTTTTTGAGTCACCAAGGAACAAGGCTAAGAATGTAATCCTCACAGTCTTTTTACCATTTTGAGTGTCATTAACCACTTTGATAATAACCCTAATGAAAAGGTCATTATCAATGCTTGGAGCAACGTGCTGCCACTTGCATAATATATCTGTGGCATTTTGCTCCAGCGTCCGAGCAACTTGGAACACAGTGACAACTTGAGGGACTCGAACAAGCTTTAACCTGTATGAAATTACAACGCAAAAGCTAGCTGCCCCACCACCTCTAATGGCCCAAAACAGATCTTCACCCATAGAGTTTCTGTCGAGCAATCTTCCACGAACATCTACTATTTCTGCATCAATAACGTTATCCACTGTGAGACCATATTTTCTCATCATATTCCCATATCCACCACCACTTATATGTCCACCTACACCAACTGTGGGACTAACTCCAGCTGGGAAGCCATGAATTTTACTTTTCTCTGCTATTCTATAGTAAAGTTCGCCGAGAGTTGCTCCGGCTTGAACCGAAACTGTCTCCGCCTCTATGTCAACCTCGATTGACCGGAGTTTGAACATGTCAAGGATGAAAAAGGGGATCTCAGCTCTGTATGACACGCCCTCGTAGTCATGACCTCCGCTTCGGATTTTCATCAGCAAGTTGTGCTTTTGAGCACAGACAACGGCCGTCTGAACATGGGAGACATGTAAGGCAGTGAGTATAAGGTATGGTTTTAGTGTATAGGAGTTGTTGAAACGTAGGTTTCGAATGTAGGCTTGTAACACTGAAGAAAAAGAGGAATTTTTTGGGGTGAAAATTGCAGAGGTTATAGGGTGAGATGGTTCAGAATGATTGACAAGGCAACGGATCAAAGATTCGTGAGATGATGATGATGAAGCTGAGATTTGTGAAGGGAGGGTAAGGAACACGATAATGGAGAGCAGAAAGAGCTGTAATAGTATCATAGGACGATCCGTTTTGTTTTTGTTAAGATTGTCAGAGCAAAAGGATGAAGAGAAAGGCATTGCGGAAGAGAATGAAGAGCTAGTGCTTTTGCATTCAAAATGTTTTCATATATAGAGTACTATATTGACGTTTAATGCGGTCATATGTTAGCATCACTGCTTTAATTAACAGAACCTCCGTCAAATGATGCTGGTGTAGGCCATGAACTTTGGGCTTCCATCAGCACTTCCATTGGACGTAAAGTAAATATATTGACGTTTAATATTAGCAGAAGAAGAAAAGTACTATATTGACGTTTAATGTGGTCATATGTTAGCATCACAGCTAAAGGATTTATGAATTTTTGTGAAGTTTTTTTTTTCAGTGTTTTTTTTTCATTTTATTATTTTTTATAAAATATAAAATCTGTCATTGCTTTTTTAAAAACATAAACTTCACAAAAATTTACATATCTCTAACTCAAGATAATTTAAATCCCATTAAAAACAAAACCAAGAAGAAGAAAAGTACGCTCATATATTTTGTTAGGAACGGGGGAGAGGAGAAATATACAAGATTAGCAGAAGGAAAAACGCAATTTTATGGGCCTTAAACAAAATAATTAGATTGTTTTTTTTTTAAATTCCAATTCCATTGGACGTTAGCCATTTTTATCCTTCTCTTGGCGTTTTGCATTGACGTACAGCTTCAATTCATTGTTCAGGGTCCCATACGTTCTCACCCTCACAGTGGAGTCCAAACGTACGTATAGTTTACTTTCAATTCATTGATTATGGTCCCATTCATAGTTTACTGGTCTATCTCCTCACTTTCAAGTTTGTTAATAATAGTCCTCTTCATATATTTCAAATTGAAGAATAACTAATATTCTAAAAAAACTTTATTTTTCAGGTTTATATAGGCGGAAGAAAACAAAAAAAAAAAACCTATAAATTTGGGCTATTGACGTTCCATAATTCAGTGTCACTAGATATACATATACACAATCTTAAGAAGGATATGGTTTTAATCAAGCGAAGCTTCTCTCTCCTGTTGTTCTCTTATGTCCCGTCTTGGCTTTCTAAAATACATTTCAGCATTTCATTTTTTTTTGGGCTTTTTTTTTGAAAATTTTATAGGGAAAAAGGGTAAATTGACCCTTGAATTATAACTCTAAGAGAATTTGAAACCCTAAATTCATTTTTTATGCAATTTATTCTCTTAAACTTTTAAAAACAGTACAATCTAAGCATTAACATTAACAAAAATTAACTTTGACTGTTAGTTTACAAAAAAATGACAGAAAAAGATCTCAAAAATAATAAAAATGATCAATAAAAATTTCTTGATCATTGCCTATAATTTTTGGTCCTTTACTGTACTTTTTTGGTTCTTTTTTATAATTTTTAAGGTTTTTTTTCTGTTATTTTGTGATAAACTAATATTCAAAGTTTAACTTTCAATTTATTAATTGTAAGAGCTAGAATGTATTATTTTCAAAAGTTTAAGGCAGACATTCCACTAAAAAAAATTTAGGATTTTAAATACTTTTGGATCTATAAGTTAAAGGTTAGGCGCTTTTGCCCACATTTATATTTTGCCACATGTTTAGTAGAGAGACAAGAGACAAAACTAAACCGGGGAAAGGAGAGAATCTATTTCTGCTTAAAATCATGCCTTTCTTTGAGACATTTAATTTCCCCACTTCTTTTACAAGACATTAGAAATTTTTTAATATCGAAGTATATAAATCTTTTTGATAATTTGATATTTGATATTTTTCAATTTAACTTTCTTTGGATATGGTTCAAATGATCTAACCCGTACAATCGTAATCCACAATGGACTGTCTTGTTTTAACCCGTTGAACTCATCTTCATGACTTTCATTCTCTAGAGTGAGTTGTAGAAAAGTCAAACTCGATAAAATATTATACAAAAATTAGTGAAAGTAATGCTTCATCTGTATTCGTTTCTTTGTCCGTTGGATGTAAAAGAAGGCACGACAACATTTTCTGTACAATCTATCATGAAATTAGTAATGAATGACCTGATTTCTGATTATCTTTAAGAATGGTGTGGTAGTAATAATTTGATATTAATAGTTCTGTTGTGTAATTTTTTATTTTATTTTATGAATCATCCGGTATCCAATATTATCGATTAATTCAGATTTATGTTAGATCAGAATCAAACTACTGTAAATTAGTAAATAGCTCTCTGAATTTCTTCTATCTATTTCACTTGAACTCAAATTATTAATTAAGGGATGTCAAGTTGCTTATAAATCAACTCCACTCCCATTGGTTTGGTATCTTTATTTTGTTTGCTGTTGGCCCAGTGGTTCACTGGTCTATATCAGTAAATGGATAAACCAAAAGAAAAAAAGAGGTAAAAATGCAATTTTAACCTTGAAATATAAGTCCAAGGGTTATTTGAACTCTAAACTTTTAAAAGATATATTCTGAACTCTAAACAATTAAAGTTGGAGTAATTTGGCCTCCCGTTAAATTTAAACAAACATCAGTAGTTTTTTAAAAAATGAGACATAATGTACAATTTTCATTAAATTTCACTCTCCTTCTCTCTCCTACCCTCATTTTCACCAATTAAAGCTGAGGTATTTTTTTTCTTTTTCTTCTTCTTTATATTCCTTTTATGTTTTTATTTGGAATTGTTAATTTGAACTTTATAAGTTCCTTCTAAACTCCCAGTCAGAATAAAGAATAGCCTAACTAGCATGATTTTTGCTCTTTTATTTGGTTTTATTTATTTTTCTTGTTGAATATAATTAATTTCTTATCAATGAGATTTTAATGTTTCTATTTATATTTATCCCTCTTGTTTTAATTACTTTTTATATAGAATGGCGGCTATATAATATGTTTGTGAGCTATTTGAAGAACTGAAAGATAAAGAGTTAGCCTAATCTAGAGAGATAGACATATATAACTAAATTAAGATAATTTAAGATATGTGATGGCTTAGATCATAACTTCATTGTTTATTTAAGGTCTTAATAAGATTAGTGAGAGCTAATTCAATCATAATTAAACACACTCTAATATGTTGAGGGGTAATTAGGATATCTTAGTAATGATTATCACTATAAATAAAGGAAAGATAATTAACTGAATTAGAGTAGACCATCCTATTTGCTAAATCCTGATCCTTGATGCTTGTCTGATTTTTATTTTTATTTTTTTTTATTTGTTTGCATTATTAATTATTAAATGCAATGACTCTAAATTTTAAATTTTTTTAAAAAAAAATCTTTCAATTAATATTTTATTTAAATTATTTTAACAAATGGACAATGGTATCTTACTGTATCTTATGGTAGTACTTTACCTGAAGGTCCATAGTACAAATCCTTTCGGACAATAGATTAATTTTATGTTGTTTTAACAATGAAAAAAATTATTAAAAAATGCCCTTGTCTTTTATGTTATAAAAAAAATTTGGATACTTTCTTTTAAGTTTTCCAATTGTTCTTTGTTCGGATTTCTTTTCCTTCTTATGCGAAAAGCAGAGCATCGTTCAGCATCCCATTTTTTTCCGTCTCTTCACCGACATCAAGCTTCCTCCTTTTTCCTGCTCTTCTTTTCGTCAAGCATCGTTAAGCTTCCTTCTCCGCCATTCAGTTCGCCATTGTTTAGTGCGTCATCTCTGTCCACCACGTCTCCTCCTCTGTTTGTTCTTCTGCTGTGGTGGCTGCTGTAGGATCTTCTTCGAGCAGCAACGTTGCCCTGTTCCTGGGTGGTTTTGTGTCGCCGCCGTTTTGGTGGCCAGGGGGTGCGCCAGTCTTTCCTCTTCTTCTCTTTCTTTCTGCAATCTCTTCTTCTTCTTCATGCTTTTGCTATTGTTGAAAGAGGTGAGGATTCTCGTCTTCCCTCCTCCTTGTTGGTTTTGTTCAGGTGTGTGGATGTTTAATGGTTGAGATTCTGTTTTCAAGATGCTGTAAGATTGGGTTGTTGATTGAAGTTAATGATCTCCCCTTTCCTTGTTCATCTGTCGTGGGTAAAATGGAGATAGAAAGTGGGTTTCTTCATGTTTGAGATTGATTTTTGTTGTTGTTAATGAGTATATTTGGGACGCTAAATAATTATATTTTAAAGGTGCTTAACAAAATGCCTATTAAAAAATTTGCTTATTTAGCAATTTTCTGAAATTTTATTAATTCCATTAAGAAGTATATCTAGTTTGGGTATCATTATTTGTTAGTATAACTTGAATATTGCAAATAAATTTTGATGAATATGAAGCTAGTATGTAATTAAGTGAATTTATAGGAGTTATATGGATGTTAGAAAATTTTTGGACAAAGAGATTTGAATGTTAAAGAGTATTATTTGGGGGTTGAAAATGATATGCACATTTGGTATTGATAAACGGTCTAAGAGGAGATTGTATTTTAATGGAATAACTAGCTAGGGCTATGGAGAAGCCTTTAGGTGTAAATCTTGGTTCTTAAACTTCAAATTCATTATAGTTAATTATTAGTTTATTTGACTTTGGAAGGGGATTTGTGTGATATGAGTAAAGGACATTGATCAATTCTCTATATATTTTATTATATAGGATGTTGAGAAGAAGAGAAACTTTTGGAAATTGAAAGAAGTAAATCTTTGAATTTAAAAGTATGATAGGTAAGTGAATAGCATCATAATTAACTTACTGATTAAAATTTTCTTTCATCAAAATATTATTTCTATTTTATTTTGTTTCATTGTTAGTAAATCACACCTGTTAGTATATTCCTTTTATTGGATTCTTTGGCAAAATGGATTATTTTCAACATGTCTCTTTTATTAGATATTTTGGCAAAATGACCCATTCTTGTTGAAATTACATTACGCTGGATTGACAAAATGTTCATAAGTGTTTAACTAAGTTTATTTAATGAAGTCATGCATTAAATTTGGTGAAGATATTTTGAAATATTAGCGGATTTTCATGCATGTTTGGAAATGAATTTTTAAAAAGATTCTATGCAGAACGTTGTTCCTAATGGTTGGGGAACTAAGTGTTGAATTATTGGCATTTGAAAACGTACTTTTCAAGAATCAATCCTGTGAAAGTAGCATAGGGTGATTCTGTCATACGATAAGAAATATTCTATTTCTATAAATTCAAAAAAGTTGGGGAAGAGTTCGGAATCAAGAAAACATGCATCAAGAAATTCATATTTTAGAACAACTTGGTCCATGAACATGATCATGGCATAAATTATAAGCGGTAGCATCTATTCCTATTGTTGTTTGATTAATTTTATTTTACAGGCTATACATTATGCTAATAACCAGTAATAAAGGGTGTGTTCTCTATTAATTTGATACTTTTTTTGACAATAATGGATCATATATTTTTAATTTATTGGAAAGTAATAGAAATTTGATATCTTCATGAAAGGTCACATTATCCTAAATCAAAACATTAAAGATCAAGTTTACAAATCATTTCTTTTTATTTTATATTAATTATTAAACTTAACTTTATTTGATATATGATTTCTTATATTGTCTTAAGTTTACTCATACTTGAAAAATCTAACTGATTGAATCCCTGCATATTGACGAGAAGAGAATAACCAGAAATTTAATTTATATTTTATTTTATGTTTATTAAAATAAAAAATTGTATTTTTTTATAATTGCTTATCACCAACTGATGCCGTAAAGATTTAATTTGAATAGTTTAAATTTAATATTAAAATTTGTTAAATTGGCTATCTAGATTTACTCTAAATGATTTAGATTTAAACTTTTTACTTTATTTTTTAAAAAAATATTTTTTAAAAAAGTGTTAGTTAGGATATTATCTTTATTTTTAATATTTTATTTATCAAAATAAAAATTATAAAAAATTAATATTAAATTTGGAAGGTTCATAGTACGTATGGATAATCAATTCATAAAAATCATAAAAGTTTTTAATATTAAATTGGATAATCAAGAATATAGACACTAGATTGATGACAAATATATTTATTAAAAGAATTTTATCAATTTATATTTTAATAAATATAAATGAAAGAAATAAATTTGGAAAATTTGAATGGTTCAAATCTCATCAAGTAATAAGCACCCAAGACAACCACACATGGATCCACACACAAATATGTAAACGACCAATTAGTTCATTAAACTTTTAACGTATACCAGGAATGCCTTCTTTTCATGATGTTCCAAAACAGGAAAATGTTGTCCCTTCGGGTACATCCGATAAAATTGGAAAAAGGTAACAATGATGGGGTTAATCCTGGCTCAAGACAAAGCAACAGTATTTTTGTGAACACAGGAATAACTCAAGGTAATTTTAATGGCGCTGATGTCCTTCTCAGTGGCAGTAAAATTGTAATTGGCGATGGAGGAGTGAAGCAGTCCAAGGATGTTAATGCTGCATAGGTTCTTCATTAAATTGAGTCTGTCTTTCAATTTCAAAAAGCAACAAAAGAAGTGGACTATGTCCCTTAGTTTAGATTTGTTTATAAATAAGTTTTAGTCCTACTCTACGCTGTTATGATTATTATTGATTAGTCTGGAAATTGTACGAAGAATACATTGACGTTAAAATTATCTTAGAAAATTCAGAATTAATGGACCTCATTGTACTCTATGTTTGAAATGTCGCATGCATCAATATGTAATATGATCAGTGTGAAAGGAATTTGATCCTTGGAAATAAAGTTATTACTGCGTGGTCGATAAATATAATAATAATAATTTATTCTCAACGCCAATGAGTCCACCTCTTGGTTGTTGTGTCTTAAACACCAAGATGGCCTCTTCATTAATGAGACTTATTTCCCCCGCGATTGCCAATCTTCTGTTTTGTTGAAGTGTAAGGACCAAGAAGGAAGTTTAACTTCTAAAATGGAAACAACTTCAAGAAGGCCCGTGTTTGTGAAGGCATTCGATTAAGTATTTTTACAGTGCTACAGAAAGCCGCCTGGATGGACTAGTCAAGAGTCAAATCAACTTTTCTGAAAATCTTGGTTCAAGTCCTCAGATAAATGCATTTGAACTGAATATAAATGTCAAAAGCATCTCGCGGTGCCCATGAGATGAGAACGGTCTCACATAGTAGGGGTGGCAATACCCTCAAGATTTTCAACATACCAAGCAATAGAATGAAAAGAATATTTTTGCATTGCTTCATTCATTTGGAAGTATTATTCATACCAAGCAATAATGTAATTTGTTTTAATATATGCATCATTTTTTTACAAATTACTAAAGAGTTTTAATAAAAATGGGTTTCCCTTGGATGCCCCTTAGTGTGACTGCATCAATTGGGGGGGGGGATAGAACGTTTAAGAAAATGCCTCAATAGTAAAAGATGAATTAGTGCAGAGGATATGAATTAATTGCAACCAATGTTAAAGTTTGAATTATTCAGAGTAAAATTTTTAACTGCTCCAAAGGAAGAGTTAAAGCAAGAAGCAATGGTAAGTGGAAGAGAGTAAGAATTTTCTACGGTATTATTTTGCTATAATTAAGGATAGCAAATGTATAAATAATTCTATGAGCCATGTAGATTTATGATGTGACCTTGACATGTATAATTGATGTGTTAAGATGCATAATAACCAATATGATGTGATAAAATTGTCTTGAAACCATGCATAAATTACATTATGCATGTTCAAGACTATCCATAATAGGCTCTTTTCAGAACAATGTTACTGTTTCATTGTATAATATACAGCAAACCATGTTCATTGCCATGAGCATTTTTATGAGCAAATTAGACACTCAAAGCTTTACAACAAGACCTAAATCAGGTAACAAGGACGTGTCAACATGGTAGTTTTGGAGAATGAATAAACTATACTGTTTGGAATAAAAAAGGGTCAAAATGTATTTTGATCATGTAAAGGACTTCAAGAGCTTTCAAGAGAATTTTAGTGCATCCTAACACAAATTATCTGGATTTAGTTATGATTTTTCAAAGCTTAGTGAAAATTCTGGATACCAAATAAGCAGTAACCTGAAGATTAATTTGTGAAATTTTAATTTCTAAGTTTCAATTTCTATTTCACTTGAACCATATTGCTTCTAATTGCATAATGAAAGGGTTAAAAGTGAGGATGTAACACTATTACACAAACACACACACACACACTAAAAGAGCATTGAAAGTTAGTTGATGAGTTCTTTCAGTTTTACTCTCAATTAAGTACCATTTGTAATAACCTAGAAAAAAATTATAAAGATAATATGCTTTAAGATAAAAGTTATTATAGTTTTATTTTTTGTTGTTAAAAATTTAACAACGTGCCTTGGTAGCCTTGTGGTATTCTCTTTGGCTCCCTTTCAACTGATCGTGTGTTCGAACCCTCTTGGAAGCAAAGGAGGAATTTTTATTTTTGCTATATCTTATGGTTAAATTTACCATTTTGTCCCTCTGGTTGCATCAAGAAGTATAGAGCCCACGCGCGTCATTTTTACTCATTCCTTCTTCAATCTCTCTAGAACTCACCGGGAGTGAGAGAGCTCTTATCGCCTCCCCACCCTCTGTCATTTCCTTCGTCCTTCTCCATCATCACAGCATCACTAGCGAAGGCCTCAAATCTGCTCCGACACTGGTGCGAGCAAAAACTTCGGCCATCACCATTGAGCTTCCTCCCTCTCTATTCAGCCACAGAGGTTCTCTACTCTTTCCGAACAACAAGAAGATTCAGGTGCGTCGCCGTTCTGGTGTGGCTATGCGAGTGCGTAGACATTTTTCCCCTCCTTCTTAAGCTCGCAGCTGCTTCTATTTTCTCTGCTCCAGCCATCACTCCTTCTCGTCCGTTCAAGCTGCTGCAGGGGTGTGTGAAAATCTTCCACTCCCCTGCGTTGCGTCGCCGTCGTTCACTGCTGTAGGAGCCTCATCGAACACCCAGCTTCTTCCTTCAGTGACTCATGTCGTCACTATTCTTCTCCCATGTATTGCTGTTGCTGATCTAGCTTGAGGGAGGGATCTGAAATTTTCTCCCTGTTTCGTTGTATTGCTTAAAGGTGAGGATCTTGGAAATCTTATGATCTCTTTGTCATTTTGTTGTGCATGCTGAAATGGGGGGCGATTGTGATCCTTTTCCCCTTGCTCTATTGCTGTGTATGTTTGAACAAGAAAGGAGGGATTTGATCAAGCTGAAACTTTTTAGTCTATTTAGTAATATTGAGTAAGATGAAGTAACATGGCTTGGAATTTTTTATTGAATTTATATTGATTCTGTTGAAAGAATGAAATTTGAAAAGCTGGGTTAATTCAAATATAGATATTGTAGAGTTGTTAGGATGAGATTTGAAGAGAAGAGCTTAGTATTAAAATTATAATATTAATACCTACAAGATGTTCCATAAAATGTTTGTTAGAAAAAATCTTGTTTGTTATTATACTTTAAGAAATTTCAATAATTTTCATGAAGCATATTTGGGGTGGATACTAATTATTAGTGAGTTTAATTTAAATATTGCAAGAGATTTTGTCAATTATAGAGCTAGTGTGTTATTAGATGAATCCTTGAGAATTGTGTGATTAGATAGAGAAGTGGTTATGCAAAGTATTGAAAGGGTTGACAAGATTGAGGTTTGGTTTTCTTTGAGCTTAAATTGGTTTTTAATGAGAAAATTGATTCATTGGGAAGCATGATATATTTATGTGTTGGTGTTCGGAAATATTTAAGCTTATGGTAGGTTTGATGGAAAAATAAGAATGTAGATTTTAAATATGATTGGTGGTTTAGGGACAAATCAAATTTTGTCAAGGCTTAGGTAAGAAATTGGGTTACTGAATGATTGATGTAGATTTGTGCGATATAGTTATTGCTAAAGAAATTTATTTGTTATTCTTGTCTAGGTAATAGAGGAGTTTGAAGATAATTGAGAGGTCTATAAGGAATAAGCTATTATCTTGGGAGTTTATCAGGTAAGTGGATAACGTTTCAATTAATTTATAAATTAAAAAATTTCTTTATAAAAATATTGATTTAACAATTTATAAATATTATTTATTTCTCTTGCATTAGCTCCTTTTGTTAATTAAATTGTTTTACTTCTTGGAGTCATGACTTATACTTTTTGGATTGACGAAAATACTTTTACAAATTTTAGTAGTATGTTATTTGATAAAGCCAACTATGAAGATTAGTGAATAATTTATGAAATATTAATTATGAATTTTCATATTTAAAAATATTGATGTTTCACATGTTTCATGCGAGCTTGATATTGAGAAAAGAAATTATACTTTGCAAGTAATGATTTTCTCACATGTTTGAAAGTGGATTTAAAAAGAGACTTTATATAAAACACTGGTTACTAATGACAATTTCATTAGCCCTTGGTGCGCCATGGTTCACCTAACTAGTAAGGTGCTTATAGGAGGTGCTAGCCCTGTACGATGGCCAACGCATGTGGAATGGAGGGACGGTTATTCATGAGCATCGTACTCACGTTTGTTTCATGGCTTCAATCGCGTTTGGTTAGTTACCCTCATGGACTGTGTGTCCATGTCTGTTTCGTGGCTTCGGTTGCATTTGGTTACTTATTCTCATGGACTGTGTGTCCACATTTGTCCTCGTGGCATGGGTCACATTTGGTTATTTACCCTCGTGAACTGTGTGTCCATATTTATTAATTGTTCTGATAAGTTCTTATAATGAAAAATTTGATAATTTAGTCATTTTATATCTCATTGGTTTTTTTTATTTAGTAATTTATGTAGAATTATTTATTTTGTTTATTTGCTTTCTTAAAACCACGTGACACTAATATTTGATCTAATATTTTAACAGTTTAAAATTCTATTTACAGTTATATAGAGCCATTTTATTTTGAAATTTATTAAATTTTTATGAGAATTGTTATCTCCAACCTATAGAATTGTTTCAAATTTTCCTTTTATTCATGTCCAATTGTTTATTGTTGGGACATTATTCACTAAAAATATTTTTAGTTTTAGATAGCATAGCTGATGATCTACCACCTATTGATCTTTGAGGGGCTCGTTGAATTGATGAGGAAACTTTTTGAGGATACCTTCTTTTTGATGTAAATGTTTAATTATGCACTATACTTTAAAAATCATGATTAGGTGCTCCATGTTAATTATAAATAGGTTTCTGATATGACATTTATTTGTCTGGTGGGGAGAAGCAAAGATCGGCATTTTTGAGTTAGATTGTATCTTGATGTTGTAAAGATCTTGGTAAGTCTTATTTATAGTAAAGGTTCTCTCAGAATTTTTTTTTTAAGTTTAAGAATCTTTTATTTATATAAAAATATTATAACAACTTTTCATCCTATTTTTAATTAAATTAAAATATCAGAGTAAAGTTTCCTTAATCAAGACTGAAGGGATGTACGTTTGTGCATATATCCCAGGTCGGTCACGTCTAATTTTTAGGGCGTGACACCATTATTTTTCAACTTCAATTAAATGCTATTATATACAAATATACATATTTCTATTAAGGTCTATACCTACAAATTGAAGTTTTAAAGTTTGATAATATGGACAAAAACAAATTCTACTTCGATACTGCAACGTACTGGATACAAATATAAAAAATAAGTGCAGGAAAAATTTGTATAAGGAAACTCGACGATATCTTAATAGCCAAAAAAATAAAAAAAATACCAGGTTTAACTGCTTCAACTTCAACACTAAAAAGTGTTACACTGTTGAAATGTAAATATCAACTACAACTTTTCCATTCTTTCCTGGTTTACCAATGCCACACAAATGCTTCCCATCTAGTTGCTTGCCTGTATATATGCCAAGATTATTTTATATCTTGCTATTGAATTCATGATATCATACTTTAGTAGCTAAAATGTTTCAGTTATGATTTGAGTCCAACAATTGCATCGTGGAGTAGGTACTCGCCTTCATCTATCTCATCTCTTTCTTCATAGTTTCCCAGATTTTATGTTCCTCTTCTCTTCTGGGTCCATTTCGTAGCTTCTTTTCTCATAAACTCATCACCCAAATCCTCAGCTTGTGGTGGAAGTTCTTGCCTTGATGATTTGATTCTTTCTAGGATTTTACCCGATATGTTACCGGGTTTCTCTCTTTTTCCTCTGATTTTGCTTGTTCCCCATTAAAGCTCTCTGTCTTGATTCGATTCTTACCTGAGATTGATTAGCTCATTTTAGCGTTTAGCCTCTGAAAGTTTTATGTTCTTCTTTTCAAGGTTCAGATATGGCAACCATAGAGACAGGTCTTCTAGTTCCTTCTCCTTCTGACTCATTGTTATCCCCATACACTAACGGTTACGCTTTTTTGCCATGGTTCGGTTTCACATGGCCCTGTGTTCTGGTATTGAATTGGATAGCCAATCATCAGAACTCCAACCTCAGTCACTAATTCAGCAATTTCAGTAGAGACATTATTGGGGTTTGGATGATACTGTACTTCGTCGGAGGCGGTCGCAGGTGGGTTTGGATTGTTGTTAGTGATGCGCAAAAGCATCTCATCCTCTGTGCATTTCTTGATCATTTTAGAAGCACCCTTTCCGATTGAAATCTTATTACTTTTTAGAATGCCTTCGATATATATGATAAGATTGCTGACGGAAATTTGTACGTAGCCGTGCTCAGGCCTTTCAATCTCATTGTTGCTATATCATACGCTCTAGCCTCCTCCTCCTTTGACCCAGAAATACCAACAGTTAAATTATACATGTATAAAGCAATGACCTGGGGAAGGATGGGATGATTTGCGGGAGACAAAGTGATCAGATTGAGGAAAATGGAAGTGGAAGTTTTTTTTTTAAAGAATTTTTGAGAGTTTTTTTAAGTTTTAATAAGTAGGGGTTTAAAGGTTTTTCTCCTTAAAATTTCTATTACACCTAAGTCTCAAAGGACTTGGTTGCACTTTTTGAATTTTGCGTGGCTTATTTGTGAATAGGTTTCTTATATGAGATCTTGCATAATTTTCTCATTATTTTATTACTATTGAATTTAATGATATTAGACTTTAGTACCTGAAATTACAGAAAACTCTTATCAGTGAATTTGGGATGCGACCCTCTTTTCAACCAAAAAGAAATTAGAAAAAGAAAAATATCTCATATTAAACAAATTAAAATTATTTTTGGAATGTACATATGAATTTAAATGAAATCAAATGTGTACACTACAAAAAAAAATAGATTAGCGACGGAATAAATTTCTATCGCTAATCCGTCGCTAATTTAGCAACGGAATGTTCTGTCGCTAAAATTTTATCATTATTTCATCAGTAATTTGCCAGAAATAATTTAGCAATGGAATTTACCGATGGAAAGTTCCGTTACTAATAGTTAGGATATCTTATTTCAATTTAGTGACGGAATTTGCAATAGAAATTTCTGTCACAAAACTTTCTATCATAATTCCATCGTTAATTCCGTCACAAATTATTTTTAATTTAATTTTATTATTTATAATATATAGTTATATATAATTTATTTAATAATTTATTATTATGCTATAAATAAATAATTTAAAAATTATAATATAAAATAATTTATTATTTTAAAATTACTTGTATATTATTAATAATAATTTAAATTGTGTACTTAATAATTCTTATTTAAAAATTAAAATAAAATAAAATAATTATAAAATAAAAATTTAAAATATTATATATTATACAGATAAAAATTAAAATATAATATATAATGATAATAAAATATTTTTCAATTTGCTATTAAATTTATTATCAAAAATATTTTTTAAAATAACATATAATAGAAATAATTATTATATAAATTAATTTTTCCATATTAATAAACAAATATAATGTTAAAAAAATAAGTAAATTTAAATACTATATTTAATAATAATTTAAATAATATATTTATTAATATGTGTGTGTGTGGTTAAGTATTATATATTTAATTTATCAATTAAGATTGAAGATTCCTTTTCACTCAACTAGCAACAAGGTGGATACAAAGGCACATGGGAATATGAGGTTGTAAGTTCGAACCTATCCAAGACACAATTGAAGGTAATAATATTTGACGTGGCAGTGACAAATGACATGGTGATGATGTGGCACTGGTTCACTGGGTGACAAGGACGTGGCAGTGACATGGCAATGAGGTGGCATTAGTCCACTGAGTGACTAGGTGGTGGTGAGGCGGCATTGGTCCACTGAGTGACGTGGCAATGATATTTTGGTCCACCTAATAAATTTGTGACAGAATTAGTGATGAAATAAGCCCGTTAGAAAATTAGCGATGGAATACATTTCATCACAAAGTCAGAATAACATTATCCTTATTTAGTGACGAAAAATTTTCATCGCTATTCTATCAGAAATTAGTGATGAAATATAATTCGGTCACTAATTAGTGACGGAATTGCAAATTCTGTCGCTAACAAATTAGTGACAATGTTTTTACCGACGGAAATATTTCATTGCTAATTCCATCGCTAATCTGTTTAGCAATGGAAAATTTAATCGATAATTAGCTGTTTTTTTTATAGTGGTAAGGTTATCAAAGTGTGAGTGAACTTGAGCCAATGTGTAAGTTTCATGTTGGATGAAGTTATGCTTAATTAATAACTAATATATAATAAAAAGGGAAAGACCCATAAACTTGAGTTTTGAGATTTTAAGCTAAAATATGAAAATCTCCTACTACTTAATTCTAACTTTCTCTCATCTATATCATGCTTAGTGGGACAACGTTTAAAGTTTTGGTTAGAATGTTTTGTACCCATGTACTTATTCTCCACAAATGGTTTCTTATTTCGATTAATTATCTAAAATAATTTTCTTTCAGCAAGATGTGTCCTAAAATGCAATGTAAATGACTGAATGAAAAAAATGAAGATGGCAAATAATGGGTGAGATGGAACAAATTTTGCTGAATAAAGCGTGAATCTTAATTAGTTATACATTTCCTCTTGACAATGCTGGCAAGTAGACATCTATATGAACTCTAAGGTCCTGTTTAATTATTAAAAAGGAATGGAATGAAATTGATTGAAAAATATAAAGGTAAAAATGAGATGATCAAAGGAGGTTGTGAATCTCATTCATAAGGGAGATGAGTAGTTTAGTTTGTAGGATTAAGAATCATGATTCATAAAATTTTTAGAAAGTATGATAATTCTCACATAACTAGTATATTATGCTTCCATGAGAGGAAAGGGTGATTTAGTTTATTTTTGTATTAATTTTTTTTAATTTATTTCATTCCATTCATTTCTAGTAACCAAACGGGACCTAACTTAGTCATAGAATTTTAAAAAGCATACCTGAAAATTAAGGCACTTCAGATGATATATTCCAAAGCGATGTCCGTCCTTCCTCACACATCAGACATTCATAGTGGCTCTGCAAAATCAATATGTTTTGCAAGGGAAGGATATCACTTCTTTATTTCGAAACTTCAGGAGTAAAAAGCAACCAACTTTATCGCCAATTAACAATAACAATTGCATTAGATTTGCAACAAGATTCTCATCCCATTTTTTATGTTTATTTATGTTGAAGTAATGGATAAACTAGACAAAAATAATTGTAATATATATATATATATATATATATAAAGCCAGATTTATAATTGAATTAGTAAAAAACACACTATTACGAAAGGGACTTTTAACGCTGTTATTGGGGGACATAAATTTGAAGAGTATAGAAAGTTGACTTACCAACATTACTTTTAAAAGTGACATGGATAAGATTTTAAAAGACATGTAAAAGGGAAGAAATCACATCATTTTTGGATTCACATCACTTTTGTTCTGCAAAAGTGAAGTGGTTTTTATTGGCCAAAAAAAAGAAGAAGAAAGAAGTGGTTTCTCAACATTCGATGTCACTTTTGGATAAAAAATGATGTAGAAAGTCTTTTTTTAAAAAAACAAATGAGGTAAAATATCTACCTTTTTTTGTGAAAAATAGGGCATTTTTTGGATTAAAAATGATTTAAAATCACCCTCAATCCAAAAAAAAAAAATACCATATATTATTAAAAGAATATATGGAGAAATAATAATGGATTAAGAATTTTTTTTTGCCAAAAAAGAGATATTTTACTAATGACATAATAGAACTTCGAATTAATAATATCATGAAACACAAACAAAATCACAAACAACATAAACTTTAACAAACATGTCATTAAAATCTTCAGAATTCGATCACCCAAAGTATGCAATGCACTTGGTGAAATAAGCAGATCTCTAATATAATGTTTCACCATTTCAGTTTTATAGGGAAGCACTGTACCATAAAAAAGATGCATTTGGAATAAAACAAAAGGGATTAGAGAAGGAATCAAACCCTAGAGTTGGTTATTTGAAAGACTCTCTAGGATACAAAAGAATGATCGACACAAAAAAAACCTAAAGCACTACTTAAATATACTTCTGAAATATGAATAGCTTACATATCCACAACACTTCTTAAATTACCAAACTCTTCTAGAATAAACCGAGTTATATGATTTCTACTCAAATTCCAAAAAATGAATAACAGCTATTAATGAGAATTGAGACAAAACAATACAGCTACCAAGAAATAAAAGAATTAGTAGTAGAACTCACAGCATATTAATGACTTATGCAATCTCCTTTCATCAATTCCTTTGAATTTATGTTTTTATAAAATTATATTAGGACAACAGATTTTAGGCTTTTTTATAAGGATGAATTTTCAATGAGAATTTTACATAAGTAAATTACTGTGATGAATTTTCAATGCAAACAAATTGAAGCAATGATCACTCACAATTTCGTAATTTTTTAGGTAATTAGTAATCAAAATATAGCATTAGGCTCTCACCTCATTAAAAGCATAATCACACACTTTACTTGAATTTAGTAACACAAGTCTTTAATTAATATTGAAAAGACAGGACTAAATTGGCTGGTTATTTTGTTTCGCTATTACACTTCTATTGCCATGGTCTTGTTGACTAGCTAAATAATGTTGTATCTAAGCACTAAATTTGGGATCAAGACAAAGCATAACAGCACAACAAGGTCAGCCTAGAGGGAATTCGTTAGTTCTTATTTCTGTGTACACAAATACAAGGATACTAGATTATACACTGCTAAAGTTTTCAACTTGTAAGAAAACCTGTTTTAACATATGAACTGTGTACACCTAAAACCTTAATATATATATATATATATATATAATTAAACAATACATACACAAACATATATATTAAATATTAAATGTTATAAAATCTCATTACTATCATTAAATAATTCAATTTAATTCTTTTAATTTATTAAAATTGCAAATTATATTATTTATTTTGTCTAAGGTAAGCTATAAATATAATTGATACAATATCATTTATATTATTTATTTTATTTTTTTTACTTCTTGAGGTTATTATATTATTTATTTAATGTTCATATTTATAATTAAAATATAAAAAATACATAAGAATAAATGGTAAAAATATAGATGATTATACATTAGTTCATAATTATTTATTTTTCTAGCTAGTTTTATTTAAAATTTTATTTTTACTTTTAATTAACAATAACTCTTAAGTAATATAATTGGGTTGTTTTTACATTACACTTTATTTTTTAATTATTTTTCATTTTAAATTATAATTTTATAAGGAAATTATACACTATATTATCTAATTTTTTTTATATTTATGTTACAAGATAGCATCAACTAAAAAAAAAATCATATAGCATTACATACATATATATATTTTGTATATTGTAAAAGTTGAAATTAAAATTTTAAAATATCTCATTTTTCTTTTTTTCATCTTTCTCTTTCTTATCATTAGCCATCAAATTGAAAACATCTAAACCAGCATTAAGTTCTAAATTTACTAGTATTAAATGTAGAGTTTGAATTGAAAAATTACATTAGATAAAATATCATTCCATAAATGAATAAATTTAACTATCACATGTCTAATTGTTATAAACAAGTAGTGTTATTGTTTAAAATATCAATTTAACCATAAAACATTTGAAAATAGAGACTCATTACTACATTATATGCATTCCAAATTAAAAAATCAAACATTAGATTTTTAAATGAATTTATCACTTCACATAGGGGTATACATTAGTCAATTCAATTAGATTTGGTGTCATTTGACCAAAACCAATTAACTAAACTGGCCTAAATAGTTGTATTGAATCAAACCAAACATTACTTTATAACAAAAATTGACGTCAAATAATATGGTTTGGCTTAATTGTTTACTCTGACTCATTAGCATTAAATAATACCTTAACCTTATCTTAAAATATATTAAATGAAAAATCATTATATTATTTTATATATTCATTGTAAAATTACAATGATACAATAAAATTAATGTCTTAAAAAGTTAAATATTAGATTAAATAAAAAAATAATGTTAAAAATATAAAATAAAACTTTCAGCGGTGACTTTGAATGTCACCGCTGAAAGTGAGACCTTTAGCAGCAACTTAAAAAGTCACCCCTGAAAGTTTCACTTTCAGTGGCAACACTATAAAGTTGCCATTAATTATCAACTTTTAGCGGTGACTTATATGTCAGCAGTGACTTATATGTCACCGCTGAAACTTATAATATATTTATTATGTCATTAGTTTTTACAAAATTATAATGCATTTTAAAATAAGTTGACAATTAGCGATGACTCTGACTCTAAAAAGTTGTTGTTGATTATCACCTTTTAGCAGCGACTTCTATGTGGCTACTAAAACTTAAACCTTTAGCGGCAACATTGTCACGCCCCAAAATTAAAGGGTGACTGGCACGGGGTGTGAACTGTGCCACACATTCCTGTAAGCCTCAAAACGTAAATTAAATCTATTTCTAAAATATAATCAGATCTATATTGATACTAATCATTATAACAAAGCTTTGACATTTTGTAGAAATTTCAAAAACCCTTATAAGTAGGATCTCTCAAAAATTCTACAATACAAATTTTCACAAAAATCTTATATCAATTAGGAGCTCAGCTCCTCCCAGCTAGCAAGCAAGCAACACATATATGTATATATATATACTAAATAGAAACCCTGGCTATAGACGTGGAGCACCTAGCCATATTTTCCAGAATGAAATACACATAAATTGTCATTACATCAAAAGGAGGGACTTCCATCAACTCTCCACTCAGCACACGTAAAAGTTCTTAAGATCAATATAAGGATCAGTGTCAGCTAAGGTATCTGTGATTAAAAATATTTTTCAGTGAATAATGTCCCAACAATAAATAATTGAATATAAAATAAGGAAATTTGAAGCAACTATGCAAGTTAAAGAGACAATGATTTTTATAAAAAAATTTAATAAATTTTGAAATAAAGGAAATTTTATATAACTTCAAATGAAATCTTGAACCATTTAATTTTCATATCAAATGCTACTATCACTTGCTTTCAAAGAAGCAAATAAACGAAATAAATAAATATTAAATAAATTACTAATTAAATCCAACAAGATATAAAATTACCAAGTAATCAAATTCATATTTATAGGGATTTATCAGAACAAGTAACAAACGTGGACACACAGTCCACAAGGGTAAATAACCAAATATGGCTTATGCCACGAAAACAAACGTAAACACACAATCCACGAGAGTAAGTTACCAAATGTAGCCGAAGCCATGAAACAAGCGTGAGTATGATGCTCATGAATAACCATCCCTCCATTCCACGAGTGTTGGCTATCACACAGGGCTAACACCTCCTATAAACACCTTACTAGTTAGGTGTACCATAGCGTGCCAAGGGCTAATGGAATTGCCATTAGCAACTAGTGTTCTGTATAAAGTCCCTTTCAAATCCATTTTCAAACATGTGAGGAAATCACTAGTAACATATAAGGTTTTCATCTTCAAAGTCAAACTCGCATGAATCATTCCTTATATCAATCCATAATGAAAGTCTAAACTTTTATTTACTGATCAACTAAAATTATCAAATCTGATTAAGATTTTCACAAAATAAAGTAATTTAAGTATCAAAATAAATAATAATCACATTGTTGTTATTAAAATGATTTACATAAAAATGTAATATTTTAGCAAAGATTAATTTGATTGGAAAATTAGTTGGGATGTTATCCACTTACCTCAAGTGTTCCCAATTGCTATAGTATATTTCTTAGGATTTCAATGAACTCTTCCTTCCTCTAAGCACCCTATTCAATATAAAGAAGGATTTAATAGACTTATTCTAATTGAATAAATTATCTTTCAAAATTGGTAACACTATAAATAGTTAGGTTTCATATCATTATAATTCACTCAATCAAATCTCCATTCCTTCAATCCTTTCAATACCTTACATATCCACTTTTTTATTTGACACTTATTTGCTATTAAAGACCAACATCGACCTCTTACACATCTTATCAAACATTACGTGCATTCATCTTATTCTTTAAATCTCTCTCTCTCTCTCTTGTTCTCTCTTTTTATTATTATTATTAATATTCAAATTTATCATGCTTCACAAATTGAATACCCTTCTAAGGATCAATTTAAACTCAAACAACACAAAATATAAACTCATTTTCTCTTCTTACATCCACTTGACAATTTATAGTGAAGTTACTTTCTTAAATGGGTTTTCTAATGCTCAATTCAGTACTTACTAGAATTCCTTTGACTTTCTCTCACTCTGTCTCTCTCTCTCGCATAAGCAATTAGGGAGGAAAATTGAAACCCATTTCTAGCCAAAACTAATAGCACGTGCACACAACAAAAGGAGGAACGAAGAAAAGGATTCAAAGCTCCTTAGCTCCAGATCCATTACGACAGAACAGGAAAGAGAATAATGTTCAGCCATACCAATACGGGCGAATCGAACAGGGGAGAAGGTCAGCAAGTTCACAACACTAAAAACAATCAGAACTAAAAGAAGAAGAGGATCATACGTGTTTCTTTCAGCCATATCGATAGAGATAAAAGAGGAGGAGAAATCAGAGGCGAAACAAGGCAAGAGAGAAGAACCTTCACAAGCCTGTAGCAGTAACGATCAAACCACTAGAAATCTCTCATCCACTAGCAAGCACTCAAGCGGCAGCGATGCGTTTCATGGGGCGAAGAAATTTATGGTGCACCATCACAGCAACACATAAATGAAGGAAGGAGAGGATGCTAGAACAGTACTCCCATGGCAGCGCACAAACAGTAGAAGAAGAGAAAAATGTGACACACCTTCAGTGGGTGAAGATGGGAAAGACGGAGGAAATCTCAAGACCTCTAGAGAATTTGAAAAATAACACAGAGGGAAGAGAAGAAAAGAAATGGCGGTGGTGAGTTTCTGGCCGCTTCTTTCATCTCTTATCCTTTCTTTTTTTTTTCTGGTTTTGTTTTTAGATGGAAAAAATGATAATTTGTAACTAAAGTAAATAAAAATTTCTACTTTGATACTCAAAAGTTTGAACTCAAAACCACTTACATAAGTAGCTGCATAATCACAACTAGACTAGCTCTTTTTCTTGCTATATATGTTCCCAAAACAAATAAAAAAACTGTTAAAATATATTATTACATATTTTAATATTTCTTATAAATTTATAGGTTATTACAGATATACACTTGTCGCAATTAAAAGTTTGACAATCAAGGGTGACTATATATTATTGCCGCTGAAAGTCTGACAATTAATAGTGACTTTTTTTGTTGCTGCAGATTATTCATTTTTAGCGGCAACTTTTTAGAGTCGTCATTGAAAGTTTTTTTTTGTAATGTTACCAACAAATATACAATCTTATAGAAAAATATGAATCTTGCTATAGTCTACGTGGAGTATTTAGGACCAGACTACAAAAATAATACATTAGTCCAAATGTACATCAAGTTGAGATTTTTCCTGAAATAATTCTCGCACCTCATTTCAGTAATAAATCCCTTCGATGAACACCTTAAGATATAGATTGAGCTATATTATCTAAGACCAAAAACATCTTTCTTGGTGAATAACATCCCAAATTTAAAATTTAAGGAGACAAAATAAAGAAATATAAACGGAATAAGTATGAGTTTGACTAAAATAGTCATTTAGAATAGCAAAAGTATATAAATAAAATAATTTCAATTAAACGCTTGACCCAAAATCATCTTCATATGCTGATGGTAATAATCAAATTCCACTCTCTAACTATCAAGCTTGTGTCAAGCAGTTAAGAAATGCATCTCTTGTTATAAAAAAATATCTATTCATGAAAATCAACTTGTTTGATAAGATTCATTTAGAAACAGTAATTTTAAAATATTCTTTAGCAAGACTTTATCAGAACGGATAATAAGTGTGAAGACATAGTTCATGAGAGTAAATAACAAACAAGCATGAACACACAGTCCATGAGGATAAGTAATCAGTCAAGTGTGAGTACACTGCTCACAAATATCTATCCCTTCATTCCATGAACATTGGCTTACGCACGAGGCTAGCATCTTCTACAAACACACTATTAATTAGGTGTACCATGGTGCGCTAAGGGCTAATGAAACTGCTGTTATCAACCAACATTCTGATTCGGTCTCACCTTTTAAATCGAGCATGCATAAGTCATAATAATAAATCATTCCTTGAACCATAAAATTAAACATTGTCAATATATTAAATAGTGGTGGATAACCAATCATTAAATAATTCTAATTCTTCATATAAAACTTTATACAATAGAAACATTTTTATCTCTGATAGTTGATAGTGAAATTTAAAATATAAAGATATAAATAGTCATGAATGTACTTAAACATTATTGTGAAGAAAATAAATTTATTAACAAGTCATTCAGGATGCTATTCACTTACTTATGACATTCCCAAACATATAACTTAATCCTAATTGACCACTTTTGTGATATGGTCTTCACCTTAATTCCCTAATGCCCAAAAGGGACATTATTGTTACTTCTTTTAACAGTTTTAAAATCCAAAATCTTCAATTCAAACAAATTTTGAGAATTACAAAAGAAAATCTCGGCATCAACCTTTCCTAAGTAAAATGGTATGCCAAGTTTAAATCAATAAATCTTCAACAAACACATATGTAAATATCATTCAAGATTTCCCAGCCTTTCTATAGAAAATAAACAACTATCATTTAATCAGCATCATCTCTCATGTACATTCAATTTTCATAAACTTCCTTTCCCAAACATTTTATTGGACACTTTATATGTGCCTAAAAGCCAACATAAGAATAAACAAACTTTAACATAGAATTGTTAACCAAATATATTTCTGTAAATTTCTTAACTTCATCTCCAACCAAAATAATTGTCTAATATATTGTAATAATTTACACAACAATAATACATTTATCACATTTATTTGCTACCACAGACCAAAATTTTCCTATCACACATTTCATCAACCATCATGTGTGCATCCAAGATCAAACCATTCAACAATATATTACCATTTAAATCTATTTCCCAAGAATTTCCAATATTAAATTTTAAATTTATCAAACTTCTCTAATTTCATTCCTTCAACAAACAAAAAAAAAATCATATTTAAACTCAAAGAAAATCAAATCCATCCATTCTCATCTTGCTCTTAATGCTTAAGTTTCAACTTGAATTTGTTTCCCTTCCCTACTCAAACACGCACAGCACTACAGGTGAGAATCACAATCTCCACTTACACACACAAACATGCACAAGGAGACAAGAGCAAAGAGAACCTAAAGCTCCTACTTAGATTGGTAAAGTTATAAGCAGGAGAAGGAAGGATGAGTGCCATACATACCGACACAGGGACGACGACGGCGGAAAAAAAAAGGGGGGGATTCTTCAATGCTGCTATACAATCGAAAGGGAAGGAGTAGAAACGGCCACAGCTTGCATGGAGAAGAGAAGGACCGACGGCAACATCCACAGCAAAAGCACGGAGAGAGGATAAACAGGGTAGGAGAAGATGCTGGTGATGCTCGACAAGGCAGAGGAGTGGAAAGAAGTATCCACCGACTTCAACACCCACATCACGATCTACGGTGGCAGCGGCACCCATAAAAGCTTCGATCAAGAAGAAAGGTGGAGACGAAGAGAATGTCGGTGAGCTCTCTCTCTGTCTCAGCATGTACCAAAAGTGAGGAATGAGGGGTAGAGAGTGAAAAATCTGACTGCTTTGTGTGGGTGGGTGTTTAATTACCTTTTCTTAAAAAAAAAAAAAAAAACAGGAGCATTCGGGTGAATTCTAAAAACTGAGGCTAAAAAAAAAAAAAAAAATTTCCTTTACTCTACAAGGTTCAAACTCAGACCCTAAATTATATTCTACTGCAAGGCTTTCATTAGATTATCACTCTCTCTTGTTATATTTATTTCAAAAGTTAAAAAAAAAATCAAAATACTATACCAAAAATTTTAATTTAAATACTCCTTCTGTTAAAAAATGTAAGACATTTTTTGAGGAATTGAATGTTTAAAAATGTAAGGTATTTTTAGTTTTTTAAGGTGTAATCATTATTATTTTTTCAAAAGCACCCCTATTAATAATGACTTCATATTTATTGTAGAGTGTTTAAGAGAGGTAAATATGAAAATATAGGGTTAGTTTCAAAGTAGGTGACTACTTTATTAGGGGGTGAGATTCGGTTAAAAATGCCTTACATTTTTGAAGGGGGGAGTAATTTTTTTATAAAAAAAATTGGATTCTTACACATTACATCTTAGGTTTTTTCTTTATGTTTCTAATGATAGAAGGGAAAAAAAAAATATACTCAACTCAAAATAAATATTTGCAAGTCGAGCCAATATGAAAACCAGCAAATTCTAATTCCTTTTCCAGAGAGTAAATGCATTATTATCAATGTACTTGACTTGATATTGAAAAGGAGGCGAGGGTATAAACTTGAACCTGATATATGACCACCAAAAATAGCCACTGCTCGAGTAATTTGAATCTGCAAACATGAAAACTTATGACCGTTGGATATTTGACTATATCTAATATTCCAATGATAAGCTACCTTCAAAGGATACAAGTCTTTGGATTGAAATATTTTGCAATGCAGATTAAAAAGGATCCATGTATATATATATAGTTACTCTACCATTATGCAGGGGAATTTGGTTGCTTTACAAAGGAAATGGCCTGAATATAAGCCCGAACAATACTTGATTTCTTCTTCATATGGCTCTTGAAACTGAACAGAACCTGGAATGACCTTAAGCTCTCTAGCGACTTATCAAAAAATTTATGTCAAGAGATATATATCCAGAACAAGAATAGATAAAAGTTAACTGACTAAAAATCTTATAGTAAGCTAGTAACATTAAATATGATGTGGAAGATAAAAGCATGCCTTGGCATAAAATCAGCACAAAAGTACCGCAAGAATACCTTATTTCCTTGCATTTGCAATCAATTCTCCTATAGTGGGTACCTTGACTTGAAGAAGGAAAAAATAATTAATAAATAGAAAGATAAATAAAAATGAACTAAGCATGTTAATTGTTTATTTTACACACACGTGTGTGTGTGTGTGTTCTGTTAGCAAGTTTAAGTTAAGATAATGAAAATCATATCTTCAGTTCGCACTCTGCAATCAAAGACATATTCAAGTTATATATAGTGCTTAATGGGTTCCTATAAGAGTTTTCCTCTTTCGAAAAAGCTTTCCTGAGCATATAATTTTGTTTTAGAATACCCTCCCCTTTTTTTTTTTTGAAAGAGAGTCAAATGAATATATTAGCTAAAAGCAAAAAAAAAAAAATAGTCTTACAATTCAAAAATGAAAATAAAAAATAAAAAAATTGAAGCATTACAGAGAAAAAGATCAACAGGCCCTTGGGGTTTAGGCCTATGAGGAATTTTGCTCTTTTAAAATACTATCCTGAAGAATGAATATATATATATATATATATATATATGCAAGTGTTTTTTTAAGGATAGTCTCTCAAGTGCAACAAGTTAAAACAGAGATATATAAATATACTTGAGGATGTTCTCTTACACCTCACAAGTTAAAGAAGACATCTTATCTCAACAAGCACCGCATATATCTTAAATAAAAACTGCCCAAAAGAATCACTGTAAAAATGCATGAGGAGGAAAAAAATATTTAAACCAGTTTGGCATGGAATATGACACTGAACATCTCTCAAATTAAATCTTCCTGACCTTCTAACGATTAGCTATGAATGAAAAGACTTAAAAAAAGAGATAATTAGACAAATACCTCAGGCCTGTCTGAATGTGTCGTTAACAGATTATTATTCTCTGGCATTTCCCGGATTATTAAAAAATATTTAAACCAGTTTGGTTTGGAATGTTGAGCTCCAGGGATAGCATGGTGGATGAGCGTCAATATCCCAAACGAGCACCTGTTTCATTCAAAAAACTAAAAACACTTAATGCCATAATAAGCTCACATTAGTTCAAATGTAAATAAGGAATTATATCTGAGTGAACCGTTTTCTTAAAAAACATAGCCATAGAGTCTAGGATGTGTCGTGTGATTACAATACTTATTCCTTAAATATTCTTTGCAAAATGTCTGGAAAAAAAGTTTATCTTCACTGCGTATGTAATGATAGCTAACCCAAGAGGGGAGGGACTAGGGTTTATTTGTGGCCTCTTGATTCTCACATTTCTTTGTAAAGATATTTGTTTTCCTTTAAGAATGTTAAAGATAAACATCAGCCCTTAATTTTATTTAATCAAAGTTTCAACTCTCGAATTATTCATCTATGGATCTGTCAGTGCACTCGCTCATGGATAGGAAGAAAATTAATCTATCAACGCCAGTCCCTCATATTTCTCTTGTTATATAACTGGAAAGAGAAAAAGAGAACTTCTACAGAGTGGAATGTGCAAGCCAATAGAAGATTTGTCGAAGTAACCTAGAAAAAATTACTACTTCAAATTCTAATCCTAAACCTTAAACATAAAACCCCATTATCTTGCCCGTAAAATCCTTAAATAGCTAATGAAACTCAACGATTGTTTATTTCATTCTTTTCCAAGATCATTCATTAATTCACAATATAATTTCTCAACATATGACAGTTGAGCCTATATTATATATGCAAGATCTAGAAGATTATAAGTCACAATGAGTTCTATAAATACCTTATAATTTGGTATTCCATCAATCTGATAATTTATAAACCGAATGCATCCTTTTTCCAAAGCTTCGACACCATCATCTTCTTCTTGATCAAAGATTTCTTTAGCTGGCATGTCTAAATCGTTAGAAGAACCCCAAAGAAAAACCTTATGCACTGAATAGAGTTTGACAGCCGCTTTTTAGCTTCTAAAGCTAATATGGTGTGTATATATAGTGTCAGAAGACCTAGGGTTTTCTTTTAGTCCATAAGGAGGTCTCAAAGTTGTAGTTCATGATGTGTGCGATTATGCACATGTTTTGCACAAGTAGATTTAATTTAATCCAGAGAGTTTTGAGTCTAATATAATTTAATTAGAAATTTTCTAAGGTATATATTTGAATATATGTACTTGTAGCTAGTCAAGTCAAATTATGTATTATTACCGACAGCATGTGTTTTAGAGATATTAAAAAAAATATAAAATTAGGTTTATCATAAAATTTTTGTGCCAGATAGAAAACTTTTATAATCCATAAAAAATTCAATTTCTAGTGGATTTTTCATAAATTTTATAACAATTTTCCGTCATAATGCAAGGTGGCCAAGCTTGCTAGCTCTAGTTAACTAAAAATGCATCTACGTCAAATATATATATATATATATATATATCAGGACTTTTAAGTATAAATTAAATCTTTCATATTTAAAATTTCGTAAAATATTTTTCTGTGGAATATTTTTCACTAATTGGACCATATGACTTTGACTTGGTACAACTCAATTCTTGTAGTTTTAATCATTAAACACATCAAAAGTGTACAGATCAAACATAATATAACAAATCTAGGTTATCTCACAAGGAACTAGACAAAAGAATTTGGGCACAAACAAAAGTTGTCTTCGTCCCAATTAAGTTATCCAATCTAAGAGTGAATTTTTTATTAAATTAAAAATATGAATAAAGTCAAGATATATGAGGTAAAATTAACAACTAAAGAGCATTTAGGAATTCCAATCTCCTTTTATACTTTGCAATTCAATTTCCTCTGGTTATCATGTTTTAATTCAACTTCAAAATCAAGGTTCTAATTTAGATTATGCATCCGTCAATTACGCAATCCGTGATCTAATTATACTATAATATCTTAAGCAAGTCCTGATCTAATTATGCACAAGCTTTAAAAGATTGCCTAAAGCTCTTGAATATATGTCTATTGCAAGCACAAATTAGATTACTTCTTATCCTAGGTTGCTTAATACACAGTATAATCCAGATTCCCCTTTCTCAAAGGTGAATTCCAAAATCCAATCGCATACTAAACTTGGCTATCTATGAGATGTCAGCTGCTTTCGTAGTAAGACAATTATTGGAATTTACTTGATGGTTTAGATGCCTCTTCCGAAAAGTTAGATAAGAGTTTTGGATTAAGAAGTCATCAAATGGATTATAAGCAAGACGATTGTTTCAGTTTTAAATCAACGCTCCGTATTCCCTTGATTTGGTTTGATTTGATTTGATTGGATTAAATATTAGGCTAACCTTTGTGCCAATAACTAGCACTGGGTTGTTCTGTGTTTCTGATGCCTTTTATAACAATTGGCTACTTGGATAATCATATATCACTACTTTATTTGAAAGAAGTATAGAATCAATCTATTGACAACATTGAATTGTGGAAATTTAACTTGGATACTCTTTTGCTTTTTCCCTTTTTAAATTCCGAAACACCTTCTCGAGGCAAGTGGCATAAGATGATTCTTGTAACATTTTGAAAATTATGAAAGAATAAAATAGGAAGAAAATAATTAATTATCAATATTTTTGTATAAATTGATTTATAAAAAAGACCATAAATTCATTATAGAATAAGACTTATATATAGGATTAGAGGTACTACATATAATTACTAATCCAAAGAAAGGAATTACTTGGCTGATTGATGGGAATAAGAAATGATGGAACGAAAAAAAAAATGAAAATATTAAAGATTTGAAGTTTGAAGATACTTCATCTTACTAATTAAGAATATTTTATTTTAACTGTCATAATATTTAAATTATTATTATCTTTTAGTATTTGTTATTTTGTTTTCATTTATGGTTATCTTTTCATTTAATTTTAAAATTTCTAGAATATTCATGTTTTTAATTCTTGTGTTAGGTAATTGAGGCTTATAAATAACATCTTAACTCATTTATCTTGTAAAGACACTTACTATTGAAGAAGAATTGTTATTGCATTGCCTTTGCTCTAAGTTTTTCTCTTTTTTATATATCATCTCTACTCTCTCTCCCCCTCTCCCTCTCTCCTCCCTCCATTCTCTTCTCCCTTTCCCGTTCCCCTGCCCCATTCTGCATTTAAAAGTGGATTTCAAAGGATGTACCTGTGGTATCCATGAGACCACCATTAATAAAAATGACCCCATACAATAGGAGTCTAAATTAGTGTTGACAGGTGAATATAATTTTACACTAATTAATAGAGAGATATTTTTTAAAAAAACGTAACTCAGCAATAATCAAATTTAAAGACTATTTAACAAATGTAATTTAAACAGAAAAATACTAAATACTAAGTAGTGAGTAACCTCGTTACACAAATGTTATCATAGTCACATCATGTAAAAATAGAGTAAACAATTAATTTATTACGGTGGATCGACCAAGATTGTTTCAGAGGTTATCTCCCTTATTATATTCAATGCAGGAGGCGCCATATAAGTGAATGCGTGCAGCACAATTTTTTTGTTTGTTTTGGTACTAAGTAAATTGGGTGCTAAGTCCCTGTTCTTATTTTAACAACAATAAGGAAAAAATAAGTCCCTGTTCTTATTTTAACGACAATGAATTTTATATTGATCCTTGTGTGCGATTTTTCCGTTAATTAAACTCTATTCCTTGAATAATTTATAAGACTTTCTTGAACAAAACTGCAAGTGGACTCTCATCAGTAACAATTACCAGATGTCTATTTCCACTTTCATCATAATAAAGCCCAAGATCTCCACAAGGATCACCAGTAGGACAGAACTTAAGCTTAGAGAAGAGACTCTGATATTTAATAATCTTGAACTTACCATCCACTGTATTGTTATAACCCCTGATTTTCACAGACATTCCCGCAGGTTGTTCCTCCACGATCGTCCACTTTGACAGTGTCGGAGCACAGGTCGGAACTGCGGAGAATGCAATGTCCAAAAGAAGACCCTCTGCGATGTATGCGATTCTTGCCGGAGATGAAATTATCAGAGGCAAGCCATCGGTTTCCTCAGAAGGTTTCTGCACTACCGTTAGTGGGCAGGTTTCGTTCCCTATAGCAGCTAGCCCAATGCCACCACATGATGCAGAGAAACCATGAAAACGAAGGACTTAAAGACCGTTAGCTCAATATCGCATATATGGCTAATATAATTTGACAATTTAGTCGCATTATTTTAATGCTTTGGAAAATTTTTAATTAGTTTTATGTTTCAATTTTGGGAAAATGACAGGATTTTTTTTTAATATGCAAATGACAATGAGGTTTTGGAAAATGTGATAATTCTTTTCAAGTCTTTTGGAACCTTTCCAATATTAATGTATTTTATGAAATTACTATAATGCCCTAATTTAAAATAAAAAAATGAATTGGTGATTAAAAAATGTGCAAAGAATAAAGTAGTTATTACTTAAACTAAAGTAGTTACTACTATTTATAATACTTGAACTTCTATGATTAAAAAATTTATAATGTGGAACTTGTCATTTGCTATATTGTTTTATTCATTTGTAGAAGAAAAGTAATTATTACTTAAACAAAAATAGTAACTAGTATTTAAAATACTTGGGGTTATTGTATTAGTTTCATGAAATACATTAATGTTATAAAGGTATCAAGGGACTTAAAAAAACATTATCACATTTCATGCATGGGACTTCATAATCATTTTCATGCTTGAAGGAGTTTTTTCTGTCATTTTTCCTTGAATTTTTATCAGGATGGTCATAATTTTTCTTGATCTCATCATCTCTGTGTCATCTTTATTACATATTATTGATGTAATCGATATTCAATATAAAATATAAAAAGTATAGAAAAACATGCATTATTCCCAAGTTATAATAGTACAAATTAATCATCATATATCCTGCACATTATGACAAAAGTGCATGTCTAGTTTAAAGGAAAATTTGTGTTGGGAAAATTATTTCCAAGAACTGAAGAACCAAATTCAAAAGTTGTTTATTCCCAACGACTACTCCAAATTCAATATTTAACTACCATTTACCACTTTAAACAACACAAATTTACAAATGAAACTATAGGTAAATTTACAGTCAAGGATCCTTAGAAATATATAACTTTTGAATTTGATCGTCCTTGGGAATAATTTTTCCAAAATTATATTTTAAACCTGTAAGGTTTTACTCAATTCTTTTCGCTTGCTTCTTAAATTATAATTAAAACCTTGTAATTTAAATCATTTTCAATTTAGACTTTTTTATATTTTTACAATAGTTTTCCATATATGTAATTTTTTTTACCTTCTCAATCTATACTTTTATCACTTTTATTACCATTAATTATATATGTTCAAAGTATTAAGATAATATATGATCAGTATATTAATAAAATTTTAAAAAATATTTCACCAAAAGAAATACAAAAATATTTGCAAAATTTTGACTATAAGCATTAAATTAAATTTTTAATAAGATGTGGATTTTGTATTTCTTTTTAAAAACTAGAAATTTTATAAGGATTCAACTCGTAAACTTTTATTAATGGCAAGGGCTACATTGTACCATTTTTAAAAGTTAAGTGGGAGCATTGTATTAAAAATGAGTTTTAGGTCTCATCATTCCTAGATCTATAGTTTAGGGGATAAATTGCCTTTTAACCCATTTTGTATTTAGAAATACAACAACTATAAGGATACGTTTATAAATTTTAAATCAAAGAGAACGGATCAAAAAGTATATGAAATCATACGAATAAGAACATCCATTCAAACATTTTGATTTATTATAAGAAGGACACCAAAAAAAAAACAATTGGTGTGACAGTTTTTAATTCGAGCAAACTTCCTTATTAAACATGTAGACATCTAGGATATCAATAACCACTATCCAAACGAAAACAAAAAGTCAAATTCCATAACTAAAAACTAAATTAAATAATTAATTAAAATATGTTTAGCGAGTAAAAAATTAATTAAAATATAACATTCACATCACCACCTCTTCCAGACAAGGCTGGGACGATATGGTATGAGCCACCATTTTTAAGCATGCCACCTTCTGCGTCAAGCACCATATCAGCTGAAGCTGAAGCAAATTTTGATGAAGTGAATGCGAAGAGAAGAAAGAAGATAACCAATATGGTAGTCTTCGCCATTTCTCATAAGATAATTTGGAGATAGCTTTGAGAGAGACAACCTTAAGATTTGTGCGATGTGGTGATGCGTGGATGATAAAGAATGAAAGGTTATTTTTAGAGGCACATCAATACTTGTGAGTGGCACTCGTAGACTGTGGATTCAAAGATATGCATGGATGGAATATGACAATGATATATACCAGACCAGATCTCGAACGTGTGGTGATGTCTCATTTTGGGTAGGAAACAAATAAGCAAAATGAGATAGCAGTAATTTCCATATTCGAAATTGTGGTTTATGCATCATGCATGATGGACATTTTTTCTCTTAATATTGCATGAAATTTAAATAACAATTTGTACTATACATGATGTGTGAATAGCATAATTTGAGTATGAGTTTTATATTTTTTATTATACCCTCCATTAAAAAATATAAGATATTATTAATTTTTCAATGTATAATTAATGATTTCTTTTCAAAAATACTCTTAATAAATAAAGTATTCAACCATTTACCTTTCAGTGAAATACTACATTAAATAAATAGCAAACATGGAAATGTTATTAATTTAATGACAATTAATTAACTTATTAAAAGGTGTAATTCAATTAAAAATGCCTTATATTTTTTAATAAAGAGAGTACTATATTGATTCAATTCGGAATTTGTTAACCAAATATGTATTTTGGTTTAATGAAAAAAATATATACTTCAATAAAAAAATTAGAAATATGTATTAAGAATATTAATTTGCAATACATACAGATTTCTTTAACTAGCTTGACAAATCAAGATATGCAAATCGCTCTCCTCCTCAGATGGTCAAGTTAATGCCAAAATGTATGTGTCAACAATTATGGCGACAAACATAAATGGCGGGCAAGAAAGTAGAATAATAATTGTCGTTTTCTATTTGGGACCCATGTAAGAAAAAATTAAACCTATATATGTTGAACGCGTGTGTTAGAGAAATGGACCTATCCATTTGTTCTCATGCAGGGCACATTTATGGAGCACAAACCCATTCTCATTCCTTCCGCTATCGTAGGAATATTGTTGACAATAGTAACACGTTTCAATATAAATTAAAGTTGATTTGAGAAGTAGCAAGTAGTTGAAAGTTTAAATTTCAACCATTGCCCATCTAGAAACTTAGTTGGGAGAGGCATACTCTTTGCTCTTAGTACTTTGAGGGAGACAGTCTCAGTCTTCGTTGTTGGTGTTTACCCTAATTAAAAAATTATATTAGAAGAATTATATATATTTAGTTCCCCACAACGTAACTAAATGTTATAAGGTTCATTAATAATGGAGCATAAAAATGTGGCATTCACTTAACCATATGGTATCTAATTACGTAAAGAACTTGAATATAATTAGCGTAAAGAACTTGAATATAATTAGCTCATTAAATTACGAAGTCACACATGTTGAGTCTCATTGGTTGATTCTCATGCAAGTGAAATAGTATAACGATCATTCATAATTTTCGTCCTACATATTTAATTAAGAGTTATAAGACATGTAAATACTTCCTCCAGTCTCAAACATAAGACACTTAAACTTAATGAAGAGTGAATTTGGTCCAAAATATAAGACATTCTATTATTTCTGGTTTATTAATTGGGTTTTCATTTTTTTTAAGATTTTACAGATCATTAATTAAAATTAGAAATTCAAATAAATATAAGAGAGAAATTATATGTTACTTTAGGAAAAATACAATTTATTATAGAGAGAGGCTAACCATTGAAGTGGAGCGAAATTAAAGTGAAAAGGAAATTATGTTTTAATATAAATTTAATGAGTAAAACTAATTTTTTTAGTACCTGTGAAGTAGTTATAAATGTTTTATATTTAAGGTCAATTGAGAAATAAAAGACTTAAAATCCTTTAATCAACATTTCAAGTCTGGAGTTGGGGAGGGGAATAAACACTTTATTTTAAGAGCTTCAGATCTTATAACTATAATTTAAAATATAAATTTTTAAAAATACATATCATTTAATATATTAAAAAGAGAAAAGATAAAAATTAATTATAAAAAGAGCAAAAATAATATTAAAATTGACACATTTAATGAAACCTTAATCTACTCAAAGTGTTATATATTTTAAGATAAAGAAATTTTTTTATAAATATCTTATAATTTAAAAAGGGAGTAGTATATAGTATTATACCACCTAAAATTTAAATCACAAGTTAACCAATTTCTCTTTCTTTACTATGTACACGTGTTTTCAAATATTTGCACGACAATGAAATGTGCTTTTAATTAATGGGGATCAAATTCTTCCTTTGCAAGTACTCAAAAAGTTATTCTCAGGAATTTATATTATAGAAGTGGAAATTTCTTTCTTTTTTAATTTTTGGGCCAGAGAAGTGGAAATTTCGATGCGCACTTTGCTTTTACAAAAATACATCCATTTTTAAATGCAGACAATGATGCCTGCAACCCACTTGGCATTTTCTAAATGCTCCACGAATTCACTTTTCTCCTTTTAACGTCAAGAAACAACAAAAAGCCTGAAAAAAAAATTTATGTGAAACGAGTACATCATATTATTTATTATCTATTTAATTAAAATATTTTAAATTATTAAAATAAAATTTTATATCATATTATTTATTTTATTTTATTTTTATAACAAAATATATATTTAATTATTATATTTTTTCTTTCTATTATCATTAATATCAGAATTAATTTATATTTAATGTTATATAAATATTATATTTTTATTAAATAAATCACAAATGGCATGCCGTACTTAATTTATTTAATAATTTATTCAAAAGGTCTACAAGGAAAGTTCATTCTGTTATTATCTCTATTATTTTTTAAGTCCCAAGAGCAAATACCAAAAGTCCAACAACTACTGAAACTAAATATTAACAATCAATTAAATATGATATTATGCTTTTTACAACAAACATGCATGATAAAATGGCGTTCCATTATTATCTCTATTACTTTTTTATTCTCTTAAAAAATTAATCACTAATTAATATACAAGACCACGTCAGGTCCCAGCCTTTTTTTGGATCCATCTCATCATCCTGATGAACACCGAGGATGATGGCGTGATGCAATCTTGACCATTTAAATTTTTAATTTGAATAATCTAAATTTAAAAAATTAATTTAATATTTTTATATATATTTTTTAAAATAAAAATTACAAAAATTATAAAAAAATTTTAATAAATATTTAATATTTAATTTAGATGGTCTAATTTAATATTAAAATTTTTATCTTTTTTTTATATTGACTATTTAGATATATCTTTTACAATTCAAATTTAAGATTTTTAACTTGAAATTTTTTTAAAAAATTATTTTTAAAAAAGTTATAGTTAAAATATTATATATTTTATTTTTTAATATTTATTTATCAAAATAAAAAATTTAAATCTGGACTTTGCAAATAAAAATTTAATATTGAATTTGGATTGTTTAGAGTACATGCAGATAGTCATTTAAAAAATTATAATGTTAAATTAAGCCACCCAAATTAGATTAGTAGTATCCAGATTGATTATGAACATATTTATTAAAAAATATAAATTTTTATTTTAATAAATATAACATTAAATTTAAATTTAAAATTAAAGAAATTATCTAGATGGCCCAGATTTCTTTGACTGACACCGAAGACGAACCCCCTTTTTTCTCTCTCTATATATACATGCATTCAAATTAATCTTTAAATCATCATTCAATCAAAACCCCTTTATCTCAATTAATTATTTGATGGAATTCATTTCTGCCCTTGCAAAAGTTATTCTTACCCACTTACGCTACTTTTGAAAACCCACAAGATATATATGTATATATATACCTTTAGCCTTCCAATTTTTATAAGATTTTAGTATAAAATCTTAATTTTATAAAATATCTTTTTAGTTATTTAATTTTAACACTGTCAATCTCAAATGATAATTTTCTGTATCAATTATTATTATTTAAAAAATTTAAACTTAATATGTCAATGTTTGAAAATATTTTATTAACATTTAAAAATTCTATGTGAGCATTGTTTATAATCCAACTATCCTCTGGAATCCGTAATCCTATAAAGACCTGTTCGGTGTAATTGTTCAGTAGGTTGATCAGGAGGTGAAGACAAAAATATGGGCAACTCATCCTCACTGAGCCGTGATAGGGTTAACACAAAGCTATACCAATGGTCAAGTGAAAAATTCCGTGAGGAGTACGCTCTCATCTACACTACGAGCGGGCCTTTAGTCCCAACAAAATCTTGTGCTATTTATTACAGAGTGAACCCAGACAAGTTGATTCTCACCATCGATGATCGTTTACCATTACTATTTAGTGGCCTAAGAGTAAATATGGAGTTCGAAGCTGTTAGAGATAGCAATGGACTTTTTCATTTTGGTGCTATCAAATTTAAGGATCAAGGTGATAGTTTTGAAGAGCGGAGCATTGGAACAAGCAAATCCAAGCAGGTATTGATTTTGAAGTATCCTGAATCTCCAGTGCGTAGATTTGATCGGATAGACTTGTATAGATTGGAAAAAGACAGAAAAGTAACATATGAGCTTGTTTTCGTTACATATGATCAATCAGGTGATTATTTTATTCATGTTATAAGCATTCACTGTGATCCTTTGGAAGGCATTCATGTGAACCTTTCAGATCCGTATAGTGTTTACTCAGGAAAGAAGGAACTATGGGACACAGATTATATATCAGGTATGCCTCCGGATGATGTTATACAAAGTGCAGAAAAAATTCGGAAAGACTTGAAGCCAGAAGTTTTGGAATCCAAGAGAACAGACAGTGTTGTTGAGGCCCCTGGAGTCCCACTACCAATAAATCTTATGGTGAATAAAGGATCAATTAGAGGCGATAACAATGGCAATATCAACATTTATTATTACGCCGGTCGACATCAGAAGAACAGTTCACAACGTTAGATGTTAGATTTTCCCGGTGACTTTCTCACTAAATACCGAAATATGTATTGTGTTTGGGTGTATGGTCGTTATTTACTCTTTTTCATTGCTGTTATATATGTGTGGCTTGGGCTTGTATCATTTATGTGGTGATATTGAATTTATTGTAAATATTCTACCCTGATTATTAGGGATTATTGTTGATTATTAGGAGTTATTAGTATTTATTATTATATCTCTCAGCGTTGTGTATATATACCGGTTGTAACTTATATTTTTTGTATCAATGAAAATGGTATTTTCCCTCTCAAAGTACCACATGGTATCAGAGCATTAGGATCTAAAAATTTTGTCCAAGGTTTCCGGCAGTGTCTTGCATGGCAACCTTAGTATTGTGTCTCTGGCCATTGATGCTAGAGAGCTTCTTGACTCTCACCACTGGCCTAAGGAGACTCATTATTGTCCAATCGGTGGAACCCAGGCGGACGGAGGCTAGTGGCAGCATGTGGATCTCATATATGCCTCCTACAGTTTCTGTGCCTGTGAACGCTAGGCGACGCGTGGAGGCACGCAATCCATCTGGACGGATGGCGGCTTCTTCTTTCGGCAACAACGAGTTAGTTCCAGCAAGATTCCTATGTTACCCAGGCCTAGGGGGCATCATACACAAACTTCCTAGCTGTAGGTATCTTCGTTCAGTGTATGTGTTATCTCTATGGATCTTCATAAGCTTTTGTCATGAGCCGTTGGAAGGATCTAGAGTAGTGTATTTGGTGATTCTCAGTTTTATATCCTATGTTCTTCATCTATCAAGAGACAAAAGGTACTCCAATCATCACATGCTACTATAATTGTGGGATGTGAGTCACTATCCTTGGCTTTTGTTGCCAAAATAGGTAGTTTCCTTTAGGCCTTAAAGACTTCTCGAAACAAATCCCTATGGATTGTTGATTCTAGAGCATCAGATCATATGATTGATTGCCATCAATTATTCTGTACCTATATTCCATATGCTGGGAACCTTAAAGTCAAAGTTGCTGATAGATCTCTTACTCCCATTGCTGGGAAAGGGAGTATTCAAATATTTGAATCCATCATTTTAGAGTATGTTCTTCATGTACCAAAATTTACATGCAACCTATTATCTGTTAGCCAATTAACCAAGCAATCCAAGTGTTGTGCTAATTTTCTTTCAACCCATTATGTCTTTCAGGATTTATCATCAGGGAAGATGATTGGACGTGCTACAGAATGTGAGGGGCTTTACTTCCTTGATGATGTTGGCCTGAGTTCCCAATAAGTCACCAGTATATGTAACTCTATATCAACCTCTAAAGATATGGATATTCTATTATGGCACAAGAGAATGGGTCATCCTAATTTCCATTATATATCTCGTTTGTTCCCCAACCTTAGTTCCATTAACCATGATGTCAAATGTGAGGTGTGTGAACTAGCAAAACATCATTGAACATCATTTAGTAGAACACCATACATACTTACAAAGCCCTTTGTTACCATCCATAGTGATTTGTGGGGACCATCCTGTATCCCGAATTGCACAAAATCAAAGTGGTTTATTACCTTCATTGATGATCATACCAGTTTGTTGGGTATATCTCTTAAAAGACAAGACTGAGGTAGTGTCTGTGTTCATCAATTTCTTCACCATGATACAAGCCTAGTTTAACACAACAATCCAAGTTTTGCATACTGACAATGGTACTGAATATTTTAACCAAACCTTACAAGCCTTCTTACTCAAACATGGTATTGTCCACCATAGTTCTTGTGCCCATACACCCCAACAAAATGGGATTGCCAAAAGAAAAAATAGACATATTCTAGAAGTTGCTCAAGTACTACTGTTCACCCATAATGTTCCTAATTTCTATTGGGGTGATGCAATCTTAACTGCAACTTATCTCATTAATCGAATGCCCAGTTGTATTTTATCCTTTAAAACTCCTCTTCAAAAATTGCAAAGTATTTTTTCCACCTCTCATATTGAAACCAACCTTCCTCTTCGTGTGTTTAGGTGCATTGCCTTTGTTTATATCCATCAAAATAGTAAACTTAGACCATGTGTTACAAAATGCATCTTCCTTGACTACTCTCGTACTCAAAAAGGATATAAATGTTTTGATCTTGTCTCCAAACACATGTTTGTAAGCCTTGATGTGACTTTTCATGAAGCCACATCTTTCTATCCCAATTCTTCAATTTAGGGGGAGAGTATAAGGGAATCTCATACTTGGGACCAAGAAACTAGCAGCGAACAAATGCTCCTTGATTATTGGTTTATACTAATAGAGTCATTGTCACCACAATTACTAGATCCATCACCTTCACCAAAACCTTTAATACCACCATCTCTTGTGCCAGTTATAAAAGATAACTCAAAAGAAAGAGGAGATGTAGAGAAGCAGAAAGATAAAAACTTGTTGGTTTTTTCATGAAAACATAAGTCCAAGGAAGGTGAGCACCTTATATCTGAAGCACCAAAGGAGTTTGAGCCAATGATAGCTCCTGATCCACCTCAATAAATTACCAAATAGTTGAGTGACCAATCTGATCTTGATTTATCCATTGCTCTTCATAAACAACCTCGTTCTTGTACCCTACATCCAATACAGAAGTGTATATCCTACAAGTCTCTCTCTCTGAGTTATAGAGCATTTGTCACTAATCTGGATGAAGTAGTAATTCCCAACAGCATTCAAGAGGCACTAAAAATACCAAGATGGAAAAATATAGTCATGGAAGAAATGAAAGCTTTAAAGAAAAATGAAATATGGGAGATTGTTTTGAGGCTGAGTGGTAAGAAGTTTGTAAGCTGCAAGTAGGTCTTTACCCCTAAGTACAACATCGATGGTATTATTGAAAAGTTAAAAGCTCACTTAGTAGCAAGAGGGTTCACTCAGATGTATGGTATTGACTATAAAGAAACTTTTACACTAGTGGCAAAGTTAAACACCATCAGAGTTTTATTATCTATAGCAGCCAACTTAAAGTGGCCACTTCATCAACTTGACATCAAGAATGCCTTCCTAAATGGAGAGCTAAAAAAGGAAGTATACATGACTCTACCCTCAGGATTTGACAAAGGAAGAAGTGATCAAGTGTGCAGATTGAAGAAATCTTTATATGGCTTAAAACAGTCTCCTAGGGAATGGTTTGATAGGTTCTCAAAAGTCCTCAAACTAGAGGGCTACAAGTAAGGACTGTCAGACCATACAATGTTTGTTAACGATGAGGGAGGTAGGAGGTGCATTCTTATTGTATATGTTGATGACATTATCCTCACAAGAGACTATTTTGAGGAAATAACTAGAATAAAGACTGCTTATCCTCACAAGAGACTATTTTAAGGAAATAACTAGAATGAAGAATGCTCTGGGAAAAGAATTTGAGGTAAAAGACCTCAGAAACTTGACATACTTTCTTGGGATGGAAATTGCAAGGTCAAAGAGAGGTATCTACGTATCTTAAAGGAAGTATGTACTTGATCTTTTGAAGGAAATAGGTATGTTGGGATGCAAGCCTATTGAAACCCCTCTTGTAATTCTAACGAAAAAGAAGCCAAAGAAGAATAAGGAAGAGTTAGAAGAAGAAAAAAAGATCTTAGTGATGAGATTGAAGAAGAAGAAGAAGATAACGAGAAAGAAGTGGCTGTTGACAAAGAAAGATATCAAAGACTTGTCAGAAAGCTAATTTATCTTTCCCATACAAGACTGGATATTGCCTTTACAGTGAGTGTGGCTAGCCAATACATGAATGAACCAAAGAAGAAGCATATGGAAGTAGCCTATAGGATTTTGAGGTATCTAAAAGGTACTCCTAGTAGAGGGTTATTCTTCCAAAAACAAGAACAAAGAACCATAGAAGTTTACACAGATGTAGATTAGGGAGGAACTCTTCCTAATAGAAGATCAACTTCTGCTTATTGCTCCTTCATGTGGGGAAATCTCGTTACTTGGAAGAGTAAAAAATAAATAGTTGTCTCTAAAAGTAGTGCCAAGTCTGAATTATGAGCATTAGCTTAAGGAATAATGGAGGAGTTATGGCTGAAACAAGTGTTAGAAGAGATACATGTCAAGGTGGACTTACCACTAAAACTCTACTATGATAATAAGGCGGCTATAAGCATGTTTCTAAATTCAGGTCAACATGAGAAATCTAAACATATGGAAGTGGATAGGCATTTCATTAAAGAAAAAGTGGAAGAAGGATTCATATGTTTGACTTATTTGCCTACCAATCTTCAAGCTACGGTTGTTCTAACCAAGGGGCTTCATAAGCTTGCCTTTGAAAGTTGCATAAGCAAGTTGGACATGATTAGCATCTATGATCCAACTTGAGGGGGAGTGTGGTGATATTAAATTTATTGTAAATATTCTATCTTGATTATTAGGGATTATTGTTGATTAGTAGGAGTTATTAGTACTTATTATTCTGTCTCTCAGCTTTGTGTATATATATCGGTTGTAACTCATATTTTTTGTATCAATGGAAATGGTATTTTCCCTCTCAAAGTACCACAATTTACTACAACAATAACAGATGATCTGTGAAAGAAAAATTCTTCACAAATTAAGAATAAATCCATTGTAAATGATTCTGTGATTGATTATATTCTATTATATGTAGAGGCTTCAGAAAATTAAAGTGATAGCAATTGAAAAAAAAATCCATTATAAACAAATTCGTCACATAATTTCAGGGTGTTTATTGTCATATTCATACTATTTCCCTATTTCCTCCTTATGCTTCTATATAATGTTTGAATGGAATTTGTTCCTTGCTAAAGTCATTCCAAGCTCAATGTTAGAAGCATAAGTAATCTACAGAGACTCACATATTCTATGAGGTTTCTTGATACGAGACTCATAATAATACACGTAGCTGATGTCTCTCATATTCTGTGAGACTTCTCAATATGAGACTCATAATAGTACACCTCCATTCGAGAGCCCATGTCTCCTAGTGGCTTCACACCACAAAACTTCATTTAACCTCTCATACCAAGCAGAACCTTTTATGGATAAACCTCTCCATGACTTTAATCTCTTAATAAACGTACCAATATTATAAGCGCAATCTAAAGAGAGAGCTCTCATTCCAAAAGACAAGTTTTTTAGGTTGAAGTAGCCCTTAAACTTATGTATTTCATTTACTAGTAAAAAAAAAACTTATATAGTTCAGTTTACTTAGGAGGTTCCCCAATATGAGACTTATGACAATTAATGGCTCAATAGTTCTAGCTATTTTACTTACTTCACATTTTTCTTAATTAATCTAGGGATAATTGCAATCAGGGCCCTAGAAGCAAGAAATTTGCTAACAAGGGCTAATGGAATCTAAATTATTATGAGGGCCTAAAGGTCTCATTTGTAATTATCTTTTTTGACGAAATGATCCATTTGTCCCTCCCATAATTTTTTGGCATAATGTCGCCCTAACATTTTTATAAATAGTATAATTTTGCCCTACATTAACAAATCTTGATGTTTGACTATCAGTTGACCAACTATGCTTATGTGACATGCTTATATCACTTCCACCTAACCTGTTTTTTTCTAGATCAAATATTTGCTTAGTTGGAGGAAAAGTGAAGAAATCTTTCATCTTCATTCTTCATGTGACAGCTTGCCTTCTTTATTCTTCATTCTTCTTCATCTTGAAATATAGGTTCTCTCCCAAATCAAACCCCCAACCAAATTGATTACCCCCATCTATGTATAATTTAACATTGTTAACCTCTTCTGTTAATATATAGGGTGACATTGTACTGATTTTAAAAATATTAGGGCAATATTGTGCTATTAAATACTTTAAGATACATATTGCACCTTATTGAAAACTTCAGGGATAGATTTGTACATTAACATTTCTCCATTTCTCCCATTTTCTGCAATATCTTCATTATTTTAATTAAATAATCAAGATTAATTCAAACATTTGAATTAATTCAAAATTATATTTCAAACTTTTTTAATTAAATTCAATTAATTTTAACCATATATAAATCTTAATTGATTTAATTTAATTATCAATTAATTAATCCACCTATTTACTTGTGTAAATTGTTATTAAACCATTCAAGGGCGGACTTTAATTAAGGGTGCATTTGGTTTTTAGTTTGTCAAAAGTCAGTTTGATAAACATTCATTTGGCAAAAGTCAGTTTGGTTAAAGTTAGTTGTTGTAACGAAATTTGTGTTTGGATATATTTTTTCAAAAATTAGTTTGGCAAACTGAAAGTTGTTTAGATTAATAAAAAATTATGCTTTTCAAATGTACTTTTTAATATGTAATGACTAAAAAGGACATTGATTTATGATAATTTATAATTTTTATTAGACAAATGTAATATATTAAAAATGTTTTAAAAAATGTGAAACAAATTTAAAATAACATAAAATTTAAAATGTTAAATAATAAGAAAAAAAATAAAATTTAATTTAGGAAAAAAATTATATAATAAATAGTTAAACATTCATTAACATTAAATAGTTACATGATTAACAGTTCGATCTATAATATGCAATTTGATATCTAATAAAATTCTGAATCCTATTCATTTCTCTATCAGAAGCTATGCTTAAAATTGCACTTGGGATTGTTGATGAAAATGCAGGCTCATCAGTATCATTATTAGTGTTAACCATATTTTCATCCTCAAAGCACCTGAAATCAGAGTCAGTTACAAATTTTCTTCTAATAAAATTATATGTAGCCATTATTGCACCAACAATACGAACTTGCTGCACAAATGGATAGCTAGGCATGTGTCATAAGATTGTGAATCTATTTTTCCAAACCCCGAAAGTCCTTTCAACCATGGTCCTTAAGCTTGAATGATAATAATTGAAAATCTCATTATTGTTTGCAAATCTAGATAAACGCCTGAAATTTGAGAGATGATATCTATAAGATCTATAAGGACCTAAATATCCACGTGGTGTTGGATAGCCAGTATCTAACAAATAATATTTACCTACCAATAAAAAATAGAAATTATAAGATCCTAAAAAATATTAAAATAATTGTTTAAATTAGATAAATATGAAATATACCTTGGGGTGGATGTGAAAATTTCATGTTCGGCCTTGTGAGAGCATAGTCAAACAAATGAGTATCATGAGTAGTCCCTTCCCATCCAACCATGACATAAGTGAAGCACATATCCCAATCACATGCGGCCATTATATTTTGTGTTGAAATACCTTTCCTTTCAATATATTTTCCTTGCTCTTCAACACTAACCACACATGGGATATGTGTTCCATCAATTGCTCTTATGGCATCTTTAAAAAATGGCTAATATCGCCGATCACCTAAAATTTTTAGATGAATATCTTAAAAAGTGTGATCTTTTGGTTGGATATATTCCTTTGGTAGCTTCTTATAAGCATGCAATACATTTCTAAAATGTCTGTGAACAGTCTCTGCTGAATGTTGAAATCGTTCTTGTGCTATCTTATTCCCCACTCCATGTCTAACAATATTTAGGAACATACCGACCATTTCATGAATCCTTGTTCTTCTAATTAGATGTAGGCCATATTGCACTAGTTTCTCACAAAGTTGAAGAAAAATATCTTTTTCCATATGAAACATGTCATAACAACGTTGAGGATGCCCTTGCAAAATTTCTTGCACCCATGCATGACCTGATTGTGAACTGATTCTACAAGGTTCTTTCAATAAAGTTGTTGAGTAATAAGATACTATTGCAGTAATAGCCTCATCCTCATCATCATCCGCATGTACAAGTAATTGTAATAAGCGAGACTGAAAACTTTCATCCATAAAAACTGCATAACATAATTTAACAACCATTATATCATTGTTCATGACCTAAAATAAAAAACGCATAAAACAAGAGTCAAATAACACCATCAATGTCAAAACAAATTAATAACATGAACAACACTAGCTAAATTTTAAAACATTAGAGGGCAAGCTAAGATGATCTAATTTGATTTTTTTTCCCAAGCACCTCAAATAGGCCACTAATGCTCTTCTGTTGTCCTTAAGCCCAATATACATGTCCCTTGTGGTCTTATCTAGCAACGCCATAGCACACTGTCCAAGAAGCACCTCATCACAAGCAATCTCCTCAATTCCATAAAGTTCCTTTGCAACATCCAACACATTTTTGTCAACTAGTTTTATTTCACCCTCTATCAAATTAAGAATTAACTTTAATATTGAAACCCTATCCTCTTGTGTAGACACCAATCGACTCACTGAATCAACCATCACCGTTGCAAGACATTTTCCCTTTTTGTTTTGACCACTTTCACCTTTCTTTTGCTTGCTCCCTGAATTAGTACCACCACTGTATGCATTATTTAAATTAACCTGCCTAATTTTTGGGAGAGCTCCTCCACTAATGTTTCTTACATCATCACTGTCTCCTAATCCTTCAGTCAAATCCAACTGAGGCCTATACACATCTTGCAGATCATCAACCGTAGATGTCTACATGTACGTGCCCCGTGCTGCAACTGGCCAGAACAACTGTGTCAATTCTTTTGTATATGGAAGTGATCTATGTTTGAATTTCCTATACTCAAGATTCTCTTGCATATTTACAAGAATTGAGTCTAGTATATCAAATGTCTAGCATGCCATATACAATTGTATACCTTAATCTTTTGACTCTACCACTCCTCTGGTGCTGAAACAGTATTCTTCTCACTATCCCATCCCAAACTGGTCTCTTTGTTCAACAGCTTGTCCCATATATTCCAATCTTTCCTTAAATTGTCCCATTTATTCCTCAACTGCTTCTTATCATAGCTTCTAGAGCTCAAAGCATTGAACTGTTGCATTAGCGCCTCCCAACCTTCTTTTGTTAAGATAAAGCCTTTATGCTCATTTTTCTTAACTTGTTGGAAAGCTAATTTAATAAACAATTCAGTCTCTTCGTCAGTCCATAGTACCTTCTCTTTACTCATTTTTACTATTAAAATATCACATTCTCAATACAAATGAAATTTGAGGAGTAAAAATCCATAATTGAGTTAGAGTTAAAATATTAAAAATTTTACTATCCTTTTTTATCCTTTTTAAAAATTTTACTATCCTTTTTTTGGAAACAAAAAGAGAAAAAGATTATTCGATCATGGTTAATTAACCATTTATTATCTTAGCCACATATACTTGTTGAAAGAGGCTGTAATTCAAAAGCAGCCATAAGATAATTTCTATACTCACTCAAAAATTCAAATCATATAATTCAATAGTATGTATTAAAATAAGCAAGTTTGACCAGAAACTTGTAGCCTTTCTCATCCTTTCATCAGTTTTTGAAAAATAAATTAGCTCAAATTCTTATCAAAATAAAACTGAAGAAAAAAAACAAAGCAACATAGAACAATCAATAGATCAGTCACCAGAATATATTCTCAAAACACCATGTCATATCCCCAAAACATCAATAGATCAATAGAACAATCACACAATGCAGTCATAAATAATGTTCTTGCTTACTTATGAATGTTATTTTTTATTAATTACATCAAAAGAGTTTATATACATCTTTAACTTCTACTGTCCACCTGCCTTACTTTTTGTCATCTAGGCTGTTCCTCTCTTATATAGAAGATACTAGGGCTAACTAGCTAACTGGCTAATACATGTTCTTGTTATGTGAAGCTATCAACAGAAGGCAATTAAAAAAAACCTCACACTAGTCTGAAAAAGAAAAGAAACAAACTGGAACGCTTCATGATGGTCTAAAAAATGAAAGAAACAGACCGAAGAGGGGCTTCATAGTGGTCCAAACAAGAAAAAAACATATCAGAATAAAGCTTCACAATGGTTCAAACAAGAAAAGCAGCAGATCACATCGAAGAGCGAACAATGGAGCACCATTTCTAGATCTGACAAAAAAAGCTTGGAGGCTATCATACTTTGCAGATCGAAGAGCAAATCAGAGAAGAGGATCGGAGTTACACAAGCTGGTCATAATGTTCACTTTTGTGCTCCACAAGTTGCAAAAGCAGCTAGTCAGAGTTCTCTCAGCTCTAAAATGCCATCCAAGTCCCAAAATGAGCTTGATCCGTGAAAGAGATGGGGAGAAATCAATGGTAAAATGCAGCCACCGTTGATGAAGGAAGGAGAAGCTTAGGGAAGGAAGAGATTTGGATCTATGATGGCGGAGGAGAGGCGAAGGAGAGAAGGAGAAGAGATGGCCAAATGGTGGACTAGCGGCGGACGAGCGGCGGACACAGAGCAGCAGCAAAGGACGAACGAGACTTTAATATGTATCAGCTGCATGAATGAGAAACAACGAGAGAATAGTGTGCGTGATATGTATCAGCTGCAAAAGTAAAGGGCATCATGGTCAATAAATAAATTAGGTATCAGCTATAAATGTCCATTCCAACTGGTCACGTTTTGAAAGCAACCCAGAGTAGCTTTGCAAATTTCTCCATCTCAAACGTACCTAAAAGTTAGTTTGGAAAGTACGTTTTATCTAAAAAAAGGGAGCCAAACACCATTTTACATTTGGAAAGTTAAAATTTACTTTTGGGATGTAAACGTGATCAAATCCAAATACACACTAAGTCCAATAGTGTGGAACACTAATTTCCCCATTAATAAATTTATTTTGATGCATATATATGGTGTGAAATTCGATTTTGATTTTTCAACACAATGACCAGGCGGTTAATTAATTATTGAATTTTGACGATCAGTAATTGTAGAGCATAATGACAGCTTCAGTGGTAAGCAGTGACAAGGATTCTCTGTTTACAATGCCTTTTTTTGTAACAATTGGCTAACGGATTGCTATTTTATTGGAAATAAGAACAGAATCAACCTTTTGAAAGTGTTGTATTATATGGAAAGTTCGATTGTACTCTGCTTTTTGGAAAAAAAAAAAAAAGTAATCCATTTTTATATCACGTGTTTCTTGCCCCATTCACACATAACAAGCATTTATTGTCTGTGTGACCTTAAAGCTCTCTAAACATTGTCCTTCACCTATATCAATTATTCATATGAATAAAAATAATAATAATCATAAGTTCATAAGACATATTCATAAGACTTTGCATACAATATTTTTGATGTATGACAATAGTTAACCTTCCACCAAAAGTACAAAATGTTTTTAAAGATAGATATAGGCAACAACTTTCTTAATATATATCATTAACCTTGACTTCAGGAAACAAATAAATTAATAATGATGAAAAACACTTGAAATTCGTTGTCTAAAGTAAAATAGGCAACGATTTATATAAATTGTCTTTTATTTTTAAATAGATAACAAAATATAATTACTGTCTATCAAATACCTATTTATGCAATACAAATAACTCGTTCCCATTGATAATAAACAATAACTTAATATTTTTGCCTAATTTTTTTTAATGTAACATGTAATATATACTTGTTGTCTATGGTATTAATTTATACAGGCAACATCATGACCTGTTGCCCATTGATCATTTAACTTTTTTAGAAAAAGGAAAAATAACAATAAAATCCCCCCTTCAAAATGCCATAATTCCATTGAAGTTCTTAGGGACTTCTATGTTGATAAATTTTAAAGTAAAAAGATCATTTTATTTTTAATAAAAATAACAAGTCACAGTCACAATTTTTTGCTTAAGGAATAATAACTTTTATTTTGTGAAATATAAGAGTTGAATAAGAAATCATAACTTGTTAAATATAATTTTTGTTATTAAAAAACAAGCCTCAATCATAACTTTTGCTTGAGAAATAACAACTTTTGTTTTGTAAATTATAAAAGTTGAATAAGAAATCATAACTTGTTAACTGTAATTTCTATGATTGAAAAGCCATTTTTTAGAATAACAAACCCCAATCACAACTTTTATTTAAGGAATAATAACTTTTATTTAAAGAATTTCTAGAATTGAATAAGAATTTATTGACGTAGAAGTCTCTAGAGACTTTAGTAAAATTATAACATTTTGAGGAACTAAATTATTATTTATATAATTCGAGAGGGGGTTTTATTATCATTTTCCCTTAAAGAAATCTATACATATTATTGTTTTTTTTTAAATCTTTATATTTTATTTTTTTAAGAAATTCTACCTATCAAGTGTAAAATATATTTAAATGATATGTAATGACTACGGAATTTAGTAGCTTAAAATTGTTATCTATTGTCTAAGTATAGGCAATAATTTTTTACACATCTAAAAAGTAAAAAAAGAAATGTTGCGTTAGGTAAAAAGTAATGGCCGCATTGACTATAGTAATTAAGAAACCATTACCTGTAATTATAAGCAACAGTTTGTTACCTTACGTCAATTGTTTTCAGTTATTGTTACAAGACAGAAATGTTTTAATGAACAATAAAAGAAATGAATCAAAAAAATTATACTCCCGCGGTCCCTAATTATAAATCCCAATTTTAGATTTTTTGTGTCCCTAATTATAAGTATAATTGCAAAGTTCTTGATATTATTAAAACGTATTTCTTAAAATACCCCTTACAAAAAATTCAAAATTACCTTTTTTTTTCCTTAATAAAGACGTAATTTTCAATGGGAACATTTAATTGTGGAAAAATCTAGAGAGAACAAAAAAATTCTTTACATGTTAGTCTCTCCATCCCAAATTATAAGATACTTTTGGATAAAATTTTACATACTAATAAAACTCATTAAATGTACTTTACAACCTTACTTTTTCAAGAAAAAAATATAAACTTTCAAAAATACTCTTCATTTAATACTTCATTGATAAAAGAATATTGAAAAAAGAGAATATATGATAAGAGTAATATTAAAAAAAAGTATCATTAATGAAACTTTATTTTTGTCAAAGTGTCTTATATTTTAGAATGTTAAATATTCTCTAAAAGTGTCTTATAATTTGGGATGGAGAGAGTGACTAGATTTTAATATTTTCTTATTAGGATGTGTTTTTGAAAAATTAAGGGGTACAAATTAAAAGAATGAATCAATGAGCAATGGATAAACTACGAAAGTGCGTAAAGCTAAGCCATAATAATTGTAGTGCACTAGTGCTCGTTTCCAAATGTAATCAGAATATTTTTATCCATTGCTCGTCCACTAGTGCTCGTTTCCAAATGTAATCAGAATATTTTTAATCTGTTCACCTAAAAAAAATAATTTTATTCCATAGGACATTATCTTTTTGCATTTGATATTTTCTGAGTGTGTCGTGGTTTGGAAATTGGAACTCCTTGGGTTATTTTATAACCTTTTTTTTTTTTTTAATGTCAATCGTAATTAGCTTTTATGATTCAGGAAGATTTATCCTCAGCGCGTCAACTTAATGATGCCTACTTACTATTTCTTTTAAATGCTCCCCAGCTTCACGTTTTGTTTTGTTTTGTTTTGTTTGACTTTTTTTTTTTTTTGGTTTTTAACTTTGAATTCTTAATATCTACCTATCCCTCTACTTTTACCACCAGAACTAGTTTTAGGTGGCAAAAACAAAAGAAAATTGTATAAATTTGTGGTAATAAAACTTTTAGTGCTTAATTTTACCTCAATTACCGATTTGATTCATCATGTTTAATTCTTAATGACTTGGTCATTAACTTTGTCTCAATTATTGATTTGGCTCTTGTTGTTGAAAGAGGATATAATATTGTGGAAATCTGCTAATATGGATAATGGAAAATTGTGTTGGAGTCATGTAGATTAATGAAAGTAATTGTAATTATTTTTTTTAAAAAAGAACAAAACACATCATATAAAAAAATAATAATTAGAAGAACAAGAAAATAAGAGTAAACGAAGAATATAACAAACAAAGATGATTTGTTCACAATTAGCGATATATATGTGCACACGCACATGTTATTAACGTACTTTACAAACTAATTTGAAGGTAATTTGTATTTTAAAACATAAAGAATTAACATGATAATTTAAGAAGACGTAAGGAACTAGATTGATAACAATTAAACTTGAGATATTAAATCAGTAATTAAAATAAATTTAAGACATTAAAAGTTTCATTATCTCTTATAATTAAACCAATCAAGGCCTGACCTTTGTTAAGCCCAACAGTGCGGAACACAGAGAATAATCTTTTAATTATTGAATATTAACGTTTATTAATTATAAAAGGTCATAGTAGCTTCAGTTGTAAGCAGTGGCATGGATTCTCTGTTTACGATGCCTTTATTAACAAATTGCTAATGGATTACTATATTAATCGAAAGAAGTACTGAATCAAACTTTTAAAAGTGTTGCATTATGGAACGTTCAGCACGTACTTTGCTTTTGAAAAATTGATCCATTTTTATCGTTGTTTTTCTTCTCCGGCCACTATAATATGTTTTACTTTTGGCCAACACCTTTTCTTGCAAGTGTTGTCTATGAATAAGTATCGGGTTTCTGTATATTATTAATCCCTGTTTTAAGGAAAAAAATATTTAATTAGTAACACTCAAGTTTGCTTAAGCACAAAACCAACTAGATCAACGTGCTTCATGGAATTTCCTTTAGAAAAATCCAGACTCGTTCTTAATTTGCCTACAAGAAAGTCCAAACATGTGCCACAAGTAGGTGTAGACCGGCTTCAGTAGGCTTAACCATCAGCAAATACAAACTTGTTTGAACTTGTCCATAAGTAACATAAACCAGCTCAGACTCTGACTTTAAGACATTCAATATAATTCAACCAAGAATCTTTTTCTAATTTTGAGTTATAATAAGTTGTTGGATCATTCTTCTAATTTGAAAGCTAATAACCCAAAAACGTGGCATCAATAAAAAAAATTTAGGTATCTAATTCTCATTCAAACAAACTTTTGGGACAAAATTGCCCTTTAATCCTCCACATAATGGTCAGAGTTATTCAAACATTACTATAGGATGACCTTGCATTATTTTTAAACTTATTGGGTAATATTTTTCTAATTTAAAGTTAAGAATAACAATTGCATCAAGTGAAAATTTTCAAAATTTTTGTAATAAGTAAGGTGAAAACTGTAGCTTATTTTAGGCAACAATTTTTTTAAAGTATGGCAAAAGATAGTAAAACTTTTATCTAAAACAACAGACAACAATTATATTTGCTTACACCTAGGTAATGTTTTTAAAGTCTATAACAACATATTTTTTATTGTGTACAAGGATTCCCTATTATTGGAGAAAATTTTTTTTGAAACATGGTTTGATACTAAATGTGAGCCTTTCAAAAAACCCTTTCAACTATTTCAAAAAGTCTAGAGTCAAAAATAGCAAAAGTGTCACGCTCTAAAAATAGGGATGACCGGCACAGGATGTGAATCACATTATACATCCCGTAAGCCACAAATTCAAGGTTTATTTCCTTTAATTAAATGTACTCAGTTTTACACTAACATTTTAATACTATTGATACTAATCATTATACTAATTATTTCAACATTTTGTAAAAATTTTGACAAAACCTCCTCTATAAATAGAATCTCCCAAAAGTTATGTATCACAAAAATTTTCTTTAAACATTATATCAATCAGGAGCTCGGCTCCTTCCAGCCAGCAGACAAAATGTATAATAAACTAAGAACTCTAATTATAAGTTATGTGGAGCACCTAATCATGTATCTCATGACATAATACATAAATTTCATATTTATATCAATAAGATATATTTACAAAACAAGCCTTCATTCTGTTCCGCAAACATCCATCATTAGTAAGCAAGACGTACAGCGTCAATTATGCTATCTGAGACCAAAAATAAATTTTCAGTGAATAACATCCCAACAATAAATAATTTAACATGAATAAAAAGAAAAGTTTAAAATAACCATGTAGATTAAGGAGACAACAATTTCCATAAAAAAATGTATAAACTTCAAAATAAAATGGCTCTATAAAATTTTGAATAAAATCTTAAACCATTGAACTATCATAGCAAATGGTAATATCACTTGATTTTTTTTAAAAGTCACATAAATGAAATAAATACTTGTAAATAAATTATTAAATAAAAATTAATGAGATATAAAATCCCCAAATAATCAGATTCATAATTATAGGGATTTATCAGAACAATTAACAAACGTGAACACATAATCCACGAGAGTAAATAACCAAACACGGCTTTTGCCATGAAGACAAACGTGGACACACAATCCACGAGGGTAAGTAACCAAACGCAGCCGAAGCCATGAAACAAACGTGGACACCTAGTCCACGAGAGTAATACTAACCAAACGTGGCTTGAAGCCACGAAACAAACGTGAGTACAATGCTCACGAATAACCATCCCTCCGTTCCACGTGCGTTGGCCATCGCACGGGGCTAGCACCTCCTATACACACCCTGCTAACTAGGTGTACCATGGCGTGTCAAGGGCTAACGAAACTGCCGTTAGCAACCAGTGTTCCGTATAAAGTTCCCTTTTTTAAAATCATTTTCAAACATGCGAGAAAATCATCACTCTCAAGATATAGTTCTCGTTCTTAAAATCAAACTCGCATGAATACTTTTAAGCATTAAACCTTACCAGAATAAAACTTCATATCCAATACTCATACTTGCATTTATCGAATAATCAAAAATTTTCAAAGTTGAACTCGCAAAAATCATTCTCTATATCAATCCAATGTTTGATAAAATAAAAATTTCATAATCAAAGTCCAAACTTAATTTAATTGATCAAATGACATTTCAAATTTGATAAATCTAATTTCTTAAAATAAAGCAATGTTAATCAACAAATATCCAATAATCGCATTGTTGTCGTAAGAAGAATTTGCATAAAAATATAATATTTGAATAAAAGAGATTTTAATGAAATATCAGTTGGGACGCTATCTACTTACCTCCAATTTTCTCAAAGCACCAGGTTCTCCTCTTACCACACTAATCGATTTCCTCTCCTTCCAAAATATAGTAGAGTCTTAATAAACTTCTAATTAACATCTCTCTGTGTGTGTGTGTGTGATTATAGATTTAAAGTTTTGGAATCAAAATTTATACTAGAGTTTCTTTATGAACATAGTTAGTTTCCCAAACCCCTCAAAAAGGACTTTGTAACATTCAAATCTCTTATTACACAATTTATCAACACCCATCCACGCTCAAGAATTCACCTAATTACAAGCAAATTTCACAATAAAAATTCTTTAGCAATCTTGAATTTAGTCCATAAATTAATGACTCCCACACTGACATACTTTTCACAAGAATTCATGAAATATCAGGAAATATAAAATCAAGCAAAATTTCTTCTAACAAACATTTTGCCAAGCAACTCTTGTACGTTAATTTTTAAACTCAAACCAAATTTCTTCTCCTTCTATTCCTACTCCTACAACTTTATAATAGAAATATTTAAATCATACTTCAGCTTTCCAAATATGTATTCCTTAAAAGAAAAATCAATCTCAAGCACAAAGAATTCCTAATTCCTATCACCACATTTCATACGATTGAAGAAAAGAAAAGGAAATTTCCATAATTTAACCTACAGTACGCACACACAGCAACAAGAAGAAGGACTGAAGCTTCTCACCTTAGAACCACCGACGGCAGAAATGGGAAAAATCGACAGGAGCTGGGGAAAAGAAAATCATGAAACCATGGCAGCAACCACGAAGCAACACACAGACAGAGGGAAATTAAGGAGGAAGTTTCTTGCCACTCATGGTCTTCGATTGCCGCAAGCAAAATGAAGGAAGCTGTGAGTTTGACAAAACCCCTAATAACAGAGAAGGATGCGGAGGCTGACAGCAGAGTGAGTGACCAAGAACCCGTTACCCGAACCACAGCACTCGCTTCAATCGATTAGTATAGAACATGAAAGTGAGAAGGATGAATCTGCCGCGCTGAACAGGGGAAGAAGAAAGGAACCTCATACACTAAGCCACATCAGTTTGGACGGAAGGAGATGAATAGGCGAATGAACTTGCCATTTCTACGAAATTATTTTGAGACCGACAAGGGAGAATGACGTCCAGCAACACCCAAAAAAAAAACAAGAACGAACAGGGACACAGATGAACAGCAAACGAGCAACAAACAGGGGAAGAACTCACGGCAAGGCTTCACGGCAGCTGCAGACGGATCTCATGCACCTGTCCACACGAGCTGATCCGCTGAGGAGGATAGATGGAGAACGGAGAGTATGAACAAGCTCTCTCTCCAGGTCCGGAGAGTTCGAAAGTGCCGAAGGAGAAGGGAAAAAAATGAGGCGGTGCCTCCGTGTTGACCGAAAGAGAGAATATAAATCTGATGTTTTATGAAATTGCAAAAATTACAAAAAAAAGCCCAAAATTTCTTCTAATAACATAAAAGACACAAATACTTTGGTAATTTTCCTATAATTTTAAAATAATTAAAATTAATTTATTATTAACAAAAATTAAAACTTTTAACCTTCAAGTAAGCTATTAGCATAAATTTTAATAACTCACCCTTTTATTTTTCATAAAACTAATTTAAAGAAAATATAAATCAGGAGATTTATTATTATTATTATTATTATTTTGGTCATTACAAGAAGCCCAAAAAGCAAATACCCAATGACTAACAATTACTTTAAAGTATACATTAACAATTAATTAAATAAATTGCTATACTCTCAATAACAAACATGATAAAAATCTCATTCCATTATAACCAACAATTATATTGGTACTCGTAGTACAAGAGGTTATGAAAGATTAAGTATAAAATATATGGTTTATTAATCCTCCTATATATAGTTGAGTCCAAAAAAAAGTCATTGCATTCTCATTTAATTTATATTTGTTGTTATCTAATAAAAATTAATTACCAAATATAGGACGCCAATAGGTCTCCCAACCTTCTCTAAAGATGCATTCGAATATTTTCACCAATCAAAACCCATTTATTTCAATTAATTATTTGATGGAATTTGTGTCTTCATTTCCAAAATTTATTCTTACCCAATTATACGCTCCTTTTTAAAAGCCACAATATAATATCTATGATTACATTGAACAGTGTCTATGATCGAATAAATCTTTCGAATCTCAAACGTCTCTATAAATTAACACTTGTTCACTGTAATTGTTCAGTAGGTTGATCAACGGGAGGTAAAGGCAAGAACATGGGCTCCTCAGTAAGCCGTGAGCAAAGTAGGATCGATACTAAGCTATACAAATGGTCGAGTGAAGAATTCCACGAGGAATGTGCTCTCATGTACACTTCGACCGGTCGTTTATTAGCACCAAGATCTCGCACTTCTTATTATAGAGTGAACCCCAACAAGTTGATTCTTACGTTCGATAATCACTTGATCCTATCCAATCGTGTCAGAGTAAATATGGAGTTCAAAGCTGTAAGAGATAGCAATGGGCTTTACAAGTTTGGTGCTGTTAAACTCAAAGATTCAGGTGATGTTCTCAGCGAGCGAAGTCTAGGAACAAGCGAATCCAAGGTATTGTTTTTGAAATACGGAGATTACAGAGATTACAGATTCAATCAGTTAGGGTTTTATAGAATAAATGAAAAGAAATATAAAATTGTTTACCACACAGGTATTGCTGCAGATGACTATTTTATGCTTACCATAGCCATTAACTGTGATCCTTCGGAAGGCATGTGAAACTTTCAGGTCCGTATCGTTATTACTCAGGAGAGAAGGTGTTATGTGATACAGATTCTATATCAGTATGGCTCCAGATGATGTTATAGAAATTGCAGAAAAAATTCGCAAAGGATTGAAGCCAAGAGTTGTAAAAACCAAGAGAACAGACAGTGTTGGGGTTCCTGGAGGCCCATTACCAAAAAATGTAGTTGTGAATGTGAGTGAAGAAGAAACTAAACAACAGAAATGAAGAAAGTGCAATCTGATTCATTCATTATACTTTGATGTGAGTACACAACTTGTATTAAAAAAGCAAAATACAAGGACTTAACTGACTAACTATCGGACTTAACTTACTAACTATTGATAACAAAATCTTAACAGAAATCTTTCACACGAATTGGGCTTTGGGCTTAGTAAATCAAGCCCATATACACTAATATCCATCCTAGTATAGAAAATCTTGAAAAAGAATAACTACTGCTGAGTAGAGACAAAATCTTCTGGTCCAATAACACTCAGACGATTTCGTAGATAAAAAGGTGCAACTGGCAATGCTTTTGTAAATATGTCTCCAACTTGTTCAGTTGAGGAACATAGCAGACATTGACAAGACCATTAGTAACCTTTTGTCGAACAAAATGAAGATCCAATTCTATGTGTTTTGACTTGGAGTGAAGAACTGGATTAGCTGCAAGTGATACAGTGCCTGTATTGTCAACCCAGATAACAGTTCCTATTAGTGGAATTAACATTTTAGTGAGTAGAGCTTTTAACCACATAACATCAACAATTGCATCTGCTAAGCTTCGATACTCTGCTTCAGTGGTTCCTCGTGAAACAACTTCTTACTTCTTAGAATATCATGTAATAGGATTGCAACCTAAAAACGTGGAGAAGCCACTTGTGGACCTTCCATCACCACGATCTCCTCCCCAATCTGCATCTGCAAATGCTTGAACAGAAAACTGATCAATTGGCCTTATTAGCAAGCCATGATTAACAGAACCACATAAGTAACGCAAAAGACGTTTGACAGATTCCTACTGTTTTATATGAGGCAGCTGCATACACTGACTAAGTTTATGAACAGAAAAAGCAATCTCAGGTCTAGTATAATAGACATATTGAAATGAACCCACTATACCGCGATAAAGATTTGGGTCACTGAATGGTTTCTCTTTTTCTTTTTATTTTTCTTTCTTGACAGAATTATTTTCATCAGCAAAAGGATCATCAGACAGTTGTAAGCCTGGAATCATAGGTGTGGGAGTTGCATCAGTATAAGTCATGGCAGTTCGCTCAAGCAACTAAAGAATATACTTCTTTTGAGTTAACAGCAAACCATGAGGAAGATACTTAAACTCAATACCAAAAAAGAAAGACAAGTCTCCCAAATCTTTTAGAGAAAACAACTAACTCATCTTTGTAATAAGAATTTGTACTTTTGCTTCATTATCACCGGTTACTATTAAATCATCCAAATATGTAGCAATGTAGGTAATACTACAATCTGTATTTCTGATAAAAAGACAAGAATCTGCCCGTGTATCAACAAAACCTAGAGAAGAAAGAGAATTTTTAAGCTTGTGAAACCAAGCTCTTGGAGCTTTTTTAAGCCCATAAAGGGGCTTGATAAGTTTGCACACCAAACGAGCATCGTCAGATGCTGCTTGAACTTCAAACCCAGGAGATTGTTCCATGTAAATATCTTCACTAAGATCTCCATTGAGAAATGCATTATTGAAGTCCACTTGATGAAGCTTCTACTTATTAGTGATAGCAAGTGTAAGAAGAGCTCTAACAGATGCAAGTCTAACAACCGGATTCAACGTGTCACTATAGTCAGGACCACCCTCTTGTGAAAAACCTTGAGTAACCAATCGAGCTTTGTGTTGAGCTATACTACCATCAGCATGAGTCTTTATTTTAAACAACTACTTGCATCCGACAAGCCTGGAACCAGATGGAAGAGGAACTAACTTCCATGTATTGAAGTCAATTAGTGCATCATATTCCTTTTTAACAGCAGCTTGCCACTTAGGATTAGATAGTGCCTCAGTGATATTACGTGGACAAGAGTCTTTTGGTACTGTAGCTAAAAATACTCGCGGTTTGAATATGCCAGATTTAGCTCTTGTGACCATATGATGCTGATTAGATAATGGCACGACAGAAGGAACAGGAGAAGAAACAAAATCATGACATGTAGCAGAACTTGAATGACGAGAAACAACAGAATTAGAGTCTGATAATGACATATCAACAGGCTAAGAATGTAACTCAGATTCTAGAGAAGGCACCTCAGGATTTGCTGATACAAGAACATTAGGAATCATAGAACATGGTACAAGAGAAGAAGGAGTGGTACCTGATTCATGTCTTGTAGACTTAGAAGCAAACAAACTTTTGCTAGGAAAAATAGCCTCGTTAAATCGAACATGTCTAGTAATGTAAACGTGTTGAGTAGCAATATCCAAGCACTTATAACCCTTATGTTTTGGGCAATAACCCAAAAAATACAAGGTGCAGACCTATATTGAAGCTTATGACTATTCATAGGACGGAGGCATGGAAAACACTCATATCCAAATACTCTTAGAATAGAATAATCTGGATTATGACCATAAAGCTTAAAAATGTACTACTATAGAAATAGGATTTAGTAGCATGTATTTTATAGCAACTAAAAACGAAACGCTATTACAATGAAAGCTGAAATGTATTAGGTGGCATTTCATACTTATCAATTTTTTTATTTACAATTTTTTTTAAATAACAAGAGGTGGTGTTTCTTTTATGAAATGCCGCAACTTGTTGTCAATAAACAATTTCATGGCATTTCAAAATGAAACGCCACCTAATAGTTATGATAATTACAAAAAATAATTTTATTTATTATGATAATTAAAATTATTGTTACTACACTTATTAATACAAATATTATAATAATTCTTAAAATATTATTATTAATTTAGAATATATTATAATATAAATTAAGTAGTTAATTAATAATCATTATTAATATATCACAACAATTTAAAACTAAAAATATAAAATTACAAATATATTTTTCAACATTTATTTCATAGTAGATATAATATTTAAAAAATGATTTATTTAACTAATCTTAGGCAGTGATTTCTTCTTAAGAAAATGCCACCTCTCTCACATATATTAAATTTTTTATTAACATTATTTGTAAAATATATAGTTATTAAATTTTATTTATTGATTATAAAATAATAATAAAATATTTAAATGAGATATGTGAGGTTTTCAAGTGATGGAAACACCACCTTTCTCTTATATATTAAACTCTTTTTCAAGTAATATTATTTTTAAAACACATATATAATAATATTTATCAAATATTAAATATTAAACAATTATTTAAATGAGATAGGTGGCATTTCCAAATAATATAAAACCCACCTCTCTCATATATATTAATTTTTTAATTAATTAATATTATTTTTAAAATATATAGTTATTAAATTTTATTTATTCAATATAAAATAATAAAAAATTATTCAAATGAAAGAGGTAATGTTTTCAGGCGATAGAAATGATACATGTTTCTTATTGATTAAACTTGTTTTAAATTAATATAATTTTTAAATATATATATATATAATAATTTTTTCCAATGATTAAACATTAAAAAAATTATGTAATTGAGAGAGGTGGCATTTCTAAGTAATAGAAATGCCACCACTTTCAGATATATTAAATTTTTTATTAATTAATAATATTATTAAAATATATAGTTATTAAACTTTATTTATTAAATATAAACTAATAAAAAATTATTTAAGTGATAAAGGTCTATCTTATAGATTAAAATCTTGAGTTAATCATTTAAATAATTTATTTAATATTTAATGTTTGATAAACATTATTATATTTGCATTTTAAAAATAATATTAATTTAAAAACAATTTAGTATATAAGAGAGAGGCAGCATTTTCAAATAATAGAAACGCCACCTCTCTCATATATATTAATTTTTTTATTAATTTATTTTATTTTTAAAAATATTGTTATTAAATTTTATTTATTGATTATAAAATTTTAATTATTGATTGTAAAATAATAAAAAATATTTAAATGAGAGACGTGAGTCTTGTAGGTGATGCAAACACTACGTCTCTCTTATATATTAAATTCTTTTTTAAATAATATTATTTTTAAAATACATATATAATAATATTAATTGAATATTAAATATTAAATAAATTATTGAAATGAGATAGGTGGCATTTCTATACACCTCTCTCATATATATTAATTTTTTAATTCATTTATATTATTTTTAAAATATATATTTATTAAATATAAAATAATAAAAAAATTGTTTAAATAGAAGAGGTAATGTTTTTAGGTGATGGAAATTATACCTATTTTTTATTGATTAAATTTGTTTTAAATTAATATAATTTATATATATATATATATATAATAATAATAATTTTTTTCAATCATTAAACATTAAAAAAATTATGTAATTGAGAGAGGTGGCATTTTTAAGTAATAGAAACGCCACTTCTCTCATATATATTAAATTTTTATTAATTAATAATATTAATAAAATATATATTTATTAAAATTTATTTATTAAATATAAAATAATAAAAAAATTATTTAAGTCATAAAGGTTTGTCTTTTAGATTAAAATTTTTTGAGTTAATATTTTTTGAAATATATAATTATTAAATTTTTTATTTAATATTAAATATTAAAAAAATTGTTTAAATAAGAGAGGTGCCGTTTCTAGGTGATGGAAATGCCACTTCTCTCTTCAAAATTATTTTTTTATTAGTTAATTCAATTTTTTTAAAAAATTGTAGAGCGGTGGGATTTCTTTTATGAAGAAACGCCACCGTTGTGGTTTTTAATTATTTTTAAAAATTAAAGATAGTTTTTAACTCTTGTTGAAACTTTTAAATCCTAATTTTTTTCATCTTAGTCATTCTCTCCGTCCAGTCGTTTGGTCTTCTCTCTTGCAATCTACAAATTATCTATTTTCTAATAGCTGAAGGTTCTTTTGTCATCTTCTCTTGCTAAGGTTGCTTCTACATTTATATCAATAACATGTTTATTTTTTTCATTTTTATTACCTCTTATTTACCTATCCACACACACACATATGGGTCTTTATGATTTGTAGTTGTTTATTTTCAATTAATAATTTTTCTTTCCACTATTGAAGAGTTGTTCTTTTAATTTGCTATTAGACATATCTGTTGGTGAAATAATTCTCTGAGTATAAAGCTTTATTTAGATTTGAAAAATAGATAGTGAGATTTTTAATCTTTTTGCTTTCAATAATAAATGGTTTGATTTTGTCTAGTTTTGAATTTTTAAGAAGGTAATGATGATAATTTCTGTTAATCATGGAGAAAAAAACTTGTTAAATATTAGTCATAATTTTTGTTCAATTTTATTATTTATTTATTTTTGTTGTAAGTATTGTTTTTGACAACTATATTACAAAGTTGATAAACCTTATTATATCTCTTAACTAATATTTAATTTATTTATTTTTCTTCATCTTTGATTTTTTATGACATTGCTAAATTTATCGTAGTTTTGTATAATTTAAAATTAATTATTTATCTTTGTTAATTATATGAATAAAATTTATTATATAAATTTATTGTGTTTTTACTAAGAAAATTACGTATATGAATTGATAGATATATAAAAACTTATATATATATATATATATATATTAAAAAGTGGTAATTTTTTAAATTTTTTTAAAATAAAAGGAGATAGGTGGCATTTTTTATGTAAGAAACGTACCTATCTCCTTTTATTTTTTAAAAATTAAGTAGAGAGGTGGCGTTTCCAGTAGGAAATGCCACTTTTCTACCTTTTTACTTTTTAAAAGTAAGTAAAGAGGTGGTGTTTTATTGAAAAAACACCACCTAAGATTTAAAATATCATTGAATATTATAGTATTTTATAAACGCTACGAAATTAAAATTTTAAATGTCACTAAAGCTAATTTCTATAGTAGTAATGGTGAATCACCTTGAAAAGAAGACGTGGGTAGTCTATTTATAAGAAAAACAGTAGTGGTGAAGGCATCTGACCAGTAATAAAGAGGCAAGGAAGATTGAGCAAGTATAGTAAGGCCTACTTCAACTATTTGTCTGTGTTTTCTCTCAATCAAACCATTCTGTTTTGATGTGTATGAACAAATAAGCCTATGAGTAATACCAACAGCAGCTAAAAAAAGGCTTAAAAGCCATAAATTCCCCACCATTATCAGTCTGCAACATTTTAATCTTAATGTTTAAATGATTTTCAATTTCAGTTTTGAAATTTTTGAAAACCGTTGACACATCACATTTCTTTTGAAGTGGAAAAATCCAGGAAAGTGACTGAAAGCATCAATAAATGATATATAATATTTGAACCCATTTGACAATTAAGGAGATGGGCCCCATAAATCTACCTCAATAAGTTTTAATGGGCCAGTATATATAGTAGAGGACGTATGAAATGGAAGCTTGTCACTCTTTCCAAACTGACATGCCTGACAGACTTTAGACAACTTTTGCAGAAACTGACATTTTGTTTAACTTGAACTCATGTTGTACTACATCAATTGATGGATGTCCGAGACAAAAATGCCAAAGCAATACAACATTATCATGTAAAGAAACATAAAAACACTGATCAAAATAAGATTGTAATGCTACATTTTGATTAACATCAGATCCTTCACGCATTGATTCAGATAGTTTGTGCATTCCAACTACCTCATGCCCATGAGTCATCAATTTTCTTGTCTGCATGTCCTTAATAAAACAAGCATGAGGCCAAAACTCTACAAAAACTCCATTATCCTTAGAAGCTTGAGAGACAAACAATAAATTTTCAACTATAGAAGGCACATGTAGAATTCGAGGCAAAACCAACACAGAGTCAGAAGTAGGAATATAAGATTTACCAACAGCGGAAACTTGTAACAAATTACCATTTACTACTGCAACTGGTCCAGCTTTCTGAGCTGAATTAATTTCTTGTATCTTGACAGCGTCCTTTACAATATGCTGAGTTGCACCTGAATCAGGATACCAGGCATTGTTAGCAACTGTGTGAGGTGTAGCTACAAGCACTTGAGCATTTGAATTTACATGATTAGTCACAGGGATAGAAGAACCAGTATTGGAGTGATTAGTCCCAACATCAAGAATCATATATTCACTAGAATCAGGATAATAAGGAGTGCAATAAACTTCAGATGGAGGTATATCATTGCAAACAAAATCATCAGACATAAGATGAGCTTGAGGCAAAGAAGAGGATGCCCCATGAGGGAAAAAATTATAATCAAACCTGTAGTAACAACGACCTGTAGTATGACCAATCTTGAAGCATACCTAACACACGAATCCTCAAAAACATATATCGTCCACAACCACCACCATTACCAGCAACAAAAGGAGGTCTAGATGGAGTACCATTACCAGAACCAGCAGAAACAAACTGACCATGATTTGGTGAAGATTGTACAGGCTGTTGGATAGTGCAAGCATAAACTAGAATATCAGTCATAAGTAACATGGGAGTCCATGGAATAGAAGCAGCAAGATGCACATGTGAGGCATGTTGAAGGTAAGTTTTCTGCCTTGCTTCAGAGTCAAGAAGCATAGTGTTAATAGTGCTGATATCAAATTGATTTTTAGCAGCATTAATCACTGCAATAACAGGCTCATATTCAAGGGTTAAGCCATTCAACATATAGGAAATTTGAGAAGAAACAGGAACTTGATAACAAAGAATGGCCAAATTATCACAAATCGCTTTTATATTAACCAAATATTCCTTCATTGTAATATCACCCTTCCTCTGATTACTTAGCAGATTCTGATAATGAAGCACCTTAGATTCAGACTTAGCAGAATAAAGATCACATAATCGACTCCAAATTTGAGCAGAAGTATCAAATCCTACCAAATCAGGAAGTATAGAACGACTGACCGTTGAGAGTAACTAGGAAGCTAGTGCTATGCCATTTTGTTCATACACTTCATATGCAGGGTTCGAAACTATCTGACCATCAGCATTACGAATCGTAGTCGGTGGAATTGGAGACGATGTTGTTTTACCATTAGCGAAACTTGCTGTTTTTCCAGATGAGAAAATTAGTGTCATCAAGGATGACATTAATCTTCTTGTTGGAGAAGGACTTCTGAGACAAAGTAGGTGCAAGAACTGGAATTTGAGCCATCGAAGAAGAAAGAATAATAAAAAAAAAAAAAAAAACAGAGCAAAATTAGAAAACAAGAACGAAAACAATTGATTTTGGAGTCACCAGGCTGGTAGCTCTGATACCATGTGAGTGAAGAAGAAACTAAACAACAGAAATGAAGAAAGTGCAATCTGACTTATTCATTATACTTTGATCTAAGTACACAACTTGTATTTAAAGACCAAAATACAAGGACTTAACTGACTAACTATTGATAACAGAGTCTTAACAGAAATCTTTCACACGAATTGGGCTTTGGGCTTACTAAATCAAGCCCATATAGACTAATAGTGAATGAAGGGCCAATTATCGGCAATAACATTGGCAATATCAAGAACACATATAAGTACTATTACGGGGATCGGCAATAGAAGAACAGTTTACATCGTTAGATTTTCCCCGACTTTCACACTAAATAAGGAAATATGTATTATATATGTTTGAGTGTCTGTATCTGGCCGTTATTTACTCTTTTTCATTGCAGTTATATGTATGTGGCTTTGGCTTGTACCATTAATTACTACAGATTAAGAATAAATCCATTACAAATGATCTTGCGACTGATTATATTCTATTCCATGCATCACAAATAGAGGCGTTACAAAATTTGAAGTGATGACACATTTGCAAAAAAAAAAAAAAAACATTACAAAGAAATTCGTCTCATAGTTTTAGGGCATTTATTGTTATATACAGATTGTTGACTTTTGATAAATGTGTCAAATTAACGTTTTAACGTTTTCCAATTTCATCCTCATGCTTCTACATAAAGTTTGAAGGGAATTTGTTTCCAGGTAAAACCATTCCAAAGTCAACGTTATGAGCATGAGTATGAGGGACCCACTTATCTTGTCGGGTTTATTGATTTGGGACTAGTAAAATTAACAATAAACTTTTAAAAATTGAATCAGCACTGAATCTGTAAGGATAATAATTCATGGTTCATTAGTTGAACTATGATCGAACTGGTGGTTAATAATATATTTTAAATTTAAATTTTATATATTAAAATAATACAGTGTTAAATATAAACATGTACATATATAGGACGATATTTACAAACTTTGTAAAGCCAAATTGAAAATAAAATTTAATACATTTTATTTTAAAAATAGATAAATAAATTAAAATGAAAATTATTATTTGCTCACATATAAAGAAAACTTTTATTAAGATTAAAATCATTATCAAAGATCAATTAAAAAAGAAATTTATATTGAAGATAACAATTAAAATGTTTTATGTCCTTAAAATATTTTGATCAAGAAAATATAGATAAATAATATGAAGTACAAATCTAAAATATATGTTTTGTATAATTAATAAAAAAGTAATGGAGATTAATAAAAAAAATATCACCAAAGTTGAGAGAAAAATAGAAAAAGGAACAAACACTGAGCTAAGAGAAGAACAAACAGTAAGCCACACAAAAGCCCCACATCGCTTGGAACGAAAGAGAAGCGCTGGGGTTCACTATAAATGGGAGCAACTAGTTATAGAATGAAAAGCACGGATAGATTTTGGACTATCAAGATTTTGATTTGGATAAACTTAAAATATTATTATATATTTTTATTTTATCTTTATTAAAATGCTGACCCATGATGCTAGATAGTATATTTGGATAATTAATATATAGTAGTTATAAAATTTTTAATATTAAATTGGACCTTCCAAATTAAATTTAGACCATATTAAAATAAAAAAATTTATTAAAATTACTTCATACTCCCTTCATTCAAAAATATAAAATTTTTTTTTGAGGAGTTAGATATTAAAAAGTGTAAGGCATTTATAGTCTATAATTATTACTTTTTTTTAAAAGTGTCCCTATTGATAATAACTTTGTATTTATTGTAGGGTGTTTGATAAAGATAAATATAAAAAAATAAAGTTAGTTTGAAAATAAGTGACAACTTTATTGAAGTGAAAATGCCTTATATTTTTTGAATAGAGGGAGTAATTTTTATAATTTTTTATTTTAATAAATATAAAATAAAATGATACTTCAAATCTGAACCATTTAGATCACAATTTGAATAGTCCACATCTTACCACACAGATGAGCATCGAAGTCAGGTCTGATAATAGCTATTACCATGGGTCAGCGTTCTTGCACGTGGAGCTCAAGTTAATTTTTAAGGTATGGTTCTCAAACTGGAACCAGTATTGTGTTTTTTGGTTATGTCAACGTTTTGTCTAGTATCCTGTTTTGAGGTTGTACCGAACCATATTCATGACCAAATCTCGTTTTAACTAGTTGAAACGGCTTGGTTTTGGTCTAGTTTTTAAAACCTTGCTATAAATGGAAGCAACATATGAAAGAATGAAGGACGCAATGATAGCTATAAGTTAAAATGGGTCAGTGTTCTTGTGTGTGGGGCCCGAGTTAACTCTTAAGGTCACGTTCTTAAAATGGAACATGTAACATTTTAACAGGTTATGTTGATTGTTGAATGGTTTGTCTAGTGTCCAGTTTTGACGTTAGTGTACCAGTACAACTGGTTGACTCAGCTGATTCAATTCGATTTTTAAAACATTGAGTAACAATGCACCGTTGTTCAAGAGTTGATGTCTTTAATAGCGCATTCTCCTGCATGTTGGTCCAAACCTTCCATAGGTAGTCCTCTCCATGTTTTCGGCTTCTTAATAAAAGTATCAATGTTACAATAACAAAAATTTAAAAGAGATAGTTCATCCCAAAGCTAGCTTTTTAAGAGAGAGAGTCATCAGAACTTATAAAATTCATTTCATTTTTTAGGCTCTCCAACATTGGACACATGACTGTCAATGGCTCAATGGATTGCTATTCTACTTGTTTTACATTTTTTAAATTAATCTATAAAAAGTTGGTTAATGTTACTGTTTTTTCAAGATGTTTATTTTCTTCAACTCTGATATCAAAATTAAGTTGTACTCCTTAAAAGGAGATGGGCAAAAACTAAAAATACAAGACCATATTTTTTTTTCCAAATATACATAACAATATATAATAAAATAAAGAGGAAATAACATTGTTTGCATGCCATTAACAATGCAACTAGCTCATTTCTTAAATCATGATGAATATTAATATATAATATTTATAAGAAACTATCTCATTCAAAAGTCATAAACAGTGGAAATCTTCTTAGACTTCGTATAAAGAACAAAACAGTGCCAACAAGTAATTTTAATGAAGGCCACACTACTAGAAAAAATCAGATTTGTGAGGAAATTTAGCGAGGACTTATATATTCCTCTCTAAATGGTTGTATTAGTGAAGAATTTTGTAAGGAAATTTAATTTCATCTCCAAGAAATTATTTAGAGAGGAAATTTAGCGATGAATAATATGTTCCACTCTAATGTGCTTAATTAGCAAGGAATATTGTAGCACTATCTAAAAGTTTAAATTGCGAGGAAATTAGCAAGGAAATAAGGTCCTATCTAATTAGCAAGGAATTGGTGAGGAATTATTATTCCTCTCTAAATAGTTAATAGGAAAATTAAAAAATAATAATAATTAGAAGGGTTCTAATTTTGTATTTACTCTTTTAAAAATGTACCTATTTTACCAAACTATTATTTTATACTATATTAATATATATTGTACTCAGCACTCATTTCTTTGTGTGTGCCTCACTAGGTGAAACCCTCACCCCTTTTGTTCTAGCATCATTTTCTTTTGGCCTCATTTTCAAATAATATAGAGCAAGAGCATGAGAGAGAGCAGAAACCCTTACCCCTTTTGTTTGATCTCCATCGTCTTCCATCGTCTTCAACATTGCTGACGTGGTTGTGAGTAAGCATGTCTTCTGCCACCGTTGAGAGGTCCAGAGCGTGATTCCTCCCTCTCCCTTGCTTCTTGCTGTCAATCATTTGCGTTGCTAGTTGCTGTTTGGCTAATTCATCCTTTACTGTCATTGTTGGAGCTGCTGTCGCTGCTAGAGTCACCATCATTTTCTGCTGTAAGGAGTCTCATCGAGGTTAAGGATTCCTTCCATTTCTGTGTTGCTGTCGATTTGTGCCCTCTCTGTCTCTATTTCGTGGTAATGCTCATATATAGTTATGGAAGCTTGATCCTCTTCCATCATCCCTCCTTATTCCTTAGGTGAGTGAATCTCAACCCTCCCCTCTCTTTGGTTTGATTCTGTGCACATATGTAATGGTGAATGAGGTTAACAATTTTCATTCCTCTCCTTTCTAGGCTACCGTAGGTCTGTGGAAAAAAAATTTAGTAAATTAAACTGACTCTATTTGGTAAGGTAGTTCAATTATTATTGATGCTATTGATGAAGTTGGATAGGAGTTTTATTTATTCTTTGGGTTTAACATTGGGTTGTATGGAAATACACACACACAATAATAATAATAATAATTAGGAAGTATGATGAATTCAAGTATTGCTGTTGGGAGCTGTGGAATGTGATTTGAAGAGAAGGGTTTAGAATTTATATTAAATATTTATATCTACAAGAGGTTCGAGGAAGTACCCATTAGAAAGGGTCGAGTTTGGTTATGAATTTTTTAAAATTTTATTAACTGTTATAAAGATATAGTTTGGTTTGGGTGTTAATTATTTATGGATTTAACCTGAGTTTTGTGAAAAGTTTTGGTTATGAAATTATTGTGAAGACGCTTTCTAAAATATTTTTTTTATATTTAATATAAGTCATAAAGAGTTATTAATTAAAATTTGTGAATGCCTTAGCTTGTTACTTAGAAACTCCTTTACAAACTCCTTGTTATTATTATTATTATTATTTTTGTAATGTAGAGGAATGATGGGCGATAGAAGTTGGATGTACAATAGACAAGATCAGAGCAGAAAGGGGTTTACTGGAGAATTCATAGGTGGCATAGATGAGTTTATAGAGTTTGCCATAACTCAAAAAGACTTTGTATCTAATGGCATGATACGATGTCCTTGCTCAAGATGTGATAATATAAAGTTTCTTGATGTAGATCTTGTCAAAACTCACCTCTATAGGCATGGTTTTATGCCCGATTACTACCAATGGGTTTCTCATGGAGAACCCTTTGTTGCAATGGCTAGAGAAGAATGTAATATCAATTTAAGGTCTCAATTAAGGGGTGATAGTATAATAATTTTCAATGAATGTTGCAATATGGTTTTCAAAGCTGCTGGTCCTAATTTTAATCTAAATTTATTTGATGCGAATGGGACCTTTAGTGGAAATTAAATGTTTGAAGTTAAGGAAGAATTTCCTAATTGTGAAGCTGAGAAGTTTTATAAAATGTTAAAGACTGTAGAGGAGCCACTTTTTAATGGGTGTAAAACACATTCTACATTATTTGTGGTGACAAGATTGCTAAATATTAAGTCTAAATTTAATATGAGTCAGAGTTGCTTTAATCGTGTTTTACAATTAATCAAAGAATAGTTACCAAAGGATGAAAAGTTGCCTAATGACTTGTACAAGACAAAACAATTAGTTGGTAAGCTTGGGTTAGGATATGAGAAGATACATGTATGTGTAAATGGTTGTATTCTTTATTGGAAAGAACATAAAGATAAAACCACTTGTCCCAAATGTGGTCATCCTCATTATAAGCCCAGGAAGAAAGGTGGTCGACGAAAGCATAACATACCTTATAAGATTTTAAGATACATGCCTCTTACCCCAAAGCTATAAAGATTGTACATGTCAGCAAAGACAGTTGAACACATGACATGGCGTCAAGAGTTAGGGGTAATGAGCCATCCTTGTGATAGTGAAGCGTGGAAGCATTTTGACTAAAGCCATCCTTCTTTTGATGTAGAACCTCATAATGTTCGATTGGCCCTTGCATCTGATGGCTTTAGTCCTTATGGGCAAATGTCACATAATTATTTTTGTTGGCTAGTAATTGTCACACCGTACAACCTTCCGCTAGGAATGTGCATGAGCAGCCCTTATATGTTTCTAACTCTTATCATTCCTAGTCCAAAGAGCCTTGGCCAAAATATAGACTTGTATTTGCAACCTCTTATAGATGAGTTGAAAACATTATGGGAGATTGGTGTAGAAACATATGATTCTTTTAGACATCAAAACTTATAAATGCGAGCTGCTCTTATGTGGACTATAAATGACTTCCCTGGTTACATTATGTTATTTGGATGGAGCACACATGGTGTTTTATCTTGCCCCATATGTAGGGACCAAAGTAAAGCATTTTATTTGAAAGAAGGGAGGAAGCCATCTTTCTTTGATTCTCATCGCCAATTTTTACCAAATGATCATGCTTTTTGCAAAGATAAGAAGTTTTTCAAAAAAGGCCAAGCTGAGAAGTCTTCTCCTTCAAAGAGGTTATCTATTGAAAAAGTATGGGATAATGTGCATCATTTACCCTCTATTATGGAAAAAATTGGGACAAATAAGCTACCTGGTTTTGGCAATGAGCATAATTAGACCAAATGAAGTATATTTTGGGAGTTGCCTTATTAGTGCACAAATCTCATATGCCATATGCACATTGAAAAAAATATGTTTGACAATATATTTAACACTATTATGGATTATAAGGGTAAAACAAAAGACAATGTAAATGCAAGGAAGGATCTTTCTATATATTGTAACCGTCCAAATTATAAGTTGATTGAAAAAAGTGATGGCAGCACCAGTAAGCCAAGAGCACCTTATACTTTAGGAAAGGAACAAAAAAATTTGGTGTGTGTATGGATTACAAATTTAAGGCTCTCTGATAGGTATGCCTCAAATTTATCTAAGTGTGTTGACATCCAAGCTCTTCAAATATCTAAGATGAAAAGTCATGATTGTCATGTTTTCATGGAGAAGCTGCTACCAATTGCATTAAGAGACTTGATTCTTGAGCCAGTTTGGAATGTCTTAACTGAAGTCAGCATATTTTTTTAGAGATTTATGTTCAAATGTGTTGCGAGTAGATGAAATGTAAAAACTAATGAATAATATTGTCGTGACACTTTGCAAATTGGAGAAAATATTCCCCCTAAATTCTTTAATTCTATGAAACATTTACCAATCCATCTACCATATGAGGCTAAAGTTGGTGGCCCAATGCAATATTGGTGGATGTATCCATTTGAGAGGTTTGTTGTTCAAATTCTATATAAAATATTATATAAATGAGTAATTAGGTGTTGCTTCATGATAAATAACTTGTAAAATATATTTTTTACAGGACCTTACATGACTTGAAAAAAATGGTTAAGAATCTTCTCGAGTTGAGGGATCTATTTGTGAAGCATATTTGATGCAAGAAGTTTCAAATTTCTATTTGAAAAAAATGGTTATTTTCTTCCTCACTTTGAAACAAAGTTAAATAGAGTGGGTAAAAATTATGATGGTGGTGAGGTTGATGCACCAGATGGATGCCTCTCATTATTTACTCATCCAGGTTGTGCTAGTGGAAGAATGCGTAAGAGATTTTTAAATTATGAAGAATTCAATGCAGCTACACTATATGTGCTTTTGAATTGTGCTGAAATTGAGCCCTTTTTAGAGTAAGAACAAAAATAGCTCTTAATTATTACATTTAATTAAATTTTTGCTATATTTAACTGACACCTCTACTTTAAAATGTAGGATTTTTTAAAGAGGAATTGATGGTAGAAAACCTCAATATAACCAAGAATGAGATTGAGAGCAAGACAAATGAAAAGTTTGCATCTTGGTTAAAAGAATGTTAGTTTCAAACTCAACTGCTCTAAGCACTAAGATTTTATTTATTATATCTTATATAAATTATTTGTTGATCTTGTTAACTTTCTATAGGTATTCAATCCAAAAAATTGTAATAACTCAGGAATTTTAAGTTAAAAAAATTTAAAATATATAATAATATGTTTTAAATGTATTTGTATTAAAAAAAATTACCAATAAGGAATGTTGGTCTAGTAAGAGTGCAATGACTTTAAATTTTAAATTAAATGAATTCTCTCCTAATTAATATTTAATTTAATTATTTTTAATTTATGACAAATGAGAATATAGAGGCTTGGTTGAATTTATGTATAAAAATTCATAGTTTAACTCTTCTTCAAGTCAAATATGTTAGTTTTATTTCCATATGGAAAAGTGCCCTTCTCTATTAGTATGAAAACATTATAATAATAATAATAAAATAATAAAATTTGATGGGGGTAAGTTTCTGTAATTTTTGCCAAAAACTTTATATTTCATTTTTCTCCCCTTCTTTTTCATTCGACTGACTTCAGAGAGCTCAGATGGAGAAGGTTCATGATTTTTCTTCACTGTTCGTCTCCTCTTTCCTATCGCACTTTCAGCCTCCCATCGCCATCAGTTCGTCCGTCGTTCTCCTCTCTATTCACTTTCGTCGGCCACAGTGGGTTGAGTTATTGGACTCTCTAATCTTCCTCCTCTGTTCGCGTTGCTCTTCCCTCTACTCTCCATCACCGACTGTTCTTTCTTTTCCTCTATCAGAATCATGTAGCATCCTTTACTTTGTGTTTTGGGAGCTGGTTCATGGGTGTAATAGGTTCGATCTATTAGTCTTTTTAATTTTCCCTGTGACGTAGCTCTTCTTTTTCCTTGTTCGAGTGTCGCCGTCGAGTATGTGTAGTTACGGGAAGCATCGAATCTTTATTTCTTCTTTGTTGCTCTGTCGAGCGTGACGACACTAGAGTACCAGCCAGAATCAGCATCGAAGATTCATTCTCATCTCCTTGGCGATGTCGTCTGTGTTCCTTCGCATGTGTAGCTGCTCAAGTGGGTCCAGATTTTTCTCTCCTCTGTTCTTCATCTTGATTTACTCCTTGTTTGTGCTGTTGATAGTCTGAGGTAATGAACTTTGATCCTTTACTTCCCTATTGCTGAATTGCTGAATACTTGTGTTGTGGGTTAAAATATTGAAATTTTTCTTCCTCCCTTTACTGCCATGAGTAATATAGGGGATGAGGATGTAATATTTTTGGAGTTAAAGATGGATTTATCCATTGTAGGCATGGAACTTTGGAAGCTTGATTTGGTTGGTTTTCTTTGAGTTGTGATAATCGTAATAAAAAAAAGAAAGAGTAATCTATTAGTTTATTTGCTGTCAGCAGATACCGTTCAGAGTTAGATAGTAGGATGGTTTAATTAATGCAACATTTTGATTAAAGCATTTAGGTACTAATAAGATAGATAAACTTCAATTAATAAGGTTGCTCTTGCCACATCATGTTTAACCAAGTTTCTTTTAATGGAGCTTTTGTAACTAGATAAGAAGATTTTTACCCTCCGAAAATTGTAAAAAAAAAATTCTCTATATTGACAGAGCTTATCTTTGATAGGTAATTTTACTTGATTGATTTGGTTACCTTAAGAAGAAGAATTCAAAGTTGGTTTTCTTTGAACTTAAACTTGATTTTGATGGATGTTGAGTTAAAAAAATGATAAATTCAGATATTAGTGTTGGAAATTATTGAGTAAAGTTTGAGAATTAGGAAGTTTTAGTGAATGGCCTAGAGAGGTTGTACGCTATATGCTTGACAAAAAGCCTAAGAGGAGATTGTAATTTAGTAAAGTGATTAGTTAAAGTTGAAAATTATGAGGAAAGTTTTATGTGTAAACTATGGTCCTAGAACTCTAAAGTTGTTATTCTTATACGTTGGTTGAGTTGATTTTTGAAAGGTATTTTGTTTGATTCAAGTATAGGCTATTAAAAAAAATGTTTTTATCTTATTATAGGGTGTTGGGAAGAACTTGGTAAAGGTTGAAAAGGAGTGACTTTTTGAATTTTGAAATTTGACAGGTAAGTGGATAGCATCCCAACTGATATTTCATTAAAATCTCTTTTATTCAAATATTACATTTTTCATGCAAATTCTTTTTACGACAACAATGTGATTATGAGATATTTTATTGATTAAATTACTTTATTTCGTGAAATTACTTTACCAGAATTGATCATTTTAGTCAATCAGTAAATACAAGTTTGAATTCTAATTATGGGATTTTATTTTGGAAATCATTCAATTGTTACAGAAAAATGATTCATGCGAGTTCGATATTGAAAAGGAAAAATTTGATTGAATAATGATCAATTCTTCGCATGTTTGAAAGTGAATTTATGGACTTTATATAGAACAATGGTTGTTAACGATAGTTCCGTTAGCCCTTGGCGCGCCATGGTACACTTAGCTAGGAAGGTGTTTATAGGAGGTGCTAGCCCCGTGCGATGGCCAACGCACGTGGAACGGAGGGATGGTTATTTGTGAGCATAGTACTCATGTTTGTTTCCTGGCTCTGGCCGCGTTTGGTTTGTATTACCCTCGTGGACTGTGTCCACATTTGTTTCGTGGCTTCAGCTGTGTTTGGTTACTTACCTTCGTGGACTGTCCACGTTTGTATTCATGACATAAGTCGCGTTCGGTTATTTACCATCGTGGACTGTGTGTCCACGTTTGTTTATTGTTCTGATAAGTCCCTAAAATTGTGAATTTAATTATTTGGTGATTTTAAATTTAATTGGTTTTTATTTAGTAAATTTTTACAAACATTTATTTCATTTATGTGCTTTCTTCAAATCAAGTGTTAATAACATTTGTTATGATAGTGCAATAGTTCAAGATTTTATTCAAAATTTTATAGAGCTATTTTATTTTGAAGATTGTTAAATTTTTATGGAGATTGTTGTCTATTTAAACTACATAATTATTTCAAACTTTTCTTTTTTTATTCATGTTTAATTGTTTATTGTTGGGACGTTATTCACTGAAAAAAGTATTTTTGGTCTCAGATACCATAGCTGGTTTTGTACTGATTGCTGATCTCTGATGGGCTCATTGCCGAATTGACTAGAGGATTAGTTTTGATAATATCATCTTATTCATGTAAAATTCAAAAACCTATGTAGTATCTTTTGAAAGTCCAATTTAGAGTGCTTCACATTAACTATAGTTAGGGTCTGATTTCTTTTTTTTTGATGTGTTAATTATTTGTTGCTAAGGAACAAAGTTCTATATTGTTGGATATATGTTGTAAACTTTTTATTGTAGAGATTTTGAAAGATCCTATGTTTAGGGGAGGTGCTATAGAAATTTTTATAAAAAGTTTGATATTTTGAATTATGTGAAAAGTAAAATTTGATACATTAATTTAGGACTTTTCTTAATTAAAGTTTTAGGGTTGTGAATTTGTGCATATATCTTATGTTAGTCATGTTAACATTTTAGAGCATGACAGAAATGGTGTTATTGATAGTCGAGTAAAGTACTTAGCTTCTGGTCCTTTTCAAGAAGTGTGAACATGGCCTCAATACATTGTCAATGGTTATAGGTTCCATACAATTTCACATGGCTCAAATAAAATGAGAATGAATAGTGGTGTCTGTATTAAAGGAATGTATTATGGTGATTCTGAGAATGATTACTATGGATTGTTAAATGATATAATAGAATTAGAATATCATAACCCAAGCCTTAAAACCACAACACTTGTGTTGTTTAAATGTGATTGGTTTGATCCTACTATCAATAAAGGATGGAAGGTGCATAATCAATTTGGTCTTGTTGATATTAACTACAAGAGAAGGTTTTCCAAGTATGAACCCTTTATATTGGCTGAACAATCTCAACAAGTCTATTTTACTGAATATGCTAGTAGAAAAAAGGATAGAGCTGATTGAAGGGTTGTGTATAAAATAAAAGCTCGAAGTATGATAGATTCACCAGATTTGGCTTATCAAGATGATGAAGTGTCAAACATAATTAAACCGGATGTAAATGATGGACTTGATTTGATAGTAGAAGGTGGAGGAATTGAAAAGGAACTTGTAGATCAAGAGGACATTGACTGTGAAATATTTGATATAGACAATCAAGAAACTGTTGATTCTCAAGACACTGAGGAATCTGAATTTGAGTCTGAAGAGGAAGATAGTGAAGAGGAGAACAATGAAGTTGCTCAGTATGATAGTAAGGATGAAGATGATGATGGAGAATCAAGTTGATTAACTACCTAGAATTGGGTGATGGTGAGGGACATAATTCATGATTTATTGATTTTTAATTGATAGATGACATGGTTAAGTTTGGATCTCGTATCAGTTTCATTGATTTTGATGCTCAAGTTTTTAATTACACAAATATATTGGCGGCATGATTATAACTAATTTGAGACATGTAAGATAAAGAACTAACTTAATGTTTAGAATTTAGAATTAGTAATTAGTACATTTGCACATCTTAATTATTCAATCTAGACATGTACGTCATAATTATAAAATTCCTCTTTGGTAGTTCCTATAACATGGTGGTTTTCATTATATTCATGTCAAATTAAAAAAAAGGTGCAAGGTTGCCCTATTATATATCCTTGTTCTGAATTTTCTAAGTGAACAGATTGAGTGGTAGTAGCGTCTGGTTCAACGATTGAGCTTAAAATGTTTGCCCTTAAGCATGCTCTAGTAAGCTTATTTCCCTATCTGATCCAGTATATGTAATTAGCACATTACCTATATCCATCTTCATGTTTTATCATTATATTGACTTCACATTTTATTGCTATAATTGGTCTTTGTTGCTTGTGGTTATGCCTACATTTCATTTATACCTACTATTTATCATGATTTGCTCCATAGAATAGACTGACTAGATGACTATATCTTTAATTTGTTTCAAGGAGTTACTGCTATAATATTCTGTGCTGCTATCAGCAAGTAGGCTGACCTTCCATTTGATTACTTATTTCATATGAACTGCTTAGTTTGTTGTTTTAAATTTGATGGTTCCCAAAGCAAGATTGTAAAATTTAGTAGAAGTCTCTTTATAGTCCCCTTGACTAGAACCCTACTTACAATAAAGTAGTGTTAAAGACGTTTGTAGTATAGTTGAATGATAAGCTGGTACTAGTCTGGCAGCTGTGAATATTAACATTAATAAGATTATTTGTACCAGGTTAAGTAATGAGCAGGCTGATAGTCTACCTATCCTTTCAATCTTACTGGCAATTGTTAGTTTGTGTAAAGCTGAAGTGTTAACCTCACACTTGCTTTACACAAACTCCTATAATGACTAGATATGCAGTTCGTACTTGCTTTTATGCAACTAGCTTCCATTTTCATATTATTTTCATTCTGCATTCTACATATGATTTCTTGCTAACGACTTGTGAGACATCCTTAATTATTCAAACCTTAGATCTAAAATAAAAATAATTCCTATGGGTAGCTACCCCCGCATCATGGACAGCAGTAATAGCACTTTGGAGCTGTGAGTGTGCTTTATACTGCTATCTTTATTTGTTTTTATTTAAACATTGTGATAACTTCTTAGATTTTTTGAAATGTCATTCTATGAAATTTTCAGTCAAGCTTTTGCCTTCGCTTAGCTTAACAGCAGTGTAATTTGATGAAATGTCTACCTTCAGTTTGTTCTTACATTTGTCTATTGGATCATTATATATTGATGTTAGGATTTTTTAGGTTTAGTCCAGTCAACTTGTTTTGGAGCACTCGTTATGACGAAGCAATGACTTTGTTTTTGGTATGCCTCAAGGAATTTGCAGAGCTTGCCAATTCTAAGGATCAGGAGAATAACATTCCACCTGAAAAGTGTTTCAAATTGCCTTATAAATAAGTTCTATCATATGCATTAGTGGCAATGGATATAATATCAACATAAGATCTTGAATGTGTATTAAGATATTAAAATTATATATAAATAAAAAGATATCATGTATCTTGAGTGGGGCATTTGCTATGATAATTATGTATTTTTCTATGAGTACAATTTTAAAATATATTGCTTTAATTATGATATATACACGGCAATAGATGGAACAAATAAGATGCCTTCTCTCCTCACAAAGCAATAAACCCTTTTTTCCTTCTCATTAAGTCATCATACACAATTCCCTCCACCCACCCTAACCGAAAAAAACATTTATGTCAACTGGCATACTTTGTAGATATACTTTTGTCACATGTCATGGCGAATTGCAAATTAGGCAACTCCAATTTTGACTTCTTAAATACATTTTAGGCCCTTTTGCTATGTATGTTGATGAAGTCGATGAATGTATGGCTTCGTGCTTATCTTAGAAGAACTGCTCAAACTCCTATAATGACTGAGGTAGCTAGATATGCTTGCTTAGATTTCACATTCCAAACATTTATTAAATTTCTTCTTGTTTCCTTTTCTTGCTGACGAGAACTTGAACATACAAGAGAGAAGGAATCTCTCCTATGAGAGTGTGACATTGGTGGAGGACTAGTTCTTATATCATTCAATACTTTAGTTAAATCATCTCATTATTTGAGCACATTCCCAAGATATTAATATTATCTTTACTCTTTATATCTTTATTTAAATTCAACAAAATGATGACATTAAATAAAAATTTTATAGGTCGAATGTATTAGTGTCTAGAGTCAAGTGGTGTGTGGTTTATTCATACATGCTCATTGCTATTTTATTTCCTTTTTTATAGCCACTGTCTGCTGTGGCTTCTTCATTACCTACCTCCTGAGTTCCTGTGTGAGTGCTATATTTAGGTAAGTTCTTTGACTTGCTTCAACTATTTTAGGTGCTTCTATCTGAATTTTACCCCCTTATTCTATGATATGTGGTTGATCCTATCTTATTGTCTAGGTTTGATATGTTAACTGATTGTCAAGGTTTCTATATACTATCTAGATATGCCAAGAAGGAGAGGTCGAAGAAGAATACAAGGGGGTAGGGGGAGTGGCATTAGTGATGGAGTTGAAACAAATTCCACCACATCACAAAGTGAAGTTCCTATAAAAGTTGTCAACTCAAACACTAGATGTGTTCAACCACACCTACACATATCTGGAAATGGGGATTCATATGTTGATATTGATTTAAAAGTTTTGTTGTGATTTTTTTCTTTTAATTTAAATACATTTGTCTTTACATGAAGGTTTACCTCATATTGTGCAATTCGTGATATCACTAAAATAATCAAAAAGTCATTTACTGGCTTATGACCTACTTGGACTTCAATCCCGTCTCACATTAGAGACAAATAGTTTGAACAACTAAATGTATGTTATGATTTTTTATTTTTTTGTTCTTAAATTTGTAGATTCAATTATTAGAAAATTTTAGAAAGCTTTGGTTTTGTTAATTTGATTGTTATTGTAGAGATTATATCATTGGGAAGAGAATGATGAAGATATAATTAGAGGCATTTTTGAAGTTGTGGGCTTTAGAAGACTCTGTGACACATTCTGTAAATTGAAAGAAAAGCTAAAAGATAAAGAAGATTATATTCCCAATTGGATTAGTGCAGACCATTGGAATGAACTTAAACAACACTGGAATACTATAAAGTTCAAGCAAATTGCAACCACTAATTCAAGGAATAGATTGGTGAATCCTTCTTTGCATACAAGAGGATCAAGTCCTGCCCATGAACATGCTTATAAATTGGTAAGGTTTGAGTCATTAAGTTGTAAAAATCTCATATTGTACCATTAATGTTTTGATTTTAAATTTATATTAATGATTATTATTTTTGTAGGAAAAAGATAAAGGAAGGAGACTTATGTTATCTGAAGTGTACAAGGCAATACACAAGAAAGAAAAAAGGTGATCAATGGGTTGATGACAAATTCAAAAATGCATATGTAATTTTAATGTTAAAAATGATAATTAATTTACTTCTTCATTTATATCTACTTACTAATTAATTGAAATTTGAATTTTATTAGGTCAAGTATAAACATAACATTCAAATCGATTTATATCAATAGCCAGTTGGAGAAGAAAAGCAACATAGAGATTTTGAGAATGTTGCAATGTTTGAAAATGAAGGTGAAGGCCAAGATGTAAATGTTAATGATGGAGACTTCATTGAAGTTCAAGCTTCTCTCTCACAAGATCAAGTGGCTCAAGCATGGTTGAAGGCAGTTGGTGGGATGAAGAAGACTGGTAAAGTTTATAGACTTGGATCACATGCTGCTATGGTATGTGGAAATCATGGCAAGACCACTTGTAATATCAATATTGTTCATCCTACTCCTCTACATCCTACACCTTCACGTCCTACACTAAATGTAGGAGATTTTGTTTAGACACCTGTATTTGAAGAAACTGTTAACCGTGCAATATAGCAGAAGATAGAATATGTATTCAACTAAAGGATGTCAGAGATGAGATTTTCCATTCAGCAGGATATTTTTAGGGCTATTCGTAGTTTAGGTAAAACAATCCCAACTCCAGAGCAGCGTGCTAGCAATGCAAATTCTTCCAAGCAATCGGATCCAAATGGTGGTGGAAAATAACCATGTTATTTCCTCAGTTTTTCCTTTATTTTTTATGTATGAGATATTTTAGAACTCTTATTGAGTTTATTACTCTACTATCTTATAATACTGTATGACTTTTGATATGTGGTTAACATATTGAACCACTTGATTATGATATGACTTTTTCATATATGGATTATAGATAGATTGAACCACTTATATTATATTGTCCACTTTAGATTTTATTTTCTAGTTAATTGCTTGATCAAATAGGATTTATTTATAATCAAAATTTTGATTCTTACAAAACTACTGTGCACTTTAGTGACCAAAGTGTGAGGAATTAATTAATCTCTAATTGTTTGCTGTCCTGATTTTTTTTGTTGCTAATTATAATCTATTAGCGAGGAAATAGTGATGACATATTCCTCGCTAATTTAGCGAGGAATACACCCCTCGCTAAAAAAGTCCTAGCTAAAAATAAACTTAGCGAGGAATTAACGAGGCATTAGATGCCTCGCTAATTTTAGAAAGGAAATAAAAAGTCCTTGCTAATTCCTCGCTAATTAGTGAGGAAAACATTATTCTTTGCTAAATATTAGCAACCTGTCATTTAGCTATGCATTAGTGAGGAATTAATTTTCTCGCTAAAAGCACATTAGTGAGGAATTAATTTCCTCACTAAATTGCTTTTAGCGAGGAATAAGGTCCTCACTAAATACTAATTTTCTTATAGTGCCACTATTTGAAGAAAATGCTTCAAGAAATGAAGGCCACATTCAAGGTAATCTCAATATTTCAATCATCACAAACTTTGAAATTACCATAGAGGTGGATAGGTGATCATGTGTGTATCTTATTTATCAGAAAGGCCTGCAGATACAAAATTAGTCTATATAGGTACTATTGTATTTGTTGAAAGTAATTCTTGGGAATGAAAGCCTACATGTTTAGGGAGAAATTCTTATATATAATAGATATACCACATCATCTATGATCTGTCTAACAAAAGCATGCCTTTCTCCATGTCCAGGATATAAAAACTGTCTGCAAAACTTTTTGTTGACATGGTAAGCCAATTAGGAGAGTGATTTCTATTGCTCACCATTCCTTGGTTTTTTTTTTAACCTTGACATACAATTCGATTAATGATTTTTGCTACATTTTCTAATAGTAACTAGTTTTGGGGTTGTTTTCAGTTTTTGATGCCTAATGACATTATCAAAATTGCACCAATTACATCCAATAAAGTTTGATCTAGTTACTAAAGATTTGGTCTACAATGAACAAGGTCATGAGTTCAAATCCCATTACCTATGTACGTGGGGGATTTATAAGTACATCTATAAATGTTTTTTAAGCTTATGTCTTGAACCTTGGTGAACTACCAAGGCTCAACTTACATAAATTTTATTTTATTGAAAAAAAAGAATTGCACCAAGATCCCTTACTGTCACGCCTCAAAATTTAGGCGTGACTAGCTTGGGATATGCATAAGAACTCACATCGCTTTAGCCTTGATGCCAATGCTTGTAATTTCATTAGGACACATTCATGGTATTGAGTGGGGTTCCTCATTTTATTTTACTTATAACAAAAGGTCATAAATTTTTGTATGGGAATTTAATATAGAATTTCCTAAAAATTTTACAACAATAATTTCAGCACAAACAACAATAAGGAATTTTGCTCTAATTAATAGAAAAAAAATCATCAATCAATATTAAGATTTTAACTATAGCCTATGTGGAGCATCTAAAATAGAATTTACAAATGGCAAAATAAATATATAAATATTCAATTTTTACAACAAATAGAAATTTAATCAAATTAATGCTTCAACTTCAATTTGAAAATATACCCTTCAATGATCCTCTGGAAGTTCATAGCTATATACCATATTTGAGGCCAAACATCTTTTTAGTGAATAACATCCCAATAATGAAATTAAATGATTCAAGATAAATAAATTCATCAAGTAAACTAGTACGCAATTAAAAGAGAATGTCAATATAATATAGTATTTAAATTTGGAAAATAAGAGATTCTATATAGCTTTAAGTAAATACAAAATTAGTAATTTACAATGACAAAACTTTAACACTTGATCTTGTAAAATAAAATGAATTAAGTAAATAAAAATAATAACATTCACTATTTAAAATCAATAAAAAGTGTGTGTGTGTGTGTGTGTATTTTTTACAATCAATTAAATTCAAGGACTTCACACAACAAGTAGCAAACATGGACACACAGTCCATAAAGGTAAATAACTAGACGTGGCTCAAAACCATAAAAATAAATATGAACACACAATCTATGAGGGTAAATAACCAAACACAACTGAAGCCATGAAATCAAACGTAGGTATGATACCCACGAATAACAAACGTGAATGTGATACTCACGAAAGTCGAACTAGCTAGTCATAATCACAACGCGCCAAGGGCAAATGGAACTGCTGTTAACAACTAGTGCTCTACGTACAGTCCTTTTAAAAAATTAATTTTTTAAACATACGAGAAATTAATCATTTTCAAAATAAAATTTTGTACTCTCAATATCAAACTCACATGATCATTTCAAAACCACAATTCTTCTCAATATAAAATTCTTTACTAGTTTCACATTTGCCTTCATCAAATAAAAAATTACTAATTGAGCTAGTAAAACTTTTTCATCAGCCTTCAAGATATATTTTGTAATGAATATATATAAATATATTATAATTTCACTACTTTTCACCATACAAATTATAACTTAAAAAGTTTAAAGCAATATAGTTAACAAAACATTAAACACTTGAAATAGTATGTGAAATCTATTTAAGAAAAATAATATTTCAATAAAAAGAAATTTGTTAGTAAATTAATTGAGATGTTATCTACTTACTTGTCATATTCCCAAATCCAAAGATTTATTTCTTTCAACTCCTAAAAAGTTTCTCTTCTTCTCAACATCCTATATAAAATATATAAAGAATTAATAAATAACCCTTACTCATATCACACAAATTCCCTCCTAAAGTTAAATCAACCAATAATTAACTATAATGATTTTAAAATTTGAGAATCAATATTTACACCAAAAGGCTTCTCCATAGCCATATCTAATTATTTAATTAAAATACAACCTCCCCTTAAAACTTTTATCAATAGCTAGTATGCATATCATTTTCAACAACCATAACACTCTTTAACATTTAGATCTCTTGTCCAAAAAATTTTCAACAGCCATACAACAGCTATGAATTCACTTAGTTACACACTAGCTCCATATTTATCAAATTTGTTTGCAATACTCAAATTATACTCACAAATACTAGTACCTAAAGCACATATGCTTCTCAATAGAGTTAATAAAATGTCAGAAAATTACCAAATCCAGCAAAACTTGTACTAATAGGAATTTTGTCAAACACCTTTCATGCATTAATTATTAAACTCAAGCCAAACCTCTTCTCCTTGATTCCTTCCTCCAAAAATTTTACCATATAAATATTGAATCAATCATCCTCCTTAATATACTCATTACTGGGAAAAATCAATCTCAAACACGAAGAAAACCCAATTTCTATCTCCACATTACTCACTAAATAAATGAACAAGAAAAGGCAAAAATCCATAACCTCAACCCATAGCCCAGTCATACAACATCCGGAAAAATTCCAACCATCAAACACACACACATCTTCGTGCAGCTCAGGGAATTAAAGAGGAAGACTCAAATTTCACAATAGTCAAATCTCAGCCACACGCACAAATTCCAGCAAGGAGGAACAACACACATGGAATTGAAAAGAAGATAAGTTCAAAGCATCAAACCTGATTCAGCAACTACAAAGAAGAGGAGGAGAAAAAACAAAAAGTCGACTGAACAGAGGAATAACACCCACCACCTAAAACGCCGCAATGACAACAAACTTCAGCTAAGATGCTCCAGTAACGAAAACGACGGTGGAGGAAGCTGTGAGTTCGATAGGACCCCATCAACAGTGTTTGACGGCAACACAAATCAGAGAAGGAGGAGAAAATTTTGATTTGAATCTCAAGCAACAGCAAGCAGAACTCTTACACTCACGTCCGCCGGCCATCGAAAGGGAGAAGATGGAAGAAACAAGGATGAAAGCGACGCCAACGAGCTAGGAAGAACAGAGCCAAACAGATCGACGTACCACCCAACAGCTGCTCGAACAAAGAAGAAAGAAGCAGACTCTGGTACTCATGATCACCAAAAAAGAACGTAAAGGGAGACAGAGAGGAGAGGAGGACGAAGGAGGCATTCGAAGCTTCTGGAAACAATCCTCTCTCCACAGAAGCAAAACATGAAAAATGAATCGGGAAAGGAGAAAGGAGAAGAAAAAATTTGATTAGAGTGAAGGGTAAAACGGTAATTTACTTTTCCCACCCTTAACAGCAGTGGGATCCGAACGCTATAATTGAATTTCTCTCCTTCATTTCTTTTTTCTTTCTAGGTTGTTACACTTACCTTCAGTATAGATAATTTAAATAATTCCAACAATCAAAGATCCATTTAATTAGTGATTTAACGGAATCAAATTCTTCCATATCACAAAAGTTATTCTCAGGCATTTATGCTAGTTTTTCACAGCCACTAATATATTCGTAAAATAGTGTCCATGATTCAATATGACTCCAAAGTCTCTTTCCCTATATATACACACGCATACCTCATCCCTGCAAATGTTCAGTAAGTTGATGAGTTGGTGAAGGCAAGTATATATATTTATATACGGGTACGTCGCTGGGCCGTAGTTTAATGCGCTCTCGTGTGGTCGAGGACCCTACAGTTAGGGCTGAGCTTTACACATGGTCAAGTGAAGAATTCCGTGATGAGTACGCTCTTATTTACACTTCTCGTTCGAACCCTTCACACACTTGCATTTGCCATTATAGAGTGAACCATGACAAGGTTATTTTCACATTCCATGACTGCTTGTGTAAAGGTAATACAGCAAGGGTAGACATGGAGTTCGTGGGTGACAGGGATTATAACGGGCTTTTCATGTTTCGCTATGCAAAAGCTGATGAATCTAGTGGGAGTTTCATAGAGCGAAGAGACCAACCATGTCTGTTCCTTTTGAGATATCAAGATAAATTTCGGCACAGAAATGGTCAGTTAGGGTTGTATAGAGTAATGAGAGGATTTGAAGTTCAATTCAATACTGGGTTTGATGGGGGTTCAGTTCTTACATATTGTATTCGAATTCAATGTCATCCTTTGAAGGGCCTTGATGTTGATTTTTCTGGTCCACACTGTGAATATGATGATTACGTTATACGACCAATTGGTTTATGTTGCCTCAATCATGTACCAGCTCCGCCTCCACATGATGTTGTAAAGGAAATGGAACAAGGGAACAATAATGTTAGGGCTCCTCTTGTCTCATCAACACAAAACAATGCTATTTTGAATGCAGGACAAACTCAAGGAAATTTCAATGGCTCTAACTTCAGGGACTGTAATATTGTTATTGACGCACAGACGATTCAGTTCAAGGGTTTTCATAGTACTTAATTAGATTGTGTTTGCATCCAAATTGTAAATTTGGAGGCTCAGGCTTAACCTAATTTAATTGGCTTTAAAATATTAAAGAAAATATTTATAAAGCCTTAGCCACTAAGTCAAGACCATCCGCACTCCATCCATGATGAGTGGCTATAATAGAGGAAGTACTTCCTAAATTTAAGGAAATTGACGATCATGGGGCTTGGGTACCAAGCCAGGATCATCTATAAATAGAGGAGCTCTCTCTCAACATCATCATCATCATCATTAGCATCAACAAACTATTAGTCTTAAACTCCGCCTCTGCAACTTTATTTTACTTTTTCTTTTATCATGTAGTTTTAGTCTTTATTTTTTTATTGTACGGATGGCACAGCCCGCCACCCTTTCTTATATTAATGTATCTCTACTTTTCTGCATCTCCATTAGTGTTCTTCACTTTGCATTCTCACATCCGGGTGAATTATGGTAAGAGAGCCTAGGTTCCTCACATTTGATTAGAAGTCAGGTTCTTCCATTCTCTTGAGACCCCGTGTCTCTGGCACACCTCGTGACACCACGCCTGACCTGATTGATTGTTTTTTATGAATAGGTTGTCATGAGTCGAATCTTTATATATCTTTCTTGAAACATAGAAAACAACAAGGAGATGTCTCTTGATGTTATTGTCTTCTCGTTTCATGTACAACAATTTGATGCTATGTAGATTACCTAACAACAATCAAGATGGATTTATAAAAGGGGAAAATTTTGCTATATGTATATACATATGACTATGATGATTAAATTGCTATAAGTACTATTTAGGGAAGTTTTCTCTCATATAATATATTCTGTTATTATTTTTTCCCATATCCAAATCAAGCTAAAATTTATTCTCAGGCATTCATGCTATTCAATTTTCCAAAGCCTAATCTCTTATATTATGTAATAGCATCATATTCCAATATACCTCTCGAATCTTCCCTTCCCCCCAATATCTTCGGATTAAATCATTCAGTCGTGAAGAGAAAAGATTATGAGGTAGTTCTTAATTATATGATGCACATATGCTGTGATCCATTGAGAGGCCTCTACGTGGCCGGACATGTTAGTTATTTTTAATTATTTCTAATTCAACAAACTTATGATAAAATTATATGCATTGTTTTTCATAGTTCTTAATTAATTAATTAATTAATTATATAACATGATAAACTAAATTAGAATTTTCGCTAGGAAAGGTACTCATATACAGTACTTGTTTGTGTTAAAATATAAATACTGCTTCAAGCCCACCTAAATCTTATGTAAAGGAAGAACTAAGTTATTTATAATTGCATTAATTTCCACTTTTCTAGAAATAAGTATAGTGTCTTACTTTATGATATATCTATAACAAATGTTCGTAGTCTCTATATTTTTCAAGCAAAAAATTTCTTAGTGTGTCTTGTGCATGGAAGTCTTGTTTTTTTTTTTTCCTTCAACTTTTTTATCTCTCTCAATCAACCAATAAGATGATATATATATATATATATATATTGCATATGTCTCTATATAATATAGAAATTTTAAGAAATCACATTAATATATGATGCAATTATAAAATAAATTAGTCCACAAATATTTGACACATTAATTATATAAATATGGATGAAAAAATCCCGAAGTGATTGGATTGGCATGGGGGGATAGAAACACTGCTTATTACCACAAAAAAGCTCTCATCAAAAGACGTAAAAGTAGAATTCTGATGCTCAAAGAAGAACAAGGCAACTGGCAGACGAACGATAATGCATTAAGGAGTATTGCATTTCCTTTGTTCCAAAATCTGTACCTCAGAAACCCTACTATAGTTCTTGCCTGTGTAAATGTTTCTTCAGCCTTCTCTTTTGACCGTCTTCCTTCTATTGTAAACAAAACCCTTGCCCAAAAGATAGAAAACCTTGTAGAATATACTGTTGTTCCTACAGATGTCCATATTCCAACTACCCAACTCCCTTTTCTTAACCCTTACAAACTATACCATCGAGGAAACTCTTTCACTCAAGGTACTACAACATTGATTCACTCAAACCGACCTCAACCAAAGGAAATAATCTAGATCTCTAGTTTGGATCAGTGTGGTTTTCATGCTACCACAACTGAACAGTACATCACTCTTGAGATTGCTCAACCCCTTATTCATGCTGGATCAACTAGGGTTATACCCACCTTCATGTCGAAGCCATTCACCTTATCCTTACCTTTCATGGAAGAAAGGTTATGGCAGCCACAATTAGAGTTGCTTTGTTATATTCTACCTTTAAGTCATATGGTAACGCTTTGATCAAAGCCATGTTGACTACCCTTAACTAAGGAAGTATAGTTTTTACTATATATAGCACCCAACTTCAACATCAAACTCACCGACAAAACTCTTTCAAAGAGAATGAAGGTTCAGATCCAGATTCATGGAGTTGAACAGGAGCCTAATGCCATCATGCTTTTGCTATTGTTGAAAGAGGTGAGGATTCTCGTTTTCCCTCCTCCTTGTTGGTTTTGTTCAGATGTGTGGATGTTTAATGGTTGAGAATCTGTTTTCAAGATGCTGTAAGATTGGGTTGTTGATTGAAGTTAATGATCTCCCCTTTCCTTGTTCATCTGTCGTGGGTAATATGGAGATAGAAAGTGGGTTTCTTCATGTTTGAGATTGATTTTTGTTGTTGTTAATGAGTATACTTGGGACGCTGATTGATTCAATAATTATATTTTAAATTTTTGGGAGACAGAATCAAGGAAGAAGAATCTTGGTTTGAGTTTAGTGATTAATGCATGAAAGGTGCTTAACAAAATGCCTATTAAAAATTTTGCTTGATTTTGCAATTTTCTGAAATTTTATTAATTCCATTAAGAAGTATATCTAGTTTGGGTATCATTATTTATTAGTATAACTTGAGTATTGCAAATAAATTTTGATGAATATGAAGCTAGTATGTAATTAAGTGAATTTATAGGAGTTATATGGATGTTAGAAATTTTTTGGACAAAGAGATTTGAATGTTAAAGAGTATTATTTGGTGGTTGAAAATGATATGCACATTTGGTATTGATAAACGCTCTAAGAGGAGATTGTATTTTAATAGAATAACTAGCTATGGCTATGGAGAAGGCTTTAAGTGTAAATCTTGGTTCTGAAACTTCAAATTCATTATAGTTAATTATTAGTTTATTTGACTTTGGAAGGGGATTTGTGTGATATGAGTAAAGGACATTGATCAATTCTCTATATATTTTATTGTATAGGATGTTGAGAAGAAGAGAAACTTTTAAGAATTGAAAGAAGTAAATCTTTGAAATTAAAAGTATGATAGATAAGTGAATAACACCCTAATTAACTTATTGATTGAAATTTTCTTTTATCAAAATATTATTTCTATTTTATTTTGTTTCAATGTTAGTAAATCACACTTGTTAATATATTCCTTTTATTGGATTCTTTGGCAAAATGGATTATTTTCAACATGTCTCTTTTATTAGATATTTTGGCAAAATGACCCATTCTTGTTGAAATTACATTACGTTGGATCGACAAAATGTTCATAAGTGTTTAACTAAGTTTATGTAATGAAGTCATGCATGAAATTTGCTGAAGACATTTTGAAATATTAGCAGATTTTCATGCATGTTTGGAAATGAATTTTTAAGAGGATTCTATGCAGAACGTTGTTGCTAATGACAGTTTCGTTAGCTCTTGGCATGTCTTGGTCAATGACTAGTTAGTTTGATTTTCATGAGTTTTGTTGTCATGTTATGTCACACCTTGATGCTAAGGGTATGACTGGTATAAAATATGAGGAGAATTCATATTCTATAAGCCTTAATAACCAGAAGTTATGCTCAAATATTGATATATGTAAGTTATATATATAATAACAAAGTTCACAAACTCTTAAGTGTTTTGTAAAAATTTCGACAGAGTCTTCCCTATAGCTCGAGCCTCTCGAAATTTTTACAATAACAGAACCTGCCAACTAGACTAGCATTCCAACAATTTATATAATAACCAAATAAGACTAGAACCCAACTATGGTATACATGGAGCACTAACTTATAATTTACAGAATACAATATAAGATTTCATCAAAAAAAGTAATTACCATGTGCTTACTTTATCCAAAAAGTAAGAAAGGCCTCAATGGTTAGTTGGAGGCACAGGGTCAGCTACAAGATTTGAGATAAAAAATTTTATTGGTGAGTAGCATCCCAATCTATATTTTAATAATGAAAATATATAAAGATAATAAAGAACAAATTAACTTCAAACAACTTAACGAAATAATAAATTATCCAAAATTGGAAATAAATAATAATTTTTCATAATAGTGTGATTGTGAATTTAGACAAGGTTGATAGAATCACAAATACACATTAAAAATTTTACTGCTCACAAAATATAAAGACTTACAAAAAAAAACACAGTTCGATGAAGTACTTTCAGAGAATTTTCAGAAAATGATAAATTTTAACTTGAAATTTTTAAGAGGACTTTATTAGAACAAATAATAAGTGTGGACACATAGTCCACGAGAGTAAATAACTAACAAGCACAGCTTAAAGCTATTAAGTAATCAAGCGCGGCTAAAAGTCATGAAACAAGTGCAGGCACAAAACCCACAAAACAAGCGTGAGTATGAGGCTCACGAATACCCATCTCTTCGTTTCACGTGTGTTAAACTTTTACTCAGAAAAATTTAGACTTTAGATCATTGAGCCAATTTCTAGCATAAATTTCTATAAATTACCCCTTTCTACTTACTATAAAACTTATTTAAATCAAATATCTATTTGAGAGAAAATTTTGTTCAATTTAAAATTTAGGGTCATTATATGTTAGTTATTCATAGGTCTCGTACCTACATCTATTTCGTGGCCTCAACCATGTATAGTTAGTTATTCTCATGGATTGTGTGTCCATGTTTGTTTTATGGCCTCGACCATGTCTGGTTAGTTATCCTCATGGACTATGTGTCTACATTTATCTTTATGACATAAGCTATGTTTAGTTATTTACCCTTATAGACTATGTGTCCATATTTGTTACCAATTCTGTTAAGTTCTCAAAATTCTAAATTTTTAATTAACTTGTGTATTTGAAATTTTAATGGTTCCAGTTAGTAAATATACTATTATGATTCACATGTGGATAATTTTTTTTTTCAAGCATGATAGAATAAAGCAAATTTCAATTCACTCTCATTTTATAGTTATGATTAAGATTTATAAATTTAGTACATTTATTATATTGAATTATCATCTTTGCAATTATTTTACATAATTGTTTGAGTTTATTATTTTTACTCTTTTAAATTCCATTTTGAGAATGCTATTCATTGAAAAATATTTTGGTCTTAGATTCATTAGCTAATTTTGACTCTCCTATGGATCATTAAAAAGTTTTTCACTGGCTAGGAAATGGAAATGATCAGTAAATCATTTTCAAAACTTTAATTTGGTTTCTTTAAATAACAATGGTCATCTCATCCTCCTCTGGGTTTAATTCCTTGACTACTCTGGGAATTATTATTATATCGATCTCTCATACTTGCTAGAGCAATCAACAAGAAAGAAAATCATTAAGATTAGGTGGGAAGTAGAATAGAATTACTTAAATGGATCGCCAAAACTTTGACAATTGGCAGTGGATGGGTTGACCTGACTAAAAAATAGGAAAAAAGATTTTTTTTTTTTTTTGCCCAAGGTATACCCATAGCTGGCAGCCATGATACTAAAGTCTCTTGAGGAATTTAAGTGCCATTTAAGAGGTTGACCTCTCTCAATAAATGTTTTCCATACACATTCAAAAAACAAACTCTAAACTGATGTTTAAGTAGCCCAGATCACTACCATTTGTGTTACACCTACTTGGTAGTAGGAAGGATATTTTAGTCATCATACATAAAAATTATTAATAAATAAAGGATTTGGGATTTAAGGATAATTTGTGCATTTTATGAGACTTTATGGTGAATGGAATCCCTACCAGGGATTTTGTAGTGATTTTCCTATTAATTTTTCCTAAAAAAACCTATAAACTAACAAAGAGTATAAAGGCAAAAGTTATAATAATGGGACCACTCGTTTCCACAAACAACTACACCGAGGTTCCTTTTTTAACAAAGACCATAGAGACAAAAGTCATAATATTTTCTTCAATCAAACGTGCATTTAATTAATTATTATTTGATTGATTGAATCATATTATTTGCAAAAGTTATTCCCATGCACATACGCTTGTTCTTCTCAGCGCACGCACGCGCACACACACATTAACTGAACAAAACAATGTCTATGATCGAATTTATATGCCTCCCTAGTCTCTCGCCTAAATACACCACTTTCCTGGTTCATGTTTAGCAAGTTGAAAAGTTGGTGAATGCAAGCATATGGGTAACTCAGTAAACCCTCCTAACTCAGTGCGTCCTCCTATGGGCTTTAAGAGTGAGGATCCTACAGTTAAGGCTCAGCTCTTCACATGGTCAAGTGAAGAATTCCCACATGAATGCGCTCTCATTTACAGTTTGCGTTACAACCCATCACTCTCTTGCTTTTCTTGTATCAGAACCAATCGCAACATGGTGCATTTCACGCTCCATGATTCCTTGTGTTTAGGAAATATCGTAAGACTTGGCATCCAGCTCCAAAGAAGAAACGATCACAACGGTCTTGTTATGTTTGGCCCTTCTAAAATTGAGGTCTTTAGTGGGAGATTCATAGTGAGAAGAGAAGAACCAGGAAATTTATTTTGGAGATGTGAAGGTCAATTTCGACACAGAGTAGGTTTGTTGAGGTTGCATAGAACAACAAAAGGAGTACGGGAAATTCAATTCACTACACTGTGTGAGGGGGTGAATTCAGCTCTCACTTATTTTGTTCGCTTACTATAGAATCCTTTGAAAGGCTTTGACATGGATCTGTCTGTTCCACACTGTGAATATGTTGATTTTCGTTGTAAACGACCAATTGGTTTTTGTCACTTTGAAATTGTATCAGGAATGCCTCCACTTCCTCGTGATGTTTCAAAACAAGCCGATATTAAAAAGAGTGAGTCGAAAGAAGAAAAACAAGGCAACAACGAAGGTGCTGTGAAATCGGGACCAACTCAAGGTAATCTCAATTAATGGCTCACGTTGTGAATTGGTTGATTTCCATAGTAAACGACCAATTAGTTCATTGAACTTTGAACTTGTACCAGGAGTGCCTCCTCATGATGTTTCAAAACAGGAAAATGTTGTCCCTTCGGTGACATCCGATAGAATTGGAAAACAAGGTAACAATAATGATGGGCTTAATCACTACGAAAAAATAGACTTGAGTCCAAAAGTTACTGCTAAAAGATTTTAGTAGCAACTTTTTGTAGCTAAAAAGTCATCGCTATAACAATCATTGTTGATAGTTTTTGACAGTAATAATAGTATACTTTTAGTGGTGACAAATGCCACCACCAAAAGTTTTTTTCCAATAAAAGTATTTTTGAAGGCAACAAATGTCGTCACTAAAAAGACTTTTGTCGCTACCAAAACATTTTTTTAAGCAATAATAATTAATTTATTTTATTGCCACATCATTCTGCCATGTGTGTATTGCATGATGTCACATCACCTTCCATATCTGTGACAAATGATGCCACATCACCTACCATCTTGTGCCACATCACAGGCTACGTGTTTGACAGATGATGCCACATCACCTGCCACTTTATGCCATGTCACACGCCATGTGTGCACATCCTCAACTCACCTCATGTGCTACGCCACTATCTCGTGCTACGTCACTTGCCACATTGTGTGCCTCCTCAAACCACCTCATGCGTCACATCACCACCACACACCACGTCACATTTTTGTTGCAAAATATGATAAAGCTAAAGTTTGAACCTTTAATCTCTCCAAACCTCCCACCTCCCACCTACAATTATCATATGCAAAATTAAATATATGTTATATAACTGCATACAGATATATCAAATAATATATGATTAAAAAGATATACATATATTTTATTTTATTTTTAATTATTAATATGACAAAATGATTTATATGAATATTTAAATTATAATTTTAATAAAATATTATTTTTTGCTAGTAAATATTATTTTTGTTAGGAAAATGAACTTAAATAAATAATTTTCAAGTATTAAATAATATTTATGCATTGTAACCAATTTTTAATTTTATTTTTTAAATGAAAATTATTGAGTATATAATTTATTTATAAATATTTATTATATTATTTTATGTTAAATATCTTATACTTTTTTCTTCTCCATCTCAAAAATTGATAAAATAAATGATTAAATTTTTATCTTCTCTCAAAATAGTTAAATATTTTCCCCTGTTTTATGAAAAATATATTTTATTGATAATTTTTCAATATCTTAAAAAATTATTTTAATAACAAATTAATTTTAACCACATAAATTTTGTTAATAGTCATTTTGAATAATTTTGAAAATAAATACTAATAACTTTTACAATATATAATAATTACAAGAATCTCATATGCGATCAATCTAGTTAACATCTAATCATTCTCAACCTCATAACAAGATAGATTTGAATAATTATTTATATTATTCTTAGTAATAATTAGTTATAAAAATATTATTAGTAACTTTTTTGATAACAATAAAAACCTAAATATACTAGGAGGAATTATATGAAATCCTTATCCAAAAGCCATTAAAGCTCAGTAAAAAAAGTAGACACTATATGTATATTAAGCTAAGTATTAAGCGCGCAATATCTCAAGTAGTCTACAATATCATTTATATTTCACGATATTTGTACAACTTTAACATCCCAATGCCATTTATGCATTTTTATGTAAATAATAATTTATGTATAACTTAACCTAATTATAATTAAAAGTAATAATCCATCAAGATTTTAATTTATCATATTAAAATACTAGCTTAATAACATAATTCTTAAAAAAATATGAGCTATATATGTCTAAAAAAAGATTATGAATAATATAAAATTTGAAATAATTTGATAATTAAACTTAGCACATATTGACTATTTTTTTTGTTTCATAATTATATATATTATTTATTTATAATTTTTACATAAAATAAGAAATTTAATTTCATAAATATATTTTGAATGATTTTATTTAATTTCAAATTTTTAAAACAATTCATCAAAATTTTTTAACAAGTTTAAATTATAATTTTACAAATTTCACTACTAAAAGTGAATTATATAAATTATTTTTATAAAAATACTTTTGGTGGCAACAAATGTAACTGCAAAAAGTAAATTATATAAATTATTTTAAATTTTTAAATTTTTTTATAAAAATATTTTTGTTGGTGACATTGGTGGATTTTATTAATTATTTTTAATTTTTAAATTATTTTTTATAAAACTACTTTTGGTGGCCACAAATATTTCCACCCAAAGTGAATTATATAAATTATTTTTTATAAAAATATTTTTGGTGGTGACAAATGTTGCTGCCAAAAGTGGATTATAGTACTTATTTTTAATTTTTAAATTATTTTTTATAAAAATACTTTTAGTGGCGACAAATGTTGCTGCCAAAAGTAGATTATATAAATTATTTTAAATTTTTAAATTATTTTTATAAAAATATTTTTGGGGACCACAAATGTTGCTTCTAAAAGTGAACTTTTGGCGACGACAAAGATTTATTGTGACTAAAAGTCTACTTTTGGCAGTAACATTTAATTATAGCTACCAAGAGTAAAGTTTTGATGGCGACTTTTGGCGATGATGATTTGTCATTGCCAACAGTGAATTTTTAACGGCGACTTTGATTTATCACAGGTAAAAGTGTACTTTTAGTTATCACTAAAAGTTGTCACTAAAAGTCATATTTTTTGTAGTGAATCCTGACTCAAGACAAAGCAACATGGAATAACTCAAGGTAATTTTAATGGCACTTGTCACGCTCGGATCGTGATCTCCCCGAAAAGGAAGGATCGATAGACGTAGGAGTCGCCACCAAAGTTTAAAAGGATAATTTTGAAAACCTTTTTAAAAATAAAATGGTCTATAATAATCAGAATAGGGTTCGAGAGTCGGTTGTGCATGGGAAAGGTATTAGGCACCCCACGACACCTGTTCATAAAAACGATTACTCTAAGTTGATTGTGTAAATTAATTGGCCTTTTAATAATATCTTAGTTGTTCTTCATTGCACATGAAAAATAAAGGTAAGAAATAAAAGAAAATAAATTATTTATTTACATAGAAGGACTTGACCTAGGATTAAAGCCTAAGGCCTACGTACCCTGTGATAGGGATCAAAGTTCACGTAGTTTGAATGTTATTATTTAGGTTTTTTAATTTTTTTATTAATTTATTTAATGAAGAGAAGGTTATTTTGTGTTACATAATTATATTTATTTTTAAATAAAAAAATTTAACATAAGGAAGTACCTTTGGATAAAAGGAAAATAACCAGTATCGAAACTTGCGGTGATTTAGTATCACTTACAATTTGTTGGTTGACACTCTAAATGCGCACGGTGATTTAATATCACTCATGGCAAACCCTAAAGGAAATTTCAAGGTGAATTTGCTATAAAATAATTTAACTTTGAAACTTTAAATATAAAATTAGATACTTGTGATGACTTAGTGTCATTCATGGTATCTCATTTGATATTTTTAGGAATTCACAGTGATTTAGTATCACTTATGAAGTAACCTAAAATATGCTAAAAGTTTTATTATTTCATTATTTTAATAATGCATAAGAGAGGAAAATTTAACAAATATTGGAACTTACGATGATTTAGTATCACTCGCAGTCCACTAATTGATGATTCTATATGTACACGGTAATTTAGTATTACTCATGACAAATCATAAAGAAATTTTCAAAGTGAATTTTCTATAGAATAATTTAATTTTAAAATTATAAATATAAAATTTGATACCTGCAATGACTTAATGTCATTCACAGTTTTTTTCTTTTGATATTTTTTAGGGATTCAAGGTGATTTAGTATTGTTCACAATATATCAAATACCCACAGTGATTTAGTATCACTCATGGATCTTTCTTTGTTTTAAAGGTTTTGAAAAATGCATTATCATTGAGACTCTTTTCTTTTCTTTTCTTTTTAAGAAAATAAAAGTGAATGATTATCTAGTCTAAAATAAAGATTGTTACAAATAAATTAATCGCAAACTCATTCTACCACATAATAAATTATCATCAAATAATCACCTTGACAGCCTACACGCCACATGCCTAAGCAGAATTGAACAGCCATACTAAGATCAATCACAATGATATCAATTACTACGGGTACAAGAACGCACAGGTAAAAGAAAAGCAAGCCAAAAGAAAATTATGAGTGATATCAATTGAAGGAATGAGAAACGCATTACGCACAGGGAGAATTGACTAAATTGGAGCATGACATCACCCAGAGCATTGGCTTACCTAAGCAAACGTTTTGATCAATTTCTAAATCCTTGCACTGGAAGGATAATGAATTTTGAGTGTCAATTTCTTCCCTTTCTTTCGTCCCCCTCTCCAATCTCTTCTCTACCTTTTTATAGGTGCTAATTAGGGTTCTCTTATTTAATAAGAGGATCAAACAAAAAAGGCAATTTTTATTTTGAATCTTTTTTTATTATTTGAGATTTCAGACTAATTAAAAACAAATCTCAGTCAAGGCACAATTCTCTCAAATCAGATTTCAAATATTCTAAATTTCCATTTTTAAAAAAAGTCAACTTTAATGGGATCATAATTAAGAGGATTTGGGGTAAAAAAAATATTGTTATTATTATCACAAAAGCCCTTCCTTTTTTTATTCCTTTATTTGATTTATCATGTTTTTATTAAGTTTTAATTTACACTTGAAAGCCCGAGCAAAATACGGTGTTTATAGCACTAATGTCCATCTCAGAGACCGCAAAGTTGTAATAGGCGTTGGAGGAGTGAAGCAATCCAAGGATGTTAATATTACATAGGTATATTCATTTGAGTCTGTCTTTGAATATCAAAATGTAACAAGGACTTGCTATGTCCCTTACGTTAGGTTTGTTTATAAATAATTTTCAATCTTGCTGTAAGCTATTATGATTATTCTGGAAATTGTATGAGGGAAACATTGACATTAAATTATCTTAGAACAATCAGAATTACTGGACCTTATTGTACTCTATATTTGAAATGTCGCATGCCTCTATATGATCAGTGAGAATGGAATTTGATCAGAGGAATAAAGTAGTTACTAGGTGGTCGATAAAGATAATAGTAATTTCTCAACACCAATGAGTCCACCTCTTGGTTGTTATTTCAAAAACCCCAAGATGACCTTTTCATTAATGAGATTTTTCACCCGCGAGTGCAAATATGCTGTTTTGTTCAAGTGTATGGATGAAGAAAGAAGTTTAACTTATAAAATGGAAACAATTTTAAGATGGCCTTCATTAAGTATTTTTACATTGCTACCGAGAGGCAGTTGGTTGGGCTAGTCAAGGGAGTCAAATCAACTTATTTTGTATTTTTGGGCTTGAGTCCTAAAATATACAATCACGTTAAATATTAATGTTAGAAGTATTTCCTAAGAATCCATTAGGAGGGAAAGAAATTAAAAAAGAAAAGTATTTTTATATTGCTTTCTCCCCCGAAGTATCCATTAGGTGGGAATGAAATTAAAAAAAGAAAAGCATTTTTATATTGCTTTCTCCCCCTAGTTTACAAGAAACTTTTTGACAAAATTACATATACTAATAAAATTCATTAAATTAAATACATTTTAAAATTTTATTTAATTTTTTAAAATACAAACACAAATTTCTAAAAGTACTCTTTATTTGATATAATCCTATTTGTGAAACATTAAATAGAGATAGAGAAAATAAAATAAATAAGTAGGGGAGGGTTAATATTGGAACAAGTAAATGATCAATGAAACTTTATTTTTATCAACATGTCTTATATTTTAAGACACTAAATTACATCTAATTAAAAGTGTCTTATAAACTAGTCTGACGGAAGGAGTAACATTTTAATTGCAATATAGTATAACATGAAGATGTAGCTTAAGTTTTAAGCAGTGCGTGCATGTTTCCGTTGATTAATTAATTTAATTATTTGTTTGGATATCTATGCCCATAATTAGCACTGAGACATTATCTGTTTCTGATGCCTTTTTAAACAATGGTATAATTGGCTAATCAATATTGCATTGTTTTTTTGTTTTTCTTTTGGGATGATAAGGTTTTACTATTATATCGGAATGAAGTGTGTATCGAATCAATCTTTCGAAAGTGTTGAATTATTGACATTTGAAAACGTACTTTTCAGTAATCAATCCTGTGAAAGTAGCATAGGGTGATTCTTTCATACGATAAGAAATATTCCATTTATATAAATTCAAAAAAGTTGGGGAAGAGTTCGGAATCAAGAAAATATGCATCAAGAAATTCATATTTTAGAACAACTTGGTCCAAGAACATGATCATGGCATAAATTATAAGCTGTAGCATGTATTCCTATTGTTTGATTAATTTTATTTAACAGGCTATACTTTATGCTAATAACTAGTAATAAAGGGTGTGTTCTCTATTAATTTGATACTTTTTTGACAATAATGGATAATATATTTTTAATTTATTGGAAAGTAATACAAATTTGATATCTTCATGAAAGGTCACATCATCTTAACTCAAAATATCAAGGCTTAAGTTTATGAGTTATTTCTCTTTATTTTATATTAGTTATTAAACTTAACTTTATTCAATATATGATTTCTTATATCATCTTAAATTCACTCATACTTGAAAAATCTAATTGATTGAATCCCCACATATTGAAGAGAAGAGAATAACCAAAAATTAATTTATATTTAACTTTATGGTTATGAAAATAAAAAATTGTAATTTTTTTATAATTGTTTATCACCAACTGATACCGTAGAGATTTAATTTGGATAGTTTAAATTTAATATTAAAACTTGTTAAATTAACTATCTAGATTTACTCTAAATGATTTAGATTTAAACTTTTTAAGTTGAATTTTTTAAAAAATATTGTTTAAAAAGTGTTAGTTAGGATATTATCTTTATTTTTAATAACTTATTTATCAAAATAAAAATTTATATTAAACATGGAAGGTCCAGAGTACATATGGAAAATCAATTTATAAAAAATCATAAAATTTTTTAATATTAAATTGGATAATCAAGAATATAGACTCTAGATTGATGACAAATATATTTATTAAAAGAATTTTATCAATTTATATTTAATAAATATAAATACAATAAATAAATTTGAAAAATTTGAACGGTTCAAATCTCATCAAGTAATGAGCACCCAAGACAACGACACATGAATCCACACACATATATGTAAACGACCAATTAGTTTATTAAACTTTTACCTTATACCAGGAATGCCTACTTTTCATTATGTTCCAAAACAGGAAAATGTTGTCCCTTCGGGTACATCCGATAAAATTGGAAAAAGGTAACAATGATGGGGTTAATCCTGGCTCAAGACAAAGCAACAGTATTGTTGTGAACACAGGAATAACTCAAGGCAATTTTAATGGCGCTGATGTCCTTCTCAGTGGCTGTAAAATTGTAATTGGCGATGGAGGAGTGAAGCAGTCCAAGGATGTTAATGCTGCATAGGTTCTTCATTAAATTGAGTCTGTCTTTCAATTTCAAAAAAGCAACAAAAGAAGTGGACTATGTCCCTTAGTTTAGATTTGTTTATAAATAAGTTTTAGTCCTACTGTACGCTGTTATGATTATTATTGATTAGTCTGGAAATTGTACGAAGAATACATTGACGTTAAAATTATCTTAGAAAATTCAGAATTAATGGACCTCATTGTACTCTATGTTTGAAATGTCGCATGCATCAATATGTAATATGATCAGTGTGAAAGGAATTTGATCCTTGGAAATAAAGTTATTACTGCGTGGTCGATAAATATAATAATAATAATTTATTCTCAACGCCAATGAGTCCACCTCTTGGTTGTTGTGTCTTAAACACCAAGATGGCCTCTTCATTAATGAGACTTATTTCCCCTGCGATTGCAAATCTTCTGTTTTGTTGAAGTGTAAGGATCAAGAAGGAAGTTTAACTTCTAAAATGGAAACAACTTGAAGAAGGCCCGTGTCTGTGAAGGCATTCGATTAAGTATTTTTACAGTGCTACAGAAAGGTGCTTGGTTGGACTAGTCAAGAGTCAAATCAACTTTTCTGAAAATCTTGGTTCAAGTCCTGAGATAAATGCATTTGAACTAAATATAAATGTCAAAAGCATCTCGCGGTGCCCATGAGATGAGAACGGTCTCACATAGTAGGGGTGGCAATACCCTCAAGTTTTTCAACATACCAAGCAATAGAATGAAAAAAATATTTTTGCATTGCTTCATTCATTTGGAAGTATTATTCATTGACATATAAATAATGTAATTTGTTTTAATATATACATCATTTTTTCACAAATTACTAAAGAGTTTTAATAAAAATGGGTTTCCATTGGATGCCTCTTAGTGTGACTGCATCAATAAGGGGGGGGGGGAATAGAACGTTTAAGAAAAATCCTCAATAGTAAAAGATGAATTAGTGCAGAGGATATGAATTAATCGCAACCAATGTTAAAGTTTGAATTATTCAGAGTAAAATTTTTAACTCCTCCAAAGGAAGAGTTAAAGCAAGAAGCAACGGTAAGTGGAAGAGAGTAAGAATTTTCTGTGGTATTATTTTGCTATAATTAAGGATAACAAATGCATAAATAATTCTATGAGCCATGTAAATTTATGATGTGACCTTGACATGTATAATTGATGTGTTAAGATGCATAATAACCAATATGATGTGATAAAATTGTCTTGAAACCATGCATAATTACATTATGCATATTCAAGACTATCCAAAATAGACTCTTTCCAGAACAATGTTACTGTTTCATTGTATAATATAAAGCAAACCATGTTCATTGCCCATGAGCATTTTAATGGAAAATTAGACACTCAACTTTACAACAAGTCCTAAATCAGATCATTTGGACGTGTCAACACGGTAGTTTTAGAGAATGAATAAACTATATTGTTTAGAATAAAAAAGGGTTAAAATGTATTTTGATCATGTAAAGGACTTCAAGAGCTTTCAAGAGAATTTTAGTGCATCCTAATACGAATTATCTGGATTTAGTTATCATTTTTCAAAGTTTAACGAAAATTCTGGACTTGCCAAATAAGCAGTAACCTAAAGATTAATTTATGAAATTTTAATTTCTAAGCTTCAATTTTTGTTTCACTTGAACCATATTGCTTCTAATTGCATAATGAAAGGGTTAAAAGTGAGGATGTAACACTATTATACACACACACACACACACACACACATTCACTAAAAGAGCATTGAAATTTAGTTGATGAGTTCTTTCAGTTTTACTCTCAATTAAGTACCATTATTTTTCAACTTCAATTAAATGCTATCATATACAAATGTACATATTCCTGTTAAGGTCTATACCTACAAATTGTAGTTTTAAAGTTTGATAATATGGACAAAAACAAATTCTACTTCGATATTGCAACGTACTGGATACAAATATAAAAAATAAGTGCAGGAACAATTTGTAAAAGGAAACTCGACCCATACCTTAATAGCCAAAAAAAAAAAATTATCAGGTTTAACTGCATCAACTTCAACACTAAAAAGTGTTACACTGTTGAAATGTAAATATCAACTTCAACTTTTCCATTCTTTCCTGGTTTACCAATGCCACACAAATGCTTCCCATCAAGTTGCTTGCCTGTATATATGCCGAGATTATTTTATATATGGCTGTTGAATTCATGATATCATACTCTAGTAGCTGAAATGTTTCAGTTATGATTTGAGTCCAACAATTGCATCGTGGAGTAGGAACTCACCTTCATCTATGTCATCTCTTTCTTCATAGTTTCCCAGATTTTATGTTCCTCTTCTCTTCTGGGTCCATTTCGTAGCTTCTTTTCTCATAAACTCATCACCCAAATTCTCAGTTTGTGGTAGAAGTTCTTGCCTTGATGATTTGATTCTTTCTAGGATTTTACCCGATGTGTTACCGGGTTTCTCTCTTTTTCCTCTGATTATGCTTCTTCCCCATTAAAGCTTCTGTCTTGATTCGATTCTTGCCTGAGATTGATTAGCTCATTTTAACGTTTAGCCTCTGAAAGTTTTATCTTTTTCTTTTCAAGGTTCAGATATGGCAACCATTGAGACAGGTCTCCTAGTTCCTTCTCCTTCTGATTCATTGTTATCCCCATACACTAACGCTTACGCTTTTTGCCATCGTTTGGTTTTCTACTTCACATGGCCCTGCGTTCTGGTCTTGAATTGGATAGCCAATCATCATAACTCCAACCTCACTCACTAATTCAGCAATTTCACTAGAGACATTATTGGGGTTTGGATAATACTGTACTTCGTCGGTGGTGGTCGCAGGTGGGTTTGGATTGTTGTTAGTGATGCGCAAAAGAATCTCATCCTCTGTGCATTTCTTGATCATTTTAGAAGCACCCTTTCCGATTGGAATCTTATCAGTTTCTAGAATGCCTTCGATATATATCATAAGATTGCTGACCGAAATTTGTACGCAGCCGTGGTCAGGCCTTTCAATCTCATTGTTGCTATATCATATGCTCTAGCCTCCTCCTCCTTTGTATCTGATGATGTAGACCCAGAAAATACCAACAGTTAAATTATACATGTATAAAGAAATGACCTGGGGAAGGATGGGATGATTTGCGGGAGACAAAGTGATCAGATTGAGGAAAATGGAAGTGGAAGTTTTTTTTTTTAGAGAGTTTTTTTATGTTTTAATAAGTAGGGGTTTAAAGGTTTTTCTCCTTAAAATTTCTATTACACCTAAGTCCCAAAGGACTTGGTGGCACTTTTTGAATTTTGCGTGGCTTATTTGTGAATAAGTTTCTTATATGAGACCTTGCATAATTTTCTCATTATTTTATTACTATTGAATTAATGATATTAGACTTTAGTACCTGAAATTACAGTAAACTCTTATCAGAGAATTTGGGCTACGACCCTCTTTTCAAACAAAAAGAAATTAGAAAAAGAAAAATATCTCATATTAAAAAATTAAAATTATTTTTGAAATATACATATGAATTTAAATGAAATCAAATGTGTAAGGTTATCAAAGCGTGAGTGAACATGAGCCAATGTAGAAGTCTCATGTTGGATGAAGTTATGATTAATTAATAACTAATATATAATAAAAGGGGAATGAACCATAAACTTGAGTTTTGAGATTTTAAGCTAAAATATAACAATCTTCTACTACTTAATTCTAACTTTCTCTCATCTATATCATGCTTAGTGGGACAACGTTTATTCTCCACAAGTGGTTCCTTATTTCGATTAAACATCTTAAATAATTTTCTTTCAGCAAGATGTGTCCTGAAATGCAATGTAAATGACTGAATGAAAAAAACAATGAAGACAATAATAGGTGAGATGGAATCAATTTTGCCGAATAAAGCATGAATCTTAATTAGTTATACATTTCCTCTTGACAATGCTGGCAAGTAGACATCTATATGAACTCTAAGGTCCCCTATAATTATTAAAAAGGAATGGAATGAAATGGATTGAAAAATATAAAGGTAAAAAATAAGATGATCAAAAAAGGTTGTGAAGCACATTCATAAGGGAGAGGAGTAGTTTAGTTTATAGGATTAAGAATCATGATTAATAAAATTTTTAGAGGGTATGATAATTCTCACATTTGTAGTATATATTAATAAATTTTATTATGTTTCCATGAGAAGAAAGGGTGATTTAGTTCATTTTTATAATAATTTTTTAATTCATTTCATTTCATTCATTTCTAATAACCAAACAGGACCTAACTTAGTCATAGAGTTTTAAAAAGCATACCTGAAGATTAACGCACTTCAGATGATATATTCCAAAGCGATGTCCGTCCTTCCTCACACATCAGACATTCATAGTGGCTCTGCAAAATCAACATGTTTTGCAAGGGAAGGATATCACTTCTTTATTTCGAAACTTTAGGAGTAAAAAAGCAACCAACTTTATCGCCAATTAACAATAACAATCGTATTAGACTTGCAAGAAGATTCTCATAGCATTTTTTATGTTTATTTATGTTTAAATAAGGGATAAACTAGACAAAAATACTTATAATATATATATATATATATATAAAGCCATATTTATAATTGAATTAGTAAAAAAGCACGCTATTACAAAAGGGACTTTTAACATTGTTATTGGGGGACATAAATTAGAAGAATATAGAAAGTTGACTTACCAACATTACTTTTAAAAGCGACATGGATAAGATTTTAAAAGTAATGTAAAAGGGAAGAAATCACATCATTTTTGGATTCACGTCACTTTTGTTCTGCAAAATTGAAGTGGTTTTTATTGGCAAAAAAAAAAAAGAAAGAAAGAAAGAAGTGGTTTCTCAACATTCTATGTCACTCTTGGATAAAAAGTGATGTAGAAAGTCTTTTTTTTAAAAAAAATGAGGTAAAAAAATATAGCTTTTTTTTTGGAAAAATAGGGCATTTTTCGGATTGAAATGATTTAAAATCACCCTCAATCCAAAAAAGAAAATACCATATATTATTAAAAGAATAGATGGAAAAATAATAATGGACTAAGAATTTTTTTTTTGCAAAAAAAGATATCTTACTAATGAGATAATAAAACTACGAATTAATATCATGAAACACAAACAAAATCACAAACAACATAAACTTTTGCAAACATGTCATTAAAACCTTCAGAATTCGGTCACCCGAAGTATGCAATGCACTTAGTGAAGTAAGCAGATCTCTAATATAATGTTTCACCATTTCAGTTTCGTAGGGAAGCACTGTACCATAAAAAAGATGCATTAGGAATAAAACAAAAGGGATTACAAAAGGAATCAAACCCCAGAGTTGGTTATTTGAAAGACTCTCTGGGATACAAAAGGATGAGCGACACAAAAAAACCTAAAGCACGACTTAAATTTACTTCTGAAATATTAATAGATTACATATCCACAACACTTCTTAAATTACCAAACTCTTATAGAATAAACCGAGTTGTATGATTTCTACTCAAATTCCAAAAAATGAATAACAGCTATGAATGAGAATTGAGACAAAACAATACAGCTACCAAGAAATAAAAGAACTAGTAGTAGAACTCACAGCATATTAATGACTAATGCAATATCCTTCCGTCAATTCCTCTGGATTTGTGTTTTTATAAAATTATATTAGGACAATAGATTTTAGGTTTTTGTACAAGGATGAAATTTTCAATGAGATTTTTACATAAGTAAATTACTGTGATGAATTTTCAAAGCAAACAAATTGAAGCAATGAGCACTCGCAATTTCATAATTTTTTAGGTAATTAATAATCAAAATATAGCATTAGGCTCTCACCTCATTAAAAGCATAATCACATTTTACTTGAATTTAGTAACGCAAGTCTTTTATTAATAATGAAAAGACAGGACTGAGTTAGCTGGTTATTGTGTTTTGTTATTACACTTCAATGCCATGGTCTTGTTGACTAGCTAAATAATGTTGTATCCAAGCATAAATTTGGGATCAAGACAAAGCATAACAGCACAACAAAGTCAGCCTAGAGGGAATTCGTTAGTTCTTATTTCTGTGTACATAATTACAAGGATACTAGATTATACACTGCCGAAGTTTTCAACTTGCAAGAAACCTTTTTTAACATATGAACTGTGTACACCGAAAACCTTATCAAGCCACATAACAAGCAACTTTACAAACCTATTTTTTGGTCATTAATAAAATCTGTTCCCACCTATAAACAACCCTTTGATTTCACGTTTTCTTATGCAATAAGAAATTTCAAGGTGCTTGAGGTTAATTTAAAAAAAAAAAACACCTCTAAAGCTTCATTGCATCTTAGGTTTTTTCTTTTTATTTTTCTAATGGTAGAAAAAAAAATAAATATATACACAACTCAGCATAAATATATGCAAGTCAAGCCAATATGAAAACTAGGAAATTCTAACTCCTTTTTCCCGAGAGTAAATGTATTATTATCAATGTATTTGAGTTGATATTGAAAAGGAGGCGAGGGTATAAACTTGAACCTGATATATGATCACCAAGAATAGCCACTGCTCGAGTAATTTGAATCTGCAAACATGAAAACTCATAACTGTTGGATATTTGACTATATCTAATATTCCAATGATAAGCTACTTTCAAAGGATGCAAGTCTTTGGATTGAAATATTTTGTAATGCAGATTAAAAAGGATCCATATATATATATATACACACACACACGTATAGTTATTCTACCAATATGCAGGGGAATTTGGTTGCTTTACAAAGGAAATGGCCTGAATATAAGCCCGAACAATACTTGATAGCTTCTTCATATGCCTTACGAAACTGAACAGAACCTGGAATGACCTTAAGCTCACTAGCGACCTAGCAAAAATTTTATGTCCAGAGATATATACCCAGAACAAGAATATATCAACGTTAACTGACTAAAATCTTAGTAAGCTTGTAACATTAAATACGATGTGGAAGATAAAAGCATGCCTTGGCATAAAACTGCTCAAAAGTACCACAAGAATACCTTATTTCCTTGCATTTGCAATCAATTCTCCTATAATGGGCACCTTGCCTTGAAGAAGGAAAAAAATAATTAATAAATAGACAGATAAATTAAAATGAACCAAGCATCTTAATTAGTTATTATATACACACAGGTATGTGTGTCCTGTTAGCAAGTTTAAGTCAAGATAATGAAAATCATATCTTCAGTTCGCACTCTGATCATGACAAGCAAAGAAATATTCAAGTTCTATGCAGTGCTTAATGGGCTCCTGTAAGAGTTTTCCTCGTTCGAAAAGGCTTTCCTGAGCATATAATTAAGTTTCTTTTAGAATACCCTCCTTTTTTTTTTTGACAGAAAGTCAAATGAATATATTAGATAATAGCATAAAAAGCAGTCTTACAATTCAAAAATAGAAATGAAGAATTAGAGAGAGAAAGATCAACAGGCCCATGTGTTACAGGCCTGTGAGGAATTTTCTCTTTTAAAATACAATCCTAAAGGATATATATCTATACACACATATACATATGCAAGTGTTTTTTCAGGATACTCTCTCAATTCCAATAAGTTAAAACAGATATATATATATATATATATACATATACACACTCTAGGATGTTCTCTTAAACCTAACAAGTTAAAGAAGACATCTTATCTCAATTACAAGCACCATATATATCTAAAATAAAAACTGCCCAAAGGAATTACTGTAAAAATGCATGAGGAGGAAAAAAGCATTTAAACCAGTTTGGTATGGAATATGTTGAGACATTAGCATGTAAGCCCAAGTTAGCACTTATAAAGTCTGAAGTCCAGAAGCCCAATACCACAACATAATACCAAGCCCACTTAAATGTTCAAATATTTTATGGGTATTATTGTAATTAGATATTTATATTCTTTATTGTAAATATATTTATTCATTATTTTGTATTAGGGTTTTTGACACTACTTCTATATAAAGTTAATAAAGGTCTTAAGTAGCGTGAGCCATTTCTGCAATTACTATTCTAGGGTAAACTTTATCTTAGTATCAGAGCCACTGTGTAGGTTTTCTTACTTTACTTCTATGGCTGACAAAAGCATTAATACCTCTCCAAAAACCCCTAGCTCCTATAAGTTCTCTCTTCACTCAACTCTTAACCTCCTGAAAATCTCATTCGGTTCAACCTCTCTTAACTAGCACTGTTTTGTCAAGCTTGATAGAACTAATTATACTTTGCGGTCTCATTGTGTGCTTCCCACTATCAAAGGCCATAAACTCGAAGGCTTCATCAATGGCACCGATATGTGTCCCTCTCAGTTTGTTATGGTAAATGATGTTTCAAAGATAAATCCAAATTTTGAAGACTGGGTAGCTGCTGATCAACTCTTATTTAGATGGCTTTTCAACACTATGACCATTGATGTCTCAGCTAAAATTACTGGAGTTTCAACTTCAGCTGGTCTTTGGAGAGTTGCTTGTGCTGTGGCAGGGGCTCAAAACAAAGCTAGGATGCTCATATCGTGTTCTGAACTTCAAAGAACTACAAAAGGTTCTCTCTCAATGCAAGAATACTTATCCAAAATGAAAACATTAGTCGAGAGTCTTGCTCTCATTAGAAGTCCAGTTTCCAACTCTGATTTACAACTTCAAGTTATGGCAAGTCTTGATGTTGAATACAATGCTATTGTGGTATAGCTTTTCTAAAGAGGAAGATCTTTGTTGGCTTGATTTTTCAGCCTCATTACTCACTCATGAATCTCGACTTGAGCAGCTGAATTAGCTTAACCAAAGTAATATTTCTACCCAATTTGCTAATCTTACTGTTTTTGATTCTTCTTGTTCTCATGGTGGCTGGCAGGGCACTCGTGATTGTGGAACTAGAGGGAAAGGATGTTTTAATCATGGTGGTGATAAGACACCGTGTGCTCTCTGTGACAAACTGAGGCATAACGTCAAGAATTGCTTTAAATGGTTTGATAGGTCCTTTAAACCACCAACCATCAGAAGCAATTTTGACTATGGAAAATCATCCTTTAATTCTATTTACTATGCTTCACCAGAAGTGGTGAATGATGATTCATGGTACTTGGACAGCAGTATTAAAACTCATATTACTAATGACTCTTTCAACCTTGAAAATGCAATGAAAATTGATGGTAAGGTCAAATTATTTGTTACTAATGGTCAAAATATGCCGGTGGAACAGATTGGTTCTTCTAATATTCAAAATGTGCTTAGTCAAAATGTTGCTCTTAATAATATTCTCTATGCACCTAGTGCTAAGAAGAATCTGATTAGTATACCTAAGATTTTAGATGATAATCATGCTAAGGTACTTCTAAATTCTTCTTCTACTATTGTCAAGAAATAGGGGGCAAAAACTACATTGCTTCAAGGAGTGAGAAGTAGAGGAGAACTGTACAAGGTGGATGGTTAAAAGGTTAATCTGCAGCAAAACTTTTTTAGCAATTTTGGAGGCTCTCATGAAGGTCTCTCGGGTGAACAAGTTGAAAACAACAAAAATAATATTGCTAGTTCTAAATCTAGCTCTATTAAAAAGCTATGGCATTATAGGCTTGGCCATCCTAGTCCTAGGATCTTAAATCAAGTTCTTGATTCTTGTAAAGTCAAGTTGAATGAAAGTTGTGAACCTATTTTTTGTGAACCTTGTAAATTTGGCAGGTCTCATTCTCTTCCATTCAAAGTCTCTACTTCTCATGCCTTACATCCTCTTGATCTAATACATATTGATCTATGGGGTCCCTCTCTAATACAATCCTTAAATGGTTACAAGTATTATATACTGTTTCTTGATGATCATAGTCGTTACAGCTAGATTTTTCCTCTTAAAACTAAAGATGAAGCTCTACCAATGTTCCTAAAGTTTAAACAATATGTTGAAAATCAATTTGGGAGGAAAACAAAGATAGTTCAAAGTGATTGGGGAGGGGAGTACAGAAGTTTCACTAAGTGTTTACAAGATGCTGGAATTCATTTCAAACATTCTTGTCCACACTCTTCCCTTCAAAATGGAAGGGCTGAGAGAAAGCAAAGACACATTGTAGAAATGGATTTGACTTTACTAGCCCAAGCTAATATGCCTCTCAACTATTGGTGGGAGGCATTTCATACAGCAATAGTATTAATTAATAGATTACCTACACCTGTTTTAAGTGATTCCTCACCACATCAAAAACTATTCAATGTATCTCCTGAGTATGATAGCTTAAAAGTCTAGTTCTGCATGTTATCCCTATCTAAGGGACTACAATAAGCATAAATTGCAGTTTAGAAGTATTAAATGTGTATTTTTGGGTTACAACAATCATCACAAAGGATTTAGGTCCTTAAGCTTTGAAGGAAGGATATATATGTCTAGAGATGTGATTTTTGATGAGAATTCATTCCCTTTTTCAGAAGGTTTCATGAACAAAAAACTACCTAAAGTAGAAATTAATCCTCAGATATTCTTCAAGCCACTGCCTTCTTTGCCTCTTGTTCGATGTCCAATTAGCCCAGTCAAATACTTCTTCTGCACAAAATATAATTATACAAGGTCAAAGTGACAAGATTGAAGAAATATAAGAAGAAGAAACTAGAAAAAGTGCTCGTGATTACACACAAATCTCTAGTGATATTCTTATTTCCTCTGATTCTAATCAATCTCACTCTATTGCAGAATTAGTTATTGAGACAATTCAGCCACCAATCATATCATCTGATGTTGGTCATAATCAACATCAAATGGTCATAAGGAGTAAGTCAGGTATTTTCAAAACCAAAATTCCTTATGTTGGCTTAGTTACTGAAAATTCAAAGGAAATTATCACTGAAACTTCAAGTACTCTAGAAGCTTTAAAATTTGAATTGTTTAGAAAAGCAATGTGTGAAGAATTTAATGCCCTTATTAGAAACAAAACTTGGGTTTTAGTACTCTATACTGGAAAAGAGAGGCCTGCTGACTGCAAGTGGTTATTCAAAAAAGTTTGGTGCTGATGGATCTTTTCTTAAGGCTAAAGCTAGATTAGTTGTAAAAGGGTTTCAACAATACCTAGGAATTGACTATGATGAAACTTTTAGTCCAGTTCTAAAGCCTTTTACTCTGCTGTTTATTCTTACAATAGCTATTTGTTTTAACTGGCCAATTTGACAGCTGGACATAAATAATGCTTTCCTAAATGGACTACTCCAAGAACAAGTTTTAATGAGACAACCAAAAGGTTTTGTTGACAAGAGGGTTCCTAATCACATTTATTTGTTAAACAAAGCTATCTATAGGCTTAAACAGGCTCCAAGAGCCTAGTTTAAGAGGTTAAAACACACACTTCTAAGCTGCAAGTTTACTTACTCCAAATGTGATAATTCTTTGTTTTCCTTCAGAACAAAATCAGATATTTTGTTTCGTCTAATCTATGTTGATGACATCATTGTTATCGGTAATAATCTGAAATTGCCCTTTAGTATTTATTAGAGAATTACATGTTCTGTTTCCTCTTATCTTGGGAATTTGCATCATTTTCTTGGAATAGCAACATATAGAGGCTCTATAGGGCTTTATTTGAAGCAAGAAAAATATACTGAAGAGCTTCTTCACAGATTTGGGATGTCAAATTGTTCCCCTGTTCCGACACCCTTAGTAGTGAACAAGAACTTACCTCTCTATCATGGTGTACCTCTCTCAGATGTTTCTACTTATCGAAGAACTATTAGGTCACTGCAATACTTAGTGAATACCAGGCTAGACATTATGTTTGCGATCAATAGACTAAGTCAATTTCTTCAAGCTCACACTACTGTTCATTAGCAGGCAGTAAAGCGTCTATTGCGATATTTAAAGGGTACAAAGGACTTAAGTTTTTATATCAGACCAAGCAATTATCTTAACTCACAAGGTTTTTCTGATGCTGATTGGGCATGTTGCATAGATGACCAATGATCCTTTGGGGGCTATTGTGTTTTCTTCAGAAATTGTCTGATAGCTTGGTCTGGAAAGAAGCAATGCATTGTCACTAGTTGAGCACAGAATCAGAGTACAGATCGTTAGTAGATCTTGCTTTGAAACTTGTATGGCTTCAATTTTTGATGGAAGAGATCGGAATAAAGCTCAATCATATTCCAATAGCTTGGTGTGACAGCTTGAGTGCTTCTGCCCTTGCTTCCAATCCAATATATCACAACTGAACTAAACATATAGAAATTGATATCCATTTTACCAGAGATCAAGTGATTGACCACAAGCTTTTGGTTTGATATGTTCCTTCTTCTAAGAACATAGCATATTTGTTCACAAAAGTGATGAGCCACTCTCATTTTTTGACGCTGCGAGACAAACTCGGACTTGTGAAGAGCCCAGTCTCTCGTTTGAGGGGCCTTGTTGAGACATTAGCGTATAAGCCCAAGTCAGCATTAATAAAGTTTGAAGTCCATAAGCCTAATGCCACAACATAATACCGAGCCCACTTAAGTGTTCAGATATTTTATGGGTATTACTGTAATTAGCTATTTGTATTCTTTACTGTAAATATATTTATTCATTACTTTGTATTAGGGTTTTTGACCCTACTTCTATATAAAGTTAATAAAAGTCTTGGGCAAAGCCATTTCTGCAATTATTGTTCTAAGGTAAACTTTATTTGAATATGACACTGACATCTCTCAAATTAAATCTTCCTGACCTAACGATTAGCTATGAATGAAAAGACTAAAAATAAGCGCTAAATTAGACAAATACCACAGGCCCATCTGAACGTGTCACTGGGTTATTATTCTATTGCATTTCCCTGATTATTAAAAAATAGTTAAACCCGTTTGGTTTGGAATGTTGAGCTCCAGGGACAGCATGGTGGATGAGCGTCAATATCCCAAATAAGCACCTGTTTCATTCAAAAAATAAAAAATAAAAACTTAATGCCATAATAAACTCACATTAATTCAAATGTAAATAATGAATTCCTATATGTGAGTAAATTATTTTCTCAAAAAACATAGCCATAGAGTCCAGGATGAGGAGTGTGAGTACAATACTTATTCCTCAAATGTTCTTTGCAAAATATTTAAAAAACTGTTTTTGTTCACTGCTTATGCCACGATGATAGCTAACCCTAAGAGGGGAGGGGTTGGGGTACATCAGTCCCTCTTGATTCTGACATTTCTTTGTAATGATATTTGATTTCTTTTAAGAATGTTAACAATAAACATTAGTCCCTAATTTTATTTAATCAAAGTTTCAACTCTCCAATTATTCATCTATAGATCTGTCAGTGCACGCGCTCATAGGTGGAAAGAAAATTTATCTATCAACATCAATCCCTCAATTTTTTTTGTTATATAAGTGGAAAGACAAAGAGAGAACTTCAACATAGTGGAACGTGCAAGCCAATAGAAGATTTGTCAAAGTAACCTAGAAAAAATTACTATTTCAAATTCTAATCCTAAATCTTAAACATAAAACCCTAATATCTTGCCCATGAAATCCTTAACATGGACAATAAAACTCGATTGTTTATTTCATTCTTTTCCAAGATCATTCATTAATTCACAATATAATTTGTCAACATATGACAATTGAACTGATATTATATATACAGTAAGTTCTATAAATACCTTATAATTTGGTATTCCATCGATCTGATAATTTATAAACCAAATACATCCTTTTCCCAAAGCTTCGACATCATCATATTCTTCTTGATGTAGGACTTTTTTGGTTGACATGTCTGAATCATTAGAAGAACCCAAAGAAAAACCTTATGGTCTGAATAGAGTTTGACGACCGCTCTTTTTAGCTTCTAAAGCCAATGTAGTGTGTATAGTGTCTGAAGACTTCAGGTTTTCTTTTAGTCCATAAGGAGGTCTCAAATTTGTGGTTCATGGTGTGTGCGGTTATGCACGTGTTTTGTACAAGTAGATTTAATTTAATCTAGAGAGTTTTAAGTCTAACATAATTTAATAAGAAACTTTCTAACATATATATTTGAACTTATGCATTTGTAGCTAATCAAATCAAATTATATATCAATACAAAAAAATGACTTTCAAAAAGTTGTCGTTGAAAATAAACAATCTACGACAATAGTAAAAGTCGTCACTAAAAATTTGACTATTTGCAATGACTATATATAGTCATTACTGATTGTCAGACTTTCAGCAGCAATAAGTGCATGTCGCTGCTAAAGGTTTAAGTTTCAATGGCAACATATAAATTGCCGCTGAAAGTTAACAATCAGCAGCAATTTTTTAGAGTTGCTGTAGAAAGTAAGACTTTTTAACATCGCTGGTAATTGTCAACATATTTTAAAATAAAAACTTATGTTATAAGTTTCAATGATGACATATTAGTCACTGCTAAAAGTTGACAATTAGTAGCAACTTTTTAGAGTTGCCGTTGAAAGTTTGCCGTTGAAAATGAGACTTTCAATGGCGACATTCAAATTCACTGCTAAAAGTTTGATTTTTTATTATCATCATAATTTTTTATTTTTTGTTTTATCTAATATTCAACTTTTTATGATATTAATTTTATTGTATTATTGTAATTTTATAATGAATATATAAAACAACATAATAAGTTTTTATTAATATATTTCATGGTTAAATTGTGACTTTAAAATAATGAAATTATTTTCAAATAAGATTAATGTATTATTTAATCATAATGAGCCAAAGTAAAGAATTAAGCCAAACATATTATTTTACATCAATTTTGTTATCAAAAAATGTTTGATTTGACTCAGTGCAACTATTTAGACCAGTTTGGTTAATTGATTTTAGTTAATTAACACTAAATCAAACTGAATTGACTAATGCATACCCCTATATGAAGTGATAAATTTATTCAAAAACCTAATATTTGATATTTTAATTTGAAATGCATATAATATGGTAATGAGTATCAATTTTCAAATGTTTTATGATTATATTGATATTTTAAAAATTAACACTACTTGTTTATCATAATTAGATATGTGATAGTTAAATTTATTCATTCATAGAATAATATTTCATCTAATTTATTTTTTCAATTCAAATTCTACATTTAATACCAATAACTTTAAAGCTTGATGCCAATTTAAATGTTCCCAGTTTTATAGCTAATGATAGAAAAAGAAAGATAAAAAGAAGAAAAATGAGATATTCTAAAATTCTACTTTTAACTTTTACAATATATGAAATATATCTATGTATGTGATGCTATATTATTTTTTTTTGTTTGATGCTATCTTGCAACATAAATATATAATAAAAAAGATAATATAATGTACAATTTTCTTATAAAATTATAATTTAAAAATGAAAAATAATTAAAAATTAAAATGTAATGTAAAAACAAGCTAATTACATTACTTAAGAGTTATTGTTAATTAAAAGTAAAAATAAACTTTTAAATAAAACTATCTAGAAAAATAAATAATTATGAACTAATTTATAATCATATATATTTTTTTACTATTTATTCTTAGATATTTTTATATTATAATTATAAATAATAATAACGTCAAGAAGTAAAAAAAATAGAATAAATAATACAAATGATATTGTGTCAACTATATTTATAGTTTACTTTAGACAAAATAAATAATATAATTTACAATTTTAATAAATTAAAATAATTAAGTTGAAGTATTTAATGATAGTAATGATATTTTATAATATTTAATATTTAAAATATATGTGTGTTTGTATAGTTTAATAATATATATATATATATATTTAATTATGCAACAATAGATGGTAGGTTCATTCCAGCTCAATGGTAAAATGGTGGGACACAAAAAGAAGAGGTCATAGGTTCAAACCTTGGAGGAGGCAACTTGTGAAATGAAATATAAATTAGTGACATAATGACACATGGCGTGAGGTGAGGGCGACAAGTGGAGGGGTGACATGGTGCCATATGGGTGGTAAAACCAACATTAGTTTTCAACAGTGACTTTAGTAGTTTCTGTGGCAACAAATGTCACAGCTAATACTTAACATTCAGCGATGACCAAATAGTTGCCGTTGATATGTGGTTTGTGCGACTACATTTGTCATCACTGATTCTCAACTTTCAACAATGACTATCTTTCTATGATGGCAAATTTTCCTTTTTGCAGTGACAATTGTCACCTTTGATTCTCAACTTTTAGCAATGACTTATATTCTTGCCACATATAAAATTAACAACAAGACCTCTTGCAACGACAAAATGAAAACTTCCAATGGTGACTTTTCAAAAAGTCAATTTTTTTGTAGTGATATTATCACTAACAACATGTGTTTTAGAGATGCTAAAACAAAATATAAAATTTGTGATGATTAGCTTTTTATGATGAGAAGGTTCATCATAAAACTTTTGTGCCAGATCGAAAACTTTTATAATCCATAAAAAATTCAATTTCTAGTGGATTTTTCATAAATTTTATAACAATTTTCCGTCACAACGCAAAGTGGCCAAGCTTGCTAGCTAGCTCTAGTTAAATACAAATGCATCTAAGTCAATATATATATATATATATATATCACCACTTTTAAATACAAAGTAAATCTTGCATATTTAATTTCATAAAATATTTTTCTATGGAATATTTTTCACTAATTGGACCATATGACTTTGACTCAGTGCAACTCAATAATTGTAATTTAAATCATTAAAAATATTGGTTCCTGATGCCCACAAAATTTAAACACATCAAAAGTGTACAAATCAAACATAGTATAACAAATCTAACTCATCTCACAAGGAACTAGATAAAAGGATTTGGGCACAAACAAAAGTTGTCTTCATCTCAATTAAGTTATCCAATCTAAGAGTGAATTTTTTATTAAATTAAAAATATCAATAAAATAAAGTCAAGATATCTGAGGTAAAATTAACAACTAAAGAGCATTTTAGGAATTTCAATCTCCTTTTATACTTTGCAATTCAATTTCCTCTGACTATCATATTTTAATTCAACTTTAAAATCATGGCTTTAATTTAGATCATGCATCCGTGGATTATGCAATCTGTGATCTAACTATACTATAATATCTTAATCAAGTCTTGATCTAATTATGTACAAGTCTTAAAAGATTGCCTAAGGCTCTTGAATATATGTCTATTGCAAGTGCAAATTAGATTAATTCCAATCTTAGGTTGCTTAAATAATATAATTGAGATTCCCCTTTATCAAAGGTGAATTCCAAGATCCAAACGCATACTAAACTCGGCTGTCTCTGAGAAGTCAGCTGCTTTCGTAGTAAGGCAATTATTGGAATTTACTTAATGGTTTAGATATCTCTTCCGAAAAGTTAGATAAGAGTTTTGAATTAAGAAGTCATCAAATGGATTATAAGAAAGATGATTGTTTCAGTTTTAAAGCAACGCTACGTATTCCATTGATTCGATTTGATTAAATATTAGGCTATCCTTTGTGCCAATAACTAGCACTGGGTTGTTCTGTGTTTCTGATGCCTTTTATAACAATTGGCTAATTGGATAATTTTATATCACTACTTTACTTGAAAGCAGTATAGAATCAATCTTTTGTCAACATTAAATTGTGGAAATTTAATTTGGATACTCTTTTTCTTTTTCCTTTTTTAAATGCCAAAACACCTTCTCGAGGCAAGTGGCATAAGGTGATTCTTGTAACATTTTGAAAATCATGAGAGAATAAAATATGAAGAAAATGATTAATTATTAATATTTTTGTATAAAGTGATTTATAAAAAAGACCATAAATTCATTCTAGAATAAGACTTATATATAGGATTAGAGGTACTACATATAATTACTAATAAAAAAAAGGAATTACTTGGCTTATTGATGGGAATAGGAAATGATGGAATGAAAAAGAAATAATTGAAAATATTGAAGGTTTAAAGTTTGAAAATACTTTGACTTACTAATTAAGAATATTTTGTTTTAATTATCATAATATTTGAATTATTATTATCTTTCAGTATTTATTATTATCTTTTTATTTATGGTTATCATTTCATTTAGTTTTAAAATTTCTAGAATATTCATGTTTTTAATTCTTGGGTTAGGAAATTGAGGTTTATAAATAATATCTTAACTCACTTATTTTGTAAAGACACCCACTATTGAAGAAGAATTGTTATCGCATTGCGTTTCCTCTAAGATTTTCTCTTTTCTCTATGTCATCTCTACTCTCTTTCTCTTTTTTCCCCCTTTACTCTCTTCCCCCATTTCCGCCTCCCCTGCCCCATTCTGCATTTAAAAGTGGATTTCAAAGGATGTACCCGAGATATCCATGAGACCACCAATAATAAAAATGACCCCATACAATCGGAGTCTAAGTTAGTGTTGATGGGTGAATATAATTTTACACTAATTGATAGAGTGATTTTTTTTTAAAAAAAAAACGTAGCTCGGCAATAATCAAATTTAAAGACCCTTTTAAAAATATAATTTAAACAGAAAAATATTAAATACTAAGTAGTGAGCACTGAGCAGTGAGTAACCTCGTCACACAAATGTTATCATAGTCACATAACGTAAAAATAGAGTAAACAATTAATTTATTATGGTGGTCGACCAATAGTGTTTCAGAGGTTATCTCCTTTATTATATTTTTTTTTTGAATTACAAGGCTATGGTAAAATCGTGCAAAAGACTAAGGTCTAGTCATGTCTAAAACCATAAAATTTCTATAATCATGCGGTGGCTCATAAAAAATTATAATATTAAAGGTATCATACGGAGGCCGGTGAGCTAAGAGATTTCCTTTATTATATTCAATGCAGGAGATGCCATATAAGTGAATGCGTGCAGCACAATTTTTTTTTTCGTACTAATTAAATTGGGTGCTCAAATGGGTTTAGAAGGAACTTTATTTTCTTAAAAGATATTGATATTTATTTTTAATTTAAAATAAGTAGAAAATAAAATGAACGTTAAATTATACATATAATCCTTTAACTTTATATAAAATTTCATTTTGGTCCCTTAATTTTATAAAATATTTTTTCAATCCTTTAACCCTAACACTGTCTTAGTTTCACCAACCAGAAATTCCTATATTAAATTTTTTAAATATTTACAAAACATTATCAAAGTTTAGCATTTTAAATTCAATTCTTTAAAATAACAATGCTTGAGATAAAAATTAATCATTGGAAACTCGTGTCAAAGTAAAAGGATTGAAAAAATACTTTATAAAATTAAGAAATTAGAATGAAATATTATATAAAGTTAGAGGCTAAAATGTACACTTCAACCTAAAATTAAATTAACCATCCATCTCGATTCAAAAAAATACATAATTTTAATTTTAAAATTGAAAATTAAAAAATGGCATGCGTGGAACAACAATTGTTTATTTAATCGATTTGTATATAAATCCACAATACATGAAAAGAAAGCCACAGCTTCAGCCACACAAGTTTATTTAACGTAAACTCTACTTATGTAGTAATTAAGCCAACCATCCTCACATCAAATACATCTTAATTGGGAAAATCGCACATAAGAACCACTCAAATTTGTTATTCCCAGACAATGAGAATAACAAGTCACCAATAAGGAAAAAATAAGTCCCTCTTCTTATTTTAACAACAATTAATTTTATATTGATCCTTGTGTGCGATTTTTCCCTTAATTTAACTCTCTCCCCTGAATAATTTATAAGACTTTCTTGAACACAACTGCAAGCGGACTCTCATCAGTCACAAAAACCAGATGTCTTTTTCCACTTTGATCATAATAAAACCCAAGATCTCCACAAGGATCGCCAGTAGGACAGAACTTAAGCTTATAGAAGAGGCTCTGATATTTAAAGATCTTGAACTTACCTTCCACTGTATTGTTATAACCACTGATTTTCAGAGACATTCCCACAGGTTGTTCGTCGACGATAGTCCACTTCGACGGCATTGGAGAACAGTTCGGAACTGCGGAGAATGCGATGTCTAGAAGAAGACCCTCCGCGATGTATGCGATTCTAGCCGCAGATGAAATTGTCAGTGGCAAGCCATCGGTTTCCTCGGAAGGTTTCTGCACCACCGTCAGTGGGCAGGTTTCGTTACCTGTAGCAGCTAGTCCAAGGCATGCAGAGAAACCACGAAAACGAAGGACTTAAACACCGTTAGCTCAATATCACATATATGGCTCATATAATTTGACAATTTATCGCATTATTTTAATGTTTTGGAAAATTTTTAATTTAGTTTTATGTTTCTATTATGGGGAAGACAGAAACATTTTCGTTTAAATATATAAATGACAATGAGATCCTATAAAATATGATAATTTTTCTCAAGTTTCTTAGGACATTCCTGACGTTAATGTATTGTATGAAATGACTATAATGCTCCATTTTAAAATAAAAAAGAAATGGATCAACGAATGAAAAAATTGCAAAGCTGAAATTGTCATTTGCTATCTTGTTTTAGTCATTACTAATAAAAAAATAGTCATTATTTTGGACTTTAGTGATTAAAAAATTTGCTGAAGGAGAAGTTGTAATTACTTATATTGTTTTGATAATAGTTAGAAGAAAAGTAATAACTAAAATAGTCATTGCTATTTGTATCACTTGAAGTGATTTCATTTGCTATCTTCTTTTAGTCAATTATAGAAAAAAAGTAGTCATTATTTAAATTAAAAAAGTCATTAATACTTACAACTAATGTTTACAACACTTGAGAGCATTATAGTAATTTCACAAAATACAGTAATGTCAGAAGGTACCAAGGGACTAGAAAAACTTATCACATATTATGGGATCTCATAATCATTTGCATATTCCAAGGAGTTGTTTTTGGTAATTTCCCCTTGAATTTTTACCAGTATGGTCATAAGATTTCTTGATTTCATCATCCCTGTGTCATCTTCATTAAATATTATCGATGTAATTGATATTCAATACAAAATATAAAAAATAGAGCAAACATGCATTATTTCCAACTTATAAATAGTAAAAATTAATCATCATATATCCTGCACATTGGAAAAAAGAGCATGTCTAGTTTAAAGGAAAAATTGTTGGGAAAATTATTCCCAAGAACTGAAGAGCCCAATTCAAAAGTTATTATTCCCAAGGACTACTCCAAATTCAATATTTACTACTATTTACAACTTTAAACAACTCAAATTTACAACAGGTATATTTACAGTTAAGGATCCTTAGAAATAAATAACTTTTGAATTTGATCGTCCTTGGGAATAATTTTTCCAAAATTATATTTTAAACCTGTAAAGATTCGCTAATTTCTTTTAGCTTCCTTCTTAAATAATAATTAAAACCTTATAATTTAAATCATTTTCAATTTAGTCTTTTTTATATTTTTACAATATTTTTCCACATACGTATTTTTTTTTTACCTTTTCTATCTATACTTTTATCACTTTTATTACCATTAATTATATATGTTCACAGTATTAATATAATATATAATCAATATGTTAATAAAATTTCAAAAATATTTCACCAAAAGAAATTCAAAAATATTTGCAAACTCAGACCATAAACATTAAATTAATTTTTTGATAAGATGTAAATTTTATTTTTGTTTTTAAAAACTAGAAATTTTGTAAGGATTAAATAATAATTTGACCTCTAAATTATAGATCTAAGAATATCTAGGATCCTCAACTCATTTTTTTGTGCAATGTTTTCCATCAATTTTTTCAAATTGTACAATATTGTCTTTACTATTAACAAAAGCTAACTTTAACTGTTAATTAACCTAAAAATAACAGAAAAGAATTCAAAAATTACAAGAAAGGACCAAGAAAATTATCTGTAAAGCTAACTTTTGTTAATGGTAATGGCTACATCACACCATTTTAAAAAGCTGAAAGAAAATATTGTACCAAAAATGAGTTTTAGGTCTTAGACATTTCAGGACCTATAATTTAGGGGGTTAAATTGCCCTTTAACTATTTTGTATTTTGAAATACAACAACTATAAGGATAGGTTTATAAATCAAAGTTTATAAATCAAAGAGAATGAATTAAAAAGTATATGAAATCATACGAATAAAAACATTCATCCAAACATTATATTTTATTATAAAAAGGACAAACAAAACGATTGGTGTGACAATTTTTAATTCCAGCAAACTTCCTAATAAAACGCGTAGATATCTAGGACATAAATAATTAACCACTATCCAAATGAAAACAAAAGGTCAAATTCCATAACTAAACACTTAATTAAATAATTATTTTAAAATCTGTTGAGCAGGTAAATAATTAATTAAAATATAACATTCACATCACCACCTCTTCATAATCAATAAAAATACAATCAAAATACCTCATCATTAATTTCATATTTACCAAAATTTCTGGGTTATTACATCAGGTGTGGTGCAATATTGCCCTTCATGTATTAAAAATAGAGCAATGTTACCCCTTTGTTAAATATTTGTTAATTTGACTATTAGTTGACCAAAAAAATTATAGAGAAATAATCTGGTAAGAAAATTAATACTGATTAAATCCATTAAATTATAAATAAATTATAATAGACCAGTGTCATTTTTCACCCATATTAAATGTAAAAATATCATTTTAGCCAACCAACTTGACTATCTACCAGGTGATTATGGGTTCACGAATGCTAGAAACATAAGTAAGTAATTAAAAACTACTATATTTATTTTAATAAATCATGCTAATATATTAAATATTTTAATATTTAATAATTTAAATATTATTATTTATAAATATTCATCCAAAATTTATAAAAGGACCTTACAAGTCAACTTTTAAGATATGTAAATTAGAGAAGGAGAACCTATTAACTTAGCATATTATTTTAATTTACAAATCACCATTAAATTTTTTTAAAAAACTAGTTTTTCTATTAATATTTAAAAATAATTTATAAATTTTGGATGAATATTTATAAATAATGATATTTAAATAATAATAGTTTCATAAGCATAAAAACCCAATATTATAGGCTTTTGAGGTGCTTACAGTTTCTTATTTTCGTCATTTTCTTTGAACAGGGATCTTTTAACATTATTTTCATCATATTCCTTTTTTTGATAAACTATTTTCATCATATTCTTTATTTCCATCCAACTTCTATTTAGTTAAGGATAGGACGTAGCCTAATTGAGATGAAACACTTAAAACTCTAATATTCCTCTATTTTGATTTGATCCACTTGGTTATTTCTATTTACTTATGTTCCTCGGTTTAAGCAAACATGATAACAATATAACAATAAGAATAATCTTCGCATCCAAATATTGGCCTATGGAACAATTACTAATAACAATTGTTAATAAAGTACACACACACATTCATTTATGGGAGAATCTCACTTAGGATCTCCATAGTACAAGATTTTGCATTTAGGACCCAATACAATATGAAAACTTTGTGCAGGCCAAAATATGTTTTGACGAAAAAAGATGCATTTTCTTTTAGACATTTTGTTGTCAAATACAAGACATTATGTTGAAAATTTATAAATATTATATTGTGCATTTATGAACATTCCATTATTCTTTCATCCTACGCAACTTGTATATTTCAAGCTAAACTATTTTCTACTAGATTGGTTCTAGATTACTAGACATTGTGATGAGAATTTATAGATATTGTGTTGTACATTCATGGAGAGAGGGAGGGCAAATGCATCTTTTCCATTAAAACATATTTTCACTTAAGGCCCTTGGGTTTGTAGAGAGTTTTCAGATTGTATTGGGCCCTAAATGTAAATTTCTATGCTCCTGGCGCCCCAAGTAGCTTCTCCCTATATTCTATGAAAGAATGCATAATGGATAAATTCTAACGAAGAGTATAAAGACAAAAGCTATAGTATTGGGAGCACTCTTTTCAAAAAGCAATTATACCGCGTGAGGTCCCTTCCATCCCCACATATGTATTTAGAATATCTTCATCTATCAAACGAGGTTTTAATTAATTATTTAATTGAATCAAATTTTTTCAAAAGTTATTCTGATGCATATATGCTAGTTTATCTCTAAAACAATATATATATGTATATATGTTTACATGTGTCTGTGTGTGTGTGTGTTAATTGAACAGTGTCTATGATCGAAGATGCCTCCCAAACCTCTCCCGATATATACAGCTTCTCTGTTAAATACGTTTATCAAGTTGAAGAGTTTATGTATGAAATAGCAAGAATATGGGAAACTCTTTGAGCTCTCCTATGGGCCTTAGGATGGAGGACCCTACAGTTAAGGCTCAGCTCTTCATGTGGTCAAGTAAAGAATTCAAAAATGAATACGCTCTCATTTACACTTCGCGTTCCAACCCATCACTCACTTGCTTTTCTTGCATCGCAAGGGATTACAACAAGGTGCGTTTCATACTCCATGATTGCTTGTGCGTAGGTAATAACGTAAGAGTCGGCATCGAGTTCGAGAGGAAAAGAGAAAACAATGGCTTTCTCGCGTTTGGCCCGACTAAAATTGAAGTATCTACTGGGAGTTTCATCGTACAGAGACAAGAACCTGGGAATTATTTTTGGCAGTACCAAGATCAATTTCGACACAGATTAGATCAGTTATGGTTGTGTAGAATACCAAATGGAGCATGGGACATTCATTTCAAAACACGGTGTGATGGGATGAATTCAGTTCTTACTTATTTTATTCGCATACTATGGAGTCCTTTGAAAGGCCTTGATGTGAATCTTTCTTTCCCACACTTTGAATATGTTGATTCCCGTTTTAAACGACCATTTGCTTTGTGTCACTTTGATCTTGTATCTGGAATGCCTCCACATGATGTTTTAAAACAAGTAAATGTTGTACCTTCGGGTACATCCAATAAAATTGGAAAACAGGCAAATGTTAAGCAAAGTGAGTTGAAAGAAGAGAAGCAAGGCAACAATGATGGGTCTTCTCCAACATCAACACAAAACAACACTATTGTGAACTCAGGAACATCTCTAGGTATTTTGAATGGCTCTAATGTCAATCTCAATATTACTATATAGGAGGCGATTACTGTGTCCCTTATTTTAGATTTGTTTTTAAGTAAGTTTTAATCTTACTGTAAGCTTATGATTTGTCTGGAAATTGTATGAAGAAAACATTCATGTTAGATTATCTTAGAACAATCAGATGGATCTTATTGTAATCTATATCTATGAAACGTCGCATTCATCTATGTATGATCAGTCTGAATGGAAATATGGAGAAAACAATGATATTAGATTATCTATATATGAACAAACGTGTGGAACACATTGAAAACAATAACAAATTTATTTTGATGCCATATGGATGTGAAATTTGATTTTACTTTTTCAAGTTTAATCAACACAATGAGTACTTGATCGATTACTTGGGCCACCAATGATGAATTGGATAATAATTGAAAACTTTTTTAAGTGCTACTCTATGGAACATAAGATAGCTTAAGTTTTAAGCAGTGTGTTCCCTGGATTTAATTTAATTATTGTTTAGATATCTATGCCCATCATCAATAGCACCTGGACATTGTCTCTTTCTGATGCCTTTTTAAATTTGTCCAATTGGCTAATGGATATTGGCCCCTTTTTTTTTTTTTTTTTGTCTTTCGTTTTTTGGGATGATAATGGCTTTACAATTTTTTTTTTTGGGAAAGACGTTTACCGAATCAATCTTTTCCAAAAATGTTGAATTATTGAAATTTAGTGACGAATTTTTCAAGAATCAATTCTGTGAAAATGGCACACGGATATTCTCACATGTCAAAGGATTTTTTTTTTATTATTTACATATATCTTTTTATTGAAGATAATTATGTTTGAAACAAAACAAGTACTAAATTAAATGTGAGCGCTTCTCCTAACAAGGGTTCAAATTTTGATTCATTACGTTACAAGGGACTAGGTGCTTTCTCTGGACTTAGCTCTCAGTGATTTTTTACTTCTATATATTCAGTTGGGGAAGACTGAGCAATTTTTATATCTATCTCCATCTCCATCAAAATCTGAGCCCCTTTTAAGACATATTGGGAACTTTTCCCATGACTACATGTTTTACTTCCCTAGGGCCATTTCTTGCAATTTTGTCTTAACTTTCTCCGCTTGTTCCAGTCACTCGAAGTGGTGTGATGGTTATTATTTCCTCCTATTAACATCTTCTCTTCTGAAAACTTGAAATTGGTTTAGACTAAAAATTAAATTTTATACTAAGCAAGTATTGTGTTACATGAATAAAGTTGAAAGCGTTTTCGACCAACAGTTATGATTATATTCTAAATCTAAATAGAGTGCTGACGTTTATCTATGAGACGTCAACTGCTTTCGTAATAAGGCAATTACTCGAATTTATTTGATGGTTTAGATGTCCCTTCCGAAAAGTTAGATGAGAGTTTTGAATTAAGAAATCATCAAATGGATTACAAGAAAGATGATTGCTTCAGTTGTAAAGTAACACTGTGTATTCCCTTGATTTGATTGGATTAAATATTAGGCTATCCACTGGGTTGTTCTGTGTTTCTGATGCCTTTATTAACAATTGGCTAATTGGATAATTATATATCTCTCCTTACAGTATTGAATTGTGGAAATTTTGATACTCTTTTATTTCTTCTTTTTCCCTTTTTAAATGTCAAACCAATCCATTTCGAGGCAAGGGGCATAAGATGATTCTTGTAACATTTTGAAAATTATGAAAGAGTAAAATTGAAAGAAAATAATTAATTATCAATATTTTTGTATAAATTGATTTATAAAAAGGAACATAAATTTATTCTAGAACAACACTTTATATATAGGATTATAAGTACTATATATAATTAATAATCAAAAGAAAGGAATTACTTGGCTTATTGATGGGAATAAGAAATGATGGAATGAAAATAAATAATTGAAAGTATTGAAGATATTTTATCTTACTAATTAAGAATATTTTGTTTTAATTGTGTAATATTTGAATTATTATTATATTTCAGTATTTGATATTGTTATCTTTCCATCATGGTTATCTTTTCATTTAATTTTAGAATTTTTAGAATATTCATGTTTTTTTAATTCTAGGGTTAGGTAATTAAGGCTTATAAATAGCGTCTTAATCCATTTATTTTGTAGAGATGCCTATTATCAAACAAGAATTGTTATTGTATTGCCTCTCCTATAAGTTTCTGTCTACCCCCCAAAAATATAAAGTGTGACTGACATAGAATACACACACACACACACACACAAAACTCATATCCCATAAGCTCTAACTCAAAAAATTTCAAACTATAAACACATTTAGCATAGAAATATTATATATATAATATTTTTATTTTTATTTATTTATAGTTTTCATGCAAATAAAAGCCATCATTTCTTATAGAAATTTCAGTAAAATCTCTCATAAAAATAAGACTTCCCAAAATTTCTCAACGAGAAAGAACATTTCAAATAGAGGATCTTGCCTATAGCCTACTTGAAACACCTAGGACCAAATGATGATATTATTACACATCTCAAATTTATATAAAATGAGATTTTCCTGAAATAATTCTTTCGCTACTCCATTTCAACAATACAATGCATAATTGAACACTTTGAGATGCAAGTTTTGCTATACGATGAGGCTAAAAATATTTTTTAATGAATAACATCTCAAATTAAATTTAAAGGAAATAAAGAAAAGAAATATAAATGAAGTAAGCATGAATTTAATTAAAATAGTTATTTAGAATAGCATGAGTGCAGAACTCAAATCATATAATCTCATTTAAACACTTAATCCAATAACATCTTCATATGATGATAACAAAACAATCAACTCCCACTTTTTAATTACCATGTTTGTATCAAATAGTTAGGAAATGCAATACTCATTATAAAGAAATTCATACATGAAAATCAAATTGTTTAATAGGATTAGTTTAAAAATATAAGTTTCAAAATATTATTTACATGATTTTATCAAACGAATAACAAGTATAGATACAAAATTCACAAGGTTAAATAACTAATCAACTGCGGTTGGAATCCACGAAACAAGTGTGGACATATAATCTACGAGGTAAATAATCAGCAAATATAGACATACAGTTCATGAGCATAAATAACCAACAAGAATGGTTTATATCCAAAAAATGATCAAGCACGGCTGAAGCCACAAAACAAGTACATACGTGAAGCCTACGAATAATAAGTATGGGTACTAAAGTCACAAATAACAAGCATGAGTACAAAGCTTACGAATACCAAGCTACCTAGGATTTAACCATGATGTGCAAAAGGCTAACGGGATTGTCATTGGCAACCAGCACTCTGATTCAGTCTCACAATTTAAATCAAGCATGTGTAGGTCTATAAAATCAACATTTTTATCTCTTCTTGACATAAAACAATATCATCTATATTCTTTATGTGTAAATCATAATGATAAATTATTCCCCAATATATAAATCAAACATTATCAATATATTAAACATTTAAGAATACTCCTTCAAAGAATAATTCTTTCTTTCTTTCAAAGCATAGAATTAACATTTATTTCCATTAATAATAATCAACACAGGAATTAAAATTACACCAATATAATTATGTGAATATATTCAGCAATAATTTGAAAATAAGAACTCACTGACATTTCTTTTGGGATATTATCCACTTATCTGAGACATCCCAATTGTATAACTTATTTCTAATTAACCACTTTTGAAATATTATCTGAGCCTTGGTTCCCAAAATTGAGTGACAAAATAGGGAAGAAGATATACGAGCGAGCTAAACGGTGACCAGCTACAGTGGACGGTCGTTTGCAACGCGAAGGAAGAATACTGGAAGCTTTGTACACGCACTCACACCATTCCAAAAAGGCAATGCGAACAAGGGAAGAGAAGAGATATCTAAGGATGTGTAGAACGAGACAGATGATGAAGAAGAAAAATCTGACAGCTCCAACACCCACGCCTTGATTCACAACAGCAACGACATCTAAAAATCACTCACTCATCGGCGAGAAAGAGGAAGAAGTTTGGTGCTAGGAGAGGAGTGGAAGAAGAGGATTCTTGAAGCTCCTCTTGTGGAAGATGCTGAAATAGAAATGAGGGCGCGGGGAAAAATTTTCTTACTTGTGCTGCTTGTTTGTTTTTTAAAATAGGGGCATTACGGTAATTTCAGTGTTAAAGCAAAATAAAATATCTTGTCAGGCGCAGTTGGGATTCGAACTCAAAACAAGAAAGTTGACAACAAGAATGAATTACACGGAGCCAGCAGCTCATCCCACTATTGTTGTAGGAAAACTAGAATATTAAATTAAAATACTCATTATTAATTTAAATTTCATTATTATTATTATTATTATTTTAGGACGGTACATGCTCTCTACTTTTTGTCCTCAATTGCCAGTCCAAATTTTTTCACAATTATTGATTTACTTGGTCATTAAATGTTTGTCGCATATTTTAAAAATTTATAAACTCCCAAGTCATTACAGTTTTTCTCTTCTCTCTATATTATCTCCACCCTTTTTTTTTCTCTTTGCTCTATTCTCTTCTCTCTCTCCCCCCTTCCCCACCATTCCGTATCACCATTCCATATATTTAGGAGAGTAATTATACAAGGTGACTTTTTCTGTTTCCTATTTGCATTTTGTAGATCTAAAAGTGGATCTCAAAGGATGTACCTGAGGCATCCATAAAACCACCATTAGTAAAAATAACCCCATACAACGGGAGTCTTAAATTAGTATTGACGGGTAAAGATAATAATATTAAACGATCGAATCATAAAAAATAATGTTACACTAATTAAGAGTCAAATATATATTTTTTAAACGTAACTCAGCAATATTCAAATTTAAAGACACTTTAAAAAATATAATTTAAACAAAAAAAAAACTAAATTTTACATACATGTTATCGTTGTCACATCATGTAACAATAAAGTAAACAATTAATTTATTACGGTGGATCGACGAAGATTGTTTGAGAGGTTATTTTATTTCCCTTATTATATTCAATGCAGGAGCCGACATATGTGTGAAAGCGTACAGCACAAAAATTATTTTTGTACTAATTAAATTGGGCACTTAAATGTGTTTGGACGGAACCTTATTTTCCTAAAAAAATATTGATATTATTTGAATTTAAAATAAGTAGAATATAAAATGAAGGTTAAAGTACACCGGTAGTCATTTAATTTTATATATGATTTTATTTTAATACTTCAATTTTATAAAGTGTCTTTTCAGCCTTTTAACGCTAACAATGTCCATCAACAATAAATTCTCATATTAAACTTTTAAATATTAATAAAACATTCTCAAATATTGACATTTTAAGTTTAATTTTTAAAAGTAACAGTACTTGAGATAAAAATTAATCATTGGAAACTAATCATATTAGAGTTAGAGGACTGAAAAATATTTTATAAAATTAAAGGATCAAACAAAAATATCATATAAAATTAGAGGTCCAAATATATACTTTAGCCGAAATTAAATTAACCATCCATCTCCATTTAAAAAAGAATGCCTTTAATTCTAAAATTGGAAATTTAAAAATTTAAAATGCTAACATATCAAATAAAATATTTACATAACTGTCATACATTACAATGGCATACGTGGAACAACAAATGTTTATTTAATTGATTGGTATATAAATCCGCAATACAAGAAACGAAAGCCATAGCTTTGGCCGCACAAGTTTATTTAAGGTACACCATACTCACATCAAATACATCTTAATTGGAAAAATTGCACACAAGTACCGCTAAAATATGTTATTCCCATACAATAACCAATAACAAATCACCATTTGGTAAAAAATAAGTACATGCTCCCATTTTTAACAACAATCAATTCTTTTTTGATTCTTGTCTACAAATAACATTTTTCAATGGTCCTTGTGTGCAACTTTCCCTTTAATTCAGATCTTCTCTAAATATGTTAAATTAAGGGGAAAATATGTTATAAGGCTTTCTTGAACACAACTGCAAGTGGACTCTCATCAGTAACAATTACCAGATGTCTATTGCCACTTTCATCATAATAAAGGCCAAGATCTCCACAAGGATCACCAGTAGGACAGAACTTAAGCTTATAGAAGAGACTCTGATATTTAATAATCTTGAACTTACCATCAACTGCATTGTTATAACCGCTGATTTTCACAGACATTCCCGCAGGTTGTTCCTCCACGATCGTCCACTTCGACGGTGTCGGAGCACAGGTCGGAACTGCAGAGAATGCGATGTCCAGAAGAAGACCCTCTGCGATGTATGCGATTCTTGCCGGAGATGAAATTATCAGCGGCAAGCCATCGGTTTCCTCAGAAGGTCTCTGCACCACCGTCAGCGGGCAGGTTTCGTTCCCTGTAGCAGCTAGTCCAAGGCCACCACCTGATGCAGAGAAACCAGGAAAACGAAGGACTTGAACACCCTTAGCTCAATATCACATATATGGCTGATATAATTTGATAATTTATCACGTTATTTTAATGTTTTGGAAAATTTTTAATTTAGTTTTATGTTTCATTTTTGGGAAATTGACAGAAAATTTTATTTAAATATACAAATGACAATGACATCCTGAGAAATGTGACAGTTCTTCTCAAATCTCTTGGGACCTTTCTGACATTAATGTATTTTATAAAATAACTATAAAGCCCCAATTTAAAATAAAAAAAGAAATGGATCAGTTATTAAAAATTTCCAAAATCTAAAATTATCATTTGCTATCTTGTTTTGGTCATTATCAAAAGAAAAGTAATCATTACTTTGGACTTTAGTAGTTAAAAAATTTTCCAAGAGGAAAGTTATAATTACTTATCATATTTTAGTTTTTATCAGAAGAAAAGTAGTTACTCCTTCCGTCCTAAATTATAAGATACTTTTAGATAAAATCTCACATACTAATAAACCTCATTAAATACACCTAACAACCTTATCTTTTTAAAACAAAAATATAAACTTTTCAAAATACCTCTCATTTAACATATTAAAAAGAGAAGAGACAAAAATTAATTATAAAAAGAGAAAGGATAATATTGTAATTAGTGTATTTAATAAAACTTTAATATATCCAAAGTGTTTTTATTTTGAGACGGAAAAACTCTTTCAAAAGTGTCCTATAATTTGAGATGAAGGGAGTATTACTTAAACTAAATTAGTCATTGCTATTTTCAATATTTGAACTTTAGTTATTAAAAAACTTGCAATGCAGAGCTTGTTATTTGCTACTTTATTTTAATTATTTACAAAAGAAAAGTAGTCATTACTTAAGCCATAGTCACTAGTATTTACAATACTTGGGGCACTACAATGATTTCACAAAATACATTAATTTCATAAAGGTATTGAATGACTTAAAAGGAATTATCCCATTTGGAGAGACCTCGTAGAGTCATTTGCATATTTTAGGAATTTTCTATCATTTTCCCTTGAATTTTTATCAGTATGGTCATAAGATTTCTTGACCTCGTCATCCCTGTGTCATCTTTATTTCATATTATCGATGTAACCTATATTCAATATAAAATATAAAAAATATAACAAAACGTGTATTATTCCCAAGTTGTGCATAGTACAAATTTCCTGCACATTATAAAAATAGAGCATGTCTAGTTTAAATGAAAAATTATGTTGGGAAAATTATTATTCCCAAGAACTGAAGAACCAAATTCAAATGTTATTTATTCCCAAGGACTCGTCCAAATTCAATATTTAATACTATTTACCACTTTAAACAACACAGATTTGCAAATGAAACTATAGGTATATTTACAGTTAACGATGCTTAGAAATAAATAACTTTTGGGAATAATTTTTCCAAAATTATATTTTAAACCTGTAAAGTTTTACTCGATTCTTTTAGCTTTCTTCTTAAATTATAATCAAAACCTTAAAATTGAAATCATTTTCAAGTTAGTATTTTTTATATTTTTAGAATATTTTTCCATATATGTAATTTTTTTACTTTGTCTATCTATACTTTTATCACTTTTATTACATTAAATATATATGTTCAAAGTATTAAGATAATACATGATCAATATATTAATAAAATTTCAAAAGTATTTCACCAAAAGAAATTCAAAAATATTTGCAAAATTTTGACTATAAACATTAAATTAATTTTTTGATAAGATGTGAATTTTGTTTTTGTTTTTAAAAACTAGAAATTTTGTAAGGATTAAATAGCAATTTGACTGTTAAATTATAGATCTAGAAGTATCTAGGATCCAAAAGTCTCAACTTTTAAAAATAATACAATATTTTTTCTATTGTTAACAAAAATTAAATTTGACTGTCAATTAATCAAAAAATGGCAATAAAAGGATTAAAAAGTACAAAAAAGGACCAAGAATATAATCTTTTGCTGTAATTTTCTTGGTGCTTTTATGTCATTTTCTCAAAAATAAATGATTAAAGCTAACTTTTGTTAATAGCAATGGCTACATCACACCATTTTAAAAAGTTGAGAAGGAACATTGTATCAAAAATGAGTTTTAGGTGTCAGACATTCCAGGTCAATAAAAGGATAGGTTTATAAATCAAAGAGAATGAATTAAAAAGTAGATGAAATCATACGAATAAAAACATTCATGCAAACATTATAATTTATTATAAAAAGGACAAACTTAGTGTGACAATTTTTAATTCCGGCAAACTTCCTAATAAAACACGTAGACATTTAGGATATAAATAATTAACCACTATCCAAAGGAAAAAAAAAAGTCAAATTCAATAACTAAACACTTAATTAAATAATTAATTTAAAATATGTTTAGCAGGTAAATAATTAATTAAATATAACATTCACATCACCTCTTCCAGACAAGGCTGGGACGATATGGTATGAGCCACCATTTTTAAGCATGTCACCTTCTGCGTCAAGCACCATATCAGCTGAAGCTGAAGCAAATTTTGATGAAGTGAATGCAAAGAGAAGAAAGAAGATAACCAATATGGTAGTCTTCTTCGCCATTGCTTATAAGATAATTTGGTGATGGCTTTGAGAGAGACAACCTTGAGCTTTGTGCGATGTGGTGATGCGTGGATGATAAAGAATGAAAGGTTATTTATAGAAGCACATCAATCCTTGTGAGTGGCACTCGTAGATTGTGGATTCAAAGATATGCATGGATGGAATATGACAATGATATACACCAGAACAGATCTTGAACGTGTGGTAATGTCTCATTTTGGATAGGAAACAAACAAGCAAAATGAGATAGAAGTAATTTCTATCCTCAAAATTGTGGTTTATGCATCATGCATGATGGACATTTTTTCTCTCAATAATAGTACATGAAATTTAAATAATGAGTTGCACTATATGTAAGGGCTGCACAAAGGACTGGACGACACTGGACTTCAGCCTAACTCAAAGTCCAGTCTCTTTCATGAAAAGGATTGGGTTAGGCAACCCATAATCCAGTCTTGTCTAGTGATAATAACATGAAGTTTAGTAGGACTAGATTTGGTCCATAAGATTAGGAGACTAGTCCTATTAGTTTAGTATTCGCTTAGTTTATCTTTTTCTTTTTTCTCTATGAGAGGCAATAATCTATTTTAACTTAATAAACTCAATTAAAATAATAAAAGACTAGAGAACTTTTGCACAGCCTTATTATACATGACATGTGAATAGCATAATTTGAATGAGTTTTATATATTTTTTATTATACCCTCTGTTAAAAATATAAGATATTTTTAATTTATTAATGTATAGTTAATGATTTTTTTCAAAAACATTCTTAATAAATAAATCATTCAACCATTTAGCTTTAAGTGAGATACTATATTAAATAAATAGAAAACATGGAAATATGTATTAATTTAAAGATAATTAATTAATTATTGGAAGGTGTAATTCAATTAAAATTGTCTTGTATTTTTTAACAAAGAAAGTACTATATTGATTCAATTCGGAATTCGTTAACCTAATATGTATTTTGGTTTAATAAAAAATTAAATAATTCAATAAAAAAATTAGAAATATGTGTTTAGAATATTAATTTGCAATACATACAGATTTCTTTAACTAGCCTGACAAATCAAGATATGCAAATCGCTCTCCTCCTCAGATGGTCAAGTTAATGCCAAAATGCATGCGTCAACAATTATGGCGACAAACATAAATGGTGGGAAAGAAAGTAGAATAATAATTGTCGTTTTCTATTTGGGACCGATGTAAGAAAAAATTAAACCTGTATATGTTGAACGCGTGTATTAAAGAAATGGACCTATCTATTTGTTCTCATGCAGATCACATTTATAGAGCCCAAACCCATTCTCATTCCTTTCGCTATCGTAGAAATATTGTTGATAGTTGTGACACGTGTCAACATAAATTAAAGTTGATTTGAGAAGTAGGGTTTCGTCAATTAAGCATGTAGTTGAAAGTTTAAATCTCAGCCATTGTCTATATAGAAATTTAGTTGGGAGAGGTATACTCTTTGCTCTTAGTACTTCAGTCTTCGGAGGAGACAGTCTCAGTCTTTGTTGTTAGTGAAGCATGCTCCTTGTGTTTACCCTAATTAAAAAATTATATTAGAAGAATTATATATATATTTGGTTCCCCACAACATAACTAAATGTTACAAGGTTGATTAATAATGGAGCATAAAAATGTGGCATTTAATTAACATATGGTATCTAATTGTGTGTTGTAAAGAACTTGAATGTAATTAGCTCGTTAAATTACGAAGTCACGCATGTTGAGTCTTGTTCGTTGATTCTCATGCAAGTGAAATAGTTTGACGATCGTTCATAATTTTTGCCTACATATATAATTAAGAGTTATAATACATGTAAATACTTCCTCCAGTCTCAAACATAAGACAATTAAAACTTAATGAAGAGTGAGTTTGGTCCAAAATATAAGACATTATATTATTTCTGGTTTATTAATTGGGTTTTCATTTTTTTTAAGATTTTACATATCATTAATTAAAATTAGAAATTCAAATAAATATGAAAGAGGAATTATATGTTACACTAAGAAAAATACAATTTATTATAGAGAGAGGCTAACCATTTAAGTGGAGCGAAATTAATGTGAAAGGGAAATTATGTTTTAATATAAATTTAATGAGTAAAACTAATTTTCTTAGTACTTGCGAAGTAGCTACAAATGTTTTATATTTAAGGCCAATTGAGAAATAAAAGACTTAAAATCCTTTAATCAACATTTCAAGTCTGGAGTTGGGGAGGGGAAAAAACACTCTATTGTAAGAGCTACAGATCTTATATGTATGTATGATCTAAAACAAATTTGAATCAGGAGGTTAAATAGTACTCCCTCCATCTCAAAATATAGGACACTTTTTAAAGAGTTTCTCTATTTTAAAATATAAGATACTTTGAGTAGTTTAAAATTTTATTAAATGCATCAATTTTAATATTACTCTTTCTCTCTCTATAATTAATTTTTACCGTTTCTCTTTTCAATATATTAAATAATGGGTATTTTAAAAAGTTTATATTTTTATTTTGAAAAGATAATGTTGTTAAGTGTACTTAATAAGATTTGTTGATATGTAAGATTTTGTCTAAAAATGTCTTATAATTTAGAATAGAGAGGGTATATTGTTAAAAGATAATAAATGTAAATATATTAAACACAACCTCAAAAGACCCATGATAAAAGATACAATGTGTGAACACTGTATTTTGTCAAGATATCTTTTAAATTTAATGAAAATAATAATAAATTCAACCAAAACATGAAATTATAATAATATAGATAAATTAAAAAAAAAAAAAAATTAATTAATAGACTTTAATTTTATTTTGAACTAGACAATATTTTGTTGGCTAAGATTTTATTTCTTTTAGTTTAATAAAACAACCAAAAAATATAAAAATACAAAAAAATTTAATTCTTTTAGAGGATTATTTTTCAAAAAATAAAATAAAGAAGATAAATAAATTTAATTGGTCTTCAAAATTAATTTTGAAAATAGAAGAGAAAATATTGCTTAAATATTAAAAAATCTCTCTCAAATTATCTCAACAATTCAAAGATAATAGGAATCAAATTGTTGAGAGTTAAATTTTTTAACAAAAAAAAAGAGAGGATATTCTTGGTTCATTCAAAATCAAATTTTCCTTCCTAACTAATTTCTAAAAATTACCTTTTTTAAAAAAATTTCTTTAAACATAATATATATATACATATATAGGGAGAGTGAAAAGTTGATCTCTGTAGCGTTTCACTCATCCCTTATTTCCCTTTGCCTTGCATGAATGAAAAAAGCAGTGAGGAACCCAGAGACGAAAACACAGAGGAGGGCAAAAAAAAAGCAAGGAAGCCGATAGAAACACAGAGGAAGGAAAGAAAAAGTGAGAAACGTAGAGGAAAGAGCAGAACAAAGAGGTGCTTGCAAGCAAGGGGAGTGTATAGTTGGACCGGTAGGAAGTTGGCGATGCAGAGAGAGACAAAGAAAAAGTAGATCTTCGACTGAAGCATGTGGGATTGGAGGAGCAAATAGCGGGGAGTAATCATAACTTTTGAAAAAATCCACCCCCTCTACTCTCTATATAAGGCTGACGAAGTCTGCAAAGGAAAGGGGATTTGGATTTGAGAGAAGGAGAGCGGAGTCGAAGAGAGACTCGAGGTCTATAGGGAACAAAATCTAAATCCAAAAGCAAAAAAAAATAGAGAGAGAACTGAGAAAGCACGAAAGGGATTCAGAGTGGATTTTGGGAGGTAACCTGAAGCTTGGAGGGCAAGAGAGATTTAGAGAAATTCTTGAAAATAGAGACTAGATTTAGAAAGTGTAACATTTAAAAATTTTAACCCTGGTTTATTAACTTAATTAGGGTAGTTAGTGAGTTAATGAGGTGTATGGCTAGGGGGGCTTAATTTGGCATAATTGTTGTAATTTTAGCCCTAGAAGTGGGTCCAGATTGATAGCAGGCCACCTAGGTAAGGAAAGAGGATAAAAAAGTGAAAAGTTGTGTTCTGTGCCACACATTGCGGTGTGTGGTTGGTCCATCGTGGTGCACGAACACAATTTGAACATAACGGGCTCCTCTATGCCATGCGCCGCGACGCACGACCAAAAATTTAATAAATCTGATTCGTGAGTTGCATGAAAACAGAAGAGAAAGAGAGGAGGAAAATGAAGAGCTTAGTTTTGGCTCTACTAGGGCACGATATTTGGTTCCATTATGGATAGATTGAAGCTCCCAAACAGCTAAGGTAAGATTATGGTGCTTTCTTCTTACCTTCCCTCTCTCATTTATGATTAGTTTTGGTAGGGTTTGAGTTGGGAGATGAATTTTTAGTCCCCAGGAAAAGGGTCCAATTCCATTGGTTAAAATGAGATTAATGAGAGTGATTTAATACATTGGTACACCACATTGATGATTTTGGAAGTGGTTGGTCCATAAGAGCATTTAATATCTAAAAATTGATATTTATGAGGTAGTTGGGAGAGGTTAATGTGCATTAATGATGGTTTGAGATGTTATTAATAATAATGTGCATTAGTGGAATCTAATGAGCCTATTGGGTATGAATGGGTAGTGATTATAATTTAGTAAAATAGTGTATGAGGAGTTTTATATTGATTAAACTTGAAGAGCTAGATGATGATGATATCCTTATGATTTGGTTGTAGAGAGGTTCGTCTTGGCACCTTTCGAGCTCATTAAAGCTTGGGGAAGTTGCTATAGTAAGGGGTAAACTTTTGACTTCTCAAAGATTTGAGGTAACCGGGGGAAACTTAATTTTTATAGCTAAATGTTAATTGTGTTGTAAAATGTGATTTGTGAGTTAATTTAATGATGCATCTTAGCAAATGCTTGAGTATGAAATGTTTTTGAGAAAGAAAACCTTGATTCTACCACCCTTGATGTTTGTGAAATTAATTGTGATTTATTACTATGGGTAGGGAATTACAAATTAGGTGTTAAAATGTGGAGTGTACGTGTTATGTGAATTCATGTGTTGAGTAATAAATGTTGAAATGCATAAAATGTGTGAAATGTGTGTGGCATGATCATTGGCAGGAGTTCACCTAAGGAGAGGAGTAGTTGATTGGAAATCCATGTAGTATTGGTAGTGATCATTGGAATTGAGAACTAGCCTTGGCATTGATCGTTGGAATCGGGAGGTAGCCCTTATCCTATGGTTGATTTGGGACTGTCCCACTTGTTTTATGAAAGACTCAAAACTAACTAGTCTCCACTGATTCATGAGGAGGCTAAATTAGGGATACGACACCCCATGGTTGTTAGTATTGGGGAAATTAGATTACATAAGTAAGTCAACCCTAGCCCAATAGCTCCACACAAGTGGAAGGTTGGGTTAGTCCGTAAAGGATGTATCCTCGTAATAGCCACCATTTTCATGTCAGAAGTAACAAAAGGATATAAGGTTAGCATATGATCATGTATATAAGTCCGGCCACATGGTTGTTAGTTTTGTGGTCCGACACATGTTAAAGGCACATGGTTATTATTTTTACGACTCTGAGTTATGTTTTTGAAAATAACATGATATAGTATTTTATGAAAGCCCAGTCACATGTTGTTAGTTTTGTGAATCGTAGCCCAATACTATGTGATATATGTGTTATGTGCTTATTTGCATCTATTTACAATTAATATGTAACTGTAAAGATTAAGCAAAACTTGGTTATTGAGTGGTTGTACTCATCTCTCAATTTTCAATATTTTTAGGGACTAGCTCATTAGATCCGAGTCGGGAAAAACACACAGAGAGTTAGGATTTGTAGAGTAAATCCTCTTAATGTCTCTCTTTAGTAGTTAACATGTGTAATTGTTAATGTATTTGCCAACTAGGATAAATTGTTATGATTGCTGTACTACTTGCATGATTTTGTGTTTAACTAATGTATTTTGTGCACTGGATCAGTGAGTTTTTGTTGTTGTCACACCCTAAAAAAATCAGGTGTGATCGGTACGGGATATAGGCATAAAACTGACATCCCTTAAGCCGTGATCGGAGAAACTTTGAAATTAATACATTGAACACACTAATAGCATAATTAGAAATTGTTACAATATTAAATCAGATATTTAATTTTAAAAGAAATGTAAGGATCCTAACTGTAGTCTAGATGGAGCACCTAAGGCCAGACGCCAACGCAGGTATAAAGTTTAAATTTTCATCAAATTAGGATTTGACTAAAATAAATCTTCTGTTTCAATCCAGCAATAAAACTCCTCAGTGGATATCTCGAGTCATGAGTTCAACTATACTATCTGAGACCAAAATATCTTTTCCAATGAATAATGTCCCAACAATAAATAATTGAACATAAATAAAATGAAAGTTTGAAATAATTATACAATTCAAAGAGGCAACGATTTTCATAAAAATTTAATAATCTTCAGAAATAAAAAAATTTTATAAAGTTTAAATCTTGAACTAAAGTAAATAAATAAAATAAATAATTATAAATAATCTACTAATTAAAAACTAATGGAATGTAAAATCATCAAATAATCAAATTCATATTACAGGGACTTATCAAAACAATTAATAAACGCAAACACATAGTCTATGAGGGTAAATAATCAAACGCAGCTCTTGCCACGAAGACAAGCATAGACACACAATCCATGAGGGTAAGTAACCAAACGCAGCTAAAACTATGAAACAAATATGGACACATAGTCCACAAGAGTAAGTAACTAAACGTAGCCAAATCCATGAAACAAATGTGAGTACGATGCTCATGAATAACCATGCCTCCGTTCCACGTGCGTTGGCCATTGCACGAAGTTAGCACCTCCTATAAACACCCTACTAACTAGATATACTATGGCGTGTCAAGGGCTAACGAAACTACTATTAGTAATCAGTGTTTTGTATAAAGTCTCCTTCAAATTCACTTTCAAACATGCGAGAAAATTATCACTTTCACAATAAAATTTTTCTCTTTTTAATATCAAACTCGCATAAACTGATTAAAATATCAATTCTTTTAAATATGAAAGTTCACAACTAATATTTCATAAACTTCTCCATCGATTTTCATGATTTCCTATTGCCTTTATTAAATAAAAGAGTACTAGAATTTATAAAATTATTTTCATCAATCTAATAAGTATATATCATGACTCCAAGAAGTAAAACAAATTTAATTAACAAAAGGAGCTAATGCAAGAGAAATATATAATATCTATAAATTGTTAAATCAATATTTTGATAAAGAAAATTTTCTAATTCATAAATTGATTGGGACATTATCCACTTACCTGCAGTATTCTCCAAGTACAAAATTCACTCTTAAAATCTTCAATCCTCCTTTACTACCTCAATCGAGATTTTCTTTCTCTAATTCTCCTATTCAATAGTACAAAATTTTAGTGACCTTTATCCATGTTTAATAAACCCCCTTCCCATAAGAATGCTATAATCACTAAGTTCTTAAATCAATTCAATATATAACTAAAGTCCTTCAATCCCTACAATACTTTATATATATATATATATATATATCCAAAGCTTTGTCAATATCAGACTTATCTTCCCAACTTGCCTCAAGCATAAGTAACTAAATTTTATTTAAAGTGTATACATTACAAGCATGCACACCCAAACTCTATTTGTAATAATCCTGACTAAATTTAAAATAAATAAATGAATATATAGGTTAACTTACTTAAAGTGTGTTTATATTAATTCTTGGAATAAATATAACAAGTTAGAGACTTGGTCTAGTGGCAGTTGAGAAAGACTTCATATATCAAGTTTCTAGTTTGAATCCAGAAAAGACCAAATGAAGAATCAATTTTTTTCCTTCTTTTTTCTATGCGAAATTACCAAATTGCCCTTCTCCCATTGTGATATAATTCCTTCTCTTTTCCTTTCTCCAGCAGAATTGGTGCGTGAGTTAAGAAAGCTGTAGGCTTCACCAAAAACTTCAAACCCTTGTCGTTCAACCCTTCATCCATTGTCATCATCCCTGTCGTTAAACTACTTGCCGGTGACCTTGGGAGCGCCAGAAAAATCCACCATGGGAGACGTTCAATGACTGGTTATTCTCCCCTGTTTTTACTCCATTCTCTCTTGCTGTCTGTAAAAGGTGTGAACGTTCCAAGCTTCCTCATCATTTTTCTTTCGTTCGTCTCAAGTGTTGTAAGTTTGCCAAAAGTCTTTTGCTCTTCTCGCGTTGGAGTCATGCAGCGAACCTTCTCTCTTCTTCTTCTTCCTTTAAGCTAGTTATATAGAGTTATGACTAATCTTGCTTCCTTGTTTGGTTTCGGTTGAGCGAGGTATAGATTATAAGATTTTTTTCTATTGTTACTGTCAAGTTTCTCAACTATGTTCTTAGTTTGCTATGCTTCCTTCTACTCATCCCGATTCTTGCTCTATTTTCTCAAATTTCATTCATATGTTGCTACAGAATGGAAGAAATTAGCTCACTGGAAATTGGTGGATTCGGTTCTCTTCACTTTCTTTTGAATAGTGCTTCGTTTTTCCTCTTGCTCAGCAGTGAATTTCATTTTCCTCCTCCCCTGCTGTATGCCGTTGGATTATTTGAGGTCAAGAATCTTGATCCCTTCTCTTTTTCTTCTTGGTAACTAATGCACCTATGGGTATGATGAGATAATATTGAAATTGCTTTTCATTTCTTGATTTTCTGTTGCTGCCCATGACTGAATTAACAAAAAAAATATGCAGTAGTATTGAAGAATGATGATGAAACAGATGGGTCATAATTTTAGATTTAAATTGATTTTGTTTGATTTGGTTAATGCTAAAGAATTTATTGAGGTGAAATTGGAAGAGACAAGCTTAGATATGTTGTTGGTGCCTATGAGATGTCATTGAAGGGCTTGTATAAGGAAAAAAAAATTTAACTTCTAAATAGTAATGGAAATTATTGATTAAGAATTCACCTGTAGATCTATAAAGGAATTTAAATTATGGGTTTACACACACAGTTATTTGTATATTTGAAGCTCGTTTGATTTTTGGTAAATAGTTGAAGGTTTTAGATTGAAAAGGTGGAAGTAATGCACCTAAGGTAAGTGGTGCAGAGATTAGGAGAAAACTTCTACTCCAAGAAAATAGAATGGCATGGCTAAAGTTTTATGGAGAAAGTAAGAGAAATGAATGATAATTCTTGAATTAACTTTAAATCATAAATTTGGTTTTGAAATTTTGATGGTGGTTAGTAAAGGGTGTGTTATAAATTAAAAAGTTATTAAAATTGTATATATTTATATTTTATAGGGAGTGTGGAAGAACAAGACCCTAAAAAGACTTAAAAGAAGAATACCTTCGAGAATTTAGAACTTCAACAAGTAAGTGAATAGCATTCCTTATGAGTATTCATTGAAAATCTTTTATTAAAATATTTCATTTTTATGAATTATGTTAGTTTTAGAAATTTTGAAATAATGATGAAGAATAGTCATATTATGATTTGTGCATTTTCTCAAGAAATATATTTCTAATATTGATGAAGGCACCTTTGCCTATTGAATTTGAAAATTTCTTGATTACATGATTAGCGCAAGTTTGTACATTCGTTATGGTATATCGATTTGACAAGCTTCATATATTTGAAGTAATTCATGCAAGTTTGATCTTGAGAATGAAAATTTGACTTCACAAATAATTATTTCTCTTGCATGTTTAAAACAAAATTTCTAAGAGAACTCTACAGAAAACTGCTACTAACGGCAGTTTCATTAGTCCGTAGCGCGCTGTGGTTAAACATTAGCTAGTTTGTTTCGTAAGTTTTATTCTCACGATTGGTATTCGTGGGCTTCGTACCCTCATTTCATTTCGTGGCTTGAGCCACGTTTGGTTACTTACCCTCGTGGGCTGTGTGTTCACGTTTGTTCCATAGCTATGGTTGCGTTTGGTTACTTACCCTCGTCGACTGGTGTGTCCACATTTGTTTTTATGGCATAAGCTGTATTTGATTATTTACCCTCATGGACTGAGTGTCCACGTTTGTAATCTATTCTGTTGAGTTCTCAAAATTTTAAATGTTGATTAATATGTGTTTTCAAAATTTACTTAATTTTAACTAGTAATTTGTATCACTTTGAGTTATATGAGAGCAGATTGTTTTTTTTTAAGCATTATAACATAAATTGTTTTCAATTTACTTATTTTATAAATATGGTTATGACTTACATGTTTATAAATTTTAGTGGAATTGCTTTTAACTAGTTGACACCATTATTAGAAATTATTGATTAAAATTTTAAGAATTTTTTTATGGAAATACTATTCACTAAAAAATTATTTTGGCCTCAGATTTGTTAGCTGATGCTGATCCCACCAACAACCTCTAAAAGGGCAACTAGCTACAATGGTGGACCTTTTTGATTGGTATTGTTGCTTTAATATAAATATATAATTTGTATATCTCTTTGATTTGAAAGAAAGAGTAGATGCTTCACATAGCTTTTTGATAAATCTTATTTTTGATTTGTATATTGGTTTTTGGCTAGAAGGAGCTACGCTCTTGATTTATATTGATAATTGTAAACATTTTTGTTGTAGAATTTTTGGGAGATCCTAATTACAAAGGAGGTTCTGCCGAAATTTCTACAAAAACTTTGACACTTTCTTATGATAATGAATTTAAAGAAGTTATTTTAATTCTCATATGATTTGATTGAATTTTGTTCTTTTCTTGAAAAATAGAATAAATATTCATTTGGAGGCTTACGGGAATGTGAGAATGGTTCACACCCATGCCAGTCACCCTTTATTTTTAGGGCGTGACACTATTAATTTAAAAGGAAAGAAAAATACTTCTATAACTCACTTTGTCAAACACCATAATTTATAAATAATCAATGATGCCATTTTCAAAATTTGGCTAACTATCCAATAACAACATAATCAAATTCTCCACAAGGCTAAGTTGACTTAATTAAAGCCCATACCAAATGCATCATCACAAGAATTAATAAAATTCATAAATCACATTATTAGATAAAACTCTTTCAAGTAGACATTTTTGTCAAACACCTTTTATGTATTAATTCTTGAACTCAAATCAAATATTTTCTCCTTAATTCCAACTACCAAAAATTTTACAAAATAGATATTTGAATAAACCAACCTTCCAAATTCTATAAAAATAACTGTCTTCTACTGATAGTTTATTTAATCAAACAACAATATTATCATATACATACATACATACATATATATATATCATACCGTTATAGAACAAGACTCCATTTTAGTCATTTTATTGAACATCAATCTCTTACTAAGCTTTTTTTTATTCAATTCTAATTTTCAAAAATTTCTCAATATCAATCGTTGAATGACTCTACTTCTAAATAACTAAACCCATTTTATTATTATTATATAAATATATATATATATATATATATTTAATAGCTCTAAAGTACTTAAATCATAAACACCTACTTAAGGATTGTAAAAAATTCATTCCAACTTTCTTAAATTTCACACAAGTTATCTCCTATTTAAATGATAGTCACAACTAAGGAGGAGCTTAACACCCCAAATCAGCAATGCAGGACAAGAAGATTCGCAGTCTCAACCACTACAGCATACACTCGCATGAAACCAACAATAGAAATGGATTCAACATTCCTCACCTGAAGCAGTAATGACACGAGCACAGAAGAAGAAAAGAAGAGATTTGCTATTCAGATCCATAATGGCAGAAGCTGGAAGAAGGAGTTGCTGCTATTCGAACCAGGAAGATGAAAATAAACGTTACGAGTGACGTATGAAGCAGGGAAAACAGAGAAGGAGACCGACAACATCAACCCCCATAATGGCACATCGACAGAGAAGCAAGTGAGAATGAATGAACTCAGATCAGAGCAACGGTAGAACATCAACATACTCTTACCTATGACGGTCAAAACTACAAAGGAAGATCCGCCAAGTGAACGACGGCTTGTTAATCATTGTGCTCTCTCACTCAATCTCTCTCTCGTTTGATTGGACTAGAATGGGGAAGGAAAGTAGAGAACATAGGATGAAGGCAGAGTTTGAAGCTTTGAGTGACACCTCTACTGACTAGAACACACGAGCAGATCAGGAAAGAAGAAATATCTGATGGGTTAAGAGAGGGGTAATACCATAATTTCATTCAGGTTGAAAATGAGCTAGAAAAAAAAATAAAACCCCTATTTTTTTTCTCCAAGAGGCTTGACCTCAATGTAAATAACCAAAGTCATTTATATTGAGCCACCAAATTACTTTTAATAAAACTATCCCCCAAAATTAATAAAATTATAATCAAAAAATGTTTTTATCAATTTTAATATTATTAATTAATTAATTTTTATTAAATTTAAATTTTTTAAAGGTTATTACAGTTGTGAACACGAGGATAGGGCCAAAATACTTGTGCAAGTAGGAACATATGTATTTTTGAGAAATATGAATGACATGGTTGATTTTGTGCAACTTTTCCTCCCCCTCTATGTTTTGTGAAAATTGGGGTTGAGAGGTGATTTTGTGAAATAAGTGTGTTTGATTGCATGTGGTGTGTTACACAAGTCCACAAGAGTCTATTGAGTGTGGTCGGAGGGTTAGTGTAGGCTATTGGCACTGTGATTGAGTTGAGACATCCCATTTGAGAAATTTTGTGAAAATGTGTCAAAATGGATTTTAGTGTCCAACTTTTGATAGAAAATGAATTTGAGTGTGAAACTAGTGCCGTTAGCTAGAGTTAGGAGAAAGCTCCGTGTAAACATCAAAACCACCCCAATCCGACGTCGGACGGAGATTTGGGACGCGTTGGAAGTTCGCTCCCTGTGCTATCAAATGACAGCACTAATTTGTCAAATTTCATGCAATGCACCGCGGTGCATGGCACAAAGAAGATACACTGCGGTGCAGAACTATAAGCCGTGGTGCACGTGTCAAATTCAGTGTAAAATCTATTTTGAGTTTTAAAACTTATTATTTGGGTCTCAACTGATTTCCAAGCTTTCGCTTTATTTTTAAAACTTTGATTTAGAGTTCTTAAATTATATTTGAGATTTGAAATGGAAAATTGGAATTCCCTTGAAATAGATTTTGAGAAATCATTTATAAACCCTACAGTTTGGTAATTCTTGTGAGTTAAGCCCTGGATTACTATAATTTGAAGTTAAGTATGATTTAACCTATAGAAGGTTATAGAAAAAGAAATAGAATTTCGAGAAAGAGAATGAAAAGGCTATGGGAGGCATAGAGATGGTTAGAATTTGAAACAAGAAGCATTGGGAATACGATTAAAGTAGAGACCAAAGAAGTAGAAGGGGGGACTAATCTAACTGAGACTGAAAGTGAAGAAGACACCATTTTGGTAATAATTTTGAGACTAACTTCCATTTTTTAAATTTTGGTTTTTGATTTCAAGTTTAAACCGCTCATACTACTTTGTAAAAGTTTGATTGATTTTTGGACTGTACCAATCTTGTTTGTAAGCCTAATTCTGAATGGTTAGATACTAGTCTGCATTATTTAAGCAATTTTTTTAGGATATGTTTCATAGAGACTTGATTGGACATATGGATTAGGTGTTGAAAGTAGTCATTTTAATGTTCATCAAAGGTTTTATCATGGGATTGATTTTTTCCTGCTGCTGTAAGAACAATGCTAGATTATATACTCTGTTCATATGATTCATTTGCCTTGCTATATGGTAGATGAAATTTAATCTCAAATTATGCCTCTGATCATGATTGAGGTTGATTTCACAATCTATTAGCTAGCATTTTGTTGAGGATCTTTGAAGATTTTGATTAAATAACCACATTTACTTGCATCCTACTTCTGTCAAGGTTAAATTGTTATTTAGAGTTACTTTGAGATATATAAGCTTGAGTTAGTATGTGCTCGTATGTGTGGTCCATATGAAATTGATTTTGGGTTTTAGATGTCATGTGTTTAGATTCATATTGCAATATATGGCTTCACATTAAGCATTGAAATTTTGTTGCTCCTTTTTTAGGAATAGATTTGAACAGCTCTTTTTGTTTAGTTTGATGGAATTTTGTTTTAAGGTTATGATGTAGGCTAACCTTGATGATGGCGAGAATTATGTGTGATAGAGGTCCAAAGCTGTCATAGGTCTGGCTTTGTTTCAAAATCTTGTTTGGGACTGTTGATTTGTTTGGAATTTGAGAAAAAATATCTAACTTATTTCTCCATGAATAAAACCTAGGCACTTTTGCTATATCATTCTATTTTCTCCCTCTAAGTTGTGTTCTGCAATATCAACATCTTAAATATGCTCCAATATGTGTTTATTTGCTTCCATAAATGAGATTGATTTAGTTATAATACTTTCCCATGATGTTTTTGATTTTAACATTTAGAAAATTGTTGAGATTTGTTGGGCTAAGTGATAAGTTAATTTCAAGTTCATCTCTTAGCATGAACAAGTATTAATCAACCCAAATCTGATTTCTATCTCTTCGTTTCTCAAAGTCATGACACTATTTTGCATTTAATTTCCATTTGAGATCAATTGAGTGGTTATCGAAAAGAGTTTTGATTTTAAATGACATTATTTTCATATGGAGATTGTTTTAATTTTAAATATGTGGATGTTGCTGTCATTTTTCCTCCATTTTATTGTTTCCTTTTTTGAGTACTTTCATAAACATGAAATCATTTGTATCATAGTTGTTAATAATTTAAAATCTTCTCATAATTATTGGAACCTCATATAATTTCATACCGTGTAAGTTAATAAGATTTTATAGGTATAAAAATATATTTTTTATATATAAACTTACATATTAAATATAGGTTTCAAAGGCTCATTATTAAAATTAACTCTTTTTATATTAATAAAATATTTAAGTCTCATGTGAGATTTCGAGAACCTTCATAGAGAACTAAATTAAGTGCATTATTGTTAGGATAATAAGTCCTCATAGATACCACGCGCGATTCTCAATTTGTATAGTAAATATAAATGAATTTTGTAAATAAAATAGTAAACTTTTTTTAGAATTAATTAATGAAATTAATATATTTAAATCATATTTACTGATTAGGTCTTTTGGTCACATGGGATTTTTGAACCTTGGTGGACCTCTATGATAATTATTTTATCGTGTGAGTCAATAAAATTTCGCAGGTATAACGATTAAGATTTTTATATTTAAAAATATAAATTGTATATTTACACATTAAAATATATTTAAAAATATATATATAAGGATTTTGAATCTTTGTAGATGTTTAGGATAATCATATTACTATATAAGTCAATAAGGCTTTGTAGGTATAATGATTAATATTCTTTAAAAATATATATATATATATATATGTATGTATGTATGTATGTACATACTTAAGAAATTGCTATTAATACATAAGAATATAAATAAATAAATTAAATTGTTAAACTATTTTATCGTGTGAGATTTTGAAATCTCCACAAATATTTAGAATAATTGCATTATCGTATGAGCTAATAAAGCTCTGTAGGTACAGTAGTTAAATTTTCAATAATAAAATACAAAAATAATAATAATTTAAACTCTTTTTTTTTTCTTATTTCAAAATTTTAAAAAAATAAATAGTGAATTTTTTCCGAAATAATTTCTCTTAAAAAATTATTTTCACCAACAAATTTTTAATCCCGAACTACGCTGATTTTGATCTCCATCACAGGGTACGTAGGCTCCAAATTTTAATTCTGGGTCAAGTTCTCTCTTGTAAATAAATAAATAATCCTGATTTTATTATTATCAATTTTTTATATTAAACACATGAATAAAAAAGGGATAATTATAATAACTTTTAAGCTGTATTATTTTAGCACAATAAACTTTAGATAATTATTCTTATGAACGGGTGTTGTGGAGCCTAACATTTCTCTCACACTCAATTAACTCCTGAATCTATTTTCTGATTTCGTAGATTATCCTTATCTCCTTTAAATGGTTCTCCAAGATTTTCTTCAAAATTTTGATGGCGACTCCAATTTCACCATTTTTCGCTCTGAAGGCCAAAACCTCTACTCTCGTGCACCGTCTGTGTTAGGTGCGAAACAATGAATATTCTGCAATATTTGATTTATTTTTTTTCAAATGTATGCAATAATACCAGACTTCGAACTGATAACCCCCCGTTAACGTAACCAATCTTAGCCAGTGAATATTTTCCTTTTTTCTTACTCTTCTTTTTTAATTATTTTGTGTGTTTCTATTTTGGATCTTAACAAGTGATGTGAAAGATATCAATCATTAATTTTTAAGGTCTAAAAACAAAGAAGCAGAGATGTGACATTAGTAGTCCAAAATGAAATGATATTTACCAGTAATGGGTCTCTTCCCCACGTTAAGATGTTGGGAATGGTATATGTAACAGGACAATACGATTTGCAATGTGAGAGAATTTGTTCCTCTTCTTCCCAGCATCGTCAATGATTGACACTTCCATCAGATTTATTATTGTTAAGTTTTGTGTTCTTGGTAGATTGGGACAAAGCCCATTTTGTGCTTGCCGTCTATTTATTAAAAGACGCCCACAAGCTGCTAATTGAATTAGTTTGGGTTAAAGATCTGGAATACTAAAGCCAAAGCGAAATGAAGTATGACCTTCAAGTCCAATTTGATCCCAACCCTCACACGATCAAAAATAGGAGTGTGGAAGTTGCCATGCAAAAAACACAGAAGAAACTAACAAGGGAGAATTACATCCAAAAACTTTTCAAGAGAATTATTTACAAATAAGAGCCACTATATAATTGTTTGTTGCCGACATAGTAACAGAAATTTGTTTTTTTCCAGAATAATGACTTGTATATTGTTGTCCTTCTCTGCGAATAATTCTCTCGGGAGGTCCTTGGATGCTACTCTCTCTCTCTCGTCAAGTTCTCTCTCTTTTCTCTAATCTCGGTGTGGTGTTATTTGTTGTGTATTCAGAACTGTTTTTGAGCCATTCAGTTCAACCGTGTAGGCTAAAGTGTAAGCATTTAAATCCAGCTATGTCGTCCAATTTGTCAGTTATCTATATATGGATGTATTGGAATATTTTGAGGGGTAAAACTTATGTATTTAACCTTCTATACTTAAAGTACTTGTCTTCAATTAAATTAAGACATGTGAATTTTTTATAGATTATTTATTCCATAATAAACTCTTGTTATTAATATTATTACTACATTAAAATCCATTTGTTTTAATATGGTTAGATAAAAGTATATTAAATAATAAAGTTAAATACATAAGTCTTGTCCTATTTTGAGAACAATCAAAAGGACTTTTAATTAAGGAATGGAATTGATTCTTCCTTTTCAAATGTTATGCTCATGCAACTATTCTAGTTTCCCAAAGCCACACAAAGGTTATCTTCAATAATATCTATAGATTCTTCACCTATATACCCAAACTCTTGTCAGTAAATGCTTATGGCAGCTTGAGTCGGTGATTCTAAGGACTTTGTGTTCCTCAACATGGATGTTAATATTAGGCTATACACATGATCAAGTGAAGAGTTCCCTGAGGAACGCGCTCTCATTTACACTTCACGTTCCAATGCTTCAAGAACTTGTTCTGCTCGTTTCAGGATGAACCACCACAAGGTGGTTTTCACACTCCAAGATTACTTGTCCGAGAAAAATCCAGTCAGAGTAGATATGGAGTTCACTGTTGAAAGAGATGACGGCAATAATGATGTTTTCAAGTTTGGTTCTGTTAAACGTCATTTTAGCGGGAGTTTCTCAGAGAATAGAAACGAGCACCATCATTTGCTTTTGAGGTATCAGGACATATCTGACACCCCAGGAGCTATATTTCGTGCGTATAGATCATCAGAAAGTATATTTAGGAAGCTCTCGAACAGGGAGGAATGGACAATATGTCATTTTCCTGGTATACTACTTCCATGGTATCAATTGAGGATTGTACGTGATCCCCAGAATAATGGTCCTAAAATGAACCTTTTCATACTCCTTTTTAGTTCCATTCAGAAGGTAACAGGTAAGCCGCCTCCAAATATTTCTAACAAAGCTGCAAATGGTATAGTAATTTCACATGATAACAAGCAAGGTGAGGTATCAGCAGGTAGGCCTTCAAATATTTCAAACAAAGAATTTGAGAAAGGTATAGTGCTTGGAAAGGGGAGCAATCGCCCGGAAATGGAGGAGAAGACAAATGAGAAAAGAGCAGCGGAAAGACAGCCCATCAGTGCTCTAATTCTCGCGCCACAAACTAATACTTTATGGAATGAAGGACGAATTGAAGGTCATTTCAATAACTCCAATATCAATATTAGTGACTGTCAAATTATCGCAATCAAGGAGTTTACGGTTCGGTTGAAAAGCTTTACAGTTTAGGTGTTTTTATTTTAAATGATGTAATTCTAGGAATTGCCTTCTAGTGCATCTAGCTCCTGCTCTTCTATATTTCTTTATTATAGCAGAAACCGCAGGTCTGATCAACATGTCACAATTTTTAAAATAATAGATATATGTTGTACCCTTAAAAATATGAATTTTAGTTTTGTTGATTAATTTCCAAATTTCCACACATAATAGTTTATGATCTGAAGGAGTTTCCTAATATTCGGGAGATACTACGAAGAACACAAACAATGGCTTGAATTCTAAGCTGTTCAGTTATTTCCAAAATCCATGTTTTGTGCTAGTAGTCAGTACTAGTGATGAGGTTAATTACTTTCCGTTTGCAATGCTTCTTTTGACTAGTTCACGGTAGATTATTAATTAGTTTATAAGAAGCCAGGACAAAATAATGGTCTGTTTGTATATAGAGAAAATATGGGAGGAATTAAAATATGGAAGGAAAATAGGAGAGAAAATGACTTTTCCTCTGTTAGAAGAAATAAAAATGACCCTCCTCTCTCTCCCTCTTATAGATTTTCAAACCCATGCATGCATCGGCATCGATCGTCTTCCACTCCAGGTGTTCTTCTTCACTGCTCATTAATTCCTTGACAAGGTTAGGTCACTTGTAACCATGAAATAATATGGCTGAGAAAATATTCAAAACAATGTGAGCGCATCGCTGCGGTGTAAAACCCATTTGCGTACCTTCAAATCATTAAACTCCACCCATGTTTATAGAACCAGCAAAAGAAGAACAAAATGAGAAAGAAAAAGAAAAAGCGCATAACTAAAAAGACAAAAAAGGGTTAATTACTGGGTTTTGAGATGCTTTAGCGACTAATTTGATTCAAAATTATTTGGTTTTAAAATATAATAATATGAAAATCCATTTTTAATAACTAATTGATAATTACTTGAAATATGATATATTTTGATATAAGGGTGTCATAGTTATTATGATATTTTCTCATTTTCTTTCTTCTTTATTTTCTTCTATCCATTCAAATAAAATGAGTGATAACATTTTTTTTTTCAAGTTTTCTCTTCTTTCCACTTTCTCTCCTTTCATTTTCCTTCCTCTCTACTTTTCTTCTTACCCAAACGGAGAGTAAATCTTCTAACAGTTGTATTGTATTATTATTGTAAATTTTTTGAAACAATGATAGTTAGATCCCAAAATATTGAATTAATGATAGTTAAGTCTGTGACTTCTTTTTTTCAATTGCAAATAAGTATTTAAATATCATATATAACTCTTGAATTGTAGCAGGAATTTTTATTTGTAACTGTTTGAATTGATTTTTATAATTGTTTTTTTAGAAAATTTTTGTTGGGGACCTAACTATTATTTCAATCTTTTGAGACCTAATTGTTATTTTTTCAACTTTTTTTCCGGTATGCACAAGAAGTATACTCTAATGATAGTAAAGATTATCTTTCATTACGTAATGAAGATAGAAGATAGACCTCCCAACAATTTTGCTACATATACAAGAGTAAGGGATAATGAAACTTGTAGTCCTTCAAGTTTATCTCATTCATCAATTCAGTCCGTTAAGTTTAAGTTTTGTCAATTTAATTCTTTATATTTTCTTAAATTATCATATAAGTCCTTTATGTTTCAAAACACTAATTGACTCTCAAAATAGTCTAATGTGTAAAGAGTATTGATGATTTGGCATGTATGTATTGCTAAATGAGAATAAATTAGGTCTCAAATGAGTTTAATTTTTATCAATATAATCTCTTATTATGTGTTTTGTTCTCTTGTTTTTTTAAAATTTTAGAGTCTATTTTTTTTTCCTTTACCTTAACAATTATACCTCTTTTATTAATTTATATAGTTGCTATCAATATATATTCTATTATCTAAGTTAGCAAAGTTTAACCATGCAATCTCTTTTATAAACAATAAAGATTAAATAGGTAATCGAAGTTAAGTTAAAGAACTTAATTGATAAAAATTAAACTTGTAAGGTCAAATTAATAATTGAGACAAACTTAAAAAATTAAAAGTTGTATTATTGTAAGAGTGAAGTTTCGAACACTTAACAACTTGCTTAATTGACAAAAATTCCCCAGCTTAAAGTCAACTATTATTGCAATTTTGGTACGTGCTTTTGATTATAACAGAGAACCCCAAAGTCAAAACCCCCCAACAACTCCACAGAAAATTGGAAAAAAGAAATATAATTTTTTAAAACAAAATTGTTTTGTAATCCTTTCTATAAAATTTCCAAGGGAAGGCACAGAAACAAAAATCAAAATTCTAGATCTTTTGTAAAACTGAATAATATATGTGTGTATGCATATGCTTGTGTGTGCATGTATGATGCTTGTATAATATATAGTATTATACTACCTAAAATCAAAATCAGAAGTTAACCAATTTCCCTTCCTTCACTAAGTACACGTATTTTCGAATATTTGCACGACAATGAAATGTGCTTTTAATTAATGGGGATCAAATTCTTCCTTTGCAAATAGTCAAAAAGTTATTCTCAGTCATTTATATTAGAAGTCAAAATTTCCTTGCTTTTTTAATTTTTGGGCCAGAGAAGCGGAAATTTGGATACGCACTTGCAAAGGAAGAATTTGATCCCCATTAATTATTTAAATAAAATTTTATATGATATTATATTAATTTATTTTATTTTTATAATAAAATGTATAATTAATTTATTATATTTTCTCCCTGCTATCATTAATATCATAATCAATTTATATTTAATATCATACGAATATCATATTTTTATTGAATAGATTATACATAACACAACGTACTCAGTCTATGTCATAATTTCTTCAAAAAGTCTACAAGGAAATTTCATTCTGTTATTATCTCTATTATTTTTTTAAGCCCAAAAAGCAAATACTCAAAGACCAACAACTACTAAAACTAAATATTAACAATTAATTAAATAGGATATTATGCTTTCTATGACAAACATGCATGACAAAATGTCGTTCCATTACTATCTCTATTATTTTTTTATTCTCTTAAAATTTTAATCACCAATTAATATATAGGACCACGTTAGGTCCCAGCCTTTTTCCAGAGCCATCTTGAGTGCCCATCAGGGTGATGCAATCTAGACCATCCAGATTTTTAATCTGAATGGTCCAGATTTAAAGAATTAATTTAATATTTTTATTTATATTTTTTAAAATAAAAATTTATAAAAATTATAAAAAATTTAATAAATATTTTCAAGACTAATCTAGTCTATATTTAATTTGGAGAGTCAATTTTATATTACATTTTTTATATTTTTTATATATTGACAATCTAGATGTATTATGTACAGTTTACATTTAAATTTTTTAACTCATATTTTTTAAAAAATTATAGTTAAATATTATATATTTTATTTTTTAATATTTATCTATCAAAATAAAAAATTTAAATCTAAACCTTACAGATAAAAATTTAATATTGAATATGGACTGTTTAGAGTACATGTACATAATCAATTTAAAAAAATTATAATGTTAAATCATACCATCCAAATTATATCAGTATTATCCAAATTGATAATGAACATATTTATTCAAAAAATATAAGCCACAATATATATATATATATATATATATATAAATGTACCTTTAGCCTTCCAATTTTTATAAGATTTTAGTAGGAATACTTAATTTTATATAATATCTTTTTAGTCATCTAACTCTTACACTATTAATCTCAAACAATTATTTTCTATACCAATCATTATTATTTAAAAAAATTAAACTTAATATGTCAACATTTGAAAATATTTTATTAACATTTAAAATTTCAATATGGACATTGTTTATGATCCAACAATCCTCCGGAATCTCTATCTCTAATGCTATAAAGACCTGTTCGGTGTAATTGTTCAGTCGGTTGATCAGGAGGTGAAGACAAGAATATGGGCAACTCTTCCTCACTGAGCCGTGGGGTTAAGACAAATCTATACCAATGGTCAAGTGAAAAATTCCGTGAGGAGTACGCTCTCATCTACACTACGAGCGGGCCTTTAGTCCCAACAAAATCTTGTGCTATTTATTACAGAGTGAACCCAGACAAGTTGATTCTCACCATCGATGATCGCTTACCATTACTTTCTAATGGCCTCAGAGTAAATATGGAGTTCGAAGCTGTTAGAGATTGCTATGGGTTTTTTCATTTTGGTGCTATAAAATTTAAAGATCAAGGTGATAGTTTCGAAGATTGCTATGGGTTTTTTCATTTTGGTGCTATAAAATTTAAAGATCAAGGTGATAGTTTCGAAGAGCGGAGCATTGGAACAAGCATATCCAAGCAGGTATTGATTTTGAAGTATCATGAATCTCCGGTGAGCAGATTTGATCGGATAGACTTGTATAGATTGAAAAAAGACAGAAAAGTAACATATGAGCTTGTTTTCGTTACATATGATCAATCAGGTGACTATTTTATTCATGTTTTAAGCATTCACTGTGATCCTTGGGAAGGCATTCATGTGAACCTTTCAGGTCCGTATAGTGTTTACTCAGGAAAGAAGGCACTATGGGACACAGATTATATATCAGGTATGCCTCCGGATGATGTTATACAAACTGCAGAAAAAATTCGGAAAGACTTAAAGCCAGAAGTTTTGGAATCCAAGGGAACAGACAGTGTTGTTGAGGCTCCTGGAGTCCCACTACCAAAAAATCTTATGGTGAATAAAGGATCAATTAGAGGCGATAACAATTGCAATATCAACATTTATTATTACGCCGGTCGGCATTAGAAGAACAGTTCACAACGTTAGATGTTAGATTTTCCCGGTGACTTTCTCACTAAATACCAAAATATGTACTGTGTTTGAGTGTCTGGTCGTTATTTACTCCTTTTCATTGCTATTATATGTGTGTGGCTTTGGCTTGTATCATTTACTACAACAAACGCAGGTGATCATTGAAAGAAAATCCCTCGCAAATTAAGAATAAATCCGTTACGTATGATTTTACGACTGATTATATATATTCTATCATAGATAAAGGCATCACAATTAAAGTAATGACAATCGCCAAAAAAAAAATCCATTACAAACAAATTCGTCGCATAATTTCAGGGCATTTATTGTTATATTCACACCGTTGACTTTTGATAAATGCGTCAAATTAACGTTTTCCTATTTCCTCCTCATGCTTCTGTATAAAGTTTGAATGGAATTTGTTCCTTGCTAAAATCATTCCAAGCTCGATGTTACAAGCATAAGTCTAAAGAGACTCATATTTTCTGAGGCTTATTGACATGGTACTTATAACAATAGACCCCCGTTCAAGGGCCAATGTCCTTTGGTGGCTCCACACCACAAAACTTAATTTGATCTCTCCTACCGGTCAAAAACTTTCATGGGTAACCCTTTTCATGATTTTGACTTCTCAATAAAAGTACTAATGTTAAAAACTAAAGTCTAAAGGGACAACTTTTAGCCCAAAAGACGGGTTTTTTAGGTGGAAGGCCCTTTAAACTTATATTGTTCATTTACTAATATACTTCCACTACTACAAAATTATGGATATATGATACCATTAAAAATAATGATTTTAAGAAAATTCGTCATTTAAAAGAGAGGTGGGTGATGGTTGCAAAATAAATGATGGGTGTTTTAAACACCCGTCATTTATTTCATTAACATATATGATGGGTGTTTTAACACCCGCCATGTAAGGCTTTGAATTCTACCTCTAAAAAAATAAAAATTAATATCAACATGAATGACAGTCTTTTTAAAAACCCATCATTTATATTGATAACATTATATGATGGGTGTTTTAACACTGGTCATATAGTGTTAAGTTTCTAAAATTTAAAAAAAGAAAAAGAAAAAAATGAGACTTTATATGACGGGCTTTTAAAATGCCCATCATATAAAGTGGAACAAATGACAGGCATTTAAATGCCTGTCATTTATTCTTGTTTAAAAACTTTTTAGTTCCTTCCATTTCATATTCTCTCTTGCGTGCCCGATGAACTCTCCTCTCTTCTTTTCTCCACTTTCACACGAAATCACAAGTAAACCTACAAAGTGACTTCATTTCCATAGCCAACTATCACCCCCCACCTCCATCGTGTTTCCGCCATCCTCCTTACTGTCTTCATTGTACCCTGAATTTGCCATTGCATTTCGACCCATTTTCTTCCAAGGTGCATTTTTTTCGTGTTTTCTACCATTTCTTTTAATGTCCTTTGGCTTTTTTTGCTGTGGGAATGATTTATTCATTGTTTTGTAGATTTTTATTGTTTGAATTTACGTAGTTAACTTTCTGTGCATATTGTTGCTTGAATTTGGTAATGTGGGTGGTAGAAATTGATAATATACGATGTGTTCTTGGCTTGAGGATGCTAATGGAGGTCATGGATAGCCTCAGAATAATTATGAGGATGAAAATGAGTGATCAAAATGTATATTCATGATGATTGTATTTTTTTTCGCATTTTGAATGAATTTTTGGAATATTTTTTTTAAAATTATATGCCTTATTTGATTTGGATAGTTTATCATTAGAAACTACATATTGAAATGTACTAATGTACTAAATTTCATTACAATTGGAGTTGATTTGAGTGACCAAAATTGACACACAATTTTTCTAAAAATTATAACTATTTTGTTGAGATTTTGACAATTGCTATAATGAATGATATTATATTGGCATGAGATTATTACTTAAGGTATGAGTAACATTAGAATGATAAATGAGACAAAAAACAATAATGGAATTGATGTTTATGGTATTTTTCTTTGTTTCTGTGATTTTTCAATGATTTTTTTTTTTTGGAATTGTGTATGATTGAAAATGTCATTTTGTTGGATTTTGTTGTTGTTGAGATTGTGTATGATTAAATTTGGCTTATTGATATAAGATGTTAGGTTTAAAAAGTGAGTTTGAGCATGGGAAATACTTGTTTTTATGACATTATACTGCCAAATTTTTTTTACATGTAGAGTAGTCAATTACTTTTTTAATCAATTCATTATCATTTCTTCTCCATATTTGTTTTTTCTATTTTTGTATCTAAATGGCTTCTCAAAAAAGTATTGATCCTAGTGGACCTAGCAATATTGACCTAGCATTGACATGAATGACTAACAAATTCAACAAGATGCAAATCAAATAACGAGGGGATTGACATTGATAAGCAAGGTGAATAAGAGAAGGGCTCCTGACAAAAATATGGGCTTGAATAAAATTACAAAGATTAACCTATCAAGACTAACAGAAATAAATTTATTAGTTACACAGGGGTTGTGGCAAAGGCAAATGTGCCCATTACAATTAGGAGTTGGAACAATGTTAGTCCAGTAACAAAAAATTATATTTGGGAGCAAGTAGAGGTAAAATACTACACTCATAATCATTATAATTAATTATAATTACTTGACTACAAATCAAATTAATTTCTTGTTTTACAATCAGCGTTCACAATTGATACTAGTCGAATGAAATTTGTCATTCAACAAGATAGAAAGGCAATGCGTACATTTTGATATTTTGTTGGAACAAAATACATTAAAAAATTGGCTAGGAACATTAGTGCTGAAGTTCTTGAATTAATAAGGCCATAAGTCTCCCAAGAATAATAGAATGAATTTATTGCCCAACGTTTCGAAGGGCAATTCCAAGTAAGAACTATAATTTTTTATTATAAATATATATATTTTTATGATTCTGTTTTTAGCATAGGAATTGAGCAACCAAAAGAAAGAGTTACATGAGAAAGATGTATACCCTTACAAGAAAGGGTGCATAAGATATGAAGGAATTGAGCAGCAAATAGTATGTTAATATTTAGGCTATATAATTTTAGTTTATTTTATTGATATGTGCACTATTAATGTTCAACTTTATTTAAATGCGTAGATCGAGCGAGAGGGTTCAGGAGTAAGTTCTGTTTCATGTCATAAACTCTTCATAGAAGCCCAGACCAATAAAGAAGGAAATATTGTTAACGAACGAGTTCAGGAACTTGCTAGCAAATGTGTAAGTACATTATTTTAATATTGTCATTTTTTCTTATAATCAATTAATAAACTTAACTTTCTCACTATATGTTGCACAAGTTGAGATAGAGAAAAGTGGCCTACTTGATGATGGAGATGTCTTGGGCAAGACACTAGGTAATCCTGAACACTCCGGTCGGATTAGGGGTTATGGCTTCAATGTCATAAAAAAATAAATATTTGAGACATAAAAAAAGATGAAGTCAACAGACGAAGTGGGCACAAGGGTTGAGATTGCCACACTGAAAAAGGAGCTATTTAGGCAACAGGAATTAATTGATACCTTACTAAAGGACAAGGAGAGGCGGGAGAGGCAGTTTCATATTAGTCCTAACGGGAAAGGTAGTTTCAGTGTAATACAGCCCATTAAAAATCTCTCTGAGGTAAAATAGTACTTATTTATTTTACTTATATTTCACTATTTTTATTTTTCATAACATTAATACAGTATATTACTCATTAGTATAAGGCGAGAATATATGTGAGTTGTTAGCAAATAGCCCGAATCATCACATGGTTGCTATTGGTTGAGTGTTCAATATGCTTGGAGACACATTACATAATATGCCACTCCCTGCATCCTATGTACGAGTTGCTATTGATGTGCTTAAAGATCTCAACTATCCATTACCTATTCCCACTGAGGATGCAAGATTATAGGAGAGGCGATAGATAGCTTTGTTGGATGGCAAGCTATTGATGTTAAGATGTCAAGTCCAAAAAAAGCTAACAAAGATGCATAATCCAAGAAAAAGATTGTGCCCAATCTAGGCTTTCATCAAAAATTGTCTCGCATGTAGCTATGCCTGAATAAGACCCTTAATTGTCAAGCCAACATCAAAATTTACTTCAAGCATATGCAATGATTCATGGATCTAATCTTTCAATCTTGTAAATCTCATTTGAGGCAGGAATATACGATGCACCATGATATGATATGCCTTCGCTCAATATTATAGATGAAGTGTTGCAGCATGAGATAACCAGCCTCACTGTTCTTAGCTTTTATATACGGTAAATTATCTTACATATATGAATGTTTAGTATTTTAAATATATACTAATCCATTTGATATATTGATGGTAGGTGCTTGTATGAAAAATTTATTGTCCCTTTTGGCCTACAAATGAAGTTCATTTTTGTTAGTCCCCATGAGGTTGGCGCACATGCTTTAATTAAAAAGAACAAGATTTTAGATCAAGCCAAGCAATTAAGTGAAAATTTTAAAGCAAGGGCTCAAAAGGGGACATTATTCTTAATACCATATTGCCAAGGGTAATCTACTTCTTACTTATATTAATGGATTTGTTAAAATTAATTTAGTCAATTAGTTATAATTTTATAACACTTATTAATGCTATTAGGGACCATTGGATGTTGATTGCCACTGATCCATGCGGTAGCACTTCAAGGATATATTATTTCAATTCTCTTGGTGAAAAACCAGAGAATAGACAATTTTATTAGAGTTGATTAATACCTAAGCGCAAAAAAATAAGTATTTTATATATTTATTTGCTTATTTCTATATTGAAATTTTTTTTCTTTTTTTATTAGGGCAATTGTGTTGTATCGCACAAACACTGAACAAAAAATTCTAAGGTCATTTACAAATTTTGATATAGTCTACACTTGAAATATAATAAAGGTAATCAATATCATTTTTTAATTTAAATATTCATAATTTTTAATGCATTAATATGTACTCATTGTTCCTTTAATTTGTAGTACCCAAGACAAATGAAAAATAGCTTCGATTGTGGCTTTTGTATTATGAGATTTATGAAAGATACCATTATCCATAATGAGAGCGCAATTCCTATAATGGTACGCCAACAATTAATTATCAATTTATAATTGCTAATGAATTTAATTTATTAAAATAAATTTATTGTGGATAATTTATATTTTACAATACTATGAGGATTCCTACATTGAAGAGTTTGGGCATGCACAAATAAATGAGATAATTGAAGAGTGGTGCTAATGCATATTCCATGTGTGGTCATTGCACAAAGATGAAAATCAATAGATTTAGCACAAGTAGGATTAGTGTTTATAGTTTTACTAGTTTTCATTCATTATTTGATATTAGTTGGTAAGTTACTTTCCTTTAAAAAAATTCTATATGTTGATTACTTGATAGATTAGAATAACATATTAGTTTTTATTTCATTTTGTTGATTATAATTAAATTTCAATTGATATTTATATATTAAAATGTTGGAATTGCTATCTGGTTATTATTTGTATGTTGTTACAGGGAGGCTGTTATAAATAACAGACCTTTATTTAAAAAAAATCATAGAATATATGACAAGGCAACTATTTGCTCGTCACTTATTCTCACCATAAATGACGGATATTTGCCTGTCATTTATTGTAACCAAAAAACTTATGATGAGTAAATATTTGCTCGTCATTTATTGTTTGGTTATAATAAATGATGGTTAAAAAATTTTCCATCATTTATAATAAAAATAAATGATGGATATTTTAAACACCTGTTATTTATTATTACAGATGACATAGAAGAATATATTTTAGGTTATTTAACTATCATTTTTATAAAGGAATAAATGATGGGTAAATAACCGCTATTTATTTGGGAGAACTTTAAATGATAAGGTCATAAATGACGGTTCTTTATAAGCAAAAAAATCATCATTTATTTCAATTTTTTAGTAGTGTTCATTTTAGTTGAGAGGCTCGCCAATGAGACTTGTAACAATCAATGGCTTAATGGTTCTAACTATTCCACTTACTTTACATTTTTCTTAATAAATCTGCGGAGAATCACATTCAAGCCTCCAAAAACAAGAAATTTGCAGACAAGGCCTAATGGAATCTAAAATTATTTTGAAAACCCAAAGGTCTCATTTGCAATTATCTTTTTGGTGAAATAATCTATAATTGTCTCTCCCATAATTAGCTGCTAATTTGACAACTTTCTTTTTCCTCTCTCTTCCTCTTTCAACATCAATGCACTAATCAAATTCCTCTTCCTTACCATCATACTTCTTTCTTCCCTCTCTTCTTCTTCCTACCTATTGATTCTTTCTCTTCCTCCTCAAGGTCGCATCTAAAATGTTTTCAATTGATGGGTATGAGTAGGCGATCTACTTTTATACTGATGGGAAGAGCATAAAAGAAGATGCTACTTGCATATCTTTGTTTATTGTGCTTCTTTAGTGATAACTTCATTTTCATTTACATTTACATGTTGGATAAAGAATTTCAGCTCCTAAGAAGATATGGAGTTGTCAAAAAAATAATGAACAAATAAAAGATATGCAAGTAGCATCATCTTTGATGCTCTTCCCATCAAGATAAATTAAAGTAAACTACCCACTTATACCCATCAACCAAATATGTTTAGATGAAGGGAAAGAAGGGAAAGAAGGAAAAGGGAGGAAGAAGAGAGGGAAGAGAGGGAAGAGAGAAGCGTGATGGGGGGAGAGAGAAATTTGGTTAGTGCATTTGTGTTGAAAGAGGAAGAGAGAGAAGGAAGAGTGATGAAGAAGAAGAAAGGAAGAAGAGAGTCGTTGAATAACAGATGATTATGCAAGGGGCAAATGGGTCATTTTACCAAAAAAAATTCAAATGAGGCCTTTGGGCTGTCAAAGTAATTTCAAATTCCACCAAGCCTTGTTTGCAAATTTTTTCCTTTTGGGGGCTGTAAATGTGATTCTACCATTAGTCTATTAAAATTTGGTTAACGGTAATCCTTAGAAGAAGATGGCCAAAAACTAAAAATACAGGACCGACTCACTCTTTTTCCAAATCTATACAACAACGTATATAATAAAATATAGAGAAAATTACACTATTTTATTTGCATACCATTAACAATATAATGTAGCTAGCTCATTTCTTAAATCATCGTCAATATCAAAATATAATATATAAAATCTATAAGAAACTATCTTATATATAAGGCATAAATAATATGAATCATCTTAGACTTCGTATATAGCCTAGCATAAGGTCTCCAATCCTTATTGCAGCTCAAACACAAATGGTGTCATTATAATCAAGTGCATTGGTTTCTATGTTACGCTACCACGTGCCCTTGTAAGAAGGGCATAGTAAAATCTACAGCTTGGATATATTGAGAATCACGAGCTGCTACTTATAGGCGAGCAGACACTCATCTCTATGCCCTTCCTCTATACATCTCTCCATACACAATCCTACCCGTTCATTTAATTATTTTTAATTTACTTAATAGTGTGAGATTACTAATTATGACATTTAAATAAATAGATTATTTATTTATCATCACTTAAATTCTTTGGAAAATTAAATTCTTGATGCTTATTTAATTATCATAATCATTAAATGAATCATATATTTCTTTTAACATCATAATTAGCTATCCAACACCATTAAACCAAATGAATAATTAAATAAATAGATGAGATTGAGTATGAAAGGATGCATTGAGGGAGGGTACAAAGAGAATCCAAATCTACTAGGGTATACCTTGCCATTCCATCCCCATTTCACCACTCACACCCCTTAATTTCACTTAGGGAGCTAGCTCACACAATCACTTCTCGCCCCCACTTAGCAAAATTACAACATAATTCACCTCTACTTATTTCAAAACACTTGACTTAACGTAGGTTTAATCTCAATTCTCCTTTCCAAACACTATACCTCACAAAGTCATTTGCTTCACATTCAAGGAACCTAGACCAAGCTATTGGAACTAGATGCAACACTTAACACATGTGTTCCTAGCTTTTCTAGCTCATATCAAAACTTTCTTATTCTAGAATCCTTGAAATCAAGATGAGGAGATAATCCATCAAAAGATCCCAAGTTTGAATCAGGTTAGGGCCAAGGAGTTTATTTTATTTTTTAGACTTCATGAAATTACTAAATTGCCCTTATCACAATCATATTTTTTTAACTCTTCTTTCTTTCTTTCTTTGATTATTCTGGGAGTAGAGAGAGAGAGAGAGTTGAGCGCTTCGGATATTGTCTCCCAACGATCGCTACCTTCTCCCTTCCTAACCACTGGTCATGCTGCTGTTCGGGTGAGTCACCATCACGGCTGTACCTCCCATCATCAAGCAAGCCATTGCTGAGTTATTCCTTCTATTTCACCGCCATTCCTTCTCCTCTGTCATTACTTCAAGTATGTCCAACTTCTCTTCCCTTTTCCTTGCTATTTCATGTGTGTGTAATTGCTTGGATGAGCTAAGATTTCTTTCTTCCTCTTGCTCATCCTGTCATCGTCGGTTTACTCATCCTTTCTTCATTCACAGTGATAGTTCCTCCACTGTTCATACACGAAGCTGCCTCCTTCTTCCTCTGTTTAGGCATGTGGGACATTTAAGGTTAGAAGCTTAGATCTCTTCTCCTTTTCTTTCTATAATTTGTGTGTGTGAGTGGCTGGAATGATATTGTTGAGAATACAAATTTTTGTTCGGTTCTACCGTAGCCCGTGCTAAATGTGGAGGAGAAATAAATCAAAATTTAAGCTAGAAAATTTATCTTGAAGCTTAATAATGATAAATATTTATATTATATATATATAGTTGAATTAAATTAATTTGTTGGGAATGGTTGATCTTGAAGCAATTGTTAGAATAAAATTGGAAGAGAAGAGCTTAAATGAGATACTTGGAATTTATTGTCTATAAGATGTTTGCTAAAAGGTTTGTTAAAAGAAATCGAACTTGATTTTGAATATTTTAAAATTTCATTAGTTTTTGGGATTTGTATGGGTAGAAATAATGCACCTAAAATAATTGGTGTAAAGCCTAAGAGAAAAGTTTGCTTCAAGTAAATAGAGTGGTGTGGCTAAAACTTTGTGGAGGAGGTTAATGAGATGAATGATAATGTTTGGACCAACTCTAAAACATGAATTTTGGTTTTTGAATTTTAAATGATAATGGTTGATTAGAATTGTATTAGGACTAGAAGGAAGTCTTTATAAATTAGAGAAAATTTATTAAATTTTAATTACTCATATTTTTATAAGGTGTGTGGAAGAAGAGGAACCTATTAAAAATTGAAGGAAGAATATTTTGGCGAAGTTGAAACTCTAACATGTAAGTGAATAGCTCCCCCATTATCTTATCAATAAAAGTAGTCTGTTATTAAAAATATTACATTTTTACATGAATCATTTTTTTCACTATGATGAATTTCGAGTACTTTGTTAATTAAATTATTTAATTTTAAAAATTATAGAATAATGATGAAGTATGTGCACATATTTTTCCTTGAGAGATATTTTCAAGACTGTTGAAGGCATACTTTTTTTATTAAATTATGTAAATTCTTGGTTACTCAATCCATGCAAGCTTGTACATTGGCAATGAAGTATTATTTTGGCAAGTTTTGAGATTTGAAAAAATTCATGCAAGTCTGGCATTGAGAATGAAAATTTTATTTCAAAAATAATTATTTTTCTTGCATGTTTAAAATGTAATTTCTAAGAGGACTCTAAATAAAACACTACTTCTAACGGCAGTTCCATTATCCTACAGTGCATTGTGGTTAATAACTAGTTAGTTTGTCTTATGGGCTTTATTCTTACATTTGTTATTCATGGGTCTTATACTTGCGTTTATTTTTCATAGCTACAAGCTGTGTTTGATTAGCATGACTCTCGTGGATTATATGTTCACATTTGTTTTGTAGCTCATATTACATTTGGTTACTTACCCTCATGAACTATGTGTTCACATTTGTTTTCGTGGCACAAGCCACATTTGATTATTTACCCTTATGGATTGTATGTCTACATTTATTACCTGTTCTATTAAATCCTCACAAATTCTAAATTTTGGTTAACTTGTGTATTCAAAATTTTTAGTGGTTTTAGTTCATTCTCATTTTATGATTAAAATAAAAATTTATAATTTTTATGATTTTTTATATTGAATTATCATCTTGTCAATTATTTTACATAATTGTTTAAGTTTATTAATTTCACTCTTTTGAATTTTAATTTTTTGGGGATGTTAATTCACTGAAAATTTATTTTGATCTTAGATTTATTAGCTGACATTAATCCTACTACTAACCTCTAAAGGGCACACAACTTTTTTAAGCAAGTTTTGCTTGGCAATATCCCTTTTTGGTGTAAATATTTGAATTCATGTATTTTATTTTGGAAGTAAAGTTAGATGCTCCACATAGCATATAGCTAGGGTTCTATTTTGATAAATGTGTACTACTAGCTAGAAGGAATTGAGCTACTTATTGATACTATATTTTGTCTAAAATATTGTGTTGTAAAATTTTTGAGAGATCCTATTTACAAGGGGGTTCTACCAAAATTTCTATAAAAATATTGAACCTTTTTTATTAATATGATTTTATTACGTATGTCAAAATTTTCAGTAGAAATTCAATTATATTTTAAAATGGAAAGATTTCTCAATTTAGAGTTTAATGGATGTGTGATGTGATTCACATCCTATGCTAGTCACCCTCTATTTTTAGGACGTGACATAGGCACTTGATAGTCAAAGTCAACTCCCAAGGTAGCCTTGTTCTTTGCCCTAACAAACCTCTTCCTCGTCTCCTCAAAACTTGGCATAAACCCTAACTTCTCCTCTTTGCCCTAATGTTGATTCATGACTTATTAAATATGATTAAGGGCTATGCACCTCAATGCAACATGCACAAGCCATGACTTGTGGCACAATGAAGAAACTTTCATCTGTGTCATGCCATCCTATCTTGATTCTATCCAAGCTCCATCCTAACCCGACCCTAGAGCTACTCGATGGTTCAAAATACCCATTAGTAATTCAACAACATGATTAATTAAATTATTCTACTCATTTACTAATTTAACCCTCATTTGTGTGAAAACAAACGGTGTTTAATCAAAATCGACAAAAAGAGCTAGATAGCCTATTTTGTATAGTTGATAATTTTCTTTACACTATCTAATAATATAAGCTACTCAGTGCTCTTGGAAAAATAGTTGGTGGTTAAATTTGTAAATTTTTCCATTGCTAACTGTATGGCATAATGATAGCTTTGGTGGTAAGCAGTGATATGGATTCTCTGTTTACGATGCCTTTTTCAACAATTGGCTAACGGATTACTATTTTATTGGAAATAAGTACAGAATCAATCTTTTGAATGTGTTGCATCATGGAACGTTCGATAGTACTCTGCTTTTGGGAAAAATAATCCATTTTTATATCACATGTTTCTTGCCCGATGCACACATGAAAAGCACTCATGTTCTATGACTTTAAAGCTGTCTAAACATTGGTTGCCCCCCCCCCCCCCCAAAAAAAAAAAAGCCAGCCTTAACATTGAACTTCACCTATATCAATTACATTTATTCATATGAGTGAAAATAATAATGGTAAGTTCTTTAGTTACAAAGAAAATATAAGTGAAGCAATATAGATTCACAAAAATTTGCATACAATATATATATATATATATATTTTATTATGACAATAGTTAGCTTAAAATTGTTTTTCAAGATAAGTGAAGTACAAGAGTGTTTTTCAAGATAGAAAGAGGCAACAACTTTCTTAATATATATTATTAACCTTGACTCGAGGAAAAAAAATTAAATAAAAGAATAATTATGAGCAACACTTGCCATTCGTTACCTCAAGCAAAATTGGCAATGATTCATATCTATTGCTCATCAAATACCTATTTATGCAACACAAATAACTTTTTCCCGTTGATAATAAACAACAACTTAATATTGTTGCCTAATTTTTTTTTTTAAACGTAACATGTAATATATACTTGCTGCCTGTGGTATTAATTTATACAGGCAACATCATGACCTGTTGCCGATTAATCATTTTACTTTTTTTTTTTACAAAAAATCTATATATATTATTGTTCTTTTTTTCAAAAAAAATATTTACATATTATTTTTTTAAGAAATTATACTTATCAAGAGTAAAATATATTTAAGTGATATAATGACAATAGTTAGCTTAAAATTGTTAACTATTGTCTAAGTATAGGCAATAAATTTTTTTCCATACCTAAAAAGTTCCCAAAATAAAATGTTGCCTTAGGTAAAAAGTAATGGCCGCATTGGCTATAGTAATTAATTAAGAAATCATTACCTGTAGTTATAAGTAACAGTTTTCTCACGACCCTACAACAACAGTTTTCACTTATTGTCATAAGACAAAAATGTGTCGATGAACAATAAAAGAAACGAATTAAAAAAATTATACTCCCTCGGTGCCTAATTACAAATCTCATTTTTAGATTTTTCATGTCCCTAATTATAAGTGTAATCGCAAAGTTCTTGATATAATTAAAATATTTTTCTTAAAATACCCCTTTTAAAAAATTCAAAGCTACCTGTTTTTCTTAATAAAGGTGTAATTTTCAATGGTGACATTTAATCATGGAAAAAATTAGAGAGAACAAAATAAATTTTTACATGTTAACTAGAGTTTAGTATTTTCTTAATAGGATGTGTTTTTTGAAAAACTGAGGGGTATAAATTAAAAGAAAGAGTCAATAAGCAATGGATAAACCATGCAAGTGCATAAAGCTAAGCCATAATAATTGTAGTCCACTAGTAGTCGATTCGAAATATAATCAGAATATTTTTATTCTCTAGGACTTTAACTTTTCGCCTTTGAAATTTTCTCTAAAGTGTGTCGTGGGTTGGAACTCCTTGGGTTATTTTATAACCATTTTTTTTAATCTCAATCTTAGCTTTTATGATTCATGAAGATTTAACCTTAGCACGTAATGATGCCTACTTACTATTTCTTTTAAATGGTCCCCAGCTTCACGTTTGGTTTTGTTTATCTTTTTTTATTTTAGCTGCGAGAAACAGAACATAATATTTTTTTATATATTAAAAGGGTTTAAATTATCGATATCTACCTATCCCTCATCTTACTTTAAAAAAAAAATGTATAAACTTGTGTTGATAAAACTTTTAATCTCTTAAGTCTATCTAAATTGCTGATTTGATTTATCAAGTTTAATTCTTATTGATTTGGTCCATTAAATTTACCTAAATTATCATGTATATTACTGTTAAAATATGCTAATATAGGTAATGAAATATTGCGTTGGAAGTCATGTGCATTAATGAAAAGAAGTATAATTATTCCGGTTGAAAAAATTAGACTAAGAAATTGAAAAAGAAAAAGAACAGAACACATCATATATATAAAAAAAAGAACAAGAGAAAATAATAAGGAGAAAAAGAAAATAAGAATAAATGAAGAATATAACAGACAAAGCTGATTGTTCTCAATTAGCCCCACACACACATGCCAAGTTATTGACATACTTTAGAAACTAATTTGAGGGCCAATTTGTGTTTCGAAACTTAAAGAACTAACATGATAATTTAAGAAAATGTAACAAAATAGATTGATAAATATTAAACTTGAGATAAAAAAATCAGTAATTAAAACAAATTTAAGAGATTAAAAGTATCTATTTCTTATAATTAAATCAATCAGGGCATATGGTTGAGTCCAACATGCACCAATTTTCACAGTGACAAATTTATTTTGATGCATATGGTATGAAATTTGAATTTTATTTTTCAACGCACTGAGTAATCTTTTAATTATTGAATATTGACGTTTATTAATCGTAAAAGATGATGATAGATTCAATTGTAAGCAGTGGCATAGATTCTCTGTTTCCGATGCCTTTATTAACATATGGCTAACGGATTACTATATTAATCGAAAGAAGTACATAATCAAACTTTTGGAAGTGTTGCATTGTGGAAAGTTCGGCACGTACTTTGCTTCTAGAAAAATTGATCCATTTTTATCCTGTTTTCTCTTTTCCGACCACTATAGTATGTTTTGCTTGTGGCAACGCCTTTTCTTGCAAGTGTTGTCTATGAATAAGAATCAGATTTTTGTATGTTACTCCCTCCATTCAAAAATATAAAGTATTTTTTGAGGAGGTGGATATTTAAAAATGTAAGATATTTTAATCTTTTAAGATGTAATTATTACCTCTTTTTAAAAGTGCCCCTATTGATAATAACTTTATATTTATTGTAGGGTGTTCAATAGAGGTAAATATTAAAAGATAAGGTTATTTTGAAACTAGGTAACTATTTATTGTAAGTGAAATTTGATTAAAAATATCTAACATTTTTGAATGGAGAGAGTATTTGTTATCCCTATTTTAAGTAACAAATATTTAATTAGTAACACTGAAGGTTGCTTAGGCGCTTTTTGGCTAAAAAAAAAATTTCACTTAGGTGCAAAGCCAACTACACCAAAGTGCTCCATGAAATTTTCCTTTAAAAAAAATCCAAACTTGTTCTTATTTTGCCTATGAGAAAGTCCTGAGATGTGCCATGAGTAGGTCTCATTCGGCTTGCGTGGGCTTAATCATGAGCAAATACAAAGTTGTTTGAACTGGGCCGTGACTAACATGAACTAGCTTAGGCTCTGGCTTTGAGAAGTTCAATATAATTCAACCAAGAATTTGAAGATCACCAACTCTCTCTCTCACTGTCAAGCATTAGAATTTTCTCCACTTTTCTGGATATAAAGAAAGCAATACCAAAGGCGGTGAAATAAAAAATATAAGAAGGATCTGGATCTAATGTATCCACTGCCAATCACCAACTATAAATATATGTAGATTAATTTGTAAATGTCTGTGAAGAGAAGAAGCTGAAGCAAGTGTGTGTGGTGCGTGTAGGGAAGAGAAGAGAGAGAGAGAAAAAAGAGACGTGTGTGTGATGTGAGGTGAGAAGCAAAGTCAAAGTATGTTATGTGTAAATTATTGCTTGAGGTAATAATAAAAAGTTTCTCTCATTTAAGTCCTTCCTTCTTCGTCCAAGCTTACACCATTTTTTTTTTTAAGTTTCTCTCAATATGAACCATTATTAAATTGATAAAGATTTCATCTTCCCCATACGCATTGAATAATTTAAATGCAACCTTAGGATTTAAAGTTTTGTTTAATCTAAAAAACTCTATTACTTACTTATTAAATTTACTATTCAATTATTTTAATTGATAATTATAGTAAATAAGTATATATATCAACACGGTAATCAATTGTCACAAATTCTTTATGTCAATGAGATATAAGTATACCATAATAAAAATTATTCATATAATAAATTTCAATAGCTTGGCTGTTACATAAAAAAGTAATTTTTTCTAGAAGAACATATCTTAATCATAATCTCTTAACTTTTAGATAAGTGATTTTACATAAATATCAAGCACATAACATTTAATATATCCTAGGAATGAATGCAAAATCAAATAATATCAATTCTTTAAGAACAACTATAACATTATCTTGTTAAGAATAAGATCTTATGACAACTATATCTTTAAAACAAGTGGACTATATATATATAAAAAGTTATTATAGAATTGAAATGATAATTTCATCTAATGTTTCAAGGCTTTTATAATGTAGTAAGTTAGGGAGGCCAAAAATGTTAACTCCTACATTTTATTAAAAAAAATAAAAAGTTAGGGGAGCCATGGCTCCTACTAATCCCTCTATTTCCACCCTTGTTTATAAAAGAAGGGGAAATTTTGCTAATATATAAGTATTATTATGATGATTAATTTGCTATTCTCTTATTATTTTTTCCCATATCCGAATCAAGCTTAAAATTATTCTCAGGCCCTTATGCTAGTCAACTTTCCATAGCATTATATCTTATATTATGGAATGGCATCATATTCCAATGTACCTCTCGAATCTCCCCCCCCCCCCCCCCCACCTCCGTATCTACAGATTAAATCATTTAGCCGTGAAGTGAGAAGATTATGAAGTAGTTCTTAATTATATGATGCACATTTGCATTGGCCAAAAAAAAAAAAACTCTTTATATATATGATGCACATATGCTATGATCCTTGATAAATACTTAGGTAGACTGGGTGCATTATATTATTTATAATCTGTCCAATTAAAATACTTTAAGTAATAATCTAAATAAAATCTTATGTGATATTTTTTAAATTAATTTTATTTTTATAACATAATGTATATTTGATTTTTTACATTTTCTCTCTCTACTATCATTTATATCAAAATCAATTGATGTTTAATTTACCTAAATATCGTATTTTTATTGGACAAACTATGAATGATGTGATCCATCTGGTCTATCTAAATGATTCTAGCTATCCTTTGAGAGGCCTCTACGTGGCTGGATAGGTTGGTTATTTTTAACTTATTTCTAATTCAACAAGCCTGTGATAAAATCATATACATTCTTTTTCATAGTTCTTAATTAATTATATATAACATGATAAACTAATTTAGAATCTCATAGGAAAATATGCTCACATTTAATATCGGCTTTTTTTAAAATATAAATTTGACTCCAAATCCAATTTTAGCCCAAGGCCACTTAAGTCTTGTAGAACCGAAGAACTAATTAATTCTATAATTGCATTAATTTCAAAATTTCTAGAAAAAAGTGTAGGGCCTTACTTTATGATATATCTATAACAAGTTACATATGGATATATAGTTTTTCTTTGCAAAAATATTAGTAGTCTCCATATTTTCAAGAAAAAAATTTCTTAATGTGTCTTATGCATTTGCAGTCTTGTGTTTTTTTTTTTTCCTTCAACTTTTTTATCTCTCTCAATCAACCAATCAGATGATATATTGCATATCTCTATATAATAATATATAAACTTTAATAAATCACATATTAATAGGATGCAATTATAAAATAAATTAGTGCACAAATATTTGACATACAAATTGTAAAACGTACATGCAAAAATCCCAAAGTGATTGGATTCGCATGGGGAATAGAAACACTGCTTATTACCACACACACAAAAAAAAAAAGAAAGAAAAAAAAAGAAAAGAAAAAGAACTCTCATCAAAAGACGCAAAAGTAGAATTCTAGTATTGCATTTTATTTCTTCCAAAATCTGTACTCAGGTGATGGCCAACCTTACGCTGCTTACGGCCCCCCTGGCAGATTTCCTTGCTAAGGAAGTTCATTTTGCCCTCTTTGAAATGAAACCTCTCAAATCTCCTAGCCTAGATAGTATTGATGCTCTCTGTTTCCAAAATCAGTGGGATATTGTTAATTGGGGACATTGTTTAATTTTGTCAATAACCTTTTCCTGGGTGGACATCTGGATCCTAGCTTGAGTCACACTCTTATAGCTCTTATCCCAAAAGTGGACCATCCCCAAACTATAATGGTGTGTTTGAATTTAATTTAAATTTTTTATTTAAATATACAAAAATTTATGAACATAGATTTCATTCAAATCGAAATTCATTTCAAATTACAATTTTTTTTGTAATTTTAAATTCCATCTAAATCTTAATCATTTCAAATACTCTATTCTTTTTGTATTTTTACTATTTATATTTCTGTGAGTCTTGTATATTTTTTCATCTATTGTCAATAAAAAGATAAAAATAAACTTGTTATTTTCAACTTTTCATTTAATTTCAAATCTTAGTTCTATCACACTTCAAAATATAAAAGTGACTGTGTCACGCCCTAAAAATAGAGGGTGACCGGCACGGGTATGAACCACTCTCACATTCTCGTAAGCCTCCAGGTGAATATTTATTCCATTTTTCAAGAAAAGAACAAAATTCAATCAAATTATATGAGAATTAAAATAACTTCTTTAAATTCATTATCATAAGAAAGTGTCAACCTTTTTATAGAAATTTTGGCAGAACCTCCCCTGTAACTAGGATCTCTCAAAAATTCTACAACAAAATTTTTTACAAATATCAGTATAAATAAGGAGCGTAGCTCCTTCCAGCTAGCAATCAATATACAGACCAAAAATAAGGTTCATCAACAACCTATGTGGAGCATATACTCTTTCTTTCAAATCAAAAAGACATACAAATTATATATTTACATCAAAGCAATAATACCAATCAAAAGGTCCACCCACTGTAGCTAGTTGCCCTTTAGAGGTTGATGGTGGAATCAGCGTCAGCTAACAAATCTGAGGCCAAAATAAATTTTTTAGTGAATAGCATTCCCATGAAAAAGTTCTTAAAATTTTAATCAATAATCTCTAATAATGGTGTCAGCTAGTTAAAAGCAATTCCACCAAAATTTATAAACATGCAAGTCATAACCATATTTATAAAATAAGAGAAAATTGAAAACAATTTATGTTATTATGCTTAAAGAAAACAATCTGCTCTCATATAACTCAAAGTGATACAAATTACTAGTCAAAATCAAGTAAATTTTGAAAACACATATTAATCAACATTTAAAATTTTAAGAACTCAACAGAATATATTACAAATGTGAACATTCAGTCCACAAGGGTAATTAACCAAACAGAGCCGAAATTACGAAACAAACGTGGACACACAGTCCACGAGGTTAAGTAACCAAACGCAGCCGAAGCTACGAATCAAATGTGGACACACAGCCCACGAGGGTAAGTAACCAAACATGACTCAAGCCACGAAATCAAACGCGGATACAAAGCCCACGAATACCAAACGTGAGAATAAAACTCATAAAACAAACGAGCTAGTATTTAACTATAGTGCCCTATGTGCTAACGGAACTGCCGTTAGCAGCAGGGTTCTGTATAGAATTCTCTTAGAAATCTCATTTCAAACATGCGAAAGAAATAATCATTTTTGAAGTCAAACTTTCATTCTCAAGATCAAACTCGCATGAATTACTTCAGATATATAAAACTTGCCAAATCGATACATCATAACGAATGTACAAACTTGTACTAATCCCAAGAAATTTTCGAATTTCAATAAGTAAAGGAGCTTTCATCAATATTAGAAATATATTTCTTGAGAAATTGCCCAAATCATAATGTAACTATCCTTCATCGTTATTTCAAAATTTCTAAAGCTAACATAATTTATGAAAATGAAATATTTCAATAAAAGATTTTCAATAAATAATTATAAGGAATGCTATTCACTTACTTGTTGAAGCTTCAAATTTTCAAAATATTCCTTGCCTTTAATTCTGATCAGGGTCCCATTCTGCCTCGCACCCTATCAGAATATATATTATATAAATAAATGAAATTTTAAACATAATTCCAAATCAACCACCATCATATTTAGAGTTGATTCAAGTGTTATCGCTAACATTACTAATCCCCACTAATTTGTTTTAGTTAAGCCATCCATTCATGATTCCATAGCTTGCACACTTATATACTTCTCCCACCAAACATTATCCTTCATACTTACAACCTTCTCCATTTTAAGGTAAAAATTTTTCATAGGTTTTGCACCAACTACTTTAGGTGCATAAATTCTAATTATTTAAATTATATATCCAAATCACTCTCTTCCTACCTTTCCTTAATAGTTTCTTTAACCATATTCAATTTAATTCAAATTTATTTAGCTCATAGGATTATGACCCACACATACACACATATATATAGCAAATCTTTAAACAACTCCCAACTTAAATTTGAATCTTCTCCCTCCTAGAACAGCACAGCATAACAGTAACAAAAGGCATGCATAATATATATATATATATATATGCTTTTTGTTTTCAGCTTCTTGACACACGTACAAAGAGCAATAGAACAAAGCAAAAAATGTTGAAACTTCACACATATGGTAGCAACAACACATATTTCCTCTAAACACATATAACATGCTAACAAATAGAAGGTCCAAATTCCCTCACCTCAACTCAGCTGGCCTGAACAGTGGTGAACCAAGAGAAAAAAGAAACGGACGTACTCTTGAATGCTGAACAGGGGAAGCTATAATTTGAACGTTATCACCATGTCCAACAATGGAAGAAGAATGATTCAGCCGCACAAACACAAACTTATAGTAACAGCCTTTCAGCACTCAATACTTTGTGACTTCACAGCCTAGAACGACACGGACGAACAGCACATAAAAAAATGCAGAAACAGGGATCACAGAAAGGAAGGGATAACGAGGCTCACAGCTGAACTTGAGAAGGAAGAACTCATGATAAGAACCTTCTAGCTTCAACGATTTGGTCCTTTACTCCATCTACAACTTATACGTGGATGATACAGGGAGAGCAACGGATGAAGAAGGAAAAAAAACAGAGATAGGAGATATGTAGATGAACTTGAACATTTTTCAGAGAAACTGTAAGCCTCCTCCAACATCGATGACGGCAAGGAATGGAAAAGGCAGAGATGAGTCGGTGATGGTAGAGGAACAAAGAACAACACTCTAGATTCTTCTCACTTTCCCTTCCACTCTCCTAAACCGACAATGCACCTAAGAAAGGAAAGAAAGAGAAAATTAAATCTAATGAGGGGAGGGTATTTTAGTAATTCTATAAAAGCTAAAATCACAAAAATGGACCCCTTTTTGTGCCTTATCAGGTTTGAACCTCAAGTTTAATAATGAGTGAATTATGTACACACTTCCACTACACCAACTCCCTTTCTTGCCAAAATTATCCTAAAATTCATATATCTATAGTTATAATATAATATTATATATTAAATTTTTATTTAAAATTCCTGAATTATTACAGACTGGCATAGAATATGTGTACAAAACACATATCCCTTAAGCTATAGTTCAAGAAAATTTTCTAGTACTTAATTATATTTGTCTTGAAATTAGGAAATCCAAATTTTTTTATTTAAACGAAAGCCTTAATAATTTTATGTGAATTTTGGCAGCACCTCTCTTATAAGTATAACTTTCCAAAATTCTTACAATACAATTTTTACAAGCAGAATATCACTAAAATCAGGAGCATAGCTTCATCCAGCTAGCAGATAGAGTATATAACCAAATAAGGATCCTAACTATAGTCTATGTAAAGCACCTAACCATATTTTTTAATTTTTTTGAGACATAATACATAAATTTCATAATTACATCAAAAAGAGATATTTACAAAACAAATCTCTACCTTGCTCTACAAAAAGCCCTTCAGTAGTCAGCAGGATGTACAGTATCAGTTACATTATCTAAGATCAAAAATAAATTTTTAGTGAATAATGTCTCAATTATGATTGATGGAAATAATAGAAGGTACACCAATGAATTTCTTATAAACTTAATAAAATAATCAATTGAAAATAATATTGCACATATCGCATACATACACATCAATTATTATGTAAATGTAAAAATCATGAGTCTATGAATTCAATTCACTTTAAACATAAACATGTTTAAACACTTTGGGAATAATATAGCTAAATATAAAATCCAAATATGGCAAATATAACAGTTTACTTTAAAAGATCAAATTTTAAGAAAAATTAATTTTTAAAATTCAATATTTAGTAGGATTTAATCAGAACAATTAACAAGTATGGATACACAGTCTATGAAGGTAAATAACTAACAAGCGTGGCTTGAAACCATGAAAATAAGTACAAGCATAAGGCCCACAAAATCAAGTGCAGGCGCAAAGCCTATGAAATCAAGCTTGAGAACTATACTCATGAATAACCATTCCTCCATTCCACGTGTGTTGGCCATCGCACGAGACTAGTATATCCTAAGTACTCTACTAACTAGGTGTATCATAGCATGTTAAGGGCTAACAAAACTGCCATTAGTAACTAACATCTTGATTCGATCCCACAATTTAAATAAAACATGTACATGTTTGTAAATTCAACATGATTTCTCTTACATATAGATCAACATAGCAATTGCCTTCAAATATTCATTTGAAGAAAATAATCTCAGATATTTTTATAAAATTCACTTATGCAGAAAACATTTTCAAATTCAATCATCGATAATAAAATTAAAATCATAAACCATTAAGATTAAATTAAAACATTTTATCATTTATTTTTAAGGAATCAAAAGGTTTATATAAATAGAGGGTGTGGCACATAACTATGCTTAAGCAATATTTTTAATAAAATAAGTTTGATAACAAATCATTGAGACGCTATTCATTTATTTGAAATGTTCCCACAATTCAAAGTTCACCTCTTTATGACTTCCATCAAATTTTTTCCCTTCTAAATACCTTATAAAATATATTAAGGTTTTAGTTAACTTTGAACAAGTTCAAAAGTTCTCTCCCAACATTATCAACCTTAATATTTACTTAGAATAGATTTTAAATTTTAGAACCAAGACCATAAACCAAAAAAAAAAATTACTTAGTAGCTGCTGCTAATCACTTCATTAAATTAAGCTTTCGTTAGAATACCAATTATACATTATTTCCAAACCACACAATAAAACCTTTTAACATTCAACTAACTACACATATCTTCATCATCACTTCATTGTTAAATTCCTTTACAACTTTCAAGTTAAGTTCAAGAATCATTAACACCCAAGGAAGATATGCTTCTTATATATGACTTAGTTAAATCTCAAAAATACATATTCAAACAAAATTTCTTCTAACAAACATTTTATCAAACATTTCATATGCATCAAGTCATGAACTAATACTAACTTCTTCCTTATCAATTTCACCTCCCAAAATTTCACAATAAAGATATTTAAATCCATCAACCTCCAAAATATATATATATTCCTCTGGTCCTATTTATAAATCACTTGCAACATATTTTACCAGTATTAAGAAAAATATCAAAACTCATTAGCTCTGTTTTAAAATTTAATAAGTTCTTAACTTTGTTCTTATCAAATATATATATTTTAATAATATAATTTCTCTCTCCAACGTTCAATGGAGGATAAAATATGAAATTTGTGATGAAAATTTAATAAAATGACTTATAAATAAGACTAAAAAAATTATTTTCTTTCTACTCTGTAAATAGAACTAGAGGGAGTATATATATACCTTAACAGAAAATTAATTTCAAACACAAAGAAGTAACAAACGGTTAAAGAAAAAGGAAAGAGTCCATGACTTAGCCAATAACACACACGCGGAACAGCAAGAAGGAAGAGAATTCGAAACTTCCATACTTCATATTACCAACCAGAGAAAGAGAAGGGAAGGATAATTCAAAACTCATGCTGAACAGGGGAAGGAGGACTTCCAGTTACTGAATCAACAGGGAAAAAAAAAGCAAAAAAAAAAAAAAAAAAAAAAGACCAACAGCAACCTCATTCAGCAACTACAGGACCCTCCTCCGTGCACCACCTCTCCGGCGACTTACTTCCCACGCAGATGACACCGGCGATGAAAGGAGGAAGGGACTTCGACCCACCGCAGCAACTAGAAAGGGGAAGACGCACAGAACCATGTCAGACACTCTCAATCACACCGACGAGCTGAACGGTAACAGAAGGAAGTTGGAGGGGACGGATGACGGAGATGATGGACAGAAATTTCGGGCATGAAGGTTCAAAGCATCTAGATCGAAATTTTTTTGGCTCTCTCCTAAATACAGAGCACGCACAAGTCGGTGAAGGAGTAAGGGGGGAAAATTTCTGATGGCTTAAGGCTTGGGCAATAGGCTAATTTCATAAAGCTATAATAATAATAATAAATAAATAAATAATAATAAGAAGTAAAACTCCTTTTTTTTTATTACCTTAAAGATTTGAACCCAAAGTTAGAAAGTTAAACACTAAGAAAATTCCCACTAAGTCATCTCATTTGTTTTTTTATTCAAAATTAATAAAAATACATTTAAATACCTCATGAATTTTAATTTAATTTATTTAATTATCATTATCATTATCATTTATTTTATTTTATTTTATTTTATTTATATGAAATTTTAGGTTGTTACAAGTTCATTTCTCTTCTGTGATTTTTTTTCAAAGTGTCCAAAAAAATAATTTTAAATACATAAACTTTAAATGTGAGATTTATAATGTAAGATTTTAAATTTAAAATCCAAATCTATCAATTCAAATGCTACCTTAAAAAGAATTCTGCCCAATTAACTTATGTTCTGTTGTTTACAAAATTGTCACCAAAATGATTGCCAATAGGTTGAAATTTGTTATGCCTCACACTGTCTTGCCCTAACAACAACAAGAAGAAGTCTTTATCCTATTAGGTGGGGTTGGTTACATGGATTGTAAGATGCTATTATGCTCTATCATTTATCAAGTTTTTAGGAATATTATTAATTAAGAGATCGTGTTCAACAACTTTCAAGAGTGTTCTCTTAAGCCTTCCTCTACCCTTCTTAACCTGGCTCAAAGTTGTATGTTCCACTCTTCTCACTGGTGCCTCCCACGGTCTTCTTTATACGTGCCCAAACTATCTCAAACGATTTTCTACCATTTTTTTCTCAATAAGTGGTACCCTCACTTTTTTATGTGCTCATTTTAATTTTATCTTTACAAGTATGTTCGCACATCCATCGTAATATTCTCATCTTTGCTACTCTAACTTTATACTCTTACTATCCTATTAGAACCCAGCATTCACTACTATATAACATGACCGGTCTGATAGCAGTACGATAAAACTTTTCTTTAAGTTTATTAGGCACCTTACGGTCACAAATAACTCCTTTAAATTTTCTCTAATTAAACCACCCAGCTTGAATTCTTTGTAAAATATTCGCATTGGTTTTGCCATCATTTTGAATAATGGCTTCCAAATATCTAAACTTTTTTACTTGAGGTATAATTTGATCTCCCAATTTCATTTTTAAATTACTGTTGACTAGTCTCTTACCAAATTTACAACATAAATATTTCGTCTTATTCCTACTCAAATGGAAACCTTTCGACTCCAATATCCTCCTCCGTAACTCAAGTTTACAATTAACCTCTTCTCTTGTCTTTACTATAAAAACTATATCATCCATGAAGAGCATACATTTAGGAATTTCCCTTTGAATATGTTCTGTCAAAACATTTAGGATCAAGTTAAGTAAATAAGGACTCAAAGATGATCCTTGATGTAGTCTAATCTTTATAGAAAAGTCTTTTGTTTAACCACTAGATGTTCTTATACTAGTTTTTACCCCCTCATACATATCTTGTATGACTTTAATATAAGCAATCTGTACTCCCTTCTTTTTCAAGGCTTTCCAAAGCACTTCTCTTCATATACAATTATAAACTTTTTCCAAATCAATAAATACCATGTGTAAATCTTTATCTTTACAATGATACTTTTTCATTAATTTCGTTAGTAGATAAATTGCCTTTGTAATTAATCTACTTGGCATAAAACCAAACTGATTCTCAAAAATATTTGTCTCCAATCTCAACCTGTGCTTAATTACGTTCTCCCATAATTTTATTGTGTGGCTCATGAGTTTAATCCCAACAATCTAGCTATATCCAAGGGAGGAATATTGTTGATAATGTTCTTATAGCCCAAGAAGTCTTCTACTCAATGAGAACCAAATTCGTTAAAATTGGGTGGATGGCTCTTAAAATGGATTTATAAAATTAAAAGTTTTCAACATACTGTGCTAGGACTTTATTGAAGACATACACTCTCAAGAATGTGGGTCTTTCGGATATGATTGTCATTGTTATCATGAAATGTATCCCTAGCCCCGGAATTCAAATTTTCTATAATGGTAGGGCTTTTTTTACCCTGGAGAGGTATTAGACAAGGAGACTCTTTCTCCCCTTATATTTTTTATGTTATGTATGGAGAGGCTTTCCTAAAAGATCACTAAGCAAGTTGAATCTGGAAAATTGCAGACTATCAAGCTTGGGAGGAAAGTCCCCATTCGTGCCCCTATGATTTAATTCCCCTTGGAGTTGCTCCTGATTATCAATAGGCTGACCTGGTGCGTAAAATTCTTGATGAATTTTGTTTCTCTTGTAGTCACAAAGTATGCCACATTAAAACTAGAGTTTTCTTTTCCAAGAATGTCTTGACCTTTATTGGAGGTCTCATAATCAATCAATCTATCCTCTCTGCCATACTCGGACATTTATACTTTGCAATCCATTAGAATCCCTTCCCCATTGTCCTGACAAGATTACTAGGATGATCAAAAACTTTGCGTGGGGGACTTCGGATTTGAATAGAAAGACTAGCTTAATAAAATGGGAAATGTTATGCCAACTTAAGAAGTTTGAAAGGACAAAACCTTGGTTTTCTTACCAAGATCGCTTTTGCTATTGTGACCAAGCCTGATTAGCTTTAAATTTAGGTAATCATGCTCCTTCCTTTAGCAAAGCCTTTGGCATGTTTGGGAAGATGTTGATCTTGAGCTCAGATGGGAACCTAGCAATGGAGAGCTTACTCATTTTTGGTCTAATAACTTGGTAGGTCAACGGGGTCCGTTGAGACTCCTAGCTTTCGCTCCCATCCTCAAAGATTTTCTTAATTGCACTATCTCTCAGTATGTTACACCTAGCAGTACTTAGGAGTGGAATAAATTTCAAGATCTTGTACTTGTGAACATTCTTGCTGAGATTAAGGCCATTCCCCATCCTCATGTAATAACTCAGGAATTTAAAATAAAAACTTAATATATAATATTATATTATAATTATAGATATATTAATTTTGGGATAATTTTAAAAAGAAAGGGAGTTAGTATAGTGGAAGTGTGTACATAATTCACTCAATATTAAGCTTGAGGTTCAAATCTGATAAGGCATAAAAGGGGTCTATTTTTATGATTTTAGCTTTTATAGAATTACTAAAATACCCTCCCCTCATCAAATTTAATTTTCTCTTTCTTTCCTTTCTTAGGTGCATTGTCGGTTTATGAGAGTAGGAGGGGAAGTGAGAAGAATCTAGAGTGTTTCTCTTTATTCCTCTACCATTACCGACTCATCTCTGCCTTTTTCATTCCTTGCTGTCACTGATGTCGGAGGAGGCTTATAGTTGCTCTGAAAAATGTTCAGGTTCATCTATATATCTCCTATCTCTATTTTTTTCCTTCTTCGTTGCTGCTCTTCCTGTGTTGTCCACGTATAAGTTGTAGATGGAGTAAAAGACCAAATCATTGAAGCTAGAAGGTTCTTCTCACGAGTTCTTCCTTCCTAAGTTCAATTGTGAGCCTCGTTATCCCTTCCTTTCTGTGATCCTTATTTCTACGTCTTCTCTGCACGCTGTCTGTCTGTGTTGTTCTGAGCTGAAAAGTCACAAAGTATTGAGTGCTGGAGGGCTGTTACTGTGAGCTTGTATTGGTGCGGCTGAATCAGTCTTCTTCCATTGTTGGGTGTAGTGATAATGTTCAGCTTATATCTCCCCTATTCAGTGTTCAAGATTACATTTGTTTCTTCTTTCTCTCGGTTCACCACTGTTCAGGCTAGCTAAGTTGAGGTGAGGAATTTTTGACCTTCCATCTGTTGGCTTGCTGTACATGTGAGTGTGTTTGTACTGTTGTTGATCTATGTGTATGGGTGTAGCATTATTCTTTTTGTTTTGTTGTTGTTGTCTATGCATTGTAGGAAGAAGAAGGTGCAAATTTGAGCTGAAAAAAAATGTGACTTAAAGCTTGGTAATGATATATGTATGGGCTAACGTTTGAGTTAAATTCATTTTGTTTAAATTGGTTGATAATGAAGAATTAGTTAGGATTATGTTAGAAGAGATGAGATATGCAACTTGCAAAATGATGGCTGTAAGATGGTTGTTGAAGTGATTATTAGCAGAAATTGAACTTGGTTTTTGAATATTTATAGAGATTCATTAATTCTTGTGGGAAATATGAAATTCAATTCAGATGTTGCAAAGAATATTTGTCTATGAAATTTATAATTTGATTTTTTTTTAAATTTTTGAAGATGGATAGTTGTGGAGGAAATATTGAATGCTAGCATTTTTATGAGATTGAAAATGATTTATGTTTGGTGCCTTGACCAAATGCTAGTGAGGTTTTTTAAAAAAAATCAAATGTATTATAATTTAATATTGGTGGTGAGTGAGCTTGGAAAAAGAAATTATTATACTGGTTGAGAGTTAAAGAAAGTTTTAATATGATTTATAAGGAATTTGGAAGGGAAGAAATTTGATTAAAGATGAGGGGAGAAATTTAAATTTCAGATATTTCAGGTAAGTGAATAGCATTCCCTTTAATTTATTTTTATTTATACTTTTATTTTTAATAGATTTTCATTGAGATATTTTATTCTTGGGAATTACATTAGTTTTGAAACTTAAAAATATCGACGCGAGATGGTTAAAGAATGATATATGCATTTATTTCCTCAAGGAATATGTTTCAAAGATTTATGAAATTATTTGGCTTAGTAAACTCTTGAAATCCTTGATTATTTAGATAATGCAAGCTTGTATATTATTTTATGAAAGACTATTTTCAACATGTCTTAAATTGAAAATTCAGATGATGCATGCGAGTTTGGTATTAAAAATGTAGATTGTATTTCAGAAATAATTATTCTTTTCGCATGTTTGAAACGTAGTTTTTGAGAGGACTCTAAATAGAACACTGCTGCTAACGACAGTTCCGTTAGCCCATGGCGTGTTGTAGTTAAATACTAGATAGTTTGTTTCGTGAGCTTTGTTCTCACGTTTGGTATTCGTAGGCTTTGTACCCGTGTTTGATTTCGTGGCCTGAGGCGCATTTGGTTATTTACCCTAATAGACTGTGTGTCCACATTTGTTTCGTAGCTTCGGTTGCATTTAGTTATTTACCCTTGTGGACTAGTGTGTTCATGTTTGTTTTCATGACATAAGCCGCATTTTTTTATTTACCCTCGTGGACTATGTGTTCACATTTGTAACCTGTTCTGTTGAGTTTTCAAAATTTTAAATGTTGATTAATGTGTTTTCAAAATTTACATAATTTTGGCTAGCAATTTTACCACTTTGAGTTATATGTGAGTAAATTGTTTTCTTTAAGCATGATAACATAAATTGTTTTTAACTTACTTATATTTTACAATTATAGTTATGACTTATAAGCTTATAAATTTTTGTGGAGTTATTTTTAATTAGTTGACACCATTATTAGAGTTTATTGATTTAAATTTTAAGAATTTTTCCATGGGAATACTATTCACTGAAAAACTTATTTTGGCCTCAAATTTGTTAGCATGACGCTGATTCCCCTTGACCTCTGAAGGGCAAACTAGCTACAGTGGGTGAAAATTTTGATTGGTATTGTTGCTTTCAATGTAAATATATAAAGAGTAAATGCTCCACATAGATTGTTGATAGACTTTATTTTGGATTGTATATTGGTTGCTGGCAATCTTGATACTGTTATTTGTAAAAAAAAAATTTGTGAAATTTTCGGGGGATCCTAGTTCCAGGAGAGGTTCTGCCAAAATTTCTACAAAAACGTTGACACTTTCTTATGATGATGAGCTTAAAGGAATTATTTTAATTCTCATGTAATTTAATTTAATTTTTTCTTTTCTTTTGAAAAATAGAATAAATTTTCATTTTGAGGCTTATGGGAATGTGTGAATGGTTCACACCTGTGTTGGTTAGCCTCTATTTTTAAGGCGTGACACCTCATCCCTCTCTCTCCTCGAGGCTCAGTGTTGCTGGGCTTTTTCTAAATTAAAATGGCGCTTGTACAGTAAAGTCAGCATATTAGCTTAAGATGTCTGATTATTGATGAGAATGACCCTTTTTGAAAAGCTAGCTTGGCTGTGGTCGGGGACTCAAAGAGTCAGTTTTTCTGGCTAGCTTTGAAGTATACATTACTAACCCACTGTGAGAGAGTTAGAAGACATGTCATAAAAACTGATCTCTGTGATTCTTCACCTGAGACCCTCTTGCATATCCTTCATGACTATGATATAGCTCGAAATTGCTGGCATTTACTGGTTTCGTGAATCTGATTTTTCAACTTTCTTTCATCTTCCCCTGGAGAGGTAGTTCGTGTATAACCTTAATCCCCATAGTCAGGACAACCTTGGAGAATCTGCTTCCGTCTCCTTTGTTGGAAGCTTTGGGATGCTAGCAGAAACTAGAGGTTGTTTGCTAATGCTTTCTTCACTGTGCACAGGCTAGTTAATGAAGTTTTAACACTTGCCATCGCTGATCATGCTGCTAAAGCTTCTCGTGTTTCTTCTTCTTTACTTAATTGAGCTAATTGCTTTTGTACAGCCCCTTAGCGGTCTTTGTTCTGTAAGCCAGTGTTGCTTTTGTACTTCTCCTTTGAGGAATGGTATATTTCCTCAAATACTCAAAAAGAGTTAAAAAAAAAAAATTAGTCCTCAAATTAGTTATTTTTAATCAAGTTAGTCCCTTATGTTACATTTTATTCTTTTTTTTTTAATTCTTGAGTTTATTTTTTCCTACCTATATATTATATATTTTTTTTAATCTACACATTCTCTTCATTCAAAAATATAAAACTTTTTTAATCTAATCTCACCCTTCAATAAATTAATAAATATATACTTGTTTGTAAACTATTACTATTTTTTTCATATACACCCCTATTTTATAGAGTATTTTACTCTGAAATAAATATAAAATGATTTATATTTAATAGAGAATTTCACCTTGAAATACTAAAAATATTTTATATTTTTAAATATCTAACCCCTCAAAAAATATCATACATTTTTAAACGTAAGGCGTGGTTATTATCAATATTTTTTTATCTATGTTAGTATATTTTAACTCTATTACCTCCATTTTAAATAATAAAAAACAAATCAATAATGAATACAAATAATTTATCAATTGATAATTGAAATAAATTTAAAGAATTAAAAATTTTATTATCTTTTCATTTTTATCTAAAAAGGATAAATAGTGCAACGCATACGAATTCTTTAATTTGAACAAAGTTCAGTAGCCAAAGCAAACGGAGATTGATTATAAAGTGGTGTGCATTATGGTAATTATAAAGGGCCTAACGCCATTAGAGTCTATTGGGTCAATCACACGTTCTTGGGCCGATATGATTGAGGCAGAACGCTGGGATTATTTGAAACCTAAGCCCACAATCAATATAGAGTTTAAGTCCATGTGGAGGAAGACGTGAATAGCCCACATTCCGCAATAATTAGTTATTGTGAAATTTTTGTTTTGGAAAGTATTTGGGTTAAATATCATTTTACCCTGAACTTAATTTTGGTTTATTTTTGCACTTGAACTTTAAAAATTCAACATTTCATTGTTTTGCCATTCACGCACCACTTGTTAACTGTTATTTGCTTAGGTAGATGTGTTTTGTTAACTTTTTTATGCCAAGTGATATTCAAATGGATGCCTAGTCAAAATTTAACACCTCAAAGTATTCATTTAGAGACACTTGATATCTTGAATTCAATTTTTTGGATTATTTTCCAGCTTAAACATTGAAAAACCTAACTACACATGTCTAAACTAAAACCCAACTACTTGGCTACCACATCGTCCAAAAAAGTGTCAACAAAACATGTGTAGCTAAGCAAATAATAGTCAACAAGCAACACATGAATGATAGAATAATGAGATGCTAACTTATAGAATTTTATATCATTTGATCATTTTTTCTTTAGATTTTAACATATTTTGGCACAATTTTACTTATTTTGAACACTTAAGTTATAAAAATATGCATATTGTTTTAAAAATTCAAACCATGGCTCTATTTTAGTGTTTTGAAGATAACTTATTGATATTTTAGTTTTAAGTTTAGTTGGATGCATTTCTAGACTCTTAATGATACTTTTGAAAGAAGAAATCAATTGCAAACATGATAAATTTTGTTAATTAAGAGAACAGTGCAAAACGGAGCAAAGTCATTCAAAGTTGTGACTTTGTTCGTGACAAAAAAAAATAAAACATTTTATTTAGTTGATAAAGTTGGGGTTTTGAAGTATATATGACCCATTATCAACTTTGGTTGTCATTTTGGACTTCTTGGGAATATTTAAGAGCTTTAGGTGTGCTGATGCAATGGTAGCTATGTTGATATGCTTTCACTTGGTCCCAAGTTCGAATTTGAGCAAGCCTATAAGGAGTTTCATTTTTTCCTACTCATTTGCCTTGTGAAATTGCAGAACTGCCCTCTTCATATCTTTAAAAAAAAAAAAAAACTCCCCTTCCCTCTTGGATTATTCCAGATCACACGTGAGAGAGAGGGGGGCTCTGATTTCTCTTCCCTTCATTGTCTCATCTGATCGCTGCATCTCTTCCTTCTCGTTCCAGCGCTCACTGACTCTTCTTCTCCTTCGTGTCTCTAGTGGTCGCCGGTGAGAGTGAAGCTCGTTGCTGTGCTGGTTCGTTCCTTCCATGCTCTCTGTTTTTGTTCTCTTTCTCCATCTTTGACTCGGTCTATGTTGTCACCTTTGAGTGGCCGCTGGGATGAGAGGCCAAGTTGCCGAAGCTGCGGTGGTGCTGTTGTGCGCTTGGGTTGTTGCTGTTGATTCGGTTGCTGTGGTTTCTTCCGAGTAGTGTCCAGTTCCCTCTCCCCTATTTGCTATAAGTTTTGTTCTTCTTCTTCCCATAACGTGGGTAGCGTTGGGCTCTCTCCTCTATTCAGCATTCAAGATATCTTCTCTGTTGTCTGGCGCTGTCTGGGCTACCCAAGTTGAGGTAAGGAACTTTGGACTTTCCATTTATGGGTCAACTGTATGTGTGAGTGTGCGTGTGCTGCTATTGCTGCTCTGTGTGTGTAGTTGCAGCACTTTATTTTTGTTTTGCCATCGCCTATGCTGTTATAGAGAGGAGAAGATTGAAACTTTAAGCTTGAAATCCGTCTGAACCTGGTAATAATACATGATAAATGTGGTTTGAAGGTTGAAGTTTCAGAAATTCATCTCCCCTGTGACTACAAGTGCATGCATAGAAAGGAGAATTTTAATTTAAATGGATATTGTGGCTGTACAAGGAAGGAAGATGATATTGCAGATTGGAGTTCCATTTGAAAATGATTGAATTAGTGATATTGTAAGGTTTTAGAGAAGTTGAAATTTAGGAAGAAAATATTAATATTAGCTTAATAAATTATGCCTGAATATTGTTTGATAAAATACTTAATAGAAAATTTTACCTTAAAAAAATGGAATGGCATGGCTAAAGCTTTATGGAGGAAGTTATAAGGATGAATGATAATGCTTGGACTAACTTTAAATCATAAATTTAGTTTTGAAATTTAGATGATAATGGTTAATTTGGAATTTTTTTAAAGATTGGAAATCTATTAAAATTTTATTTATTTATATTCTGATAGGGTGGGTGGAAGAATAAGACCTTGACAAGAATTAAAGGAATAATACTTTTGAAAATTTTGAACTTTGACATGTAAGTGAATAACATCTCCTTTAATATATTTTTATTCTTAATAGACTTTTACTAAAATATTTTACTCTCACGAATGACATTAGTTTTGAAAATTATGGAATAGTGGTGATGGATAATTAGATGATGCTATATGCATTTATTTCCTCAAGAAATCTAATTTGAATAATTATGAAAATTATTTTTATTCATTAAACTCTGAAAGTTCTTGGTTATTCAATTAATGCAAACTTGCACATTATTTATGAAATATTATTTTTGAAAAGTATTAAATTAGAATTTAAAATGATTCATGTGAATTGGATATTGAAAATATAAACTGTATTTTAGAAGTAATTATTTTTCTCGCATATTTGAAACTAATTTTTAAGATGACTCTAAATAGAACACTGCTGCTAATGGTAGTTCCATTAGCCCATAGTGCTTTGGTTAAAAACTAGCTAATTTGTCTCGTGGGCTTTGTTCTCATGTTTGTTATTTGTGAGCTTTATACTCGTGTTTGATTTCGTGGCCTTGAGTTATGTTTGGTTAGTATTGCTATCGTGGATTGTGTGTCCATGTTTGTTTCGTGATTTCAACTGCGTTTGGTTATTTATCCTCGTAGACTGTGTGTTCATGTTTGTCTTCGTGGCACAAGTCGCATTTGGTTATTTACCTTCGTGAACTGTGTATTCACATTTGTTACATGTTCTGTTGAGTTTTCAAAATTCTAGATTTTGACTAATATGTGTTTTTGAAATTTCAATAGTTTTGGATAACAAGTATATCATTTTGATTTATGTATAAATAAATTATTTTCTTTAAGCATGATAAAATAATTTGCTTCCAATTTACTCTCATTTTACAATTATGGTTGTGATTTACATACCTAGAGTTGAATTATCATCCTTTTTAATTAGTTTACACCATTATTTGAGTTTATTATTTTAATTTTTTTTTAGAATTCTACTTTGAAAATGCTATTCACTAAAAAACTTATTTTAGTCTCAGATTTGTTAGCTGACGTTAATCCCACCACCAATCTCTGAAGGGCAATATAACTACATTGGGTGAAAATTTTGTTTGATACTATTACTTTTTGATGTAAATATTTAAGTCGTACATATTTTTTATTTTAAAAAAAAGATTAGTTGCTCTATATAGATTGTTGTTAGAATTTTATTTTGATTTATATACTGTTGCTAGCTGAAAGGATCTAAGCTCCTGATTGATATTGTATTCTATGAAAATTTTATTGTAGAATTTTTGGGAGATCCTATTTATAGGGGAGGTTCTACCGAAATTTCTACAAAAACATTAAAGTCTTGTTATGACAATTAGTATTAAAAGTGTTAGAATTTCTATATAATCTAATTTTTTTAAATGGAATGAATTTTCATTTTAAGACTTATAGGAATGCACGATGTAGTTCGCACTCATATCGGTCACCCTCTATTTTTGGAGTATGACATGAATGATGCTTGAGAGAGCTAGCATGAGTGCAGAACTTGCATAAAATTGTACGAGAACTTAAAGTTTGCAAGTTGAATAGATGGTTTTGTTAATGAGGTAGTAATACACTCATTAACCTCTTATATAATCACATAGGATTTGCAAGAAAAATTGAAGTTTAATTAGTTAATTAAGAGATTAAGAGATTAATTAAACTAAACACCTACTTGGAGACTTGAGAGAGTAGTTGTGAGTAATTTGGTATCCTTGACTAGCATAATTCATCATTAAGAGCAAAAAATATTGGGGGTTGATTGAGTATTCTTGAAGTATAAAGGGAAATAAATAATCCTAAGGCTAATTACTTTCAAAAAGCCTTGAATCAATTTCTTTTATATGTTTTCATACTCTTTCATTCATTTAATTTATATTTTAAACCCCAATCATGTTTTGGATTCACTCAACTTAATTGAATTTGCATTTTTTTTATTTGACCATATTTTTAATACAAATCTTCATGAAAACGATGCTTTACTCACTCTGTATTACTTATTATGACTCGTGCCCTTGCAGAAGGCAACATGAGACATCAAATTCTAGAAGTTTAAGGACAAAAATGATCCAAAATTGAATTTAGGACAATCATAGAACTTACATGAAAAGTCTAAGGGGAAAAATGACCCTTAATCTAGATTATTTAATTCTTGACGTTGCAAGTAGAGTGAATGTAACAAAAGAAAAAGAAAAAAAAAAAAGGGAAGATCCTTTGCTTATATTACGTGGATGCTTTGCTTCTAACTTTTGTACTTGGCTCAAGCTTAAGCAGGAAGAGAGAGTGAGAATACCATTTAGTGAATAGAGAAAGTTACTCTAGCCTGTGTCGTCCACCACTCCACAATGGCGTGTGTGTGACTTTTGCAGCGATAGATCCAAATCTGGTTCAGTCTCTTCCCCCATTTCTATGTATCAATTTCTTCTTCTTCTTCTTGAGACTCTGGCCTGCCTGAATTTTAGTAGACCTTCAGGCTCCAAAAAACTTCATGTTTTCTTCGATTTCTTTTAGTAGACATATCTGCATGTAAAATCTTGTTATAGCTTTTCATTGAATCACTACCAATTCTATACATTTCATAGGGGTTAAGATGCCATACTAATTTAAAAATTTGTATTTTAAAGTACAATTTTTATAAACAATTTTCGGTAAAATATAGAAATTATATTTTATTATAATTCACAACCTCTTTAATATTTTTGCCTTGCCATTAAGAAAAAGAAATCATCGTTGATTGGCAGGTATTTTTTATTCAACACCACATGCAAGCGGAGAGCTAGCTAACTGGAGCGAGAATTATGGCTCCATTTCCGTGTAAGTTAGCTAATTTCTAATTCAATCTTTCTAGTGGTTTGCTTTGCAAGCTGATTATTAAATGCATTCCCAAATATATATATATATATATATATAAAACTTAGATTGAATTTGTATATTCTATCATATAAGTAATTTATTTGCCTTTGACAAATGCTGTCATATATTTTTGCCCCACACCCATAAACCTTTCTAGTGCCTTGCTTTGCAAACTGATTATTACATGCATAACCAACACACACACACACACACACACAACTTGGATTGATCGAGTTTATATATTATATCATATAAATAATTTATTTGCCTTTGCCAAATGATATCATACTATGTGCGTGGTTAGTTATGGACATTTGGATGGGCATAGAAGCGCGAAGAAGGCTATCTCAAGTGCTTCCAGATTCTATGTTGGAATGGTGGAACCAATGGGAACTACCAGGACTGGTTTTCATTAGCCTTCTAGCACAGGTCTTATTAACACTTCTGGGAAATCGTAGAAAATACGGAACTAACAAGGTCAATGAATGGATAGTTTGGTGTTCTTACTATTTGGCAGACAAGGTGCCGGCTTTTGCCCTTGGTGTCATCTCCAGTAAGATTGGAGATTTTTATAATAACAAGCAGGATGAAGGACGAGGAAGTGATCCTGAGATGACTGCGTTCTGGGTTCCATTTTTTCTGATGCACATTGGTGGTCCAGACTCAATCACTGCATATTCTTTAGAAGACAATGAGTTATGGTCGAGACACTTGGTTGGATTGGTAGTTCGAACAACTGTGACTTTCTACATAATTGTTTTGTCTTGGAGCAGAACTAGTTGGATTTCATGGCTTAGCCTTCCCATGCTTGGAGCTGGGTTCGTCAAGTATGGTGAGAGGACGTGGTCCCTTTACTCTGCTAGTCTCAACCATTGTCGTCATTCCTGGCTCACTGTTACAGAAGCAGAGAAAGCTAGAGGCGAGGAGCGTCTCCTACATCTCAAAGGTTTCATGTCTTGTTTTGTTAGTGTCTTCTCAGATGTGGTGTTGGATAGAGATGATGTTCGGGAATTGAGGAACATTTTTTACAACTGTTCATGTGAAGACTTCTTTAGCTACATGGATTTTGTCCATGGATTCTGCTATGATATGTTTTTCACCAAGTCAATTGTGACACATACCTTTTGGGGCATCATCTTACGTCTGATCACTTTGATTACCGAGGCGGTCGCGTTCATCTGTTACGCTATCAATTTTCATACTGAAACATGGCAATTATCCAGGTTTCGATCCCATCATCACTTACATGCTATTGTTGACAGCTGTCGTATCAGAAATCCTTTCAATTGTATTGGGGGTCACTTCTTCTGAATGGACGATTGACATTCTCCGCGTCACTCATGATAAATATCGATTCAAGTTTCTTCTATTGATCATAAAACGGCTTGAGCAACGAAATGTCAAGAAAAGAAGGTGGAATTCAGTTGCTCAGTGCAACTTCTTGACCTTTTTTCTTTCATATAATAAGCCTTTTGGTGATTTCTTCTCACCATCAAAATTGGAGAAGTATTCGCATACATCTTGGATCCTAGTCCCCCCAGATTTGAAGAGAATGTTATGGGAAAATGCTAGAAACAATTCAATTGGTTCGACACCAACTCAGTATAGATCAACCCCTTTATATAAGGAATTGATTGAAGCTCAGAGATTTCGCATTCCAAGACTTAAGATTTTGGAATTCCACCAAAACATTCTTCTTTGGCACATTGTCACCAGTATTTGCTACTACTATGATGAAACAAGGGATTGTGTTAGTCTGGGGAACAGCGTCCATTCAAGAAACAGCAAAATGGTGTCTGATTATATGTGTTATCTCTTGGTGAATCGTCGTCATATGTTGCCAGTTGGTACAGGATTGCTTACCCTTCGAGACACGTATCTTGAAGCGGTTAGATACTGCAAAAACCACCCAACGTTAATCCTTCCCTCAGATGAGCGTGAAGCCTACAAGACATTACTTCAACATGTTTCGAACAATACAAAGCATGAAGCCAGGAGTCCCCGCATAGATCGATCCATTTTCCGTGATGCATTCATGACAGCCAATGAGTTGTTGGCACGACAAAATATGACAGAAACGTGGAAGTTCTTGATGGATTTGTGGATGGAGATCATCAACTTTGGTGCTGCCCATTGTCGAGTAGATAAACATGCTCAAGAGATTGGAAATGGTGGCGAGTTTATCTCTTATGTTTGGTACCTTCAAGTCGTGTCTGCTTTCGCGCAGCAAAGTGATGCAGAAGATGAAACAGCATCAGCAGTACATGTATGATTTATCATTTAGTTTTCAGGTAAAAAATGAGAATCACATCCAAGGGCCTCAAGAAACTTAGTCACAGACAAGACTAATATAAAATGGATTATTGTTAAAATGGGAACAAGGACTTACTTTCTTTTAAATGGGACTTGTTATTGTAAATGAGTTTCTTAAGTAGTTTTTGAATGTGATTTTCCTAAAATAAAAAAACACTCTCAGGAGACATCAACATCGGAATGAATATGACTTTACAAGCTAGAGCCACCCTTACAAGGCTTTAGCTATTCTGTTTGTTTTGTAGGTAAGAGTTTGGAAAAAGTCAAAAACGTTAGGCTTGGCAAATATTGTAATAAAGCAGCATATGACACAATATATATATATATATATATATATATATATGTATATATATATATGTATATATATATATATATGTATATTATTCATATATAGAAGCGTGTAATTGATTAAACTCTTTAAATAATTTATCATAATTATTAGATTAGATAAATCATACTCGTGCTAAACCAATTCAGTATGCAGATGACTATGAATAATGTAGACGAATAATATATAGTCATATAAATGCTCTGAAAAGTTATTTTATATATTGAATCAGAGAGCTTAAAAAGGAATTGCAGTTGAATATTCACATTTCTGACTCTTATCATAAAGCAAATGCGATCTCCATATATATAAGCAATTTAATCCATTGCAAATATGGCAAGTGAACTCTAGATTATTGATACAGGATTCGGATAATTTAATCATGAGTGAATTTTCCGTTTTGTAAAGTATTTAATTCGAACACATGGAATTTTTGATGCTGCGATCCGTGTTTTGAAAAAAGTACAGCAACTTCAACTACTAGAGTGAATATAACAAAAAGGAAAACGTAAAAAGAAAGAGAAAGGAAAGTAGATGCTTTGCTTGAACTACGCGGATGCTTTGCTTCTACCTTTCGGATTAGGCTCAAGGTTAAGGAATAAGGAGGAACAGAGTACGAGAATATATGCCATTCAGTGAATAGAGAAAGTTGTTTCAGGTTACGAGGTAGAGAAAGGAATCAACAGCTTGTCTATAAATAGAGGAGGTCACCTCCATCTAATCATCACCAACCATGATCAACAATCAACTATGAACTACTCAACAATGTTCTTAGGCCACGCGTCAGACATTTAACCCTTCATATACGAGTTGAAGGACAAAAATATCATTTAACCCTTCTTATAAAAATGAAATGATAAGCCTCCAAAACACATTGATGGAACTTCACCCCATTCAGGACTGGCAGTATTCCTCAATCACATATTTAGGACATACAAATTATGTCATGCCTCAAAAATAAGGTGTGAGTGGCACAAAATATATATACAAAACTCATATCCCTTAAGCTTAATTCAAAAAACTTCTAATTTGATATTTTGAACTTTTAAATAATAGGATTAGAAATTCTTACTATGCTTTTCACAACGGTAAAGACGAATCATATGCTAAAAAAAATTGACAAAATCTTCCAAAATTTTTACAACAACAAATTTATAACCATTCAACAACAAGGAGCTTCGTTCCTCAACAAACAATCCACTTATATAACAGGTCAAGATCTTATATGAAAAGCACATGAAGCAGACTATAAGAAGAAATAATACATAAGATCACATTTAGATCACGTTGAGATTTGTCCAAAGAAATTCTTTTACTTTACGTCAACAATAAAGTCCTCAATGATTTATAGGAGATATAAATCCAACTATTATCTGAGGCCAAAATATTTTTCTGTGAATAAAGTCTCAATTCAAAATTAAAAAATAAAAAGAATATGTACTAATGACATAATCCAAAATTTAACAGAAATATCTAATTGAAAACAAATTAGAAACTCATACCGTACCCCATAAGCCACATGATTCTATATATCTTAATCTAAATAATGATGACATAGTATTGAAATTTCATTTTCATATTACAATATATGTTTCAAAATATATATGTAACTCTTTTCAGAATTCTTAAGTAAAGAAAATACAATTCATTTAACAAATATCATTTTGAACCAATGATAAGTTTCAAAACTCCAATTTTTAAAGGGGCTTAATTAGAATGATTGACAAGCGTGGACACAAAGTCTACGAAAATAAATAACTAACAAGTGTGGGTACACAATTCATGAGGATAAATAACTAACAAGTGTGGCTGTAAGCCACAAAACAAGCATGGCAAGAAGCTACAAAACAAGCGTGACAAAAGCCACAAAACAAGCACAGTAGGAAGTCGTGAATAACAAGCGTAAGCATAAGGCCTATGAAACAAGTGTGAATATGGTACTCACGAATATCAAGTTAGCTAAGATTTAACTATTGGGCCAAGAGCTAACAGGACAGCTATTAGTAACCAGTGTTCTAATTGAATCCCACAATTCAAATCAAGTATACATAGGTTTACAAAATCAACATTTTATCTTATCTCACTGAAGTCATCATAAAACAATATCATAGGCGTTTTCCCATGCAATAAAATCAATCTATATTAAAGTAATAATACTTGCAAACATTCGTTTGAAAAAAAAACTTAATTCCAATTCCTTTCAGAAGATTTAATGTGAAGTAAGAATTTCCAAATACAATAGTCAATAACAAGATTAAACCACAACATTAGATACATATATAATATAAATTAAAATTTAAAAAATGATTATACTATCAAATTATTGGGATGCTTTTTACTTACTTAGTAAGCTTCCAAGACTACTCTTGGAATAACCCATAAATTTTTTTAAAAAAAAGAATTAACTATATTATTGTGTTTAAAATTGTAGTTATATTAATTTTGGGACAATTATGACTAGAGGGAGTATTGGTTTAGTGAAAATGTGCATATAGCTTCTTTCATTTGGTCTGGAGTTTGAATCTGATAAGGCCAAAAGAGTTTTATTTTTTCTGCTTTTTTGCTTCATGAATTTACCAAATTGCCCTCCTTTCAAAATATGAAATATCTCTTCCCTTCTTCGATCATTCTAAACGTGAGAGAGAGAGAGAGAGAGAGAAGTTTGGAACCTCTGATGCAATCTCTATCTTCGTTTCCTCTGCCATCTCCAGACCTCTAATCTTTCTTCTTCATCCCTTGCTATCACCAGCGAGAGAGATGAGTTGCTGTGAGGTCACCGTCGCTGTGCGATGCCCAAGTTCTTCATCATTCTTCTCTGTCTTTGCTTGTCTTCTCTATTGTTGCTCTGTTTTTACTATTCTCATATGTGTAGTTGGTGTGCGTGAGAGTCAGGTTGCCAACATTGCAAAAGTGGGCTGTGATCATCCATTGCTAGTAGTCCCAGTCGTGAATCCATGGTTCTTCACACTATCATCAATCTCTGCGCTTCTCTTCACTATTTGTGTTGTTGAAGTTTCTTCTTCTTCCTTTATCCTTCCCATTCATAAGTGATAAATGAATGAAGGGCTGGTATGATGCTATCGGAGGATTGATTCTTAGGTAGGAGGCTAGTTTAATGTTGTTATTTTGTTCCCTTATTCAGCTGTGGTTGCATTTTCTTCTACCCATTTGTGCTACTGTAATAACCCTGACTAAATTTAAAATAAATAAATATATAGGTTAACTTACTTAAAGTGTGTTTATATTAGTTCTTGGGATAAATATAACAAGTTAGAGACTTGGTCTAGTGGCAGCTGAGGAAGACTTCATATATCAGGTCCCTAGTTCGAATCTAGAAGAGTACAAAAGAAGAGTTGAATTTTTTTCTTTTCTGGTCATGCAAAATTACTAAATTGCCATTGGTTTCATCAGATTTTTTTAACTCTTTCTTCTTTCTTGATAAATTTGGAGCAAAGAGAGAGATTTGAGAGAACCGATATTCTGCTTTGCCTTTCAACCGAATCTACCTTCTTCCTCCTCCACTGAAGCCAACACTGTCGTTCGTGTAGTCGCCATCGATGCTGTGCTTATCTGTTTGCTTCAGCTGTGATTTTGTTCCCGAGTTGCTGCTGTTCGTCCGCCTCTGCTGCTGATTCAAGTATAAAAAAAATCTTTCTTTCTCTTAGCTTCTAGTTCGCGTGGGTATAAAAGATTTGGGTGAGCAAAGATCTCTTCCTTTTGGGTTCGTTTTCTGATTATTGGTGAGCTTATTCTTCTTCATTCATGGCGGCAGTTCTTCTTCATTGTTCAAAATCATTTTTCCTTCCTCTGTCCGTACGTGTGAGTGGTTGAAATGGTATTAAGGTAATTATAAATCTTTGGTTGCTGTTGTTGTGCGTGAGGCTGTCGTTGCGCTATGTGTGCATAAAATTTTGGAAAATGTGGTTGCTCTGTTGTTGCCGTACTGTTTTAGGGAAGGGACAACTCAATATTGAGTTGGAAATTGATCTCAAAGCTTAATAATGGTATATATTCATGACTGAAATTATAGAGTTCTTTGAAAGAATTTTATTACTGCCCGTACGTTGCAAGAAGGTGATTTAAATTTGATCTGAAAATTTGACTTAAGGCTTGGTAGTGATATACATATGGGTCATAATTTTGGAGTTAAATTAATTCTATTTGAAATGGCTGATACAAAGAAGTTATTGAGGTGAAATTGGAAGAGAATGGCTTAGATATACAACTTGAATATTGGTGCTTATAAGATGTTTGTTGAAAGATTTGTAAGAGGAAATTGAACTTGATTTCTGAATATTTATAGAAATTATTAATTTAGAAATTAACCTGTAGGTTTGTAAAGGAATTTGATTATGAGATTGCATGTTGCTATTGGAGTACTTGGAACTTGTTTGGTTATTGGTGAATTTATGGAATATTTTAAATTAAAAAGTTATTAAAATTATATATATTTATATTTTTAGGATGTGTGAAAGAACAAGACCCTGATAAGACTTAAAAGAAGAATACTTTTGGAAATCTAGAACTTCAACAGGTAAGTGAATAGCATTCCCTTTAATTTATTCTATTAGTATTTTTATTTTTAATCAATTTTCGTTGAGATATTTTATTCTTGTGAATTACATTAGTTTTGAACTTTGTGATATCGATGCGAGATGTTTAAAAGAAGATATATGCATTTATTTCCTCAGGGAATATGTTTCAAAGAGTTATGGAATTATTTGGTTTATTAAACTCTTGAAATTCTTGATTATTCAGATAACGCAAGCTCGTATATTATTTTATGAAAGACTATTTTCAACAAGTCTTAAATTGAAATTTCAAATGATGCATGCGAGTTTGGTATTGGAAACTCAGATTATATTTTAGAAATAATTATTTTTCTCGCATGTTTGAAACACGATTTTTGAGAGGAGTCTAAACAGAACACTGCTACTAACAGCAGTTCTGTTAGCCCATAACGCTGTGGTTAAATACTAGCTAGTTTGTTTCGTGAGTTTTATTCTCACATTTGGTATTCGTGAGCTTTGTGCCCGCGTTTGATTCTGTGGCCTGAGCCGCATTTGGTTACTTACCCTCGTGGGCTGTGTGTCCACGTTTGTTTTGTAGCTTCAGCTGTGTTTGTTACTTACCCTCATGGACTGATGTATCCGCATTTGTTTTCGTGGCATAAGCCACGTTTATTTATTTCCCTCGTGAACTGTGTGTTCACGTTTGTAACATGTTCTGTTGAGTTCTTAGAATTTTAAATGTTGATTAATATGTGTTTTTGAAATTTACCTAACTTTGACTAGCAATTTGTATCATTTTGAGTTATATGAGAGCAGATTGACTTCTTTTAGTATGATAACAAAAATTGTTTTTAACTTATTCTTATTTTACAAATATGATTATGACTTACATGCTTATAAATTTTGGTGAATTACTTTTAATTACTTGACACCATTATTAGAGATTGTCAATTTAAATTTTAAAAATTTTATCATGGGAATGCTATTCACTGAAAAAATTATTTGGCCTCAGATTGGTTAGCTGATGCTGATTCCACCAACGACCTCAAAAAGGGCAAATAGCTACAGTAGGTGGACATTTTGATTGGTACTGTTGGTTTAATGTCAATATATAATTTGTATGTCTTTTTGATTTGAAAGAAAGAGTAGATGCTCCACATAGGTTGTTGATAAACCTTATCTTTTGATCTGTATATTGGTTGCTAGTTGAAAGGAGCTACACTCCTAATTTATACTGTTATCTGTAAGAATTTTGTTGTAGAATTTTCGAGAGATCCTAGTTACAGGGGAGGTTCTGTCGAAATTTCTACAAAAATATCGACACTTTCTTATGATATTGAGTTTAAAGAAGTTATTTTAATTCTCATACGATTTGATTAAATTTTGTTCCTTTCTTTTGTAAAATGAAATAAATGTTCATTTTGAGGCTTACCGGAATGTGTAAGTGACTCATACCCGTACCGGTCACCCTGTATTTTGGGGCGTAACAGCTACGTTGGTGCATCTAAAGTGAGCAACTTTGATTTTTTTTTCTTTTTCTTTTCTTTATGGAATCTGTGAGTGTGTGAGGTTATAGAGTTACATGGAACATTTTTCTTTTGTGTTATGTTGATGCTCATGGCTATTTGTCCAAATATGAAGGGGAGGCTTGAATTAGGAAAAAAACAAGAAATGAAAAGGATGATGTGGATTTGAGATTTAATTGAGTTTGATCTGATTATTGGCTATAATACTGACCTTATGAAATATTTGAAAGTGAAATTGATGAGGAAGAAGATGGTATTTGTTTAAGTTATAATGCCCATAAAGTGTTTGATAAAATACCCATTAGGAGAGTTTTGTTTGAAATTATAATTATTAAAAATTTGATTAAATTACTTGGAAGACATAATTGGTTGGAATGCTATTATCTTATGAACTTAGTTTGAATTTTTCAAAAGGAGATATTTGAGTGGGTATTTTTCTATAATTTTGTTAGATCTTGCACGAAACATGAATTGGCTTGGGTATTGCTCATTTGTGAATTTGAATCAAATAATGTGAAGAAATTTATTTATGTTATTGAGATATTAAGTGAATTCTTGAAAGTTTTATGGTTATTAATTTATAAAGTATAGTGTTGTCTTATGATTTAATTTTGGAATCAAATTAGAACTGGAAAGAAATCTTTATAATTATAGGAATTTAATTAAATTGCATTATCTTATACTCTTATAGGGGGTTTGGAAGAAAAAATTTTAATAGGAACTAAAAGGGAGAAAAGTTTTGAAAATTTGGGAACACCACAGGTAAGTGGATAACGTCCCAATCAATATATAATAAAAATTTTTCTTTATCAAAAGATTATTTTTAATAATTTACGGATAATTATATATTTCTCTTGCTTTAGCTTCTTTTGTTAATTAAATTGCTCTGCTTCTTGAAGTCATGACTTATACTTTTTATATTGGTGAAAATTCTTTTATAAATTCTAGTAGTCCTTTATTTAAGAAATCCAACTATGAAATTTTGTGAACAATTTATGAGATATTAATTGTGAATTTTCATATCTAGAAATATTCATGCTTTATATGTTTCATGCCAGTTAGATATTAAAAAGAGAAATTATATTTTGAAAGTGATTATTTTCTCACATGTCTGAAAGTGAATTTAAAAGGGGACTGTATATAGAACGCTGGTTGCTAACGGCAGTTCCGTTAGTCCTTGGCGCGCCATGGTCAAGTAGTACCTAGTTTGATCTTCGTGAGCTTTGCTCTCACGTCTGTTATTCGTGGGTCTTGTACCTACGTCTATTTCGTGGCTTCGACCATATCTGGTTAGTTACCCTTGTAGACTGTTTGTCCATGTCTGTTTTGTGGCTTCGGCTGTATCTGGTTACTTACCTTCATGGACTGTGTGTTCACGTTTATTTTTGTGGCATAAGCCGCGTTTGGTTTTTTATCCTCGTGGACTGTATGTCCACGTTTGTTACTTGTTCTAATAAGTCCCTATACTTATAGGTTTTTAAATTTTTATAGATCTATTTTCATTAGTTTTGATTAATGACATGTTTACAATTATTTATGGCAATTATTTGCTTTATTAAAGTTAAATGATAATGATATTTGATAAGATACTTTAATGAATTATGATTTTATTTGAAGTTACATAGAATCCTTTTATTCTGAATTTATTTAAATCTTCATAGAGATCGTTATGTTTTTAATTTTCCTTTTATTATTGGGACGCTGAACTACCCACTGAATATTGAGGGGTTTATGATTGATTAGAAGCAAAGGAGCCAAGGATTAAACTTTTGCTTGACATAAAGTTTTAATTATAAAATTTTGTTTTGTAAACTTATTCTTAGGTGCTCCACATAATCTGTGGTCAGGTTGTTTATGTGGTTATAATTTTGTCTATCAGTTGGAAGGAGCTCTACTTCTGATTGGCTTGATGTTTTTGATTGAAATATTGTCTTGTAGAATTTTCAGCCGATCTTATTTACAAAGGAGATTTTGCCAAAATTTCTACAAAAATATTGAGACTTTTATTACTACCAAAAATGTTTATGCATGTTCTAATTCAAACTAAAACATAATTATGTTTTAGTTATGAAAAGATTACCTAATCTGAAGCTTAAGGGATGTATAATGGATCACATCCTTTGCCGATCACCCTCTATTTTTGGGGTGTGACAACTATTTACTCTCTCAATGAGCTCAAGGTAAGTCACCCTTATAGCCATCTGATATCCAAATGAGAATTATAATTCTTCTTCAACAACACATTAACATTGCACATACTCCCAAAGTTACTCTTCAATCAATGCATTATCATCAACATATCATAGTTTCTTAATTTAATTTTTTTTCTTCATGTTACCTATCACATTTTAACTTGTGAACTCGTGAAATTGTCCTGTCTACTTTTTTTTAAAAAACCTATTCTGAAGAGTAAAGTTATATTTACCTATTTAATAAATTTCTTATCTTTATAAGATAAATATAAAATTTCAGAACTTTACTCAATGTTTAATCGCATTTGGGATATAGTTTAGCCACCCAAGAAACACTTTTAAAATTTATCATATTTACACCAACAAATTACCACCTACCATCCATCATCTTGGTCATTAATCAAATGTTCTCACAAGGTTTCAAGCACATCATCTTAACATAGATATGATACACAAAAGGACACAAACACACAAACACACAAAACATATATTTACATATCCATGCATTAGTGAAAAATCAAGTGACCTAAACATTAAACTTTAACTAGTGTTAACTTAGTCAAGTTTAGGCACTCATTTAAATAAAATTTCTTCATTCAAACATTCGGTCAAATACTTTATGTGCAAAAGAGAAAAATCAATATAACAAGCTTCTTAACTCCCAATCACTTGCCCAATAAATTTTCAGCAACTTTTGTTGCGCCATTTTTTCAAATTGTCCGTTCATCTATTATGTTTCCTGACAAATACTCTTCCAAAGTCTCAAATGAAAAGGAAAAAGAAATTTTCGGAGCATGAAGAATGAGAAGGATTTTCCAATGAATGAAGTAGGGATATTTTGAATTTCAATAACATCTATTAAAATAATATTTATCTTAATTCTACATATACTTCTTTGCTGCATGTACGCCTGTCATTAATCATCCATAGTTGTCATGTCTTTTGTCCTTTTAACTTCTCACAATACGACTTCCAATCACAATGCAGTTTGCATTTTATAATATATAGTGATATTCTTGTTTTTTTTTAAAAAAAAAAAAACTAAAACTTCAGCCTTTCATCAGTAGCATGCGCGATATATATATGACACAGTAGTTTCTTTAAAATCCTCTCCTCTCCTGTGAAGAGTTACTTAAATCCCCTCCCAACTTGAACACACTTACGGCAGCAGAATAGAGAATAAGGGGAAAAGTTGACAATCTCATCCACTTAAACACAAAACAATGAAGACGAGAATTCAAAACTCCTCGCATTGAACCAATCACAACAGAGTAAGGAGAAAATGCACCTGCTGATGCAGAAAATGGAGGGGAAGAAAAAGGGCCGACGTCATGAAGCACGGAACAAAGAGAAGGGTCCCAAGCTTCCTCAAACCAGATTAGCAATGACCGTCCAAAGAGGAGAAGTGGTTTTGATGACGCAGAGCAGCACGAACAACGGCAAGGCAGGAAGAGAAGGAACTCACGACTCAGACCTCTAGCAATGGCAGATCACGGCGGACGCACGCACTAGTGCCGGCGAATAGGACAGCAGAGGGAGGAGGATGACAGAAGACAAAGTGGTTCGAACCTTCTGGATTCTCACGACCTCTCTTGCTCCTCTCCAGGAATCCCAAAAACGCAAATTGGATCGGGAAGGGTAAAACAACATTGATGGTGCTGGGGCCAAAAAGTAATTTTGTAGGTGCTGAAGCCAAAACGAGAAAAATACTCTGATCAAAAAAGTAATTTTGTAGAGGCTGAAGCCAAAAATGAAAATAAAGATGCATCTCAGAGGATGCCAACAGTGAACTTGGGATGCAAACTAAAAGTCTATATATAAGCCTGTGCAAGCTGAGAGTTATTCATGGACAAAATAAAGGCAAGTCTGAACTTTAAAAGAAAGTATGTGAAGTGCTCATGATAGAATTGATGTTGTGTGATGCCCCAAAAATAGAGGGTGATCGACAAAGGATGTAAATCACCACACATCTCCTAAGCCTTGAATCGGGTAATCTTTCCATGACTAAAACATAATTAGGCTTTAGTTTGAATTAGAACATGCATAAATATTTTTGGTATTAATAAAATATTTTAATATTTTTGTAAAAATTTTAATAGAATCTCTTCTATAAATAGGATCTCCTAAAAATTCTACAATATAATATGTCAATTAAAAATATCAAGTCAATCAAGAGCAGACAAAATATATAACAATATAAACAACCTAGTCACAGACTATGTAGAGCATCTAACAGTAAGTTTACAAAATAAAATTTCATAATTAAAACTTTAATCAATAAAAAGTTTAATCGTTAGTTCTTCCACTTCTAGTCAATCATAAACTTCTCAATGTTTAGTGGGTGGTTCAGTGTCAGCTACATTGTATGAGATCAAAATTATTTCTAGTGAATAACGTCCCAAAAATAAATAATTAAATATGAATAAAGTAAATATTAAAAAAAATTATGTAAATTAACACAACGATCTTTATGAAGATTTAAACAAATTCAAAATCAAAGGATTATATATAACTTTAAATGAAATCTTGAACATTAAATTATCATATCAAATATTGTTATCACTTAATTTTAAGGAAGCAAATAAATGAAATGAGTAATTATAAATTAGATTACTTATTAAAAACCAATGAGATATAAAATCATTAAATAATCAAATTCATATTTATAGGAAGTTGTCAGAACAATTAACAAACATGAACACACAATTTACGAGGGTAAGTAGCCAAACATAGCAGAAGTTACAAAACAGACATGGTCACACAATCCACGAGGGTAAGTAACCAAACACAGCTGAAGCCACAAAATAAACGTGAACACATAATCTATGAAAGTAACTAACTATACGTGGTCGAAGTCACGAAATAGACGTAGGTACAAGACCTATGAATAACAGACATGAGAACAAAGCTCACGAAAATCAAACTAGCTAGTAATTGACCATGGCATTCCAAGGGCTAATGGAACTGCTGTTAGCAACTAACGTTCTGTATACAGTCCTTTTTTAAATCTACTTTCAGACATGCAAGAAAATCATCACTTTCAAAATATAATTTTTCTTTTTAATATCAAACTCACATGAAACATATAAAAGCATCAATATTTCTAAATATAAAAATTTATAATTAATATCTCATAAACTGTTCACACATTTTCATAGTTGGCTTTATCAAATACAAGACTACTAGAATTTATAAAAATATTTTCATCAATATAAAAAGTATAAGTCATAAATTTAAGAAATAGAGTAATTTAATTAACAAAAGTAGTTAAAGCAAGAGAAATATACAAATATCTATAAATTATTAAAAATAATATTTTGATAAAGAAAACCTTCTAATATATAAATTTATTAGAACGTTATCCATTTACTTGATAAGTCTTTCTAACTTTTATAGCTCACTCTTTATCACTTTTATCAAGATTCTCTTCCTCTAAACACCCTATATTAATATATTTTTGTACATATGAAAAATTAAATCAAGACAAACCCCAATTAACTACAACAATAAAATTTTAAAAAAAAACCAAAATCCATGTCTTAAAAGCTTCTCTAATATCATAGTTACCTCATATGTCTACTCCTCTTATCTAACATATTGAGTATACCTGACCCAAAAAAAAACATATTGAGTATACTTCTATAACATACACGTCCAAAAATTAAATCATATGATAATACTATGATTTATAAATTATCAACCATAAAACTCTCAAGAATCTAATTAATCTCTCAATAACCTAGATAAATTTCTTCGCAACATTCGATTTAATTTCATAAATGAACAACACCCAAGCCAATTCATGTTTCTTGCGAGATCCAACAAGGTTATAGAAAAATTCCTACTCAAGTATCTTCTTTTGAAATTTTCAAGTTAAATTCATAAGATAATAGCATCCCAACCAATTACGTCTTCCAATGAATTTAATAAAATTTTAATAATTGTAATTTCAAGCAAAACTCTCCTAATGGATAATTTATCAAACACCTTATGAGCACCAATTCCTTAAACAAATACCAACCTCTTCTTCTTCAATTTAACTTCCAAAACTTTTTTATAATATCAATATGATAATCAATAAACAAATCAAATTTAATTAGAGCTTTAATCCACGCCATCATCCTCTCCCTTCTAATACCTAAAGATTCAACTTAATGAATTTTTCTTCCTTGTTCACGTACACACAGCAGCCCACAAAAGCATCAAAGTCTCATTCATTACAACATAAAGCCATAAAGGCATGAAGACAATTAAGAGGAAAGGATCTGGAATTCCTACCTTAAACCAGTGAAGCTAGAAACAGAGGAAGAGACGGAATTCTCGCAGCTCAACAGTGAAGGAAGAAGACAGTGGTATATAGCCTTTAAATCTCCTAATACGAACCTCCTATGGCACCAAATCAGCTCCTCGCATCATCACCACACACGAACAAAAAGAATGGACGGAGAAAGTTGTTTGGCTGCGAGAAGCAGAACAGAAAGAAGCTTCAAGAACGGCGGAGCTGCGACGGCGGACTCACAGCAACTCGGCTCTCACGACAGCGACAGCAAGGAACGAAGGGATGGAAGGAATCGAAACTTACAGAAGAAACGAAGACAGATCGCACTTGAGGTTTTCCAGATTTTTCTCTCCCTCACTCTGAGACAGAAACGTGGTTAATCAAGGAGAAAGAAGAGAAAAAAATATACCTGATAGGCGGATCGCATTTTGGTAATTTTGAAGGTTGAAAAGAATTAAAAAAAAAAATCTCCCTATATGCTCCAACAGATGCGACATACTTTCACCATACCAACATTCTTTCTTGTGATAATTGTTCCAAAAATAATATAACAACAATTAAAATATAATAAAATACTTATTTATTTTTAATTCCAAGGTTATTATATTTTGGTCGAAACAATCTCGAATAAGATCTTTTTCAAAATTGATAAATATGAACTATTTTTAACAATGACAATGAAAGGTTAGATGTTTTTCTTTTAATTTGAATATTAATAACCCAAAATACATTGCCCTAATAGGAAGTTTATGATGCCAATTGCCATTTGAACCAAATTGCTATTCAATTGAGTCAAATTCAAATAATAGTCAACATTGGTCAATTATTATTGTAGGGTAATATTGTATCATTTTTAAAACTTATAAGGTAACGTTGTTCCAATTATAAGCTGCGGGGAAAATTTGCCCTTTAAGCCTAGTTTTTATTTTTTATATACTGAATTAGATGGTTTAAAAAGGATTTGAATATTTTTAACAACCAAAGCTCCATTTAATTGATGGTAATTCTTCCTTTTCAGAAGTTATTCTCAAGCATTTATGCTAGTTTATGCCGACCTCAATACAAGCATCAAGCATTTGCTCGTGTTGAAGACGATCTCTTAAGTCTCTTGTTCCGTAAGTTCATGTGTTGGTGAACTCAAACGCACGTAAAAATGCATGGGTACTTAATTGAGCCGTGCTTGACGCGCTTTCGTGAGGTCGAGGACCCGACAGTTAGAACTAAGCTTTACACATGGTCAAATGGAGAATTCTGTGATGAGTACGCACTGATTTACGCTTCTCGTTCAAATCCTTCACACACTTCCGTTTCTCATTTCAGAGCGTACGCCAACAAGGTGCTTTTCACATTCCGTGATCGCTTGCGTAAAGGTAATACAGTAAAGCTAGACATGGAGTTCGAGAGAGACACAGTCATAGGGCAGGGGCCTCTAATATATACTTCTCTAATATATATTATAATGTTCTAAGTTTTCAATTTTATTTTTTGTTTTTCTTTAATTTATTAGATTCTATTTAAAATAAGAGACATTTGAGTTTCTTGAAGTTTTAAAATAATAAAGATTTGTATTTTTTAAGATTTTTCAAAATAAAAGGGTATAATTCTAATATTTTTCTTTAAAAAATTGTAGAAAATACAAATCTTTATCATTTTGGAACTTCAAGATAGCCAAATGTCTCTTGTTTTAAGTAAAATCTAATGAGTCAAAGAAAAACAAAAAACAAAAGTGAAAACTTGAGGCATTACAATAGGTATTAGAGAAGGACATATTAGAGACCCTCACTCCTGTTTCAGAATGCTCTAATTGATAAATCAAGTGGGAGTTTTATAGAGCAAATGGTTCATGCAGATCTTTTCCATTTCAGTTATGAAGATAAATTTCAACATAGAAAAGGTCAGTTACATGGTTATCCGGTAAACGGAGGAGAATTTGAAAATTCATTACTGGGTTTGAAGGGGGTTTTCTTAAATATTATATTCGAATAATAAGTCATCCTTTGAAAGGCATTGACGTTGATCTTTCTGGCCCATACTATGAATTTGATAATTACGATAATATACAACGAATTGGTTTGTGTTCCAGCAATCATGTATCAGGCATGCCTCCACCACAGGATGTTGTGAAGCAAAAGAAGCAAAGCAAGAATGCTATCGCGGCAATTCTGGTCCCAGCACAGAAAAATAATGTTATTTTGAATTCAGGACAAACTCAAGGTAATTTCAATGGCCCTAACTTCAAAGACTGTCATATTACTGTCGACGCTCAGGCGATTAAGTTCAGGGGCCTTTTTCGTAGGGCTTAGGTTCTTCATGTAAATAATGTCATTACAACAGTGTTCATCTTATTGTAAGTTCTTAGTAGGAATATTCTGAAAAGCGAAAACTAATTAATGCGATGAAAAAGTTGATACTTGATTATCTTACTACAACAATCAATATGGATTTACAAAATTTGCTACATGTTTGGGGTGATTAATATTCATATCACATGCTCCTATACGACTTTTTTTTTTCTTTTTCTTTTTGTTTTGTTTAGATATTGATTACAAATTTTTAACTATATGTAACTGTGCAGAACATATATACATGATGATAGCTTCAACTGGAACCAGGGGCATATATTCCTTTGACTTGACTAAATAAATTATGGGGAAAATGACAATTAAGAACATCATAAAAATATTAATGACAATTACAAACCTTAAATTATTAAAATTTTAATAATAGATTGTAGTCTTTACTTATAATAAATTATCTTTTATTTATTTGATTGAGATTTATAATAGACTTTAGTAAATTCCTAATTAATATTGCAAAGATTTTTAATTATTTTTTGTTGATTTTTCAAGTGATAGCAAAAAATTATAAATAATTGACTTATGATTCACAACTGATTATCATAAATTCTTAATTGATGTTATAAATAATCTCAAGTATATTTGGTAGATTTTTCGTAAATAGGTTCATAATTGTCATTTTCCTTAAATTATATGTTTGGGCATTTAAATTCTTTGAAGTCGAGATTATATAAATTTCATGAAGTTTGCCTTAAAAAAAGATTTTATGTCATACACCAAAAATAGAGAGTGACTGGCATGGGTGCGAACTATATCACACATTCTCGTAAGCCTTAAAATAAAAATTTCTTTCATTTTAAAAATAATCAGATTGTATAAAAATTCTAACGCTATTAATATTAATTGTCATAATAAGACTTCAACATTTTTTTTTTGAAATTTCGACAGAACCTTCCCTATAAATACGATCTCCCAAAAGTTCTATAACAAAATTTTTTTAAAAAAACAGTATCAATCAGGAGCTTAGCTCCTTCCAGCCAGCAACAGTATATAGATCAAAATAAAATCCTAACAACAATCTATATGGAGCATCTACTTTTTCTTTTAAATCAAAAACACATACAAATTATGTATTTACATTAAAAGTAACAGTACCAATCAAAAATTTCCACCCACTGTAGCTAGTTTGCCCTTCAAAATCAATGGTGGAATCGACATCAGCTAACAAATCTGAGACCCAAATAAATTTTTTCAGTGAATATCGTCCCAACAATAAATAATTGATCATGAATAAACAAAAAGTTCAAAATAATTATGTAACCAAAGAGGCAACTTCTTACATAGAAATTTCATAAGCTTTGAAATGAAATGGCTCTATAAAAATTAAATAAAATCGTAAATCATTGAACTATCATAAAAATTGTTATTATCAATTGATTTCAAGAAAGTATGTAAATGAAATAAATACTTATAAATAAGTTGCTAAATGAGAACCAATAGAATATAAAATCACCAAATAATAAAATTATAATTATAGGGCTTATCAGAACAATTATCAAACGTGGACACATAATCTATGAGAATAAATACCCAAACGCTGCTTATGCCACGGAAATAAGCGTGGACACACAGTCCACGAAAATAAGTAACCAAGCGCAGCCAGAGCTACGAAACAAACGTGAACACATAGTCCATGAGGGTAATACAAACCAAACGCGGCCAGAGCCACAAAACAAACGTGAGTACTATGCTCATGAATAACCATCCCTTTATTCCATGTGCGTTGACCATCGCACGGGGCTAGCACCTCCCATAAACACCCTGCTAGTTAGGTGTACCATGGTGCACCAAGGGCCAATGGAACTGCTGTTAGCAACCAGTGTTTTGTATAAAGTCACTTTTTAAAACCATTTTCAAACATACGAGAAAATCATCACTTTTAAGATACAGTTCTCATTCTCAAAATCAAACTCATATGAATACTTTTAAGCATTAAAACTTGTCAGAATCAAATTTCATATCCGATACTCATGCTTGCATTTATTGAATAAAAAAATTTCAATGTCAAACTCGCAGGAATCATTCTCTGTATCAATCCAATATTTGATAAAATAAAAATCTCATAATCAAAATCCAAACTTGATTTAATTGATCAAATAACATTTCAAATTTGGTAAAGCTAATTTTTCAAAATAAAGTAATGTTAATCAATAAATATTCAATAATCGCATTAATACTATTAAAATAATTTTTTGAAAAATGTAATATTCTAGTAAAAGAAATTTTGATTAAAAAAAATATCAGTTGGAACTGTATCCACTTATCTAAAATTCCCAGAACTAAAATTCACCTCTCACTGTTAATCAAATTTCTCCTCCTTCAAATATCTTATAAATCATATTAAAATTCTATTCAACCCTTAACTAGTACAATAATTTCTTTTTAACATTTCCAGCACTAATCAACTATAATAAATTTGAAAATTTAAACCGAAGGTATATATAAAAATATATTTCTCATCAACATTTTGTCAAGACACCAAATATATATCCTTTCCAATCTCCTCATAAGAACTCTAGCCTTTAAGTATTTTCTCAACAAAGTATCGGTCTCCAAAAATTTCAATAATCATACAATATTAATTTCATAATCAAATGTTCTTTGCACCTTTCAAGTTAAATTTATAGATTAATAACTTCTAAGCTAGCTCTACTTCCCACAAGAATTTATGAAATTTTAAAGTCAAATTCAATTCTTCTAACAAACATTTAATAAGCATCTTATAGACACTAATCTCTCATTATCATATCTAACCTCTTCTATTTCAACTTCATTTTACCAAATTCTTCAACATCAATCATTCAAACCAAATTAATTTATTCCAAAAATTATGACTATATAAAGATTAGTATCAAGCTTTAAGATGAATTTTCAGCTCAACATTTGAATTTGTTATTCTCTGAGACACACGAGCAGCAGCCAAACACACCAAAATTCTATAGCTTCAACCATTAAAATGCTCGCACAGAAAATTAGCAAGATGAAGGTATAAAATTTCATACATGAATCAGCAACCATAAAGAAAACCCAAGAAAACAAGCAGAAGAAAGCTAATCGAAACTATGGAAGAAAATTCGTGTATCAACAGCAGCATCTACAGGACATAATTTTTCAGCATCAGCCCCATCTCTTCATCCATTCACACGCACAGAAATGTTTCCGAGGAAGGAGATAAGATCAAGTTTCTAACCTGAAAATTCCTACACGCACCGGCAGAGGAAGATAAAAATTTCCACACACTAACAGCAACATCTACAGTGACGCACGGACGAACGGAGGAGCAAAAGTAAAATTTCTGATCAACCAAGTCTCCAACAACGGTAATAGAAGAGTAGCAGCTCAACAAATCACAGTAGATATGAGCTGGAACAGGGGAGAATGAAGAGATCTTGCAGACGCACAGCAGCAACAAACGAACTTAAGCACTTGTCAACTTCGGACGATTGAAGCAAGGGTGGTTACTCACACTAGCGACAGCAACGACGGAAACAGAAGGAAAAACTGCCAAGGTTCGAAGGAGGAAGAAGGAATGAAATCTTAGAGCATCCTTCACTCTCTCTCTCTCTCTCTGCTGCGTCTGGAAAAATCGAAGGAGTGAAGATTTTTATCTGATTTGAAGGAGGGCAATTCTGTAATTTCATGTAATAAAAAGACAGAAAAATAAGACCACTTATGGGCCTCTTTCGGTTCGAACTTGGGCCCAAATGGGGAGACGTTTACTCTATTGCCACTGTAACAACTTTTCTTGTTGTCATAAAGCTAGTATAATTATTATTAAAATGTAAACTTATATACTTTTACTTAAAATTTTTGAGTTATCATATTTTATACTTAATAAAAAATAATAAAATAAAAAGTACTAAAAGGACAAACTTCACAAAAATTCATGGATGTGATTTTATGGAATTTAGATCCATCTGTTCGGCTAATCCTTTATGTCGGTAGTTACCAGGGGCGTGTTCCTGATGCCCCTTTTAACAATCGGTTAATGGATAACTTTATTACTATTTTATTGAAAAGAAGTGTACAGAATCAAGGGTGGGTCATAGTTATGGATTAAGAAAACACCAATAAATTTATTTTTTGATGAGTACCCAATATTTTAAATTATATATTATAATAATTTTATCTTTAAAATAATTAAAATATATCATATTTGTCCTTATGTTATATTTAGTAGGAGAGAAAAGTGAAGGGAAGAAGAAAATAACATTTACTTCTACTTGGCTATGAAGAAAACAATGGAAGGCAGATAAAAAGGGACTTAGCTCTGCTCCTCTAGGGCTTTCCTCATTGGAGCATCTAGTGAGTCCCCCAACCAAATCTAGATCATCTAGATTCTAGATTTAATATTTTATTTTTTATTTTTATTAAAATAAAAAATTATAAAAGTTATAAATTTTTTAAAAAATCTTGTTATCAATTTGGACAGCTTAAATTTAATATTAATGGTTAAAAGCTAATATTTAATTTTTTATAAATCAATTATCTAGATAGACATACTCTAAATAGTATAGATTTAATATAAATAGTTCAAATTTAATATTAAAATTTTTTATAAATTAATTATCTATATGTCCTTTGGATAGTGCAAATATCTATTAAAAAGTATTTTTAAAAAAATATTTAAAAAATTTCAAGTTAAATATTTTATATCAAACTGTACATCTAAATAATTAATTTATAAAATTATAAAAATTAAATATTAAATTTAAATTATTGATATTAAATCTAGGCTATCCAAATTGAAAACAAAATTTTTTAAAAAAAATTATAATTTTTTAATAAAAATAAAAAAAATATATTAAATTTAAAAGATCCAAATTAATCTAAAAGGTCTAAATTTGATCAGGGGGCTCAATAGACACTCCTCCAAGGAAAGCTTGGAAGGAGCAAAGCCATGGGAGGAAAATAATATGTGAGTCACATGTTTTTACCTCCAACTTTTCTCCTCAAATATGGGGAGATTTTGAAAAGAAAATTTTATTTTCAAATTTGCCTACTAATTTTTTTACTACCACCCCTTTCTTCCCTTTATTTTTATCTTGGTATTTGTAGTGTAATTACATTTAATTATGAACTTTTGTTAAATAAGTAGTATATTTAATTTAGACAAATGCTAATTCTGAATTTTTAATTTAATTTCCAGTTAAATACCTTATATTTATTAAATTATTATATCTTTAATAATTTAATAAATAAAATTTTAAAGTGGATAAAATATTTTTTTTGTTAGTATTGGATAAATTAATTTTTAATTATGCTTTTTTCAGTCAATAACATATGATAAAACTTATTATATATATAATATATTAAAATATTAAATTTATTATATAAATATTTTTATAAATAATAAAGTTATTATTGTCTATATAAAATTAACAACTTTTCTCTCCACCTCATTTTCTCCCGCTTAGCCAAGCACAATAAAAGTTGCATCTTTTTACTTTTCTCTCATCTCATTTTCCCTCTTTTATATTTTCCTCAACGAGCAAGCACAGCATTAATGTTAAATATCTCAATATTAACTATAAAAAAGGTTAACTAGAACTTAAGTTTGACAAAAAAATAGAACCTATCATGTCAAATAGATTTAAGTTATAATATATGTCAAATAGATTTATTATAATATATTATTATATTTTAATTATTTTAAAAAGTAAAATTATTCCAATACAAATAGTTCAAGATAATGGGTGCTTGTGAAAAAATTTGCAGCTAAATTGTAATAACTCAAAAATTTAATTGAAATTTATGGTAAGGCATTTTAATTATATATTTGTTTTAATATATGATTTGGGATAGTTTAACAAGAGTAAATTGATGGCAATGACTTTGAATTTTTATGCATGGGCTTTGAGTTTGAATCTGCCTGGGTATAGAAGGATTTTTATTCCCCTTTAGTCTAGGTGAAATTACTGTCATATCTTTAAAATAAAATAAAATAAAAAGAGGCAAATTAGAACCAGAACATGCACATCAGGATTGTTCTCCTATGCTCCTTCATTTTCGAATTTTCCAGACAGTGCGAGAGGAAGAGGGAGTGTTCGGACCTTAGGCTCTGGTTTCTACTCTTCCTCCATCTCCTTCTTCGTCTTCAACGTCACTGCCATGGATGAGGTCAGGAGTTCTGTCCGCCGCTGTGAGAGACTGAGCCGTGAGTATTCTTCCTTGGGACACCATTGATTTCTCCCTTCGTCCTCCCTTCGGTCACTGTTCTTCTTCCTCCTCCGATAGTGTCGTGTTGGGGTTCTTCAATTCCATGCTGTTAGAGTTAATTTGTAGTTGCAGAAGGTCCAGATTTGTGATCATCCCTCTTCCCCTATCTTGCCGACGCTCTTCTTCTGCCTCTGCCACTCCTGTTCTTCATCCTACTTTTGCCATTGCTAACTTGAGGTGAGAGTCTTCTCTCTTCATCCTTCCTGATCCCGTGAGAATGTGTTATATGGTTGGGCTGTGCTCTTTCCTTCTTTTTTTTTTTGGCTACTGTGCGTGATAGGCAGTAGTGATTGAGATTTAGAATTTTTTTTATTTCCTCTGTTTTCTTGGCTACCGTAGGTCCGTGGTGAGAAAAAAAAGGAAGAGAGGGAAAACAAAAATAATTGAGTAAACTGAATTAATTTCAATATAGTTTGTCTTGGGTTACTGTCAATGGAGACTAATGGGTATTTTTCTTTTGAAGTTAGAACTAATGTTTTTTGCTGAAGGGTAGACTTTGCGAAATTTGATTAGTCTGAATATTGTTATTTGAAATTTCTTTTGGAAAAGGGAACTAAGAAGGAGGAAGCTTGGTATTTGTTTGAAATTTTGATGCATAAAAGATGCTCGACAAAATATTTGATTGAAATAATTTTAGTGTATGTTGGAAAATGGAAATAGAGATTTTTGAAAAGGATACTTTTATTGGTAATTCAAGTACCAAATTGCTATTCGAATCAGTCTCTTGAATATTTATGGAATATTTGATGCAATGTTGGAGGAGGGGTTGAAGTTAAAATTTGTATTATTTTTGTGAGTTATTTTAAATTGAAGATCTCGAGTAATGAAAATCTATAAAAGAACATAACAAATGGTGCTATTTAGGTATTAGGATTTGGTGACCAAGCATTGTGATAGGAGAACCGGTTTGGAATGAATTGTTTATTTAGAAATTTACCAAGTAAGTGAATAGCACCTCCATTATTTTACTAATAAAAGTAGTCTATTATTGAAAATATTATTTTTTTATATAAATCATTTTTTAACAACTATGATGAATATTGAGCTCTTTGTTAATTAAATTATTTTAGTTTTGAAAATTATAGAATCATGTTGAAGGATAATTAGATTATGATATATGCATGTATTTTTCATTAAGAAATATACTTTCAAGATTGATGAAGGCATCTTCATTTATTGAACTCTGAAATTTCTTGGTTACTCAATTAATGCAAGCTTGTATATTGGCTATGAAGTATTATTTTGGTATGTTTTGATATTTGAAATAATTCATGTGAGTTTGGCATTGATAATGAAAATTTTATTTTAGAAATGATTATTTTTCTTGCATGTTTGAAATGTATTTTTTAAAAGGACTCTAAACAGAACACTGTTGCTAACGACAATTCCGTTAGCCCATAGCACGCTATGAATGATAACTAGCTTGTTTGATTTTCGTGGGCTTTGTTCTCATATTTGATATTCGTGGGTTTAACACCTGCATTTGTTTTTGTGGCTTCGAGCCACATTTAGTTAGTATTACTCTCGTAAACTATGGGTCCACATTTGTTTCATAGCTCTGATTGTGTTTGGTTACTTACTCTCGTGGATGTGTATCCATATTTGTTTTTGTGGCATAAGCCATGTTTGATTATTTACCTTCGTGAACTGTGTGTTTATGTTTGTTACTTGTTTTGTTAAGACCTTAAAATTTTAAAGTTTTAATTGACTTGTTAATTTGAAATTTCAATGATTTCAATTAGCAAGTGTACTAATTTAATTTACATATAGATAATTTATTTCTTCAGGTATGATAGAATAAAGCAATTTCAGTACACTCTCATTTTATGATTATGATTAAGATTTACATATTTATTGAGTTTATTATATTGAATTATCATTTTTTCAATTATTTTACATAATTGTTTGAGTTTTTTATTTTTACTCTTTTAAATTTTATATTTTTTAGGATGCTATTTACTAAAAAAATATTTTAGTCTTGAATTTATTTGCTGATACTGAACCTATTGTCGATCGTTGAAAGGATTGTCATTGAGTTGGGTGAATATTTATTTTGAGAACACCTTTTCTTTTGATGTATATATTCAATTATATATTTTATTTTGAGACTCTAATTTAGGTGTTATACATTAACTATAGATGTGATTCTAGTTTGTAAATTTGTATTGACTATCTATTGTCGACAATCAAAGCTCAGTATTAGTAATTTGTCTGTAAATGATTGTTGTAGAGATTTAAGAGGTTTTATTTATAAAAAAATTCTGTTAAAATTTTTACAAAATGTTTAAGAATCTTTTGTGTATGTGAAAAATGTTACTATAATTTCCATTCACATATCAAATATCTTAAGATATTAAATTAAAATTTTCTTGATCTGAGCTTAAAAAAGGTATATTTGTATATATTTTTTGTATTAGTCATGCCTCATTTTCTGGGCGGGACATAAATTCAGTACTGGATTTGATGGTGGTTCAATTCTTAAATATGCTAATGTGAATAATAGATCGTCCTTTGAAAGGCATTGACTTTGATCTCTCTGGCCCCCACTGCTGTGAATTTTATAATTGCGGCATTATACAGCGACTTGGTTTGTGTTACATCATTAATGTGTCAGGCATGCCTCCACATTGCTGGGGCTCGTCTTGTCCCAACACAGAACAATGCTATTCTCTTAATTTCAAATTATAAAATATTAATAAATAAAATTTTTTATATTAATAAAACTTATTTAATATATTTTATAATTTTATTTTTTAAAATAAAAATTTAAATTTTTAAAAATACTCTTCATTTAATATTCAATTAATAAAAGAATGTTGAAGAAAGAAAATATATAAAAAAGATAATATCAATAAAATATTATTAATGAAACCTTATTTTTATTAAAGTGTCTTATATTTTGGGACGTTAAATCCTCTTTAAAAATGTCTTATAATTTAAAATAGATAGAGTATTTTGAATTCAGGACAAACTCAAGATAATTTCATTGGCTTTAACTACAGAGACAGTTATAGTTTACTGTAGGAATGACATTTGAATCTTAATGTCAATCATTTGTAAACACCATCAATCATTTACTGTTAATCTACAGTAACATATGATCTGATGCTTAAAATGTATGTGGGCCCGTGGTCTTGTTGTATAATGCTCTCCTGTTTCTATTTATAAAAAAAAAATTGTATCACAAAATTTAAAAAAATCAGTTAACTATATTAATTATATTTAAAAATTAAAAAAATTAAACTATAATATCCTTCATTAATTGTGTTAATCAAATTTTTATTAATTATTTTTTATGATCATAAATGATAAAATTATGGGGATAATTTAGAATGTTTGTAATAAATATTTATTAAAAATGTGATTTTGCGTATATGAAAAAATAAGCTAAAACTGATCATTTTTCTTATAAATAAAAAATAGAGGAAGTATTTTACTAAAACTTTTGATTTGTTTTCCTTTGATTAAATTATATGTGGGCCCACTGTTTCAGTTGCAATCATGTATAGATATATGCACTATTTATATTGTAATTTAATATTATTAAGGGCTTAAAAAATAAATATGACCCAATCTTATTAGAATAATAGGGATTAAAATAGGGTTTTTGCAAATATAATCCATGTTATAACATCAAACCAAGTAAATAACCCAATATTTATTATATTTTTATTATAATCAGTTTATTATATTTGTCAATAATATATCGATATATATAAATCATAAGCCTCTTGTAAATTTTTAAATTTTCAAGAGTAAAACAATTATATATCAATAATAAAACTATTGTATATCAATGTGAACGAGACACACTCTCAAATTTTAAAAATTTGATCTATATTTTCTAGACACAATTTTTTTAGGCCAATGGGCCAATTTATCATTGAAAATATTGGGGGAAAAACTACATGAACTAAAAGAAAAATTTAATAAAATTAGAGGGACCAATAATTGTATTTTTATTTATTTTTATAACTAAAAATTTATATAATTAAGTTATGCATTTAAAATAATTTTTATACATTTAAAACTTTTCATGAAAAATTTGATAAAAATGTAAAAATTATATCAAATCAATTTTTCTTTTTTTGGCCAAAGATGTTATATCAAACTTTCTATAAATTTTAAATTTTTTTATTTTGAGAAATCTAATCATTTATTAATAATTTTAATCTTTAGGAATTAAAAAATTTAATAAATCAAACTATAAGGTACTTAATTCAAGATTAAGGAAAAAAAAATAAGGACATGTAAATTAATTTTTCCAAAAATTTATCACATGAGGAAATCAAACAATAAGACCAACCACGATAATACCATTACTTAAAAATGCCTCAATTTATGATTTACTCCCTCCATTAAAAAATGTAAGGCATTTTTTGAATAGTTAAATGTTTAAAAATATAATGCATTTTTAGTCTTTAGAGGTATAATCATTGTTTTTTTTCAAAAGTGTCTTTATTGATAATGACTTTATATTTATTGTAGAGTATTTAATAAGGGTAAATATAAAAAGATAGGATTAGTTAAAACTAGGTAACTAATTTATTGAGAGGTGAGATTCAATTAAAAATATCTTACATTTTTAAATGAACGAAGTATCTATTTTCTATCTTTGTCTATTGTAAAGCACAATGTCAAAGCACCGTAGATCTATAATGCTTTGAGCAATGCATTTTTTAAAAAAAATTCAAAAATTTAGTTAATGGATGATTTTATTTAAAAAACATAAAAAAATATTATTTTGGGACCCATCATAAAAAAAAAATGGGTTTGGGACCTACTATTAAAAATGTGAGTGTGAAACCTACATTTGTATATTTTAAAAATTTAGATGAGGAATAAAAAAATAATAAAATTTTTATATCTTTAAAGATCATGTAGGTTCTATAATAAAAAATGACAATGAATATAAAATTATTAATAAAAATAATAGGTGTTAGATATGTAAAGAAATTACTAATGATAAAAAAGTGGATGTGAGACTTATAATTTAATTTTTTTGAAAAAATTAGTTAATTGATTATTTTTTAAAATAAAAAAATATAGCAGTGGGATTCATTGTAAAAAAAGTAGGTGTGGGATCTACATTAAAAAATCTAATAACCCTAAATTTTAAATTGAATAATTTTTTCTTTCAAGGGATATTTTATTTAAATAAGTTTTTTGTTTGATTTTAGATTATAGAAAAATTTTGTGCTCTTAAGGGTAATTTTCTTGTGCCCTTTCTTGTGATTTTCTCTTGCTTTTTCTTGTAATTTTCTCGAATATTCTTTGATAAGATTCTATATCTTGCGTCAAAGCAAAAATAGAGCATTCTTGTCTCTTCTTTCATTGACCTTGGATTTCTTTTCACTCATCACTGTCGAAGCCTTCCTCCTCATCTTCGAACTTGTTCTTCTTCTCACCGGTGGCATGCATCTTGCTTCACCGGTTTGTCTCTTCTGCTGAGCGTGCAGAGTCATCAGAATTCTCATTCATCCCTATTTTTCACTACTTCTTTGTTCAAGTTTGATGGCTCTATGTGCTTGTGTGTGTTTAGCTTCATTTTTTCTTCCTCCTCAACTATTGGAGGCTCATGTGTGCGTGAATAATAAGCTCAATTTTTTTTTTCCAATATGCAAATTTGCTGCTTCTCTTCTCAGTTCAGCAACTAGGTTGAATTCTTTTGTTCTTTGGTCTTGTCCATGAGCTGAGCTGTGGCAGCTCCTATTACTTTTTGGTTGAGAAAAAAATTGGTTCTTACTTCCTCTTCTTCAATTCGTTTTGGTTGTGTTCTAATGCAAAATGGGAGAGTAATTGCATATGCATTTAGGAAACTTAAGAAACATGAGCAAAATTATCTGACTCGCAATTTAGAAATGGCAGCAGTTGTTTTTGCTTTAAAAATCTAGTGACATTATTTGTATGGAGAGATATGTAAAATTTTTACTGATCATAAGACTTTTAAATACATCTTTGAACAGAAAGATCTTAATCTTCGACAAAGGAGATGGATGGAATAACTTAAAGACTATGATTGCATAATTTGATATCATTTTGATAAAGCAAATGTTGTAGCTGATGTATTAAGTAGAAAATCTATGGGTAGTTTGGCATATATAACCACTATAAGGAGACCCTTGGTACAAGAAATTTATAAGCTTGAGCAAGATGGAGTGGAATTTGAAATTGTTGAAAGGGGATAATTTTGGCCTACATGTAAGCCCATTCTTCTTTGATTGATTAAATTAAAGCTTCTTAGAAATTGGATTCAAAACTATGTAGATTAATAGAATTGGTCGAGAAGAAAGAAAACACCGAGTTTACTTGATCAAGAGGGAGTTTTAAGGCTTGATAATAGGATTTACGTTCCATAAGTTGAAGAGTTGAGAAGACGTATTTTGAAAAAAGCTCATCATTCTGCATATATAATCTACCCAGGGTCTACAAAGATGTATCAAGATTTAAGGCAACTGCGCTGGTGGGATGGAATGACAAGTAATGTAGCAAACTTTCTTTCATGATGTTTATTATGTCAACAAGTTAAGGCAGAACACCAGAAGCTAGTAGGGCCACTCCAACCATTGGAAATTTGAGAATGGAAATGGAAAGACATTAAAATAGACTTTGTTATATGTTTATCTTAAACTACTAAGAAGTATGATTCTATTTGGGTGATTGTCAATAGATTGACTAAGTCTACACATTTCATTCCAGTTAAGACGACATATACTACTAGATTATGCTCAGATTTACATTAATCAAATTGTGCAATTGCATAGAGTCCCAATTTCTATATTTTTTGATAGAGGACTCCAATTTGCATCGTGATTTTAGAGGTCATTTCAAGAAGCTTTGGGAACTCGATTGAATTTTAGCACTACGTTTCATAAGATCAGTCTAACAATTCAAATTCTTGAAGACGTGTTGAGATCTTGTTTTTTAAACTTTGGGGGAAATTGAGATGAGCATTTGGCATTAATATAATAATAGTTATCAAGCAAGTATATAAATGGCACCATTTAAGGCCTTATATGGTAAACAATGTAGATCTTTGATTGGTTGGTTTGAAGTTGGGGATGCTAAAATTTTGGTACCGGACTTTGTGCAAAATGCTAAAGAGAAGGTACAAGTTATGAAAGAAAGATTGTTAACAACCCAAAGTCGACCGAAGTCTTATGCAAACCATCATCACTAAAAGTTAGAGTTCATGGTAGGAGACAAAGTTTTCTTGAAAGTATCACCTATGAAAGGTGTTATGAGGTTTAGAAAGAAAGACAAGCTTAGTCGAAGGTATATTGGCCTATTTGAGATTCTAAATAGAGTGGGTGTTGTTACTTGCCATCTTGCCTTACCTGCAGAGTTAGATGGCATTCATCCTGTATTTCAAGTGTCTATGTTGCGTAAGTATTTGTATAATCCTTCTCATGTTATTGAAAATCAAGAAATCCAAATAAATAAAGACTTATCTTATGAAGAAACTCCAATAGTTGTTCTTGACAGGCAGATAAATAAATTAAGATCAAAGGAAATCGCGTTTGTGAAGGTTTTGTGGCAAAACCATTCTATTGAAGAGGCAACTTGGGAAGTAGGAAGTGAAATGTGAGAAAAGTATCCGCATTTATTCGCTACTCACGGTAAGCATTTATTCAAATTTGGAGGACCGAATTTCATAAGGGGGAAGATTGTAATGATTCAAAATTTTAAATTGAATAAAACTTTTCTTCCAAGGGATATTTTATTTAAATAATTTTTTTGTTTGATTTTAAATTATAGAAAAATTTTGTGCTGCTCTTAAGGGTAATTTTCTTGTGCTCTTTCTTGTGATTTTCTCTTTCTCTTTTTTGTAATTTTCCCAAACATTCTCTGATCAGATTTTATATCTTGCGTGAAAGCAAAAACAGAGCATTCTCATCTCTTCTCTTCACTGACCTTATATTTCTTTTCACTCATCACTGTCGAAGCCTTCCTCCTCACCTTCGAACTTGTTCTTCTTCTCACCGGTGGCATGCATCTTGCTTCACTGGTTCGTCTCTTCTGCTGAGCGTGCGGAGTCATCAGAATTCTCGTTCATCCCTATTTTTCACTGCTTCTTCGTTCAGGTTTGATGGTTCTGTGTGCTTGTGTGTGTTTAGCTTCATTTTTTCTTCCTCCTCAGCTTTTGGGGGCTCATGTATGCGGGAATAATAAGCTCAAGTTTTTTTTTTTTTTTTCCTAGTCTGTAATTCTGCTGCTTCTCTTCTCAGTTTGGCAGCTGGGTTGAATTCTTTCTGTTCTTCGGTCTGGTCCACGAGCTGAGGTGCGGCAGCTTCTATTGCTTTTCGGTTGAGGTAAAAATTGGTTCTTTCTTCCTCTCCTTCGGTTTCAGCAGCAACATGAGTTCTCTTTTTCTTCCCTTGGCTAAAGGACGTGACTATGCTCCTCATAGTTGCTGTTATAATTTTGTGAAAATTGATTTGTATTTTGAGTTGATGTTGTGTCCTATTATAAGTTGGAAATGAGCTGAATGATGATAGTAGAATTATTGTTGGAAGTTGAGTAAATTTTTGGACGCACTTAAGGTATGTGCATGATTGTTGAAAGAAGCAGTTGGAGAGGGGAGATGAGATTGTTTTGATTTTCATATTAAAAGCTAGAATAATTATATGAGCTATACTTGAGGAAGTATGTGTATAAAAAAATGTTAGCTAATATACATATTGAAATGGTAGCCCAGGAAATTCTTAGATTAAACTATACTTAAAATTTCATTAAATTTAGAATAAGAGTTGTGTTAACAGTTGAGGATGAATGTTAATTTAACTTGCTTATATTAAGATGAAAAAATCATAATGACGTAAGACTTGTTAGTTTTAATGCTAGAAAGATTTGGGGTATCACTAGAGTAAATTAGAAATTGAGGAAATTTAACTATAAAATTTTTGAAAACTAAAGTGAGTGGATAGTGTTCTAAATATAATTCTAGTAATGTATTTATAAAAATTTCCTCCTTGAAATTTTTATATTATTCCCTTGTAAATTGAATTAATATTTTTTTTGATTCAATTTTTATAATAATTGTTTTATTGATTATCCTATCTTGAATTTACCAATAATCAATGTTGTTACAGCTTAATTATTTCATTCCACATTTGACATGAAAATGAATTTGGACAACGGGGATTTAATAGTTAAGTGATGTGGTTGGAGACAAAAACTTTGATATTTCTTTCTTACTCTATACAGGGTTGATTTTATTTTAGGGAGGTTGAATTCAGAATGCTGGCTGCTAATGCAGTTTCATTAGCCCTTAGCGTGCCATGACACACTTAGCTAGTAGGGTGTTTGCAAGAGGTGCTAGCCTTGCGTACAAGTCAATACACGTGGAATGAGGGATGAATATTCGTGAGTATCATATTCATTGTTGTTTTGTGAGCTTCGTGCTTGTGCTTGTTTCGTGGCTCTTAGCCACGCTTGTCTACTTTGTGGCTTTACACTGCATTTGTTAGCGATTTACCCTTGTAGATGTGTGTTAGCATTTATTATTCGTTCTAATAAAACTCTTATAGATTTAAATTAAATTTATGATCTCTTTTAATTAGTTCTCCAAAAGCATTTTACGAAATTGCACTACTATTGGAAATTTTATATTTTATATGATACAAATTTTAGTATATTTATGTTGTTCTAAGAGCATTGTTTTAATTTTTTAGTTATATTATTGAGAAAGTTCATTAATTATTGTTAGTTTAAATATATGTTTTATTATCAAATTAAATCATTTTGAACTAAAATTTATTAGTTACCATCCTCATATTTTTTAAATTATAATTTGAATTGAAACACTACTCACTAGAAATTTCTTTAGTCTCAAATATTGTAGTTGATCCTGCACCTCTTACAGAGTATTGAGGGGCCCTACTGTTCTTTTTGAAACAAATAAGAACCCTATGATTATTCTTTTTTGGTAAAACTATGTATTGTGTTATATGATTATATGTTAGCACTCCACGTATATAATAGTCTGATCCTAGTTCTGTTTTGTTATTATGTGAATTGCTAAACTGGAGCTAGTCTTCTTGCTAGTTAGGTTGACAGGTTTTGCTATTATGAAAATTTTGAAGGTCTAAATGATAGGGAGACTATGTCAAAATTTCTACAAAACATTTAAACTTTTACAAACGTTATCATGATATTTAATTTACATATATCAATATTTTAGCTAAACTCTTAATTAATCAAGGCTTATAGAATATGAGTTCACCTTATATTTCATGCCAACCATACCCTTGGTATGGGGGTGTGACAAAAAATGTGGGTGTGGTACCTGTAATTGTAAATGTTAAAAATTTAAAAAATATGTAAAAAAGAAATTAAGATTTTTATATTGAAAATATCATGTAGAATCCATTACTTAAAATTGGCAATGGATATAAGATTTTTAGTAAACATAATTTGCATTAAATATGCAAAGAAATTCTTGATAGTAAAAAAAAAATGATTGTAGGACCTGTAATTTAATTAATAAAATTTATTTATATAGGATGAAAGACCTTGTCCATATAAATTTGTATTTGGAAATGTTAAACTTTTAGATAAGGTGTAAAAAATAATAATATTTTTTTCATTTTGAGAGATCATATATATGATTCATAGTAAAAATTAAAGGTGGATACAAGATTCTTAGTAAAAATAATAAGTGTTAGATATGTAATGAAATTTATATTGGGATAGTATAGTTTAGATAAAAACAATTCATGAGTATATATTTATTATTAACACAAGTTAACTAATTATAAAATAATTTGCATATGAATATATAGGACAATTTTTGTTCATATTCTTCAAATACATAAGTTATAAAATCTATTATTCTATTATTTACATGTAGATATATTATGATTTGACAACCTATGAAAAAACATTAATGTAATTATATAGTGTTAATGAATTTATCAAGTGTATACTTTAGGTATGCTAAAATAATTTTTTAAAAACTAAAACATTCCTGTACCGCACGGGTATAAATCTAGCTAGCTTAATCATGAAGGTCATGTTTGGTATGATGGAAGGGTTTTTTTATGGAATCGGAATCAAAATTAAAATTAAAATTAAAATAGAATTGGATTTGAGAGTATGTTTGGCATCACAATAGAATCTTGGTATAATTTTAATAAAATATATGTACTTAGAATAGGAAAAGACCAAAGTGCCCTTTTCAAAATTAAAAAAAAACGTATCTCCATTAGTAGCCCCATTCCTCTCCTTCTCAAAAGCATGACATCAATGTCCTCATTTGATGATTCTAGCTCGCATCATCAAATGGATGGATACATCATTGCCTCCTCATCCTCCTCATTTGATGAGCATCCTTGCCGCCATCTGTCACCGCTGTTTTCTTCTTCTTCGATAGGGACCCCCTCCTACGATTTGTTGCTACCTTCTTATGGTTCAACATCATTGCTTTCTTCTTCTTCTTCTCCAGCAACACCTAATTGAATAAGAAGATGAAGACCAAAGAAAAAGAGAGGAGGAGATCGATGTAGATGATGATGTCCTTCAAGTAGGGTGATAGTGATGACCATTGTGCCATCCACTACTGCTCGTTCTTTATCATCATTCTTGAGTCAATAGATATAAAAGGTGGGTCATCATTGATTATGGAGTTGTTGACCTGTGTGCAGTAGACAGAGAGAGAGAGAGAGAGAGAGAGATCGTGGGTGAGAATGCATGGTAATGGCTCCTTCATTGCTGGTGATCATCCTTGAACCGAGCCTCGTCGAAGATGATGTTGCCTCGCATTGACCATCGGAGATAGGGAGTAATGGTAGAGGAGTCACTAGCGAAATAGCAATGCAAAAAAATTGCAACATATCGAACAAAAACTTGCTATAAAACAACATGCCAAAACCACACTCATCTTGCCGTTGGTCAACCATCATATAAGGGGAGCTGTCACTAGTTTAAGGAGAAGCCATTACCATTGTGGCGAGGGATGAGGACGATGCATTGTGGTTGCTAGGCAGGGAGGAAGTCATATTTGGACGGAGGAGTGAGTTAGAGGAAAACGACGGTATAATGGATACAAAGTTCAATTCTTGAGAAACTAGCTCGATTTCATGGAGTTTCTTAAGGAATCCAATTCTGGCCATTTTGGCTGAATTGGATTCCATGGGAATCACAAATCTGACGTACCAAACACACCGGTGTATGATTCTAGGTTCAATCCCATTTCTCATGCTCTAATTCTCTTATACTAAACATGGCCTAAAGTTTCAATGCAATGAGGAATATATAGTTTAGATGTTGATTATAAATTCTTAATTAGTTGTAACGCTGTAGAACATACATACATTATGGTAGCTTCAATTGGAATCCTTTTATTTGACTAAACAAATTATCTGTTCTGCTATGTCGTTTGTGTCGATATGTATAGCAACTGGGGTGCGCTCCTGAATGCCCCTTTTTAACAATTGGTTAATGGATTACTTTATTACCATATTATTTAAAAAAGGTGTACAGAGTCAAAGGTGGATTAGAGGGATCCAGATCCTCTCGGAGGGGTTTTCCCTCAGCATCCTTAGCGTTTCAATCTCAGTCTCTTAATAAATATCTAATATCTCATACTTTGCAATATTATCTCATGTAAAAATAATTTTTTTAAAAAATAATTCTTTTATTAAATTGATTTTTTTATTTCATGTTTTATTTTCAAATTTGTTTTAAAAAAAATTACCCTGCAAAGTTTCACAAAGAGACTTACAGTTTAGCTTATTTAAACTCTAGAGCTTCACTTATTTAACAAAAATATGTTTAAAAAAGACTATAAAGTAATCAGATTATAAGTAGATACTTACAGTCTGACTTATTTAAACTTTAACTTGATCTATTTAATAAAATGTGTTTAAAAAAATTTATAGAGTAAGTCAAATTGTAAGTTGATACTTATAGTTTAGTTTATTCAAACTCTGATCTGACATATTTAATAAAAATTTATTTAAAAAATTTAAAGAGAATTTTTTTAGAACAATTTGAAAAAAAATATTTTTCAATGTAAAATTATTTTTTACATGGGATGACATGATAAAGTTATAGGACATTGGATATTTATTGAAGGACTAAAATTGAGATGTTGAGGGACGCTCAGGGAAAATGTCTCTGGGAGGATCTAGATCCGGGTAAGAGTTACGAATTAAGAAACTATAAATAAATTTATATTTTAAATATCTAACCTCTCTATCAAAGGTCGTGTCTCGTGTCTCGTGTCTCGTAATCCATTGGGAGAAATAATTGTTTCACCTGACATCATATATCATCTAGCATGTGCATGTCTTATAATTTGTAGGAAGGAAGTTCTCACTTGTGATCATTTACTCCCTTCGGTTCAAATATAATTTTTTTCAATTAATTTTAATTTAAAATATAACAATAATTTTTTTTTCATTTTACTTTGTATCTATTAACCAAGATCTTTATGTAAAGTTTGAGAACTCTATTGGTATGTAGGTTGTTTCTTAATAACTTATATTTTAGACAAGAGGCAGTATCATTTGGTATAGTATATCTCTTGTGAGGACTACCCATATGTTCATCTAATGATAGATCATGAAATTTCTCTTAGAAATCATGGTATGGAAACCGTCTCAAGTAGTATTACTGTAATGACTAGCAAATTCAGAAATTTTTTTATGCAATAAACAATTTCATTTTAGCATTAAAAGAAAATTTGGCGCAAACTTGAAAAAAAATAAAATAAAACAAGTGTTTAATATGTATTTGTCAATAGCATTTTTGAAATTTAAATTTATAAATATGTATATATATTATGTATGTTTTGACCCTGAAAATAATTACAAGATTGAAATTAATAATAACATATTTTTATGATATTTTTATAAAAGTTAAATAGATGTTACAGGAAATTGATGCCAAAGGGAAAAAAATTATTTTGCTCATGTAAACATTATGAAATTACCAAAATACCCCTCTCGCAAAGATATAACATCAGATTTGTTTTCCTCACTTTCTCATTCATTCGTGCGTTCTGCATCCAAGAGATAGGGAAAGCCTCGAGAACGTTCTTCCTCTTCCTTCCTTTTGTTCATCGCTGGCGCGTTTGTGAAGTGTCCAAAGGCTGCCATTGTTGCTGGATTCTTCTTTCCTTGTTCTATTTTCCGTCAACCCATTCCTCTTCTGTTTGGCGACGTTGTGTGTTGGTGTGAGTGTCTAGGAGTTGGAACTCCTTACACTTTGTTCTTCCTTAGTTCATTGATTCGGGTATGTCTAAAAACTTTCTCCTTCCTCCTTTTCTGTCGGGTGCAAGAGTTGTAGAGAAGATGGGTTGAATTTTATTTATTTCCCCTTGTTTCAGTTGTTGACCGTGAGTGGGAGAAGGAGATGGAAATTTCTTTTTCTTGAAAGTTGAGGAGGTTACATTAGATAGGTATGCCCCTCTTTAATTGCTTTCTCTGGTTTGCAAAAAAGAAAAACAAACAAACAAACAAATAAGAAAGAAAGAAAAAACGGATTTGTATTGGTGCACATGCTAGTGAATGAATGATGTTTTCAACTAAAGCTTCTAGTATTTCTTTTTATTATTTGGCTGTGCTAAGTGCTTTTGTTCTTCTTTTCATATTGCCTGGAATTTTGTTGTATAAACTAGCGCTACGTTTGTACTCTTTTGAGTGATGATATTTGATTGGGTTTCTTTCTTTGGCTGAAACTCACTGTTGGCAAGGAACTGAATTTGAAAAGCATAATAAATTTAAATGATGATGATTGGACACTTTTTGGAGAAATAGTTAAAAAGTAGGATGGTTACTGTATGGCTTAAGCTTAAATGCACACAAGATATTTGATAAAATATTTAATAAGAAAATTTTGGTTTATGATAACAAATAAATATGATAATAAATTATTGCTTGGTAAATTGTTATAGTAGGCTATTATTCCCTATAATGAAACATGTTGGAAAAAATATTTGGTTAATAATTCGTGGATCAAGTTTGTTTCTACGTTAACTTCTAAGTACATATAAAGTATTAATTTGGTGAAAGGATCAGAATTGAAGTTAATGAAATTGGAATTGTGTGTGTGATGTGATATATGTGGAATAAGCTATAGTAAAAATTGTCTATTCTATTTTAGAAGACTTGAAACTTGAATATTGTTTATAAGCTGAAAACTCATTATGAACTCAACATGGTATTCTATTTGTAATAGATTAAAGTTAGAGATTTTTTTTTCTATTTTTTTTTCTAAATTTGTTTGGATTGATGACTTTTGAATTACAAGATATATAAAAGAAATAACAATAATGTCCCTTTGGACATCAGAGAATTGAGGCACGGACAATATTACAAAATAGCTAATTAAAAGTAAATTATATATTTGAAAATATTTCAGATAAGTGAATAGCATCCCAATAATATGTTATTATTAAACTTATTTTCTTGAAAATTTTACTTGAGAATATATATTTCTATGCCACATCCTCTGTTTATATAGACATGTTGATTCCTCAAGAATAAATGAAAAAATATTTTTACTTAATTCAATCTTACTTTGTAATGACCTAAAAATAATAATAAATTAATTAAATTAAATAATTTCCTTTTCTTCTTGAGATTTGATTTAATTAATTTAGTTATAATATATGAAGACTAGTAGCCTAATGAAATTTTACTAATTATTTATATGGAGGTTTAAAGTCTGAATCTTAATTAAGTCAGAGTTAGTTTTATTTTCTTATATGATACAATTACTAAAGTGCCCTTGTTTTATTATATATAAAAAAAAACACTGGTGGGGTCTCTTTTTCAACATGTCCCCAACAAGCTTTGGGTTTTGTTTCGTAATTTTTCCAGTAAGCTAATTATTTCGTTATCTCCATTCTTCATGTCGGTTATAAGCCGTAGAACAGAGGACGTGGGTGCGTTCGCGTCTATCTCTGTTTCTCTTCCCCTTCCCCGTCGCGTAGGCTTCAATCTCACCTTGGTGTGCTTATCCCCTCACCGCCAGCAATTCACCACTCCTTTCCCTCTGTTGTTCGGCCATTTCTGTCCAGAGGTAAAGCTGAATCTCTTACTCTGTTTCTGCTCTATGCCGTGGCCGGCGGAGGTTTGTGTAAGCGTGTTCGGTTATCTTTTTTCTTCCTTCTAAATTATTGAGGTCCCGTGGGCGTATGTATGATAGCTGAACCTTTTGTTTGTTGGCTGAAATTTCTGGTTTCCTTCCTTCTCGTGGCTGTTACAGATTGAGGCTCTCCTCTTCCCCTTCTTCCACGTTGGCCACTTGCTGATTCATGTTTGTTGCCATGGTGTTTCGTTAAGGTGATTCTCTATTTCTCCTTCCTCTTCGATTTCCATAGCAGCAGAAGCATCCTTTTTCTTTCTTCTAGCTGATTAATACTACTCTATTTCTAATTGCCTCTGCCTAGAGATTTTAGAAAGAACTGAGGTTTAGTTTTGGTTAATGTTGAATGTTATTTTGCCACGATGCTGAATTGAAATTGGGTTGTAAAATTGAAAGTTTGAAACTTGTTGAAATTGCTTGGATTCTCATTTTATAATTTGTTTTAAGGATAAATGCTCTTGAGATATTTGTAAGAATGCTTGAAAAAAATTGATGGGAATAAGATTGTTTAAATTTTATAGCAGAGTCTAGAGGAATTATAAATATTATTTGAGGGAGAATATGTTTTTTTGTACGCAAGTTGTAAAGAAGAAATATTAATTGAAATTGTACAACACCTAAAGAGAAATTATTAGACTAAATGATAATTAAGATTTTGTTAAGTTTGAAATAAAAGTTGTGTCAATGGTGGTAGTTGAATGTTGCCGAATGTTGTTGATTATTTGATAGAAATTGTTAAAGGATTTAGTGAAAATTTAAAAATTTGAATGTTAATTTTGCTTGTTTATTGTAAGAAGGGAAATTTGTAGTGACAAGAGGATTGTTGGATTATGTGTTAGATTATTTGGAGAGTCAATGAAGTAAGTGAGAACTTGAGGGGGTCAAGTTTTAGAATTCTTAAAAACTCTCAGGCGAGTTGGTGGCATTCTAAACATATTTTCAATAAAGTATTTATAAAATTTTTTTTTTAAATATTATTATTATTGCTTTATAAATTGTTTACATATTTTTATTAATTCCATTTTTTGTATTAATGGTCTTATCAATAACAACATCGTGAATTTTACTAATGAATTATATTATTCATAAGCAGTGATTGAAATGAATATATGATAAATGGTACTATTTCTCATGAGCAGTTTAATTATGTAATTCTATGTTAATATAAAAAATTTTATTGCAATGATTTATGTATGGAGAAAATGATGATAATTTTCAGCAATGGAAATGATTGTTGAATAATATTAAAAGGGAGAATTTTGAAACTATTTTTCTTTCTCCATATACACTTGATTTTCATTAGGGAGACTGAGTTTAGAACGTTGGATGCTAACGGTAGTTCTGTTAACCCTTGGCATGCCATGGTATACCTAGCTAGCAAGGTGCTTATCGAAGGTGCTAACCCTGTACATAGGTCAATGCATGTGGAATGGAGGAATGATTATTTATGAGCATCATACTCACACTTATTTTTGTGAGCCTAATGCCTGCACTTGACTCGTGGTTCCAGCCGTGCTTGTTTCGTGGCTATAAACTACGCTTGATTGGTTATTTACCTTTATGGACTGTATGTCTACGCTTGATTAGTTACTCTCATGGACTATGTGTCCACGCTTGCTACTCGTTTTGATAAAGCCCTCCTAGATCTAAACTTAAAATTTATTATTTTTATATTATTTCTTTAAAAGCATTCTCTACCTTGTCATACCATTGCTTGAAAATTTTATATTCTATGAACAATATAAATTTTGATAAATTATTTTATTCTATTAACATTGTTCAAATTTATGATTGTATCATTAAGAAAACTTATTATTTATTACTATTAGTTTAAGCTCATGTTTCATTATTTCAAAAAGTTTTTAATTAAATTTATTCGTTGATGACTTCATATATACATATGTTTAATTGGAACACTATTCATCAATAATTTTTTTTGTCTCAAATATTGTAATTGACCCTGCACCTTCAGTTGACCATTGAGGGGTCGTTTTGCCTTTTTGGAAAAGAGGAAGCCTATTATGATTATTATATTGGTAAAACTATATATTCTATTTTGTAATCATAGTTTAGCGTTGCATGTGCATCATAGTTAGGTCTTAGTTTTTTTTTGTATCATGTAAATTGCTTGAATGGAGCTAGTCTTCTTGCTGGTTTGGTTGACAGATTTTGTTGTTGTGAAAATTCTGGGGAAGTCTAAATTAGAGGGTAGATTCTGTTAAAATTTTCACAAAATATTTAAGACTACGAACTTTATTTTTATATATATGATTTATATATATTGATATTTTAACTTAATTTTTTGTAATCAAGGTTTATGAAATATGAGTTCACCTCATATTTCATGCCGATCATACCCTTAATATCGGATGTAACATACTTAATGGTTTTTGACTTTAACTTTTTTATAATTGACTATTGAACTTAGAAAAGTTTTCTTTAGAAGTGAATTTTATAGAAATATTTGACATTATTTTCTTCAAATGAATATATGGAAGTAATTGTTATGTTCGATCTATATGTAAGGTAATATGTTGATTTTATACCTATACATGTTTGATTTGAAATGTGGGATTGAATAAAAATACTAGTTGCTAGCAACAGTATTGTTAGCCCTTGACGCGCCATAATACACCTAGTTAGTAGGGTATTTGTACAAGGTGCTGGTCCTATACATAGGCTAATGCATGTGAAATGGAAGGATGGATATTCGTAAGCATTATACTTGCGTTTGTTTTGTAGCTTCGTGCCACACTTGTTTCGTGGCTTCTAGTCATTCTCGGATATTTACCATCGTAGATTGTGTGTTCATGCTTATTTGTAATTATTTATCCTTGTGGACTTTGTGTCAATGTTTGTTATTTATTTTGATAAAGTCCTACAAAAGAAAATTTTGAATTTCTATCTTTAAATTAAACCTATTAAACAAGTTGGTTTTCATGAATGAATCTATAAAGAATGATGCTACTCTTAATTGTTTGATGCAAGCTTGATAGTTGAAAAGTGGAATTTGATTTTTATATTGTCACCCTATGAATATGTTTTTAAGTCAAGTGTTTAAATGAAATTATTTTATTTGAGTTATGCACTTTTGCTAAAATGACTATTTTAGTTAAATTCATGTTTATTCCATTAACATTTCTTTTTAATTTTAAAGTTGAAATGTTATTCACTAGAAAAGAAATTTTTGGGCTCAAATGGTATAGCTGAGCTTGTATCTCGAGGTGTTCATTAAGGCATTTTATTGGTGAAATAGAGTGGAAGAATTATTTGAAGCAAATCTCATTTGATGAAAACTTGGGCTTTTTAATAATTTCATGGTTTGGTCTTAGATCTTTCACGTAGACTCTAGGCAGGATCCTCCTCTTTCTTATAAAATTGTATATTTGTTTATAAGTAGCAGAGATCCTTGTTTGAAATGTTGTTGTTCCTCATAGTTGTAAAATAAAATTTAGAATGTCTCATTTTTATGAAAAATTCTACTGAAATCTCTATCATAAATTATGACTTGTACTTGTCATGATTAAAAATGTGTGTGTGTCTATATATAATAAAAATACATATCATATTTCTATGCTAAATGTGTTTTTGGTTTAAAATTTAAAATTTATTGAGTTAAGGATTATAGGATATGAGTTTTGTATGCATATTTCATGCTGATCACATCTTATATATATTAGGGAAGTGACAATTACCCTTATCTCAATTTATAAGACACTTAGCTTTTAGGCAAAATTTTGCATACTAATAAAAATTAATTAAATATACTTTACAACCTTTTTTTTAAAACACAAAAATAAACTTTCAAAATGCCTTTCATTTACTACTACATTTGTGAAAGAATATTAAAAAGAGAGAATATAATTAAAAAGCATCATTAATTACAAGTAAAATTTCTTACATTTACAAGTCAACTTTTTGCAATAGTAATAGTTTAATATTTAAATTTACATGCTAGACTTATAAATTAAGATGTTTAACTCATAAATTTGTGAAATTTGCTTATAAATATTAACCTCTTCATATTGTAAGTGATCGATTTGTAAATATAAGAAGTATGAACTGTAAATCTTGAAAATTTACTTTGTAAATCATTTATGTTTGACTTATGAATATTAAAATATAAATAATTCAATAAAAAATATTTTTTGATTGGTCAATGCTAGCTGCTAGTCATTGACCATAGTCAATCAACATTAGTCAATGTCAATCAAAGGGGTGGAAGTCCAAGGGTATTTATGTTATTTTATATGATAAATTAATTACAATAAAGTCTCATGAGATCTTAGTGTACTTTTATTCATTTATAGGACTTATTTGTGAATATATAACTTATATGAATAATTCCCTTGTTAATTTTCCCTTATTTTGGGAATCCGTTTGTGAAAGTGGCGTGGTGAGAGAGATTCTCTCATACATGGGGAAAATTTTGATTAAGACTAAAAATAGTTTGATTAAAAGGAATCAAATTCTAGCTTTCCAAAAGTTATTCTCAAGCATTTATGCTAGTCAATTTTCCGCCTTATCACATGTATTATTGAATAGCGCCATGATCCAAAATACCTCTCGAGCCTTCCCACATATATTAGTCTCTTCAGTGTAAATGTTAATCAAGTTAGTAAGTCTGTGGGAATGAAACTACAAATATGGGTTCCTCATTGAGCCGTACCTTATTACCTCCTCCTAAAGGCTATAGGATTGAGAACCATGCCGTTAGGGCCGAGCTTTACAAATGGTCAAGTCAAGAATTCCACGACGAGTACGCTCTCATTTACAGAAAGCGAGTCATCTCATCGAGCACTTGCACTTTCCATTTTAGTGTGAACAACGAAAAGGTGCTTTTCACATTTCACGATTGGTTGTGTGTAGATAGTTCAGTAAGAGTGAACATTGAGCTCGTTGCAGCAAGAGATTCCAATAATGGGCACTACAAATTTGGCACTGTCAAAGCTCAAGAATTTGGAGAGAGTTTCACAGAGCGAAGACGAAGATCAGTTGGAGCCGAGCTACTCTTTCTGAGGTATGCAGATCGTGTAATCGGACGCAGGCAGAATCAGTTTGGTGTGTGTAGAAGAAATAGTGAGGAATATGAAATTCAATTCTTTACAGGGAATTCTCCTGATGCAGTTCTTTCAAATAGTCTGCATATATACTGTGATCCTTTGAAAGGCCTTGAAGTGAACCTTTTAGGTCCGTATTGTCTTGACTGTACTACAGGAGCAATGGAGTTATGCTACACTGATTATGTATCAGGTATGCCTCCACAGAATGTTATAGAGGATTCAAATGTTATAAGGAGTGAGTTGATGAAAGATGGAAGTATAGTCTCTCATGGTGGAAACCAAGGGCTCATCAGTGTTGAGATTTCTTCTCCTACCTCTTCATTACAAAACAACGTCATTTTAAATTCAGGACAAAGTCAAGGTCCTCTTAATGGCTCTAACATCAGAGGCTGTTACATCTATATCCAAGGTGGTGGTGGGATTCAGTAGAGGGATAGGCTACTGGTGTGAGTCTTCCTCTTTCTCAATATGGAAAAGCTAATATTCTATTAAAAGTTTAGGCGAGTTGGATTTCAGAATCTTATTAGAATCAAAACATGATAGATCTCATAGAAGTATTTATAGATCGCCTACCAATAAAGTTTTTATATTGATAGCGAGAGTTGACCTCATAACCTTGTGATTTATGGTCCAAATTCTTACCAAACTAGATCAAGCTTTGTGTATGTCTCTCTCTAAATATTGAAAAGGAACAACGCATGTCCCTCTGTTTTATTTTTTGCATTGTCAGTTTCTTTTTGTCAATTGCAAGTTCACAGGATTACTCCGAAAACTAACATATGCGAAACATCAATAGAAATTATCCGACGCAAACAAGCTGAGTTTCTATATATAAAATTATTAAGGTACAACTTTGTTGAAGATGATGATAGCTTTAACTGTGAGCAGAATAATAGTTTGTTTAACTACCATTTATGCTAGTAACTGTAATAGTTTCTGGTGCCATTTTTGACAAATTAATTGTATAGTTCATATAAAAGCACAAAATTGATCTCTCATTTTCTTAAAATAATGTTTGATATTTGGTACCACTAAACTATATTCAAGTTTTTGCTCAAAAAAAAAAAAAACTATGTTCAAGTTGTTAGGTTCAATTAGAGGTAACTTTCCCAAAATTATTTTTTGCATTCACACATTTTCGAATTTGAAACTTCAAGTTTAAGGGTCCATAAACCTTTTTATTAAGAACTGTGAGGAGAATTAGAATAATTGATCTCTTGATAGTATACTGTAGCATCATTGAAATTTTGATATGCCTTTTAATTACGGGAATCCATCCATTTGTTAAAGTGATTAAGCGTGTCTAGTGATTCTTCACGATCGAGAAAATTTTCATTTTTATATTCAACCAAGTTGTAATGACCTAAGAAAATTAAAATAATAATAATCGAACAAAATTGTGAATAACAAATTTTGTATTGATAAAATAATGTATATTAATCATTTAATGATAAGATACGTACACTACAAATGTGAAGATTAATGTGAAATAGAAAAATAAAAGAGCAGAAACGGAAGTCACATAATGGAGCATAGTAAACTCTTGTATTGTAACTTCTGTAACCTTCCCTTAATTCTTGTAACCTCCATTTTACTTCGTTAGCTTCAGTTTCAGGATCCTAGTACTATAAATAGGACCTTTGTTGCTTATGTAAAGCATCCCAGATTGAAAAGAATAAACATGAGAGTTTTCTTCCTTTTGGTTCTGTGCCATTTTGATATCAGAGTTGGTCCAGAGAGCGAAAGAGTGAGGTAGAGTTGAGGAACTATGCTGGAAAGGAGAGAAGTTTAGAGGAGAAGTCCCTGACTTGCTCAAACCCTACATTCTAGGCATTTTCTCTAGAAACTAACATCACCATCACGCTCAGAAGGTCTGAAAACATGGAACAGGGGGTTCGTCATCGCCAGAAGTGTCTTCAAGCTCCTCCATGCGCCGTTGCTTGAAGCCCACGCGCTATTGCTGTCTCTCCACGCGCTGCACGTACCAGCTAAAGGTTGAAGGCAATGATGTCAGCCACCACGTCATTTGACACATCAGTTCTTTGATCGGTCAATAGAAGCTTGGCCCAATCAGATACTGACATTTGTCATCACGCCATGTCACCCTACCTAGTCAGTCATATTTTTTGAAATTATATGTTTTTCTTAAACCTTTCCATATTTCCATATTAACTCCTTAACTTTTGAAATTTCATTTTTACCCTAAAATTTTATGAAATTTCATTTTGACCTCAAATCTTTCCTAAAATTACACTTCACCCCTTAACTTTACTGAAATTTCATTTTGATCCCTATATTTTTCATGAATTATACTTTGACCCCTATACTTCTAGAATTTCCACTTTACCCCTAGACTTTCTAGAATTTCCATTTTGCCTCTATATTTTCTAAAGTTCCCATTCTACCCTTATATTATTTCAACATTTTCATTTTGCACCTTAATCTTTCTAATATCTCTAGCCTTAACACCTATCAAAATGCCTCCAAGACGCAGGCATGTGCATAAGGTTGAGATGAAAGAGATGAGATGTAGGATACGAGAGTTGGAAGCCATTATGAAAAGCAACAAACCCTGTTAAACAATAACAAAGAAACCCTATAAGGAGATTTGGGAAGTAGCAGTTCGTTATCCATTAACAACTGTTGTTGTCCATGACAACAACAATTCTCCCTAATGACATCAAGATAGACATTCCTAAATTTGAGGGAAGACTCCAGCCAAATGAGTTTGTAGACTGGCTTCAAATTGTTGAACGAGTATTTGAATACAAGGAGATTCTAGATGCATAGAAAGTCAAGATTATCGCCCTCAAACTCAAAAAACATGCTTCTATTTGGTGGGAAAACCTCAGACGAAAGTGAGAACGTGAGGGAAAGCACAAGATTGAAACCTAGGAGAAAATGAGATGTTAGCTCACTAAGAAATTTCTGCTAGATCATTGCCGCCAGGATAACTTTATCTAGTTGCAAAATCTTTAACAGAGGTCTTTATCTGTAGAAGAATATACTAGAAAATTTGAACAACTCATGATAAAGTGTGACATTCAGGAGAAGGAGGAGCAAACAATAGCCCGATACCTTGTAGGCTTAAACACAGATATCAGTCGTCCAATCCAACTTTAGCAGTATTGGACCTTAGATGAAGTCTTTCGTCTAGCCATGCGTGTTGAGAAGCAGACGCCCAAGAGATCCTCTTTTCAGCCTTCTTCCTCTAGGGGTTATCCATAAGCCCATAAAGCTGAATTTCAGCAGACTAACTCCTCAAGCAATCTAGCACTATGCACAAACTATCACCCAATACTGCCAAGGAATCTAGCTCTAAGGCAATTAAATGCTTTAAATACCAAGGATTTGGCCACATTACTACGGATTGTCCTACTTGAAGGGTGGTCACCATTAAGGAAGGACAAGAGTATGAAACATCTGAAAAAGATAAGGAGGACACTGAGTTCTATGGCAATGATCCCATACATGATAAGGAGGTCATGCCTGCTAATCAGGGAGAAATATTGGTACTTAGATGAAGTCTGCATGCAACTATAGTCAAAGAAGAACCTTGGCTATGACGCAACATTTTTCACACTCATTGCATGACCCAAAGAAAAGTTTGTAATGTCATCATTGATAGTAGAAGCTGTGAAAATATAGTATCTGACTACATGGTGGAGAAATTGAAGTTGCCAACACAAGATCATTTGCAACCTTACAAGCTTTACTAACTAACAAGGGGAATGAGATAAAAATTTCTAAACAATGCCTTGTGACCTTTTCTATTGGTAATTGATATTGTGATAAAGTTTTATGTGATATTATTTTCACGGATGCATGCCACCTTCTCTTAGGGAGGTTATGGCAATATGATCGACATGCTATACACAATAGGCATGCAAACACCTATTCTTTTATGAAATATAGTGTCAAGTTCACTCTAGCACCTTTATCGCCCAGCAAGATTAGCCAATCTTTAAGGTAATCTAGCACCTCTAAGCCATTGGTGTCTGTTAACATCTAGAAGTTCATGTTATTTCATCACATTTTTCTTAGATTCTAATTCATTTTGGTTCAATTGTATATGTTTTTATTGCCCAAATTAAGAAAATGTGTATTTTGTTGTCAGCTTGTGTTCTTGGCTTTAATTTGATATTTTTAGCCTAATTTCATGTTATTTTGATTGAAGTTTTGATTAGAAGCATTTCTGGAGCTTTGTGGATGTTTTTGGAAGGCTTTTGGATGAAGAAATCAAGAGCAAAATGAATGATTTTCGTTAGCTGTAAAAATAGTGTAAAACTGCCAAAGTCGTCCCAAAGTCATGACTTTCATTCGCGAATTTTGCCACTGTCAGAAAAATGCTGCATTTCATTTATCAAAAATTAGTTGGCTAGGATACATATAAGCTGAGAGCTCGACCCAGAACGCATTCTTCAGACTTTTTGACACTTTTGGAGCTTGGTTGTGCTAGGATTTGGGCATTGGAAGAGTTGGGATCAAGAGATTGAAGCTTTGAAGACATTTGGAGCTCATTTTCTTTGGTTTTTCTATTCCTCTTCCCTTTCCTCTCTTGTAATCTGAAATGGGTCCACTTATTTTGTATATTTATAGCTTGTGGATGATTATGAGTAGCTAAACCCTTTGTTCTAGGATTATTTGGAACCCTTGTATGGATTAACACCATATTTCTCCTCTCTTTTTGTGATTAATGACATATATGTGTTTATTTTACTCTTTCCTTAATGCTTCTACTTGATTGGCCACCATTTAGATGTTGGGTTCACTTAATTGATGCATGAGAGGGCTAAGTTGAGTATAGAACTTAGGTAAAATTGTGTAAGAACTTGATATTTGCATGTTGAATGGATGGTTTGCTAGTAAGATAGAGATATACTTGCTAGCCTTGCATAGCCATATTAGGGTTAGTATTTAAAATTGAGTTTTATTAATTATAACAAGAGATTGGGCAATTAATTTAACTAAACACTTGTTCATGACTTGAGAGAGCTTGTCCAAGTATTTTTAAAACCCTAGGTTAGCACTTATTTTCATTAAAAGCATTTATGAGAGGAGGTAATTTTGGTGTTATGAAATGCAAGGGGGACAATTAATCCTAGATCTCAATTTGTGTTGGAACTTTGTGAATCACTCACTTTTTTAATTTTCTCGTGTTATTTTCATTTGCAAAACCATTTCACCTAACTTTGTGTAGCTCAACTTGATCAAATTTACTTAGTCTTTTGCTTGATCATTGTTTTTGAATAAATCCTCGAGGGAACGATACTTTACTTTCATTGTATTACTTGCTACGATCCATACACTTACGGTAAGCAATAAGTTTTCGGCGCTGTTGCTGGGATTTGCTTTTAAAAATATTGTGGTCAACCTTAGATGAGTGATAGTAGATTTCGCTTGAGCATTGTAAATATTGTTTCTTGTGTGTTTGTGTTTCCTCTTATTGCTTGTTTTCTTGTGTTCTTGTTTTTGTTTGTTCTTTTTGTGTGTTTTTGTGTTTTCTATTTTTTCATCTTATGCTTTCCTTGCACCAAGAATTAGTTTGTATTTTTGTTATCTTGGTGTATGGATTCTCCTTGGTGGACTAATAGGGTAAGTGGAGGATATGAGTATAATGCTCATATAAATTCTAGTTATGCCACTAATGCTTGTGAATCCCAATATGATTATACTTGTTGTAATTTTTATGGGGTTGATCACTATAATGAGCAATACTCCCATGTCTCACCTTTGAATTATGTGGAGGAAGATTACACTAGGGCCTAAACTAACTTTCATGATAATACTCTTGACCCTAGATGGAATCATGAACAAGCATTGTCTTGGGATTTTACTCATTCTCTTTCCTCATATGCATCACATCCTCATACATCACACAATACTCATGTTGATGAAAGCACCCACATTCATGAGGAGAAGTCAACAATAGATGATATGCTTCAACGTATCCTAGATAATCAAAATGAAATGAGAGCTTGGCAAGAAAAGAAAATTAATGAACGTGCATTGGCTCTTAAAAATTTGACACTCCAAGCTAGTAAAATGGCTTCTACCTTTGAGTCTTTAAATAAAAAAGGTGTTTTTAATGATATTTCAAATGATCCTTATATAAAAGATGAGGACTTAAGTGAACAAATGACTATAGGGTGTGTGAAAGAGTTTCTAATAGCTAGTGATGATTTTGAGTGTGATTTTAAGTTGGAAGCTAATAAGGAAAGGAACAAAAAGTGTTTGGTTGATGCTTCAATTGTGGAGCCTTATCCATTAGATTTTGAAGAAAAGAGAAAAGAGGAAATTCCAAGAGTTTACATACTTGATCCTCCTATAGAAGTTTTGACTCTTACTGATGAGAGTCAAGTAGATTTCATTGGGTATTCAAAATATTTAGGGGCCTTGAATGATATTTGTAAAAAAATTGCATTAGAGCCTATCAATAGTCTTCTTGAATCATGTACCTTGAAATCAAATTTGATTAAGGGAACATGTGTTGCTTGTTTTGATGAATGCCCATTCTTGTTGAAGCCTTGTCATATGAAGAGAAATGAGAACAAGGTAATCTTAGTCTTTGATACCTTTGATTAGGTATTTGTGAAGAAGAGTCAAGCTGTAGGACTATAAACCAAACGCTACTTGGGAGGCAACCCAAGCTTTAAACCTCATCTGTTGATTTTTCCTTTGTAATTTAGTTGTTTTGATGAAGTTATGTGTGATCTTGTATCTTTTATAGGTTAACATGGAGATATGAGGAAGTGTGAGCCTTTGGAGAAGCAAGAAATGTGGCAAAAGACTAAAAGATTTCAAGAGAAGGGAAAATTTTAGGGAAGTCAAGCTATTTAAGTTGTTTTTATGATCATGAACTTGTCTTGACAATTATTTTGAGCTTATTGAAGTGAATGGAAATTTTTATGGTTTGATTCCCATGAAAAATGGTTCTTTTGAGGGGTTGATTGCATTTTAATTGAAAAAAAATTGTTTTTGGTTGATGGGTGGTGGTTGGAGATTAATTTTGGAGTGAATTTGGTGATTGGAAGATGTTTTAAGGGGTAAACAAATCAAATTGTTGAAAATAGATTGCTGCAGAATTTTTGCTATCAAAAGTTCTGATAAGCGTCCAGAGAAGATTAAAGTCGCGACTTCGAATTTAAGCCTAATCTGAAAGTCATGACTTTGGAAAAAATTTCAAAAAAAGTTAAAAATTAAAAAAAAAGAGAAAGAATTTTTTCCTCTTGTTTTTTTTCTCTTGCCCAAACTTTACCCTCAATGAATGCTAACCTCACTCAATCACTTCAATATAAACCTTTTTCCCCTAAATCTTTCAAGTTCTTTCCCTTGTCACTATCCATAATTTTAGCCACCTGAGCTTTGTCCACTTTCGTTCTTCTTTAGCGTGAATCACATTTGTCATTCATCTTCCTCTCTACCTCAAAGTTCCCAAGAGATCACATAGATTAGCTTGTCTTAATTCTAGTTCTATAGTTGTTTTGTTACCTGTAGATATTGTTGAAATACTCTTTTGTTACAGGTTGTGCTTTTTTGTGTCTCTCATGCAACCTTTCTATTGTTGTTTGGTTGTATAGTTGCATGAGAAAGGGCCCTTACTTTCTTCTTTTGACAGTGAGGACACTGTTCAATTTAAGTTTGAGGGTGAGGGTATTATTTTGGTTGATTTGACATGAACTTCAATTTTAAAACTTAGCTATTTATTGTTCCTCTCTTTTAAAATTTGAGCTAGATTGAGAAATTATTTGTTGAACAGAATGCATGATCCAATGATAGAACGTTGCTTAAACTGTATGTTTTATAGGAAGTTGTGAGCAATATTTTAGCATGCTTGAATTGCAGGGTTAAGGGTTGCTTTCTAGTAATTTGTGAAATTTTCTTTTGCACTTTTGAATCAGACAATGATTTGAATGCCTCTATTAGGAAATTTTGTGGCAAGTTGATGTGCATTTTCTTTCTTAATTGAGAAACTCTAGAACCTATCTTGGAATCTCTTGAGGCATTTTAATCACTTCGCATGATATTAAAATATGATTTGGGCATTCTTTTAATTGCGTTTGAGCCTTTTAAGCCTACCTATTGCATCATTTCCACTTGAACCCCTTTTTGAGCCTAGAATTGGAAATCTTATGTATTTTCTTTTTGAAACCTACATTAGACCCTAGCCTTTACAACTTAAAAAACCATGAACTACCTTACTCTTGAGATAAGTGATAAAAAAATTGTGTGCTAGTAGGGAAGATTAGTTTAGTTATTCAAGGAGGTGTTGTTGTTGTAAATTTGGGTGTGAGGAATGGAAATGAAGTTTGGAATTCTACTAATTGTGCTCCTAAAAAAAGTATAAAAAAATAGAAATATACATGAAAAAAATTACAAAAAAAAAAGTTTCAATATCAATAAATTTGGAGTGCAAGGAATGGTATTTGAGATAAGTTTGGAGGAAAGTATTTGGCTAGTAAGGATGGAATGGTTGGCTTCTCATTGTCATTTATCTCAAGCTCTTTGAATTCCATTTATCCTTTCATTTCAATTAGCCCAAAATCTTCGGCCACGCTACAAGCTTACAAAGTCCCATTGATTTTGAATTATGTGAAGTGATCTTTTAGTGGAGAGAGAAGAAGAGTTTAGGCATATGAAGTCTTGATATTGAGCTTGTTTCATGTATATTGAGTTGTTACATTTTGACCTGATAGTTGCAGGAAAATCATTCTCTGGTCTCACACACACACATTTCTAAATTGTTGGAAAGCATGATCTTAATTTGTGAATCGAGCATTCCTTTATATTTCACTGCTATGCTCTTTGATATATATTTGGAGCAACTAGTGAGGATATTTTCATGCATTCTTAGTAGATGAATAATTAGTCAATCTAGTTATTTTATTACTTGTTTTACTCGAGGACGAGTAAAAATTTAAGTTTGGGGGTGTGTTAATATCTAGAAGTTCATGTTATTTCATCATATTTTCCTTAGATTCTAATCCATTTTGGTTCAATTGTATATGTTTTTATTGCCCAAATTAAGAAAATGTGTATTTTGTTGTCGGCTTGTGTTCTTGGCTTTAATTTGATATTTTTAGCCTAATTTCATGTTATTTTGATTGAAGTTTTGATTAGAAGCATTTCTGGAGCTTTGTGGATGTTTTTGGAAGGCTTTTGGATGAAGAAATCAAGAGCAAAATGAATGATTTTCGTTAGCTGTAAAAATAGTGTAAAACTGCCAAAGTCGTCCCAAAGTCGTGACTTTCGTTCGCGACCTTCACCGCTGTCAGAAAAATGCTGCATTTCATTTATCAGAAATTAGTTGGCTAGGATACATATAAGCTAAGAGCTCGACCTAAAACGCATTCTTCAGACTTTTTGACACTTTTGGAGCTTGGTTGTGCTAGGGTTTGGGCATTGGAAGAGTTGGGATCAAGAGATTGAAGCTTTGAAGACATTTGGAGCTTATTTTCTTTGGTTTTTCTATTCCTCTTCCCTTTTCTCTCTTGTAATCTGAAATGGGTCCACTTATTTTGTATATTTATAGCTTGTGGATGATTATGAGTAGCTAAACCCTTTGTTCTAGGATTATTTGGAACCCTTGTATGGATTAACACCATATTTCTCCTCTCTTTTTGTGATTAATGATATATATGTGTTTATTTTACTCTTTCCTTAATGCTTCTACTTGATTGGCCACCATTTAGATGTTGGGTTCACTTAATTGATGCTTGAGAGGGCTAGGTTGAGTGTAGAACTTAGGTAAAATTATGTAAGAACTTGATATTTACATGTTGAATGGATGGTTTTGCTAGTAAGATAGATATATACTTGCTAGCCTTGCATAGCCATATTAGGGTTGGTGTTTAAAATTGAGTTTTATTAATTGTAACAAGAAATTGGGCAATTAATTTAACTAAACACTTGTTCATGACTTGAGAGAGCTTGTCCAATTATTTTTAGAACCCTAAGTTAGCACTTATTTTCATTAAAAGCATTTATGAGAGGAGGTAATTTTGGTGTTATGAAATGCAAGAGGGACAATTAATCCTAGGTCTCAATTTGTGTTGGAAGTTTGTGAATCACTCACTTTCTTAATTTTCTCGTGCTAGTTTCATTTGCAAAACCATTTCACCTAACTTTGTGTAGCTCAACTTGATCAAATTTACTTAGTCTTTTGCTTGATCATTATTTTTGAACAAATCCTCGAGGAAACGATACTTTACTTTCATTATATTACTTGCTACGATCCGTACACTTATGGTAAGCAACAGTGTCTTTGATGATTAAGGAGGAACTCAAGGTGTCAAAGTCCAATGCTCAAATAATGAGCCTTATTCTGGTGCTTAAGGTAAACGATGAGTCTACCAATCTACCAAGAGTCATTTCGATACTGTCAGAATTTTCAGATGTAATATCTGATGAGATACCACCAGGGTTGTCTCCCATGTAAGACATACAGCATACTATTGACTTCATTCCAAGAGCAGTCATTCCTAACAAGCCTTCTTACAGGATAAGTCCTCAGAAACATGCCAAAGTCCAACGGCAAGTTAAAGAGTTATTGAAGAAAGGGTTGGTTCTACAAAGTGTTAGTCTTTGTGCTGTACCTATTCTTCTAGTAACTAAGAAGGATAGGAGTTACAGAATGTGTATTGACTATCAAGCTATTAACAAGATCACTATTAAGTATTGGTTTCCGATACCTCAACTCGATGATATGCTAAACCAATTGCGTGGTGCCACTACCTTCTCAAAAATTGACCTTTATAGTGGGTATCATCAAATTAGAATTTAGCCAGGAGATGAGTAGAAGATCGCTTTCAAGACCAAAGATGGCTTGTATGAGTGGAATGTGATACCTTTTGGGTTAACAAATGCCCCTAGCACATTTCTGCACTTAATGAATCAGGTATTAAGACCCTTCATTGGCAAATCTATTATTGTGTACTTTGACGATATTCTTATTTACAGCAAGTGTCAAGAAGAACATTTAGATCACTTGCGAAAAGTTTTGCAAGCCTTATGTGAACAGAAGCTTTATACAAATCTCAAGAAGTGTACCTTTCTCACCAGTGAAGTTGTGTTCTTGGGTTACATCATTACCATAGAGGGTGTTCGAGTTGATCCAAGCAAAGTTACAGCCATTATCAGATGGCCAATTCTAAAATCTATCTAGGAGGTTTGAGGCGTCCACGAATTAGCTTCTTTTTACAGGAGGTTCATTCGTAATTTTTGCTCTATTGCTGCACTACTTACAGGTTGCACCAAAGGAGGGAAATTTTAGTTAATAAAGCAAGCTTAGAAAGGCTTCGAGGAGCTTAAAAAGTTGACCGAAGCTCCGGTCCTAGTTCTTTCTAATTTTGACAAAGTGTTTGAAGTTAGCTGTGATACTTCTAACACCGACATTGGTGTTGTCTTAAGCTAGGAGGGCCATCCCATTGTCTTTTTCAGTGAGAAGCTCAACAATGCCAAGCTTAGGTATTCTACTTATGAAAAAGAATTTTATGCCATTGTTCGAGCTCTCCAACATTAGAGTCATTATCTCCTGAATAAAGAGTTCATACTCTTTTTTAATCATAAGGCTCTCAAGTATTTGAATTTTTGACAGAAGATGAGCCACATACATGCCCGTTGGAGTGAACTCTTATAGTAGTATCTATTCCTTATCAAACATAAGGTTGAAACTTTGAACTCCGTAGCTGATACTCTTAGCCATCGACATGTACTGCTTACAACATTGCAAACCAAAGTTGTTAGGTTTGACCTTATCAAAGAGTTGTATTAGGATGATCCTAATTTTTGAGGAGTGTAGGAAGCAACTGTAAATTAACCTTTCTACTAATTCTATAGACACAACGGGTTTCTATTTGAGGCAAAACCCTATGCATTCCACAAGGTTCCTTGAGAGAAACCATAATTTGGGAAGCATATGACGATGGATTAGTTGGACATTTCAAATAGGATAAAACAATTGACCTAGTAAAGGAAAACTTTTACTTGCCTTGACTTAAATGGGATGTCAACAGGAATATATAGAGATGCAGCATTTGCTACTTGGCCAAATCCAAGGGTCAAAATACTGGATTATACATGCCTTTGCCAATTCCAAAAGCATCTTGGGAAGATGTAAGCATAGATTTTGTTATGGGTTTACCACAAACTCAAAGGCAAAAAAATTCTGTCATGGTAGTTGTGGACCATTTCTCAAAAATGGCCCATTTTATTCCATGCTAGAAAACCAATGATACTGTTTAAGTAGCAGACTTGTACTTTAAGGAGATTGTGCATCTTCATGGTATTCCCAAGACTATCACTTCTGACCGTGATGTGAAGTTTCTCTATTACTTTTGGCGAACGCTATGGAAGAAGATGGGAACTAAGCTCTACTTTAGCAGTGCTAGTGTCCCCCAGATATATGGTCAAACTGAAGCTGTAAACAAGATTCTTGGTAATCTTTTTCGTAGTTTTGTGGGGAAGAATTTGAAATAGTGGGACCTCATCCTTGCTCAAGTTGAATGTGCCTACAATAACTTTATCAACCAAGCAACTAGAAAGTGTTTGTTTGAAGTTGTTTATGGCACTCGTTCTCTTAGTCTGCTAGACTTGACTCCTTCACTTGATAAGCAGTATTATAGTTCTGATGCTAACCAAAGGATTAAGGAAATCAAGAAGTTGCATGAACAAGTTCGTTCATGAATACAGAAGCAGAACTTGAGATACAAGACTCAACATGACAAGTATTGGAAGTATCAAACTTTTAACATAGGCGATTTGGTTTGGATACATTTTCGAAAGGAATGATTTCCTAAATAACCAAATGCCAAGCTTTCCCCGAGAGCTGATGGTCCATTCAACATAGTGTATAAGATTAACAACAATGCTTACAAGATGAAATTACCTAGTGCTTATGGTATATCTGCCACCTTCAATGTTGCTGATCTGTCTCCTTACATTGATAAAGATGATGAATTTGACTTGAGGGTGAGTTTTGTCTAACCCAAGGAGGATAAAACAGAGAAATAAAAGCAGAAACGAAAGTCACATAATGGAGTACAATAAACTCTTTATTGTAACCTCCATAACCTTCCCTTAATTCTTGTAACCTCCCTTTTACTTTGTTTGCTTTAGTTTTAGGATTCTAGTACTATAAATAGGACCTTTATTGCCTGTGTAAAGCATCCTAGATTAAAAAGAAAAAACACAAGAGTTTTCTTTCTTTTGGTTTTGTGCCATAATGGCTAATGAAAATCGTGTTTAATATATTTACACTTGGATATTAGGTGTCAAATAAGCTAAATTAGTATTTTCTATTTTTTTTAATAACCATTCTCATAAAAAACATATTGGAATAAGTTTTAACATTATAATATATTACAATATTATAGCACAAAAAGTCATCAACGTTTCCTCCCCTTCTGGAACTTGTTGCCAATGCTTTTTGACGTACGCAGTCTCCTTAAGAAAGAAAAGCTTTTTCTCACAATCTTCCTTGGGAAAATGACAGAATGGATCATGTAAGATTGACAGTTAATCTAGAGATCATGTTCCTTAATTATAATTTAAAAAAAGTTTTCCAGTGCCAAAAATATTCTACTTAGAGACTTGCCAGTGGACCACTAGAAAACCTATGGATAGAAACATTTTTTCTAGCAAATTCGCTGTTGTGTAATTTGTTCATGACTGCTGAAAATGCCTAATATGGATGTGAAATTCATTATTGTTATGTTTGGATGCAAGTACATTTGAATTTAGATTAGAATTTGAGTCAAATTCATTATTTTGATCAATGGGAATTTATGGATTTAGATTTGATCCAAATCTAAATTCATAATTAAATATAATACCTTTATAATTTTAAATCCCTTCTATATGATAAGAATTTCAAATTTTAATTTATTTTCAATCACCCTCCTCCACTACCCCATGTTGGTCTGCTATTGCTATTGCCTATGACTGAACTACTGCCATTGACTGGGATTGGACTATCGTTACCTAACATGACCAAACCTCTACCAATGGCGACTAAGACCCATCTAGTTTGTCATCAAGGACCATACCCTCGACATCGACTAGGACTAGACTACCAACTTCAGTCAGGACACGATCACCAATGTCTATTAGGACTAGACATTTGGCACCAACCTGTCTCGATAAGTGGTGGAGTATAATTGTTAAACTGACAAGAACTGGACCGCCGACGTTATTCGAGTTGTCTTTAAATTCAAACATAGAATTTGAGATTTGGAATTTTACTTAAGATTTAAACAAATGATTTTAACTTCAACATCACATCTGACCAGAGAAATAGGCTCATCAACAGACTTACCAATAGTAGCTAGACACACACCATCATTCCATCAGACTGAGACTTACCATCAAAGGCTCCCTCCATAATAATTCTTAACAACCTCCATACCCGATCGTGTTGCGTTATCAGCATTAATAGTCCTCGCATCAGTAGCTTGAATACTGAGATCAGTACATCTTTGCTCATTCTCACTAACTTCCACTGTCTCAACCACCTTCATGAGGTCCAAAAATCACCAAATTCAACTTGGATCCCAGTCTCCCCTACTTCAGCTCGTTCAACATCCTCGCAATTCCTGGCGGCACCTATCGAAGATCTTCATTTGCAGTGCTGTAATCGAGATGCCAACGCTCATCAACTGGAAATCAGATCTCGCTAGCGATCCAACAATTTTCCCAATTGACGTCCCCTCTTTAAGATCGCACTCATACAAATCCTAAACGCCAATTGGCACACAAACGGCACCCAACCAAAACAAACACTCCCTCACACTCGGCATTCACCAAGAAAAGGATGCCGTTGACGGCATTGTTAAGATGAGAGAAGGGCGAACCCGAGTGATGTCTGTGAATTTTGTCCAAGTCTAAAAGAGGTTAATTTCCAAGTGATGTACGTCAAAACTTTTTAATATTGGAGTTATGGAAATTTCATATCTATATTAACCATTTTCATTAGTCATTTTTTCAATTATCAACTATCTAACCCAAGTCTGAAATAAGTCAAATTTCAAGTAAGGTTTTATCCTTTTAGTATTAAAGTTAAAAGAAATGGAATTAACAGGGGTTGGGTCTAGTAAAGCCTCATAATGTGGTGAATTAATGTTTCAATCATAACTGAAAGAGGTGCCCACATTTAGATATTGCCTCAAACAGAATTGCTTTGAATAAGAAAAAACATGAGTAATTAAAAAAAGTTATAGAAAGGGAAAATCACTTCAAGGTCTCTCGTAGGGATTCTAATTACCAAGAGGTACTAAAACCCATTCTAATTACCCCTTTTTTTTATTTTTTTTAAAGCCTTCATCTGACCAGTCCCCATCACCGGTGGGACAGCTACCAGAGCGCTTGCCGAAGCTCCGATGACTGGTAATAAAATTCTTTTTGGAACGGTGGTCTTGGGGGAATTAGAATCCAAGTCTACGTTGTTCCCAAAATGTACGTGCACCACTATAAAGACAAGGTTAGTGAAATAAAATTTAGTAGTCAATGATGTATAAAACAGTGGTTATTCATGCTGAGTGACTTGTTAATGAAAAATATATACATTCAGTTGTTATTGATGTATAAGCTACTTGTTAGTCACATTGGATGACTTGTTAATGAAAAATATACACATTTAGTTGTAACTATCTTTAATGTATAAGGTACTTATTATTTAAGTTAGATGACTTGTCACAGAAAAATAAATAAATTTTTGTAAAATATTTTATTAATAATAAAATTAATTTTTTATTAAAAACAAAGAAAGAAAAAGAAGTGAATCTTCTTTTCTAATTTTCCGTCGTGCAAACAAACGACGGATCATATCATCTATGTTCGGCGGATAAGATCACCTGTTTCATTTGGTCTTACGTGGCACACTGAATCATCAACTTAGGTAGCGACTAAAATCACAATTCACAAAGTGGAAGAAAGCATGTGATGCTTACCCTTTAAAAAAAGAAAGCATTAAGTTGGAATCGGGTCCGAAGGCTTTCCTTTTAAGGAAAAAATTGACTTAGATGAATACACTTTTTGATAAAATTAGTAGGACTGAGTCATTTTTACATAGTTAAAAGCATTAGTCATATTTAATTTTTAATTTACATCTGAATAGAATGCTGACGTATATATGTGAGACGTCAGCTGTTTTTGTTAATAGAATATTCCTTTTTAATCCATGTGCTGCCAGGTACTTTACAAAAATAAAAAGTTGTCCCAGTTAAAATGTCTTGCGTAAATATGAAACAATGTTTTATTTTTACCTTTACAGAAATTTTGATTTTTTATGCATAGATTATAAATAATGTGACTTAGATTCCACGGAAGTGTGTATTTGGATTAGTGTTTGAAAAGTTAAAGATTCCACAACTAATGCTTGCAAACTGAATTTCGGGTAACTCACAGCTGTAATGTAATTTAACAGATGGAAAGTGTTTAGATTATAGAAATAAAAATATTTTAAATGTATTATAAGTGAAAAGGACATAAGTTTTATTACACACGCACAAAAATATATAATTTGATCTCTTTTTAAAAAATAAAATTATTAAAATTAAAATTAAAAGAATAAAAAATAATCAAAAAGTTATTAAAAATAATTATTTGTAATCGCTGAAAAAGACATAAGATTTATGTATTGCAAATAACATATATAATTAGATCTATTTAATACACGTATTAAATATACTAATTTTTATGAGAAAAAACAACAAGAAGCAGCTTTATTTTGTTAGGTTAAGTTGACTATATGAAATGCATGATATCATTATACTCTATTAAAAATGTCTTCAAGAGAATTACTCTAAATTATATTAAAGTTGACAATGCTCGAATATCTAACCAATTCAAATATTCATATATATATATATATATATGTATATAACCAATTATTGGATATATTATATTGTTGACCAAAATGCTGTGTTTGACAATTTTGATGAGTGTTGTCTTTAGTTTTCTTCTGCCCCTCTTCACTTCACTGAACTCAAGACTATATGTACAATCTACCCTCCTCATTGGCAATCGTACCATCATTTTGTTTAATTGCTCTCCCAAATATCCAAATTTTGTCACTTGTGGGATGATTTGACATCTCAATTTAACCTCCAAATTTCTACGAACTTGCCTTTTATCAAATTTGCAATGCATATATTCTATCTTTCTATTACTCAGGCAAAAACCATTCAATTCCAAGATCTTTCTCCATAACTCAAGTGTAGTTAATTTCTTCTCTTGACTTCATAATAAAAATTATATTATTAGCAAAAAAAATATGCATTTGAGAATTTTCTCTTATATATGCTTAGTTAAAACATCTAAAACCATGTCAAATAGCATGGACAGGGTGCTTAATGCACCATCATTTTAGCCTGTGTTCAATCACTCTATCTCACAATTTCATTGGCTCATAGATTTAATCCATATGTAGTTTTCCAATTCTCAATACCATGAGGTGCATAGGATCATGGAAACATAATGGACAAAGAAAGGAAAAATAAAAGAGAAAAAGCATGGCTGCTCTTTACAACCCATAATTGCTTCGAAGGTTAACACCGTAAGAGTAGAAATGGTAAAGTTAACGAATCTAGTGGGAGTTTCATTGTTTGAAGAGAAGACCAGGTCTGTAATGACCGGAATTTTGAGTAAAAATAAAATTTATAATAAAATGTTTTAAGAATTTATTATTATTATTATTTACTAGTATTATTATTACTATTATTATTATAAAATGGATTTAATCAAAGTTATTAGTGGCACAATGGTAACCTTGCTTGCTGAGCACTCTCAAGTTTTGGTGTTTGAATTTTATTGAGCAAAAATTTGATTTTATTTTATTTTAAATTATAAAAAAATTTTGTGTCCTTTTGTTCTAATTTTCCTTGTGTCCTTTCTTGTAATTTTTTCAATTTGTCATTAGGATCATATTTTTTCCCTTTTCCTTTTTCTTTGGAACACCATAAGTAGAGAGAGAGAGAGAGCCAGGGTTTGATTTTTTCCTTCCCTTTCTCTTCTCCATCGAGCTGCTTCTCTGATCCTTGCCATCAATTGTTTCTTCCTTGCCATCAGCCGTGTCTCCTCACCGTCGTTTCAACCTCTAGGAATGCTATAGCCACTGGATTCTTCTCCCTTGTCTTCATTCTTTGCTCTGCGTCAACAATGGTCTGTGTGTCTGTGCCATTTAGCTAGCTGGGTGTTTGTAGAAAATGCTAGCCTCATACACACATGGAACGGAAGGATGGTAATTCATGAACATTGTACTCACACTTGTTTTCGTAGGTCTTGTGCCTACGCTTGTTCCATAGCTTCTAATTGCACTTGATCATTTCATGGCTTTAAGCCGTGCTTGGTTACTTACTTTCATCAACTGTGTGTCTACTCTTGTTAGTTATTTAACCTCATAGATTTTGTGTCCATATTTGTTAATCATTCTGATAAAGTCCACTGAAATGTAAATTTTTAGAAGCCTATTGTTTCTAATTTCTTTCTCTATTAAATAAATTGGTATTTGATGGTATATGATTTTTTTAGCTTAAATCGAATATGTATCTATTTGGTTTACATATTTATAAGACTATTCACATTGCACAACATGTTATCATTATAATAATGGTTATTATTGTGAAAATCATAATTGTTTTATAAATATTTCCTCTCTTTACTGAAATTTAAATGGAGATGTTATTCATTGAAAATTTATTTTTGGTGTCAGATTCATTAGTCGACGGTGAACCTCCTCCTGACCTTTGAAGGAAGTATAATTGTGCTAAGAGGAAATTTGTTTGAAATTCTCTCCTTTCTGTTGTAATTATAAAAAAAATTGTATTTTATCTTCAAAAACTACGGTTATGTACTCCACGTATGCTATAGTTAGAGTCTTTAAATTTGGTTATATTCTTTGTTTGCTGGCTAGAAGAAGTTGGGCTCCTAATTATTATCTTATTTTGCTTAAATATTGTGTTATAGAATTTTTGGAAAGCCCTACTTATGGGGGAGACTATCAAAATTTTTATAAAAATAGTGAAGCTTGTGTTAATATAAAAACTATTAAGGATGTTATAATTTCAGTGTAAATATAATTACATTTTTAAAATAGAAACTTTTTTGATTTAAGGCTTAAGAGATATGTAATATGGTTCATACCCCATACCAATCATTCTCTATTTTCAGGGTGTGACAAGATCTATTCCTTTTCAAGCTACTTCAAGTTAAATTTTGACACAAAGAAGGATAGTTAGGATTGTATATGATTAATGACAAAAGCAAATTAATAAAATTCGTTGAGGAAACTCCTCATAGCTGTAGGAAGAACAAAAGGTAATTAAGACTATTTATAACATCATATTGGAGAGGCTGCATAGTTTCTATACGAGTCTCAGCTCTCAACAATGAATAGGGTTCATGCACTTCATATAATAACATATCTGCGAAACCAAATTTTACAATCTAAAAATGGGAGATATGGTGAAAATGGGATCATCAGAGGGCTACTTGCATGAGTACTTTGACTCGTTGACTAGTAAATCAAAGTTTTTTTTTAAAATAAACTTTTCCATATAATTATATAGTCCTAAAATTCTGTGGATACTCCTACTTTCTATCATCAGAACGAGTTAAAAAAAAGTACATCCCAAAAAACTAGCATATTAAATGAAAGAGTTCTTTACATTTATAAACTTTACTTCACTTATGAGACTCCTCTATATGTAGATTTATGACAATACTATACCGTTTTAGAGCCAATGTCCCTGGCTGCTTTACTCTACAATACTTCACTCAACCTCTTACAAATCAAGGGTAGCCCTCTTCTTGACACCAAAATACCAATGTCATATGAACACAAGTCTAGAAGGAGAATCCTTCCCAAAAGAAGAGCGTAACTTCGATGTGGAACTCATCAATAATAATGGTCCGTTCTTTTTTTGGGTCGAAAATGGTCCATTCAATAGTGAATAATTTAATGGAATTGAATTCTTCCTTTGCAAAAGTTTTCCACATGAATTTATGCTATTTCTTCAAATGGATGTGTTCGAATATATTCATCAGTATATATTAGTGATCAAATTGTTTCTATGATCCAATATACCTCTCAAGTATGTCCCGTTTTTCAAAGGGTTCCTCATGGAGCGGTGCCTCATCGCGCCGTTGTATGGTTGCAGACCCTACGATTAAGGCCAAGCTCTGCTCATGGTCGAGTGAAGAATTTCATGATGAGTATGCCCTCATTTACACTTCTCGTTCCAACCCATCACGCACTTGCATTTCTTACTATAGAGTGAATTGCGATGAGGTGCTTTTTACACTCCATGATTGCTTGTGTGAAGGAAATACCGTGAGAATAGACATGGAGATCGTGGGTCAACGATACAGTGGCCCTTTTTAGACTCGCCATGCTTCCTTTGATAGACCTTGGGGAAAATTTATAGAAAGAATAACTGAACCAGGACTGCGCCGACGATGGAGGTATCAAGATAAGTTTGGAGATAGAGAAGGATTTTTGCAGTATAATAAATTCACAGAAGATGAACTTCAGATTCAATTCTGCACAGGGCTTGATGAAGGTCCAGGTCTTGTTTATTTTATTCAAATACTATGTATACCTTCGAAAGGATTTGTGGTGGATCTTTCCGGTCCCCATTGTGAAGAAGATGAACGACCAATTGGTTTGTGTTCAGTTGAATATGCATCAGGAATTCATCCATCTGATATCTTGAAACAGGCAATGTTAGATGTCAAGAGAAAAATCCGAAGAGAAGAGGCTTGGCACAGGCAAGAAGAGTCTGTCCCCAACACTGAACGCTATTTGGAATTCAGGGAGCACTCTAGGTAGCCTCAATAACTCTACGTTGGCAGACTGTCAGATTAAGGTTAAGAGTAAAATCAAATATGTTGTAAACTGAAATGTTTAGTCTATGTGAAGAAGACAAGGAGATCAGATTATCTTATAGAACAATCCGAATGGATGTTTCTGTCTGTGTATGTATACATATGATTATCAATATATCAATGTATGCAATAAAATTTAGTGCATATTATACCATTCACTTGCCTTAAATAGTGCTATATTACCTTTTTTGATTGCATCCATTGCACGGAAAAGCCTATCTAGTTCATCTCCATTTATGGGCTTTTTATAGTCAAAATAAACAAGAAAGCAATAATAAAACATACTCTCTTTAGCCCAATTATAAGATACTTTTGAGAGAGATTCAACATTTCAAAATATAAAGTATTTTAAGATATCAAAGTTTTATCAAATAGGCTTATTTTAAGGTTATCCTTTCTCTATCTAATTTTAATTTGGTCTCTCTCTATTTTCAATATATTAATGATGAGTATTTTTTAAAATTTATAATTTTTTGAAGAAAATAAAGTTGTTAAATATAGTTAATAAAATTTTTTGGTATCTAAAATTTTATTCAAAAAAATCTTATAATTTGGAACGGAAAGAATGTTATATTACTCTCCATGGTACTAAAAGTAGGAGTAGTTGATGAGTTGGTTTTGATACTAAATGTAAGACTTTAATCTCCTTTTGTCTTTCACATTTATCATTTACTTAATTTTTTTTTAGCAAAGGTCACATTTATTATTTTAAGGAGAGGGTTAGTTTTCAATGTAAATAATTGATGTTAGTTGGCAACTCAAATTGAGGCGTATGTTCCGAGAAGGAAATAGGAGTGCTGACTGGCTAGCAAAATGCAGTGCCAAGCAGTCAAATATGTGTACTGATTGAAGATCCTCCTGCTGGGCTTTTTCAATGGATCCATCGCGATGTATCAGGGCTGAATTACCTGCGCTCAATTTCTAGTTGAATAAGATAGTTTTGGGGTTTGCCCTGTTTTTTATAAACAAAATAAAAAATAAAAAGAAGAGCATTTTTGGATAAGCCACACAGTTTTTTTTTAGAAATAATTATCTTAACTAATTTTCTTAATATATGAATTAATTATCTAATACTTACATTTGGAATCATAGGGAATGGCACCAAACATGCATGTTTGTATGCTCTGCATGCAACTGAATGACAAATACATGTTTTATGAAAATTTAATTTATTTTGATTATCCACTACCCAATTAAAATCGGTGACAAAAGCATATATGAAGAATGGTTTGATCAAAACAAGAACAACTTTATCATTTGGTGGGGGTAAAAAATTTAGACGTGCATAGGATCAAGTGTGTGATAGCAAGTTCTTTAACTAACATAAAATAATTGCAGAGGTATTTATAAAAAGTACTCCTTCCATCCCTAATCAAATATTCTCACAGAACTACCGCTTAGTTCCTTGCTTTTCGAGAGATACAATTAACAGCAGAGGGCAGAGTGAAGGCAACGTAGCTGATGCTTTAGAGTCCATCATTTAACATGCTTTGCGATATCCTCTAAACCATTTGTAAGCCACTATGAAGCTCAGAACTTGTAGAATCATATTGCACAAACAATCCTATCTGATCCAGCAATGTAATAACCTTGATAAGTAAAAAAATAATAATAATAAATAATATATATATATATATATATAGATATACACACACACACAAGTCTATTTTTATTAACGTTTGGAACAACTAAGACAAGAGGCAGTGTGGCATGGTGGGAGTCGTACAAATAATTCAAGTTCAAACATCAGATGCTAAGCCCGAATCGGGCTAAATCCAAGAGGAGTTTCATTTTGCCTTTTTCCTTTATGAAATTACCAAATTGCCCCTGCTTCAACTCTGAAATTTGTCTTCCTCTTCTCCATCGAATTTTCCAAACCACACCCCCCCGGGGGGGAAACTCCAGTTTTTTTGCCATTTCTTCATCCTCACATTTCGCTTCGCCTCTTCTCTCTAGTTTCCAGTGGTCGTCGGTGAAAATGGAGGATTGACGTTGCTGTGCAAGGCTCAAGTTCTTCGTCGTGCTCTTCTGTCTCTGGTTGTCTTCTCCGCTACTGTTATGTTCTTGCTATTCACGTGCGCGTAGCTGGTGTGCTTGAGAATCAGGTCGCCGGAGCTAGTAGGGTCATTCGCGATCTCTTTTCTGCTTGGTTTGGTGCTGTGATTTTCGTTTTCTTCCTTTCGTGTGCACCCTGTCAGATTCGTCCCCTGTGCTGTTCGTGATCTTTTCCTTCTTTCTTCTATTGTTGCTTTGGTTTGAGTTGCGTCTAGTCTCCTTCTCCTTAATGCCGTTTCGGTTCAGAGATGAGATGCAATGACCCCAGTTTTACAAAACAAAAAAAAAATTAAATAAATAATTTTTTTTCAATTAATATTTTATTAACATTAATTTTATAATAAGTGGAGGGTAGTAGTTTAATGAACTTTATGTTAATAAATTCTTAAAATCTAGAGTTTAAATTTTATTAAATAAATATTTAATTTTATTTTATTTTAAATTATAAGAAAAATTTAGGAAAAATTCTGTACCCTATCTTACAATTTTTTTATGTCTTTTCTTATAATTTTTTTGTGCTCTTTTTTATAATTTTTTCAATTATCTTTTGAATCAGATTTTTATTCTTCTCTGCGATTCGAACTTCGGAACAGAGCATCCCATTTTCTATTTTTTTTTTCCTTCTCTCCCTCCACCGCCATTTGGTCTTCACTGCCGATCCATTCTTCTGGTACCGTTGCTATTGTGTTGATTTTCAGAAAATTGAGGTGGTGTTTTGTTTACGTTGGGTATTACTTTATGTGTGTGTTTGGATAGCCCCAAAATTAGATTTTTCCAGTAAATTAGCCAAACGGTCAGAAAACGATAAAAATCAATTCTGAGCTCATGCGCACGCTTTACCGTAAGCTATTTCAATCAGAGTTTTGATAAAAGTATGTCAAAAAAGTTGGGGAAAATTACAAAGACAAGTCTAAAAAAATTAAAAAAAAACAACATAATTTAATAAAAATAAAATTAAACTCTCTTCTTTTTTCTTTTTTTCTTTAATAAAATTTAAACTTTGTATATTTAAAAAATTAATATTTAATATTTAAAAATTAAATTATATAGAAATTTATGTAGTTAAAAATTAATTTTGATTAGATTATCCAAATATCTTTAATTCTATTAAAATTAATTTTTAAAAAATAGTATTCAAACAAATTACGTTATAACATAATCAATTATGATTAAAATCTATCACTTAATCAATTATTTTTATAATCTATTATATCCAACTGAAATCCAAACGAGCCCTATATTGTTGTTGAACTGAATCTTGATTATAGAATTTTATATTTTAAACATTTGAAGGTTGGTTGATGACTGAGTTAATAATCGATGCTCTTGAGGTGTTTGTGAAAATGTTCAAGAGAAAAATTTAGTAAATAAATGCTGTTAAGTTTTCATGTTTATCTTAGAAGAATATGTGTGTAATAACTTAGAAAAAAAATTATTTAATTTAAAACTGATGGATTAGAGGTAAGTATTTTTTTTATTTAAATTTAAGGTTCCAATTTCGAATCAGTGAGAGTGGGGTTATTTTTTTATTTTTAATTATTATAAAATTATTAAAAGGTCCCTGGCACCATTAGATTTAGGAGTGTTTAAAACTGTTTTTATTTTATTTTTTGAAAACCAGTACTTTGTAAAATATGTTTTGATAACAAAAAATAAAAAAATAAAAATAAGTATTTTTCGTTTTCTCTTATTTTTTAAAATAATAATCACACGATATATAAAAATTTTTTTTTTCAGAATAATATTTTATTTTTTTATTTTTTAAAATACTTTTTAAAAACACATTATTAAATAAATTTTTTTATTCTCTTATTTTAAAAAATAAAAAACTGTCAGTTAAAACAGGTTTTCAAACTGGCCATTGATCACTCCTCCCTAGTCCAATCTCGCGTTTTACACCAAAGGAAAGAGAGAGAGAGAAAAATCCAGAAACCACCGCCTCTGTTCTTCTTTGATTTCAGCGTGTCAACAGCGTCCTTCGTCCTTTGATCGCCTCCTTCGTTCCAGATAGCCGTTGGCGAGGTTGTTCAGTTCGTCGGGAGTTTGCTGCCGCAAGGAAGTCATTGAAAGTCAGTCTACTCACTCCTTGTTTAGGCTTCATTATCAATCCCTTCTCCCTCTGCATTTTCGAATTCTCCAGAGCTTACGAGATAGTTTCCCTCTTCCTCCATCCCCTTTATCTTCGGCCATCAAGAATGCACCTGAATCTTCCTTCTCCTTCTTCTGGTTGTGCGCTGCCATTGGGGTGCTGTTGTGAGTTTCCTTCTCCATCTTCCTTGTTTCCGTCTTCCCTTCTTTGCACGCATCACTCATCGTTTATCTCCCTCTTCCTCCTTCTTCATGCAGCCAGCATTCTCTTCATCTTCGTCCGTGCTGCAGTGTGGGTGATTCAAGATCTTCTTCCCTCTTCAGTGCCATCAACTTTGTCTTCCTTTACTGTTGCATAGCTGGAAATTTTTCCCCTGTTCTGCCATGAATGTACTTGGGTTAAGGAGCTTCAACTTCTCTTCATTTCCTTACTACGTTGATGGTGAGTCAAGATGCATATCTCTTCTCCTATTTTGTGCGTGTATTTTTGTGATTTAACTGAACGTGGGTTTTTTATTTTTCCTCCTTAAATTGCAACTGTTATACATGCGTGTTAAAAGGGAGTAAATGAGGATAATCAAATCAAAGTTTCAGTTTAAGAACATGATTTTTGGTAGATACGTTTGCTCATGCTAGTTACCGGAAGAGAGGAGGAATTAAGTTTGATTTTTCATTATAGTCCACTTGATTTTCTGTTGAGGAATTGGAATTGGATATGCTGATTGAGTTGAATATCAATATTGTAATATGTGGGAGATGGGGTTGAAGGGGAAGAGGCTTCATATTAATTTGAGAATTGATGCTTTAGTCTGAGAATTGATGCACGATATGTGTTTGATAAAACATCTCTTAGGAGAAGTTTTACTTAATTTTGTATATTTTTGAAATTTCATCAATTCCTATAAGTAGCTTATTTAGTTGGGTGTTATTTTTCTGTGAACTTAAATTGAAGATGGAAAAAGAAATTTGACTATATTGGGAGTAAATGGTTATTGGGAGTAAATGGTTATTGTCAAATTATTTGATAAGAGATTATCAATGTTACAAAGCTTTATTGTAGAGTTTGGAAATGAGGTATATTGAGTGTTTTGTCAAAGATGAAGAGGAGATGATATTTTAATGGAGTAATTAGCTATTGTTATTCAGGAAAGTTTATGTGTTAAGAATCGATTCTAACGTTTCAAACCTGTTATAGCTTATTATTGGTGGTAATAATGTTGAAAGGAAACTATTAAATTGGTTGAAAGTCTACTAAAACCTTACTACATGTTATAGGATATTTCAAAAAGAAGAAATTTGCTTAAGGTAGTAATAGGTGAATTTTGAATCTTGAAAATACTTCAAGTAAGTAGATAGCGTCTCAACTAATTTACCCATAAAAATATTTTTGAACATTATATTTTTATGTAGATTATTTTAATAACTATGTTAAGTATTGGATATTTTGTTACTTAAATTTCTTTATTTGGCGACATTATAAATTGACGGTGAAGAATAATTAAATTATGACATGTGTATGTATCTTTCCTTATGAAGTATATGTTCAAAATTGATGAAATTATTTTTATCAGCCCTAAAAATTTTGGTTTCTCAATAAATGCGATTATAGACATTAATTATGAAATTTTATTCTATCAAGTTTTGATACTTAAAGCTATTCCTGTAAATTTGATTTCGAGAATGAAAATTGTATTTTTATAATGATAATTTTCTCGTATATTTAAAAAATATATTTGGAAGGGACTTTATATAGAATACTGGTTGCTAATGACAATTCCGTTAGCCTTTGGTGCGCCTTGGTTAATGATTAGTTAGTTCGTTTTCGTGAGCATTGTTCTCACGTTTGTTATTCGTGGGTTTAACACCTATGTTAGTTTACGTGGCTTTGCATTTGGTTAGTATTATCTTTATGGACTGTGTGTCCAAGTTTGTTTCGTAGCTTAAGCTACGTTTGATTATTTACCCTTGTAAATTATGTGTTCACGTTTATTTTATGAAATAAGTCACGTTTAGTTATTTATCCTCGTAAATTGTGTGTTCACATTTGTTAATTATTCTGATAAGTCTCTATAATATGAATTTAATTATTTGGAGATTTTACATCACATTGGTTTTAATTAGTAAATTATTTATAATTATTTATTTTGTTTATTTTCTTCCTTGCAATCAAGTGATGATAATATTTGACATGATATTTTAATGGTTCAAGATTCTATTTAAAATTATATAAAATTTTTTGATTTTAAATTTATTAAATTTTTAAGATTCTATTCAAGATTCTCCTTTCTTCTATGATTATGGGTTTTAGTATGCTGGGTGTTCGTAATGAATAACAAATATCAAGCGTGCCAAAAACTCTAAATCTCAATTGATAACAAAAAGTCCCAAGCTCCTTACCACAGCTTACTCGAATGTAAAAAGATACAAGACTTTGATAAAATAAGAGTTTGATTTTATTGAAATACGAGAAGCTACAAGTCTAAATTGAAAGTAAAACTAACTAATAAAACTAAGGCTACAAGATATAAAAATGCAAGTCTTTGATTGAGTGTTAACTACTTTCTTTTGTATCTTCATTTTCTATTTATAGTGTCAAAGTGGTGGTAGCATCTCCCTTAAAACCTAGCATATTTTGCCAAACAATCAGAGATCTCGTAAAACTCATGACACAATCTTTATTCCATGCTCTCCATCTTGATAATCAGCTCGTTTCACCGAGATGCTTGGGTATAAAGTCCATAGATTTCTGGGTTCATTAAGATCGTGTCCTTTTGTGCTAACGTTCCAATACTTGTATCTGGCGGGATTTTGGCATGTTTACTTTATCGTGGCCTTTATTGAGCTTCGGGGCTAGCCTCTTTGTTCTATTGAGCTTGATGCTTCAATTACTCAACCCAACTAGTCCTATGACCTATCTTAGCAACATTTCATATTTTAGCCCAAACACTAGGTGATTTACTCTTCTTTCTTCATTGGCCAAAAGCATGCTCTATTTCTTTATATTATTATCTTAAGGTGGTAGAAATAATTAGGTGTTGTGTGGATTGGATACTATCTTAGTATATTCTGAGTTGGAATTTTTGCAAAAGAAATTAGAAGATGAAAATATTTGGTTTTTCTTGGATGCTTGTCTCATGATTTAGTAATGGTGCTTGTTCCCATAATAAATGTAAATATACTTGAAAGATTTATGGGTGGAAATAAGATTGTTAAATTTTATAATAGAGCCTGAAAATTATAAATATTCAAAATGACAAGAGAATTGTTGGGTTATATGTTAGATTAGTTTAGGGCATTATTGGAATAAGCAAGATGTCATTGGAGTTTGACTATAAGATTTTGAAAATTTAAATGAGTGAGTAGCATTTCAAATTAACTTTTAGTTGGATGCTTATGAAACCTTTATTTAAATTTTACTATTGGGTTTATAAATTGTACATATATTCTTGTTAATCTTACTTTTCAGACAATAATTGTTTAATATATGAAAATGTACTAATTTTATTAAGGACTTACATTTTGATAATCAATTAGTGAAATAAGTACATGACAACTGGTTTTATTTCTCATTAGCAGCTTAATTATTTAATTCTATGTTGAAATAAAAATTTTATTGTAATGAATGGTGTATGAAAAAGGTGATGATATATTTGGATAATGAAAAATGATAGTCGAACTGTAGTTGCTAGTGAAGATTTGATATTATTTATCTTACTCCATATATGCTTGACTTTAATTAAGGGGGACTGAGTTCAGAATACTGGATATTAATAGTAGTTTCATTAGCCCTTGGTGCACCATAGTACACCTAACTAGCAGGGTGTTTTGTTTGCTGTCAAGCATTATCACAAGCGTATAGGTCATCACAAGTGTAGAATATTCTAGAGTTATCATTCTTGCGAGAATTTAGGCAAATGAGAATTAAAATTTATTATTAAGTTTTAAGATAAGTTGAGAAAAATCAAAAGTGAGTTTGCGTAAAAGTAATGAAAATTGGATTAAAATTATTTTAAAGCAATTAAAACTTGTTGAAACCTTGACTTTCAGAAGTGGAAATTTAAGATTATCTCTTCCCTTTGTATTTCATAAAACTTGAATTAATTCCTCTCAAATAGATTTTTTAATGAAAATAAGTGTTAGTCTAAGATCCCAATTCACTTGAAAAAGCTTTCTCAAGTCAAAATCAACTATATTTAAAAACATTAAAATTTCACAATCTCTTGAAAATAATTAGTGAAAACAAATTTTAAGTTTCAATTTTAATATGACTATAGAAGGTTAATAACATATCTCTATTTTACCAACAATACCATTTTTTTGTATTTGTAAATTTCAAACCCAACATTATTTTATCCAAGTTCTATACATAAATTAGCTTTCTAAAGCACAACTCAAGTAAATAAAATAATCTAAATGATGATCAAGCACTTAAAAACATTAAGCATAGGATAAAATAAACACATATATATTATTAACTACCAAAAGAGAGGAATATTCAAGTCTTAATCTATACAAAGGTTCAAAATAATCTTAGAACAAGAGAACTAGCTATTCATGTTTAGAAAAAGAGCCATAAATGTTCCAATACACAGCTTCCATATTAGAAATAAAGAGAGAAAAGGGAAGAGAAGAAGAAAAACCAAAGGAAATCCACTTGAATCTCTTTAAATCTTCAATCTTTGGCCAAATCTCTTTCAAGAATCCTAAACCCTAGCAGAGCAAGCCTCCAAGAATCTCTAAAAATTACAGCTCTCTATCTAGAGGCATGTTTATGGCTTATCTACCCCAATTTTTTCCATTCTGCAGCTTAAAATGCACAGCAAGATTTAGGCCATATGTCATGGTGTGTTGTCAGTACAGCTCGGTGCATATGTAAAATGTGGAATTGCATCGCAGCATGTTGGTAGTGCACCACGACGCTCCTGCATCTCTAGGAAATCCATCTCTGTGCCACATGTCGCAACGCACTGTGCATGCATCGCGGCACATGACTAAAAGCCTCTAAACTTCACTCTTGGCTCCAATTTTTTTGTTGTTATATTTTCAAATGCATCTTCAATCATCATTTGGCTATCTATCTTTAAAATTACCTAAAATAAATTTCTTGAAATAATAGATACAGCTATGAGATCTTTTAAAGTTTAAAATCAGGGTAAGAGTTTATGCAAAATTTTCAATAAATTCTATTTTCCATGTCAATCTGGATTAAAGCTTATTTTCCTATATTTAAACCTAAAATATTCACAATTAATCTAATTTATCAAATAAAGTGGAGGAAAATGTGCTGAATTGACATTAATTTTGATATGTTATCATGTTTATAAGAGGTGCTAGCCCCATGCGCAAGCCAACGCACATGGAATGAAGGGATGGATATTCATGAGCATTGCTCTCATGTTTGATTATTTCATGGCCTATGCTGTCCTTGTTTTATGGCTTTTAGCCATGCTTGATTATTTTGCGGCCTTAAGCTAAGTTTGATTAGTTATTTACCATTGTAAATTGTGTGTTCACACTTGTTATTTATTCTGATTAAGCCCTCCTAAATTTAAAATAAAATTTGTTACTCATTTATTAATTTTCCAGAAGTACTTAATGGAATTTCATTATTAATGCAAACATTTATATTTCATGATTTGTACCAATTTTTAAACGCTTATATGATACTAATAACATTTGTGTAATTTCATAATTATATTATGGATAAAATTTACTAGTCATTGTTGACGTTTTATTATTCCATTAAGTCATCTCAAATTAAGTTTATTAGTTACTATTTTTATAATCTCTATAAAGTTTATAATTTTAATTGGAATGCTATTTATTAGAAATTTTTTTAGTCTCAGATATGGTACATGACCCTGTGCCTCTTGTGGATCATTGAGGGACCTATTATTTTTTGGAACAAAGAAAGCATATGGTGGTTATTCTTTTTTGGTGGAATTTTGTAAAATGTAAGTTAGTGCTCCATGTATATCACTATTAGATCCAAATCTTATGTTGTTATTATGCAAGTTGCTAGAATGGAGTTAGACTCCTTACTAGTCTAATTGGCAAGTTCTATTGTTATTGTGAAAATTTTGAGATATCCAAATTATAAGGAAGATTCTATCGAAATTTCTACCAAATGTTTAAAACTTTTCAAAATATATATATATATATATAACTTACATATATTGATATTTTAGTTTAATTTTTGGTTAATCAAGGCTTATGGAATATGAGTTCATCTCATATTCCATGCCGATCATACATTTGATGTTGGGGTGTGACAATGAAATTTTATTTTGAAAATTTATATCTAGGTGCTCCATATAGTATATAATTAGGTTCTCTATTTTGTCACATATTTTGTCTGCTGGCTAGAAGGAGCTGAACTCCTAATTGAAATTATATTTTTTTACAAAAATTTGTATTGTAGATTTTTTGGTAGATTTTATTTATAGAGAAGTTTTTGTCAAAATTTTTATAAAAATATTAAAGATTTAATTAATACAAAAATAATCATGCATGTTATAAACTAATATAAACATAATTATGTTAGTGACGGAAAGGTTTCTCTATTTAAGCCTCGAGAGATGTGTGATGTGGTGTATATTTCATGCCAGTCATTCTCTATTTTTAAGGTGTGACATGTAATAACATACAAGCTAAAGCCTCATTATAATATTCAAGCGGCAAACCAAAAATAATGCTAACATATGCATGAAGCTTAATGAAAGACACCCTAAATATTGATAAGTCTGGCTTCCATGAAATTACTACCAAAGTAAAACGTTGCATGTAATGACCTAGAAATTTTAAATAAATAATAATAATAGTAATAAACTAAACATTAATGTTATAATATCTTTTAATTAAAGTTATATTAGCTCTCGGGATAAACAAGGAGAACTGGCGTAGTGGAAGAGTGCATGAAACCCACATATCAGGTCTGCAGTTCGAATCCAAACAAGGCTATAGGGGGTTTTATTTTTCTAGATTTTTTTTTCATAAAATTACAGAATTGCCCTTCTCTTCAAATCTGAAATATTTTCCCCTTCTCTTCTTCTAATTTCCAGAAGTGTGTGGATGAGAGAGAATCTGATTCTTTTCAGTCATTCCTTCATTTTCCCTCTACCCTTTTCTCTTCCCTTATGTTTTCAATCATCGTCGGCGATCGCGGGCTCCTCAATATTTTGCAGAAAGTATCCGGATCTGCTGCCATTCGTCATTTCTGTTCTGTTTCTTTTTTTTTTTTATTGGTATTGCCGTCGATCACTGCCGTGGGTAGGTACCGAAGCTTCGTCTGTTACCTGAGCGTGAGTTTTTCTTCCCCTTTTTGCTGTCAATATCCCTCATCTCCTTCTGTTTTGCTCTTCCAAGTTAGACGTTCAGAGCTCCCCTGTTGGTGCTGCAGATTTTCTTTTCCTTTCCTCCTCTCAGTTTGGCTATATAGTGGCTCTCTTCGTGCTCCTTTTTTGTTCTGTTTTACTGGGTTGAGGTGAGGAAATTCAAACCTTTTCATTGTTGGTTCTGCAGTGGGTGTGAGTGTGTTATGTTGTTGTTGTGTGTGAAGTTACAGATTTTTTTGTGTGTGCCGTGCTGCTGTCATGTTGTTGCAGGGAGGAGAAAATTCACATTTATGCTGGAAATTATCTCAGAGGTTGATAATGATATACATAGAGTCAACTTTGAAATTAAATTCATTTTACTTAAAAGTGGTTCATAATGAAAATTTGGTTAGGACAAAACTACAAGAGATGAGATATGAAACCTGAATAATGATGACAACAAAATGGTTGTTGAAATACGTGTTAGAAGAAATTGAACTTAATTTTTAAATATTTATGAAGTCTCATTAATTTTTGTGGGAGATATGAATTTTAATTCAATGATGCAAAGAATATTTGCCTATGAAATTGATAATGTGATTTTTGAATTCTTAAAAATGGATAGTTGTTGATGAATTATTGAATGCTAGTATTTTTATGAAAGCATTGGAAGTGATTTATGTTGGAGTGCCTTGACCAAACACTAGTGAGGATTTTTTTTTTTAAAGTCCCAAACACATTATATTTGAAGATTGATGGTGATTGAGGTTGAAAAGGAATTATTATACTGGTTGTATATTTAATAAAATAAAGTCTTAATTTAATTTATAGGATGTTTGGAGGAGGAGAAACTTAATTAATGTTGAAAGATGAATTCTTGAATTATAGAAGTATTTCAAATAAGTGGATAGCTTCCTAACTCATATTTCAATAAAATTTCCTTTATTCAAATATTATATTTTTATACAAGTTCTTTTTACAACAACAATGTAATTATTAAAAATTTTGTTAATTAAATTACTTTATTTTGTGAAATTATTTTGCCAGATTTGATAATTTTAGTTAATCAGTAAATACAAGTTTGAATTCTAATTATGAAATTTGATTCTGAAAATTATTAAATTGCTATAGAAAATGATTCATGCGAGTTTGACATTGAAAATAAAAATTTTATTCTAATGGTGAATATTTCCTTGCATGTTTGAACTTGGGTTTGAAAGAGACTTTATACAGAATACTAGTTGCTAATGGCAGTTTCGTTAGCCCTTGACGTGTTATGGTTAATGACTAGTTAGTTTGATTTTCATGAGTTTTATTCTCACATTTGTTATTCATGGGTCTCATACCTGTGTTTGTTTTCATGGCTTTAAGCCGCGTTTGGTTATCATTACCCTCGTGGACTATGTGTCCACGTTTGTATCGTGGCTTTAGCTGTGTTTGGTTACTTACCCTCGTAGACTGTGTGTCCACACTTATCTTCATTGCATAAGCTGTGTTTGGTTATTTATCCTTGTAAATTGTGTATCCATATTTGTTACTTGTTTTGATAAGTCCCTAAAATTATGAGTTTTTAATTATTTGATAGATCTATTTTTCATTGGTTTTGATTAGTAATATATTTATAATTATTTAATGTAATTATTTGCTTTATTGAAATTACATGATAATGACGTTTGAAATGATGCTTTAATGAATCAAGAATTTATTTAAAGTTATACACAGTCCTTTTATGCCGAAGTTTATTAAATAATTGTTTGCGAAATTGTTATCTCTAGTACATAAAATTATGTTAAACCTTCTTTTTATATATATTTAATTATTTATTATTGGGATGCTATTCACTGAAAATTTATCTTGGTCTCAGATTCATTAGCTGACGTTGATCCTACTATTGACCTTTGAAGGGCATACATTTGTTTTGGATGAAATTTTACCTAGCATTATCTCCTTTTGATGTCAAAGTTTGAACTCATGTATTTTATTTAAAAGGAAGGTTAGATGCTCCACATAGCCTATAACTAGGTTTCTATTTTGATATATGTTGTTTGTTGGTTGGAAGGAGTTAAGCTCCTAATTGATATTATATGTTGTGTAAAATATTGTGTTGTATAATTTTTGAAAAATTCTATTTACAGGGAAAGTTCTACTAAAATTTCTATAAAAATATTGAAACTATCATTATAATGATTTCTATTAAGTATGTTATAATTTTTAGTACAAATTTAACTATGTTTTAAAATGGAAAGATTTTTAAATTTTGAACTTAAGGGATGTATGATATGGTTCACATTTCATGTCGGTTACCTTTTATTTTTGAAGCGTGATGTTCCAAGTAGCTAGACACTATGACTAATCACAACCTGCGAGTCAGCTTTCTCCTCAAAAAAAAAAAAAAAACGAGGTAAAATAATTCCTCTGTTGTTGAACCACCGACACAGAACCCCTCAATTTCCAATAATAAGATATTATTAATGATTGAAGCTTTGAGGCATGTATTTGACGATTCTCTGTTACGTTGGCAAATAAGTAATGAAAAAGCATGGCGCAGAAACAAAGAAACCAGTACCAACGCAGACCCAGAAAAACCAACAAAGAAACAACCGCACCAAATAAAGAACTTCAAACAAGTAACCCACACAAAAAGAACCTAAAGTAGAACTCACTAATGAGAGATAAAAGCTGGGTTGGGTTAAGGCCACTAAATACTGTCATAACATATTTTCTTTGTCCGCCTTTTGAATGAACACAATTGCCAATATTGAATCACCGCCCTCTCTCTCTCTGAGTTCCTCTCGGCCTATTTTCTTTCTCTCCTCCCTTTTCCCTTTCCTCTCCCTTGTTCTGCATGATGAGGCCATGTTTGTTTTGATTAGTTGAGAGCTAATAAATTAGAAATATATATTTATCTTCTATTTTAGAAGTTTACCTAGATATCGCGTGCAATAAGGTGATTCTACGAATCACCCATTTGTTTTTATGTTGATGAATGATTGATGGGAACTAAGTTCTCCATTTACAAAAGTTATTCTCGGGCATATTTATGCAAGCTTTTTCCCAGCCATATTACATATATTATTTAATCACTAAATATGGTCTATAATCCAATATGTACTTCTCCAGTCTCTTCCCTGAAAATTTTGAGTAAGTTGATGGGTTGGTGAATACAACTACAAGCTTATGGGTTCCTCATTGAACCTGAGCTATACATAGCCCTATCATCGTCGTAGAATTTTTGACTTGGTGAGATCTGAACAATAGGAATGGTCAAGTGAATTGGGCGAGCTGTGAGCTTTCATTTGCAACGAAAGGCACAACAAGAAAGCAGGAATTTGCACTCTTTATTACAGAGTGAGTCACGAGAAGTGCTTTTCACATTCTATGATGCCATGTGTCAAGATAATCTTGTCGCAATAAACATAGAGTTGGTAACTGCACGAGACAGCAATGGAATTTACAAGTTTGGTGCTGTTAAAGCTCAAGAATTTGGTGAGAATTTCACAGAGCGAAGACGAAGATCAATCGGTCGCCAGATATCGTTTTGGAGCAATGACATGGGAAGAAGCAAAAATCAGTTAGCCTTGTGTAGACGAGATATGGCATATAAAATTCAATTTGAGTCTGTCTCCTTCGGTGGCTCTTAGTAGTATTCTTCGCATAACCTGTGATCCATCGAAAGGTCTTGTTGTGGACTGTTCAGGTATGGATAAAACTGAGGAAGTTGAAGGACAAGATGAGTATGGTGTTATAGAGAATGCTATTTTTGAATATGATTGTTCGCTTCCAGATTATGTTATCGAAGATATAAGTCTTATTTGGCGTCGGTTGAAGGAAGAATGTGGTAAAGTAGTCTCAAATGGGAACCAAGGGAACAACATTCTTGCGCCTTCTCTTCACTCTTCTCAAAATAATGCTATTTTGAATGCAGGACAAACTCAAGGTCTTTTCAATGGATCTATCTTCAATGACCCTCAACTTCATAGCAAAGGCCGTAGGTTTCAGTTCAAGGTTTCTCAGGATCTTTAGGTTCTTTTATTGTATAATATCGCTCAATTTGCATCTCATATTGTAAGTTCTTATGATTATTCACATCAATATATACCTATCTTATTCAATGATGAGAATGGGGTTAACTCATTATCTCTTCCTCTCCCATCTTTTTCATCTCTCTCTTTTGTTTTGCTCTAAGTTAACACTTCAACAAGGAGATTAACAACTATATAACTCTCAAGCCAGCTATCAACTTCGAAGAAACCTGTGCTACCCCTGTAATTATCCTTGATTTGGTGAAAAAAAAAAATTTAGCAACTAATCAGTAATTATACATGTAGTTACAACACTGTCTAGCAAAAGGAGCTAGTTTTTCACAATGCGCTGAACCAAGGTTCAAATCTCCACTAAGAGAGGTACCTATAATTAGTATCCCACAGTGCGTTAAATGATATTTCCTCTAAGAGAAGAATACGTATAGGTAAAAAAACATGTTGAACATCAAGATAGCTTTAATTGTAAGCAAGTTTAATAAGGATTTGTCTAGCCATCCATTGTGCTAGTATATATGTGGAGATTTCCAAGTTTTGATGCGATTTTTTAAACTAATTTGAAGAGAGATTTTTAGTTTATAGAAGTGAAGATTTGATCTTTTGGCAGTTTTGCATTTTTTAAATGTGATTGTGTGTGTGTGTTATATTTATGCGAATCGCTCCATACATTTTGGTGGAAATTCTTAATCACGTGTAGAGCTTCTTTTATAGCTAGAGAAATTCTCTCTCCACTCCAAAGGTCATTTCCTACCATCTAGTGTTGGTCACAAATATAAAAGACTCTGAAAAAAAACAATATTATAGCATTAAATTCTTTTTTTGCAAAGTTCCTTATACGCTAGCTTAGAGATGGAGGGACACTGAACCAAGGTGCTCTTCTCATATATATAAAGAGACATTGAAAAGTGTGATATCAAAAGTTTTATTTTTGCATGCATTGGCATTTAAAATACCTAATGATATTATATATCAGAAGAGCACCATGGTCCCTTCCGTTTAATTAATGATTTAATTAAAGGAATCAAATTCTTCCTTCGCTAAAAGTCATTCTACGGCATATATGCTAGTTTATAACTAACATACCATACATGTTGTGTATGCATATTATCAAGAAGTGTCTACGATCCAATATGCCTCTCGAGTCTCTCTCTATAAAAAGAATCTCTTCCATTCAAATGTTCAGTAAGCTGATGAGCTGGTGAAGGCGAGTATATGGGTACCTCACTGAGCCGTGCCTTAATACGACCTCGTATCAGTCGTATGGTCGAAGATCCTACTGTTAATGCTAAGCTCTACACATGGTCAAGTGACGAATTTCATGATGAGTATGCTCTAATTTACACTTCTCGTCTCAATCCATCACTCACTTGCATTTCTCATTTTAAAGTAAATCGTGACAAGGTTCTCTTCACACTCCATGATTGCTTGTGCGAAGGTAATACAGTATCAGTAGACATGGAATTCGTAGCTGAAAGAGATTACAATGGGCGTTTTGTGCTTCGCTATGCAGACGCTGACGATTCTTGCGGGATATTCACAGAGAAAATAGACCAGCGAAGCATGTTCTTGTTGAGGTATGAAGACAAATTTCGATGCAGAATAGGTATGTTGAAGTTGTACTGTGCGATGAGATCAGAATATGAAGTTCAATTCACTACTGGCATTGGTGGGGATTCAGTTGTTACATATTTTGTTCATGTAGTTTGTAATCCTTTGAAAGGCCTTGACGTGGATATTTGTGGCCCATATTGTGAATATGATGATTACATTAGACGGCCAATTGGTTCATGTTTCGTTGAACATGTACAAGGCATGCCACCACATGGTATTTTAAAACAGGCAAAAGTTAAGAGTGAGTCGAATGAAGGAAAGCAAATAGGAAAAAATATTGTTGGGCCTCTTCCTCTCGCCTCAACACAAAGCAGTGCTATTCTAAATGCAGGGCAAAACCATGGTAGTTTCAATGGCTCTAACTTCAAAGACTGTAACATTACTATTGATACGCAGGCGATTGGGTTCAAGGGTTTTAATAGTACTTAGGTTCATGTTACTTAGTATCATCATCAAGATTGTCCTGAAAAGTGAAAACTATTGTAAAGAAAACTTTGATATTAGATTATCTAATAACAATCGGAAGGATATATTTCACAAAAGTGATGGGAAGAATTTCACTTTCCTAGTTGATAGCATGGTTTTCTTTGTTTTTTTTAATACGCATGGCATGATTTTGACGATTAATATTCATATCATATTACTCCAACGATGGTAAAAAAAAAAAAGAAAAGACAAGAAAAAACTAAATGATGAGTAAATTCATAGCATCCTTGGCAATGTTGCTTATATTTATGTGATAAGCAACATTTTAAAACTATTAAAATAGGTCTCTCAAAAACTGTTGTCTGTTTTCACAGTTTAATTTTAGGCAACAATTTTTCAATTGATGTAACCAAAGATAAAGAAACAATTCCCTAAAGCAATAACTAACATTCAAATTGGAATCACTTGAAAGTTGTTCCCTATATACCTTTAGGCAACTGTTTTTGAGGTTGTAGCAACACTTAATTAAATTGCTCTTAGATAACAAATTAAAAATGTTGTGGTAAGAGGATCAGAGTTCATCTTATGAGATCGCTAGATTTTACAACTTTAATTGATTCTTTATATTTATAGTTATAGTTATTTTTAATTTCTCATAACAGCCTCTCTGTTAATTAGTTTGAATTTGATTGGCGTTGTATTTATTCCTGCATAACCCTTCATACATCTAATAAAATCATGAAGGTATAACTTAAGTCACCACAAATTTTAACCTAGCTATTTAGATCTACGCTTGCTGATCTTCGCGTTTTAGTCCATCAAGCATATCCATTAATTGAACTCTATTCTGGCATATGTAGAAAGATTTGCAGCTGGTTTTCCAACTTTAAACATTTATCTACATCTAATTATATAATTAATCTTCCAACTCTTGACATGAACTATTGAAAAGAAAAACATTATTTAATCTATTCATCTAGCTATAGGGTTTGACACTCATCATCCAAAATTTACAACTGAATATAGAATAGTTTGTAACCCTGATCTTTCAACTTTTAACATAAAATATTGAAAAAAAAAACTTTTAAAATATATATAACTGTAAAATTATTTTATAATAATCCTCCTACTTTTAACATGGAATTTTGAAAAAGATTTCTTTTTTAATTCATTGATTTAGTTACAAATATCCGACACTGATTGTTTAAAAATGAACAACTATAGCATGCTTTCACATTGATTTTCCACAATCTAATGATGAAAATTGGTATGATAGGGGGGGGGAATGTTTCCAGCAGATCCCAAGCTAAGTCTCAACTACCAGTATGTATTTTGTATATTGATTTTAATTTCAAGTTTAAAAGAACTCATTAATGAATGAAGAGTTATAAAACTTTAGGTACGGTGATGAAAGCTTCATTTGTAAGTTCAAAAATTTGTCCTTCTATCCTTTATGCTGTTAAGTGTGATGAGGAGTTCGAAATTTTGATGCCCTTTTTTTACTAATTGATGGTGGATTATTGGTTTATAGCAAAGTAGAGAATCAATATTTGGCAGTGTTACAAGATTGAAATTTTGATATGTTTTTTTTTTTTAATATGGGAATTGATCCATTGTAGGAAAGTGGCTTGTCGTATTTTAATTAGAAATACTCTGAAAACCGACAACACATTGTGAACCATCAATTGAGAGAATCACACATCACAAATAATGAAAAAAAAGAAAAAGATGTGGTGCTTTGTCATTAAAGAAAGCATTGGGATGGGATTCAATTTGGTGCTTTCCTTTTAAAGGAAAACCTATAAATAATCATAGAAAGCTTTTCATTTTGGAGCTAGGTTGTGGGATTTATGACGGTAAAAGTATTGTTATAGAATTCTAGAAGATAATGTTGTGGCGGTAGTTATGATTAGCAAAATCTTATTGCAATATATATATATAACAAGCTTTTTTTTAATATCTTTTTTTTTTCCGATGAAAAGCTTTTTTTTATATATATATATATCTGAATAGCTTGCTGACGTATATTTGTGAAACGTCAATTGATTCAATAAGCACACTTCTAAAAAAAATTAGGAAAAATTTTAATGAACCCCCCCCCCAAATTGGGGGATTCTTCCCTCCCCCTCCATTAAAATATTTCTTCCCCTCCTTACCAAACCAAACATAGTGTTAATATATGAGAATATATGTGCTTAGAAGAAATTAATAACAAAATTACCCATAAATATATATAACAAGAAAAGTTCACTTATTTATAACAATAATCTGTATATTCATAAGAGCCCATGTGGATCGAAGTTGCACTTGTACTTGAGAAAATTTACAAATAGAACAAATAAAATTAACAACAGATAAAATCTATAAATAACAAAAAAAAGTCTAATTATTTATAACAAAAAGTATGTTTATTCACAAACATGTGGGTTACACTAGAGAAAGTTTATAAGTTAATCAAATAAAATCAACAATAGAAGATATGTAAATAACAAAAAAAAGAGTCCAATTATTTACCATAAGAAATTTGTTTATTCACAATCGTCCAATTTAGTTTACAATTATACTTGAAAAAATTTACAAGTTAACTGAAAAAATTAAGAACAGAAAGTTCATAAAATAATAAAAACAATCTAATTATTTATAACAAGAAATCTGTTTATTTACAAGAATTCTGTGAGTTGAATTTGAGGAGGAGAAAATTTATAAGTTGATCGAAAAAATTTAACAGCAAAAAGTTTGAAAATAACAAAATAATAGTTCAATTACTTACAACAAAAGTCCATTTATTATTTACACAAGTTTTTGTTAGTTTTTTTTCACTCATTAAAGGTTAAAGGTAAGAGTTACTGAATAAATAGGATCCTAAACTATTATTCGAAAAACACAATGAATCTTAAATTATTAAAATGTACAAAATAAATCCTAAACTTTTAAATTCATAATAAAATAAATCATGATCGTTAACTTTTTAACACCATTACTATTCACGCAGGTATTGTTCAGGATTTATTTTCCTACAAATTTAACCCTGATTGTTATAGCATTCTTATGGATAGTAACGGTGTTAAAAAAGTTAACGGTCAGAGTTTATTTTGCTATGAATTTAAAAATTTAAGGTTTATTTTATATATTTTAAGAGTTTAGAGTTTAGGGTGATTTTTGAGTAAGAATTTAAGATCCTATTTATTTATTAATCCCAAAGATAATTGAGTCATTTCAACAAGGAAAATAATTGTATCTGGGGTCTTTGGGCCTGCAAAGAAATATCCACATCTGTTGGGCTTGTAATGAAATTACATTTCTTGGATTAGCCTTGCATGAGATTCTTCCATGAATAAAGTCTGTTTGGCAAAACATCCAGGGTTGATCATTATCAGTGTCTTCTTAAACATGCTGGTAGAGGGCGCCGGCCGCCAGCCGCCAAAGCTGTGCTGGCTGGCAGGCAACGATGGCTCTAGCAGCAATGACGTAGCTTCGAGATACTTGTCGGCAACTGTGGAGGAAGGAATTTTTTTTTTTTTCACTTATAAATATTTTTTTTATTAAAAATAATTTTATTTAAAGCACATTTAAATATTAAATATAAATACTTATTTTATTAAAAATTTAAATTTTAATTTGATGAATTAACTCATTTTACTCAACTTGGTTGAGGAGAGGATTTTTAATTAAAGTAAAAAGATATTTTAGTAAATATTGTTTAATTTTTAATTTTATTAAAAAATTTGAAGATTTAAAAGTCTCACACACACATATAAATTAATTTTTTAAAAAGTTAAAACAAATTGGCTGATCCCACCCACAGTTCAGGGTCATGAGGGCAGGCGAGTTCGCATTTTTTATCTCACAAAAAGTAAATAATATTTCAATGTCTTGACTCACAATCATCGATCTTTTCAAAGTCTTGTCACTTGAAAAAGTTGACAAGTAATAATATTTCATTATCCTATTTCAACTGCAAAAAATATTTCATTGTCCTAAACAAGCCTTCAATTTTTCCAAAATGACATGAACAAGGCATTACACAGGATGCGAAACAGAAAAGAAGAAAAGGGAAGTGCGAGAAGAGGAGAAAAAAAAAACTACATAACTCTTATTTAAATATTAAAATTAAACACAATTGAAAAAATTCTAGAGCTATTTATAAAACTCTAAAATTAATAAAAATAATAATAAATTTAAATTTAAAACAAATCATAATATAAAAGATGAAGATAAAGTATCTAGTTAGGCTAAATATTTTATTTTATTTGAGATAATACTTAAAGATAAAATAAATCTAAGATACTAAAGAAATAATAACAACCCTTAGATACTAAATCAAATATTAATAAATCCTAAATCAAATCAAATATAATTCTCCTCATTTTTCCCCCGGTTGAAAGAACTCTCCACCGGAAAGGTAAATAGTTGGTAGTTGTTGAGCAAAGCAGAGTCAATAGTGCGGAACTCTTCTGCAGTGATTCACGTGGCATCTAAATCTGAATGACCCTTCCAACGGACAAGGTATCATCGGATAGGACCTGCTTGAGTAATAATTGTCTGTTCGTCCATGACAACATCAATGGTGTCAGTAGGTGGCATAACAATAGGAAATGATGGAATTGGGGCATGGTGGGGTTGTGCACCTATAGAGGCATTAGAGAGCAAAGGGGGTGGCTTAAAAGTACCCCGATAAGGAACAAAATCCTCAACATTAAATATTGGAATGATAGACATATTTGGAGATAAATCTAACAAATAAGCATTAGGCCTTAGTTTTTTTGCAATGCAAAAAGGGCCAGAAGCATGAGCATGTAACTTCTTGAGCGAATTTCTCGAGAAGTGCTTTGGGTATATGCGAGCCATAACGTAGTCTCCAACATCAAATTCTTGAAAACGGTGAAGTGTGTTGGCAACTAATTTATATGTATCATTACTCATTGCTAACTTACGCCTAATCTCAACATGAAGGTTGTGAAGGCGATGAGCAAAAGTTTTAGCTGATTTAGATGTATGGGTAGTAAGAAGGATGGGTAAGAGGTCAATAGCTTGTTTGGGGTTGTATCCTTGAACAATTTGAAATGGACTCTTAATCAGTGGATTGATTGACTGAATTTGTAATGACCAAAAAATTTAATTTAAATGATTTTCTTTCCCCACTAAGAATTTATTTAATTATTTTAGTTTATAGCACATGAAGAGTATTGGCTTAATGAAATTTATACTAATTACTTATATGAAGATGGAGTTCGAAACCTATGTAGGTCAAATGTTAGTTTTATTTTTTTTTTATGTGGAGGAAGTATCAAAGTGCCCTTGCTCCTAGTTCAAAAAAAAAATTAAAATTACAATATCAATAATAAAAATTTAGTTGCAGTTGTTTTATAATTTTTCCAACAAATTTTGGTCGTGTTTTATAATTTTTGCCATGACTTTTTATTCAAATTCTTCTATCTCTTAGTCGGTGATACACGCAGAATGAGAGAGATGGCTCGCGATTCTTCCTCTATTTTTTTTCCTCTTCCTTTCCTGCTGCACTACTAAAAACCTCACCGTTAGTTTGTCCGTTTCTTCACTGCCTAAAACTGTCCATCCTTTCCCTCTGCTATTCACTGATTTCTGTTGTGTGGAGTAGCTGCATCTCTTCCTCGTTTCAACTCTGTTTTGTGGATGACATGCTTTCATGCATGCGTGCTCATCTCCATTCTTTTCTTTTCCTCAACAGTTGGACGTCCGAGTGTGCGTGCATAGTAAGCTCAATCTCTCTTTTTTCTGATATGAAATTTCTGTTTCTCTTCTCTCTGTTCACGTTATTTACAGCAGTGAGGTTGAGTCAATAAATACTCCTTCTCTGTCATCGGCCCTTACTCTATGTCCAAGAGAAGTAAGTGGTTTCAGATTTTCTAGCTTCACTGTCGGTCTTCCAGCTTTGCTATTAAAATTTCACAACTGAAAGGTTGAATCTTCTTCCCCGTTTCTGCTGTGTGTCTTGGCTGTGCATGTTCAGTTTCTATTTATTCTTCCTCCTCTGTAGCTGGCATCGTGTGTGTGTGGTAAGCTTGATTTCTTCCCTCTTCTAGTTGATGGCTCTATTCTTTTCTTCAATTTGTTGTTGCAAGTTGTGTGTGGGGTTAAGGTGCTATTTTGCTTGATGTTATACACCAACTTAATTTTGTTGATTAAGCTGAATGTTGATGATAAAATTAATAGTGAAAGTTGATTAAATGATTGGACGATTACTGTGAGCTGAATTTTGGTACTTTATTAATATTAAGAAGACATAAACGAATGGGAAAATTTCTCTTGCTCTTGTTGGATTATAGTTGAGTTATTAATTTGACAAGGAAATGATTGGCTACGTATGTTTAATTAAGATATTATTTGAAATCAAGTTATATGTCACCAATGCATTGAAAGAATTATTTGGCTAGTGAAATTAATAGTGCAGAGAGAATTTATTTGAGGTATTGAGAATTTTGTTAGTTGTTAGAAATTGGGATGCTAGATATCATCTTACTTATATTAAGAAAATAATAAATAATTGATTTTAGGATTGTAATTTATTTGTTAAGAAATTAATGACACTATTGTAATTAAGATGAAAAATGGAAATGAACGAGCTTTAAAATATTAAAGTGAGAGAAATGATTATATAAGATGTTTGTGTTATATTTATTAAGTCTAAAGGAAGCATAAGGATGGCTAACATGGTTTATTATGATTTATGAGTGAGAATATACCACAAGAAAATATGAAAATAAATTGAGAATTGTCAAATGATTTAACTAAATTAAGTGTACTTGAAACATGGTGGATTAAGTATTATTTTTAAATATTATTTGGATTGAATATAAATGCCCACTAATTGCTTGGAAAAAAAAACACATAAAAAAAAAGAAGAAAAGAGAGAGAAAAATTAAATTAAAGTACTTGATAAATAATATTTTTTTTGTTATGGTTTGTTTGCCAAGAAATTAAGGGAATTATTAAAATTAAAATGCAAAGTTAAGAGAGGCAAACTTTAGAATTCTTGAGAATCTCTCAAGTGCATGAGTACATCCCAACTAATTTATCCATAAAATTATTTTTCTAAAATATTATATTTTTATAGATTATTTTAATAACAACTTTGTTAAGTAAGAGATGTTTTGTAATTTAAATTTCTTTATCTTGTGAATTTATTTTTTTATTATTAGCTTTGGTAATTTTGTTTTTTTATAAATGCAAGAACTTTACTTTCCATGAAATTTTGATTACACATATTCATATTTAATATACACATTTGATGTTATGATTTAATCTTATTATCAACCACTATAGTTGAAAATTCTAGCATTCCATTAAATTTTATGAAAGGAATTGGAATTAATCTTTTAAATGGAAGTTTGCAAGTATTTATTATGTTAATGATGATTGATCTTATAGTTAGAAAATGATTATTCATTGTGATTCATGCATGGGAAAGCATTGAAGATACTATTTTATAATGATTGTATTGAAAAGAGAAAAAATGTTTATTTTTATAACCCATGCATGCTTGTTTTAAATTGGAGACTGATTTCAGAATGTTAGTTGTTAACAGCAATTCCGTTAGTCCTTAGCGCGCCATGGTACACCTAGCTAGTAGGGTGCTTATAGGAGGTGTTATCCTATGGTACTCACGCTTGTTTCGTAGGCTTCATGCTTATGTTTGTTTTGTGATTTCTAGCCACACTTGAATTATTTTATGGCTTTTAGTCGCACTTGTTGGTTATTTACCCTCGTGGACTATGTGTCTACGCTTGTTAGTTAGTTACCCTCATGGACTGTGTGTTTACGCTTGTTGATTATTTTGATTAAGTCTCGCTAAAGAAAGAGTTTTCAAACTTATTTTCTTTAAGTTGGATTTCAAAAAAAAAAAAGCAAACTTCTTTTTTTACTATATATTGATTTTATATTGAGCAATATATACATATATTTCCAAGATGTTTAAATATGTATAGAAATTTAAAAGAAGGAAAGAAAAATTGAACCTCTTATAATTTTATTTGAATTTATGTATTCATGGTTTACAGATTTATCTAGTCTTTAATGTTTGACTTATTGATTTTCCTTCTATTAATTCTTTCAACTATAAATTGGGATGTTACTTATCGAAAAATTATTGGTTCAGATATTGTAGCTAACCTTGCTCCTTCTACAAGTCATTAAGGGGTCCTATTGCTTTTTTGAAAGATGAAGCACATTGTAATTATCCTTTTTGGTAAAATTATGTATTGTATTTTGTAATCGTAAATTAAAGCTCCACATACACCATAGTTAGGTCATATTTTTATTTTGTTAGTAGATAGCTTGCTGTTATGGAGCTAGTCTCCCTTATTGGTCTGGTTAACAGGCTTTATTATTGTGAAAATTTTAGAAGGTCTAAATTATAGGAGAGATTTTGTCAAAATTTTTACAAAACATTTAAAAGTGCACAAACTTTATTATTGTATATAACTTATATATTGATAGTTTAGCTTAATTTCAAATCAATTAAGACTTATGGAATATGAGTTTATCTTATATTTCATACCGGTCACACCTTTAATATCGAGGTGTGACAAAATTATTATGGGCAAACTCTTTGACCAGTAATACCAAATCCCAATTTTCCAGTTTATCACCGAATAGACTTCTGAGCAAGTCACTTAAACTATGGGTAGTGACTTCGGTTTGACCATTAATTTGAGGATGAAAGGGGGAGGAGAACTTTAACTGGGTACCAAAGAGCTTTCAAAGGGTCTTCTAAAAATAACTAACAAATTTGATATCCCTATCCGGAACAATAGAAGTAGGAAACTCATGAAGATGAACAATCTCTTGAAAAAATAGCTTAACGAGATGGGAGGCATCGGTAGTCTTGCTGCATGGTACAAAATGAGCTATTTTCAAGAATTGATCGATGACGACTAAAACCAAATTGTGCCCTCAAACTGTCTTAGGCAAATCTAATACAAAGTCTATACTAATATCCTTCCAGGGTGCCTCAGGAATTGGTAAGGGCATATACCACCCTATATTTCTTTTTTTCACCTTAGCAGTATGGCATGTGTGACATTAAGCTAGGATCCTAGCAACGTCTCGCTTAAGGGAGGGCCAATAAAACCTATCCTCTACTAATTCTATAGTTTTTTGAATACCAAAATCTCTAGCTAAATTGCTAGCATGTAATTCCCAAGTGAGAAAATCACGCATCGAAGTAGGAGGGATACATAGTCTAGGGCCTAGAAATAATTACCCATCAAGGATCAAGAAGTCTGCATGTTCACAATGATGGTTATCATTGACTTCTTAGTATATAAGTCCAAAGTTAAGGCAGGAGGTGTAATCATCCTTCGATCTCTCGAATCTTGTAGCACTAATGGTTAATGTGTTTATAAGGTGGATTCTTCTACTCAAGGTATCAGCTACCTTATTCTTAACTCCGGCTCGATGCTTTACAATGAAAGTGAATTCTTGCATAAATTCAACCCACTTAGCATGTTTGGCATTCAAGTGCCTTTGAGAGCTGTAGAATTTAAGTGCTTGGTGGTCTGAATATAGAACAAATTGTTGAGGTAGGAGATAGTACTTCCATTACTCAAGTGAACAAACAATGGCATGGAATTCCTTGTTATATGTTAAGTACCTTTGCCTTGCTTCATTGAGTTTTTCACTAAAAAATTCCACTAGGTGGCCTTCTTGGCTAAGGACGCCTCTAATTCCTACACCTAAGGCATCACATGCAATCTCAAACTACTTGTGAAAATTAGCTAATGCAAGAATAGGGGTACTTGACAACTTTTCTTTGATGGTTTAGAAAGCCTTGGGTGCTGCGGGAGTCCAATTAAATGTTTCTTTCTTCAGGCAATCAGTTATGGGTGTTATGATGGTACTAAAGTCTTGTATAAAGTGTCTATAGAAGGATGCTAGGTCATGAAAACTTCGTATTTCATGGAGGGTCTTCAGTTTAGACCATTCTCGGATGGCCTTAACCTTATCTAGATTAGCGGATAGGCCATGTTTGGAAACAATGAATCCAAGAAAAGTGACTTGACCTTGAAGGAAGGAACATTTAGGGAGGTTAATATAGAATTGTTCCTTAGGTAGAATAAGGAGGACTAGTTGGAGGTGAATCAAGTAGTCCCTTAGATTTACTAAATATTAGTATGTCATCAAAGTACACAACCACGAATTTTCTCAAGTAAGGTCAAAATATATAAGTCATAACTCTCATAAAGGTGCTAGGAGCATTTGTTAAGCCAAAAGGCATAACTAACTACTCATATAATCCCTCTTGAATGCATTTTTCCACTCATCCTCAGGCCTAATTCGAACTTGGTGATACCCAATTCAAAGATCAATTTTAGAAAACTGAGTAGACCCAAAAACTAAGTCTAGCATGTCATTGAACCTTGGGATTAGAAATCGATACTTAATAACTATCTTATTAATTACTCGGCTATCCACACACATCCTCTAAGAACCATCTTTCTTTGGGGTTAAGAGGGTAGGCACAGCATAAGGGCTAAGACTATATTGGATATAGCCTTTCTTGAGTAATCCATTAACTTGTTAGTTTAGCCTATCTCTATCTTTTGAATTCATCTTATAGTGTGACATGTTAGGAAGTTGTGATCCGGAAACTAAGTCTATCACATGTTAGATATCTCTCATGGGTGGCAATTCTGAAGGTAATTCCTTGGGTGCCATATCTTTAAACTTGTTTAACAACTGGGACACTTCGATAGGTATAGGAGTTAGTGTGGATTGGGTAATAACTTTTCAAACAATTGCAAGAATAATGTTAGCCTCCTTGCTTTCTTGCACAAACTGCTTCTCTTTTAGTAAGTGGAGGTTATGACATTCTAGTTTTAGACCCTTAGAGTTAGGAGAACTCTTGCCTCCTATTTCTGGTTTTGCAGGGCGTAAAAGAATAATCTTGCCATCATGTTTGAATGTATGGGTATTTGCTCGGCCATGAATAGTGACATCATGGTCATAGATCCAAGGTTGTCCCAATAATATGTGTGGCACATCCATAGGAACAACAACGCAAAGGACTTCCTCTTAATAGTCACCTAAACGAAGGGGCACTCGGCATTGTTGCATTATAGGCAAGGAAGTATTATTAACCCAAGCAACGCAGAAAGGTTTAGTAAGAGGTTTCGTATTAAGTCTAAGCCAAGTAACACCACGATCGGAGATCACATTCTACTCACTTCCATTGTCTATGACCAACTTGCATGACTTATCACCATACTTCATGAATGTATGGAATATACTATTCATTTTCCATGAATCATCAAGCGATGGAATAGCTAATAGACATTGCATTAGCCTAAGATGACTTGAAAGAACTTTATCTACAATAATTTCTTCATCCATATCAGAGGAGCTCTTGATAGGGTCTACTACAATATCGAGTGTGCACTCAGCTAATACACCTTCTTCTTGAGATTCGAGAAGTAGAGCACATTGAAGGTATCTAAATGCTATATGGCCCCTAGAGTGACGCTTAAAACATTCAATTGCAGAGCTGCTAGGATGAGAAATGGATGCTAAGGACTTGTTATTTCATGACACATTTGGCCCAACCAATTGGGAAGTTGACTATTGAGGTGTAGGGTTGCTAGGTTTACTCATAAGGCTATGGTTATAGTGCAGATCTATGGTTGAGAAATTGGTTCATCTTGTAGATGGGTATCGAGACAAAATATCTATCTCTGTAGATTTATGGTATGTTTCTTCAAGGGTATCTGGATAGTTTATCCTAAATTCACATTGTATGCTTGGTTTAAGGCCGTTAATAAACCTTTCAATAGTTATCCAAGAAGCCTTGGACACATTGTTCCTAATAAGGAGGTCATCATATCAAGACACGTATTTAGATGCTGTAAAAGTTTACCTAAGGTTAAGCAGTTGATTGTACAACTTGCTCTTATAGCTAAGTGGCACATACTTCTTGTAATGCCCTCAACAACATTACCATACGACCCTCCATACAAACTACTAATCAAAATAATTAATTTAAAAACTTTGGGATCCCAATATAAAAACATTTCTAAAACATTTAATAATATATATACGAGTTGTAAAATATTACATAGTGGAAGCATCATGTAATAGCATCTCAAAAACAACTAGAAAACATGTGCAATTCAACCAAATTAAGTCAAAACAAGGGTTGTACTCCATGGCTCATGCCACATGTGCCTTCGCATATGGCACGGAAACCTCAACATCACTCTCTGTGTTATGAGCCATGGCATGTAGTCTTTTGTTGACACATGCGCCGTGGCGCACATATCAGAATTTGCTATCAGATTTCAAATTCTGATATGAACTTCAGAAGTGTGCCATTTTCACATTTGATGTTGATTGGGGTAGTTCAAGCGCCTACATGAAGCTTATTTCAAAATCTAACAATGACACTAGTTTTGTTAAAATTTGATATTTTGTTTAAAAATTGGACAGCCAAGTGCATTTTGACTATTTAATGTCAAACTTTGCCACTTGAACATTACTAATCGAAACCACAAGTCATTGGCCAACTTTAGGGCATTGACCATGTTCACATGAACAAACAACACTTGATTGAACAGTTACATACACATTATAACACATATACACACTTTTGGCCTGTAAAGTACCCATATTACACTTTTTGGCAAAAGTTTCATTTTTTATTTTCAATCTCATACAAGGCCATATTCCACATACACTTCACACATTCATCATACCCACACACAATACTATCCATCCACTAGCCCACACTATCATTTCATCATGTACACATATATACACAAGGCTAGGGAAATCAACACCAAACACCACAAAAACTTATAGTAAAATGCACATATTTCTTATGGCAACTTATATACACATTTACCACTATTTAGATACAAATTCATTACACCAATTCTTATAAGGCTTTATCAAGAAAATCACAATTCTTGACTTGAGTCTTTCTCTTGAGCACTAGAACTGCAAGAACCTAAAAAATATAAATAATCACAGGTGAGATCAAAATCTCAGTAACCAATATAGCTCATTGAATGTCTATTAGTACAAATAACCATACTAAAGTAGTAAAATCAAAATATAGAACATATATTTATCATAACATAGCTTTACTCATAACTTTTCTCATATAAATCTTTTTCATACATTTGCACACACTGGCATGACCACCTATCCACCAATCCTCCAAAGCTCCTTGAGATGAAACTATAGGCTTTACTAGATCAATCACTTATTAACCCAAACACACTTTCAGTGGTAGAAACACCCAGCCAAAGGTAATCTATCCTACTTATGGACTATAATTTCCTTCATTTCACATACTAGTTATAGAGGCGTCGTTGACTCTTAACCATATCTGAACTGGCCCTAGGGAGTTGTCAGATTGCCCGGATGTTCCATGGTAATAATTCCAATATAATGTTATACTAGATTACCTATGGTACCGGCTTATAATATACTACACTGAATGTCCTATGGTACTAGCCTAACCATATGGATTTATTTACTTAGATCTCCACACACATATCCATATATGCCTTGGGTGAACTCCCACTCCCTATGATCATGCTTTTCATACATTTCACTACTCTCCATGTTTCATAACACACACATATAAATATATACATATACATATCAAATGAAACTAATAACCCTTCAAACTTCATTTCGCAAATTGATTTTTATGCTAAAACCATTTTACAATGTCAAATCATGCATATAACTCATAAAACAACAAATTCACAATTTTATATTTACTTTTACACAGTTATAATAGCTAATCAACATAATAAACCATATGATTACCTCAACCCTTATGTCTAATAGAAAGGATTACCCATGTTCTACAACCCTATTCAAGTTTCTTTCGCTATTCAACTTGTTGTAGGCAAGAATCTACACCAAATTGACAAACCAAAGACAATTTCACCATTGACAAAAGTGTCAATTATAATAATTTAACACCGAATCGCTACCATTTCCCTTATTCACACTCGTTCACGCATATTATAACCGATTACTGCTCAACACGAGCTTTAACCTTTACCTAGCTAGATTTCTCTCACTACTATCTCTCTCTCTATAAACTAGGTCAAAATTAAGCCTAAAGCGTTAAAGCTCTATTGTTCTAATTCAAACAAGTCACAAAGGTCTAGTTTAGTCCTAGAAGACCTTTCTATTACTATAGGATAGGCAAATAACTCCTTAAAAATTTTAAATTCAATTTCTCACTAGTTAAAACTAAAATAAAATAAGATAGAATCAGAGGTTAAGGCAGTATGAGACTTACTCGATAAGTAACAAGTTAGAAATGTCGTCCTTTTTCCTGAAAATTGTTGCCTTAGTAGAGGTTGGCTCCTTCTCCACACCTAACCCCTTTTCTCTTGATCTCCCTTTTATTTTTCACGAGCTGGACACATCCTGTTTTATCAAGTTTCTACTCTATGTGCCATGGTGCATCCATTCTCAACCATAGGGCATGGCACAATGAGGGAAATCCTTACTGCACTCACTCGCTTTGGTTCACAACATCATTCCTTCACTCATATCTATTCATATAACATCCCAATGAGTCAATACAATACTATACTATCCAAAACCCTAATCCCACATTAAATTATTAATTCAATCGCTAATCATTGTAAATAAAGAAATTAAAAATTTAGGATGTTACACTTCTCCTTTAGTTTTAGCTTCATCTCAACCCATGTGTTCATAGGAGGTTGACCTAAGCGCTCTAAATTATCTCGGGCATTCTACCAGTATTTCCTAGCAGATTCTATAAACTTTATTTTTGTGAAGCAAATGCGTTGCATGCCATTCATGTTATACCAATCAAAGTAGTCATTCATAGTAGCTAACCAATCTGAGAAGTCACTTGGGTTTAGCCTACCATCAAACTCGGATGTTTCTACCTTAAGTCTTTTAGTGGTATCATTATAGTAATCATGTCAGAAGGGTTCTTGATTATGCCTAGGGGTTAATGCTCTATTCCTTTGGAAATACCTATTCCTAGATGGTGACTCATATTGCTCAAGCCTATCTTGTTCATCCCAAGGCACTTCTTCTTCCTCATATGGTTAGGGATTAGTCACAAGGTGAGATGGTCTAGTATTAGGGTTGTTAAGACCTGTAAAAGATTGATGAGTGACTGTAACTGCATGCCTTATATCAACATTCTTAGTGTGGGCCTAATCCCTATCATTAGGGTTGTCCATCAACCCATTTACACATTTTTTGGTCTTTTGTCTTTTTAGTTCTTAAAAGGTATCCCATAATTCTTGATTTTTGTGTCCAGAGTTGTGCCGAAATGCCACAAGATTTTATTCTATTCTATCAAGCCTTTAGTAAGGCCAGTCAAGGTCCTAGTAAGGTCTTCATAGAAAGTTGATGGGTGTGTTTGTCTAAGTCTATTCGGGATTCAAGGAAGTCAAGTCGAGGTTTAATGGAATTAAGCTCTTTTTCAAAAAGGATTGATTATTGTAAAGGTCATGAATGGTCATGCAAGAGTAAAAGTAGACTAATGTGCACGTTTAGGGTGGTTCTATCCTAAAGGATAAAGGTCCTAAATTGCCATTACCAAAAGGTAAAGACTCTATTTAACAAGTCTAATCTTATGGGAACTTAAAAGCTCCTCAAGAATCACACTTATTAAATAAGTAACAACTTAAGTGAAGTTTTCACTGTGATCTCAGAGGGTTTAAAAACTCTTCAGGAAAATCATTACAAACTTCAACTAATCTAGGGTAAAAGTTAGCCCAAGTATAAGGTTGAATGTATGTGAGGAATATGTGTGATCCTAGAATGTGGAGTAGGCGTAAATCAATAACGAGTAATGAAAATATAAATTAACTAAATGAAGAACAAAATAAGGGAAAAATTGTGCACATATGTAATTTTTTTCTTTTGCTCTTTTTTTTGGCTCTTTTTTTTCTCTTTTTTTGCTTTTTTTTTTGTGCTAAATAAAGTTGAGACTAGAAAATAGATAAATGGAAAATGCTCAAAATAAATAAATTTTCAAATTAAACCTCCAAAAATGCTAAAAGTCACAATAAATAAATAGAGGATAAATTGGGCCTCACCAATGCAACTTAAAGATGTCAATAAATAAGAATATTTACTCCAATGGCCTCACAAGATAATTTGCAGTTTTGAAAAGATTTGAGAAAGTAGATTTCACGCACAGAAAGGGAAGTGGAACCAGGCTCTGGTACCAAATTGATGTGAAATAGAAAAGAAGAAAAGGAAGAAAAAGAAGAGGGAAAGGAGGAGGAAGAAAAAGTTGTATAACTCTTATTCAAATGCCAAAACTGAATATAATTGAAAAATCTTAGAGCTATTTATAGAGCCCTAGAATAATAATAATAATAATAATAATAAATCTAAATCTAAATCAAATCATAATATAAAAGATGAAGATAAGGTATCTAGCTAGGCTAAATATCTTATTTTATTTGAGATAATACTTAAAGATAAAATAAATCTAAGATACTAAAGAAATAATAACAATCCTGAGATACTAAATTAAATCTTAATAAAGCCTAAATCAAATCAAATATAATTCTCATCAACAGTGCATGCCATTCTTTCTTTTAGAAAAAAAATAAACATGAAAACAAAACCAACACAATATTACATATTTTTTATAACGCTAAGCCTGTATATTTTTTATCTCTTCCCTTGTCTCGGCCAGCCAAGAGGAAGGATGAGTGAAGACGCAAAGCTGTGTATCCATGTCATGTGTTCCGTATATATTACAACAAAATAGGAGGTTTTTCTCGGACTATAAGAGAAGATATGTGAGGGGAAAAAAAAATACTTCTTTTGGAATTTCTCTCAGACAAAAAAACAAAAAAGTAAAATTTCATAGAAAAATTTTATTTCTCTAAAAAAATTCTGACAAAATATATTTCTCTCATAACTTTTTGAGAAAACAAAATCTCAAATAAATCTGAGAGAAACTTCTCTCAACTTTTTGAGAGACACTAGTTCTCAAAAATTTGAGAGAAAAGCACAAGTAGGTTGTGTAAATTTTGATTATTTTCTCTCAGATTAATAAGGTGTGAGAATCATTTTTTCTCAAAACATTCCAAGAAATGAGTTCTCTTGTAATGTTTTGTGAGAAAAGCACAACTAGGACTTGTGAACTTTGGTCATTTTCTCTCATACCATTTCATGAGAAACATTTTCTTTCAAATATTTCCCCTAGAATTCCTTGAGAACTTGTCTATACTACAGATGGCTCGGTGCTTGCTAATGGAGATGCTACTTGTGCTGGTATAGTCAGAGACACGTTGGGTAATTAGGTCTTGGGCTTTTGTTGCAAACTGGGAGACGTTCCATCGACAATCGTTGAGCTAATTGGGATCAAGATGGGACTGGGGTTTTGCTGGTTTCATGGTTTGTATAACGTGGAGCTCTTCTCAGACTGTGCTACAGCTATAAATCTAGTTGCTAGAGATGAGACTTCCACCCATCCTTATCAAGAATTCATTGATGATACAAAGAATTTACTCAACAGGAATTTGTCTAAATTAATTTCATGTATAGAGAAGCTAATTGCTTAGCTAGGAATTGTCATACTTTTCTTAACGATTTGTACATCTTTGATAAAAAATCTCCTTTCTTAGTAGGGTGGTAGTTGATCAAAGATTTGGTGTTGTTGCTTGTTTGCTTTGTACTGCTACTGTTGTTGGTGGATTTCCGTTTCATTAAAAAAAAAAAAGAAAAACAGAACTTGTCTATACATAATATCAAATTTATTCTTTTTTAGCCCCATTCCTTGTGATATACAGTTCAATATATAACAAAAGTAATGCAACAACACCAATATTTTGACAACCAATTTAAAATTAAAATTCCCAGAAGTTTTTTACAAGTCAACAAAAAATCATAACATAATTGATAAATAACTACTCAAAATCCTAAACTTACTAGAGCCGACATTTGTTATTTTGCAAGTAGATCGCAAGAAGATCATCTTGAGGCACTTGAAGATGAATCCTGGCAACGAAATATTTTTCTAAGAAATTAAAGGCAATTCAAGAGGGCCAGAAATTTACACAGATGCTAGCTGGGGTGGCCTCTTGGATGATAGAAGATCCACTATAGGTTACTTTACCTACCCATGGGCCAGGCAACTTTGTGTTATGAAGAAGCAAGAAAGTACCAATATTTTTCCAAAGTGCTGTGAGAAGAAGTCTAAGTTTCATTTGGTTGCTAGAATGGATAGGAATATAATGAATTGAAAAAATAAAATAAAAATGAATTAAATCACCATTCCTGATAAGCATGATAAAACTCAATATTAAATACCACAAATATAAGAATCATCACACCTTTCAAAAATCTCATGAATCATGATTATCAATCTCTTGAAATAAATTACCATTCTCTCTTATGAAAATGATTTATTTATCCCCTTTCACATTTTTATCATCTTATTTTAGTTTTATCTTTTATTCATTCTATTTCATGTTTTTTCTAGCAACCAAGCGAGACTTAAGCATGGAGCCATAGCTCTCGGTATGTATAAGGGAATATGGTTGATAAGATGCTTTAGGTGCTCCAAATTGAATTTATCCTGCTATATATATATATATATATATATATATATTCAAACATGGAGTGATAGCAAGTGATCAGAAAAAGACATTGCAAATAATCCCACACATCATACGAGAACGAAACATGTGGAAATAAACAGATACTTTATAGAATAAAAAGATGAGAGATAATTAAATTATTAATATTGTTTAAAAAAGAAAAAAATTCTGAATTTACCTTCTTAAATGCATCATCTTCAATTAAAACATTTGTACTCTAGTGATCATAGAAAATTGCAAAAGGATAAAATTGAAAGAAAGTAATTAAAAATACATCTTTTTGATATAAAATGACTTGTATAAAGGACTATCAATTACCTTCAAAAGGTTACTTATATTTTATGATTAGAGAGAGTATCATATACCCCATCTGGTCATTTACACCAATCACTTTCATCTATCTCACTGAAACCAAGTGAGAAGTAGTTAAATTATTGATATCATCTTTTTTTTTTCAATTTACCCTTATTAAATACATCAATATCTTTAAAAACATTGTAATTTCTCTCTCATATGTAACTTTTTACTCCATTGAAAGAAAACTGTGAAAATGTAAAATTGGAAGAAAGTAATTAATGATTCATATTTTGTTGCAAAGTGACTTGCAAAAATTACTATCAATTTCTTCTAAAATGTGACCTATATATAAAACTAGATGAATTTTGTGTATGCATGCGCGTGCACATAATTATTATATTCTTTATGTAACATAATTATTTATGTTACATTACCTTTGTAATTAGTTAAATTATATAGACATCGCCTTCATTTTATAGGTTGATAAATAATTTTATGAAATTTTATGTTATAAAAATTACAAAAATCTCTCATTTAATTTTAAACTTACATTGATATCACAAGAAATAAAGAGATTCCACAAATCATATTTTTATTTTTATATTAATGAATGATTATTAAGGGAATTGAATTCCCCCTCCATTTCTATATATTCTCAGGCATTGATGCAAGCTAAGTTCAGCAATCCCACATTGGATGTATCATTAAATTATCTAGCTTTGCCCATAATCCAGTAAATATATATACCCCTCTTCATGTACTAAATGTTTAGTAATTAAGTTGACGAGTTGGTGATGATTGTAAGTATATATAATTAAATGGGTGCCACTTTACCCCATTCGTACGGACTTCAAACCTGAGGACCCTCCGGTGATGATTGATCTATACAAATGGCCAAGTGAGAAATTTAAGGAAGATTATGCTCTCATTTACCGTAGGATATGTAATCTGGCTACCAGGAACTTGCATTTCTTGTTATAGTGTGAACCGCGACAAAGTGCTTTTCCCATTCCATGACGGTTTGGGTGAAGGTAGTGTCACAGTAAACATGGAGTTCTTGTCTGTGAGAAATTCCATGGATGGGAGCATGTTTAGCACTCTCAAGAATTTGGCCACAGTTTTATTGATCGAAGGCAAGGATCAACCAGGCTAGAGCCTGCAGTGACGGACGGCTTATTAAATGGTGATCGCTTTTCGAAGCTGATGCCCCACAAGAAGAGAAAAATTGTATAAAGTAGCGTTCAATGGCAAATTGATCTATAAATGATAGATTCAAGAGTTTCCTAGATCCTACACTCATTTTTAAAGCAATGTTACTATTTAGCTTTCAAAATGGTTATCTTAGTCATTTTTTCACTACTACAAAAAATGACATAAATGATGGTTTTTTTTTCACTTGAAAATGACGGTTATGACCCTGTCATTTAAAGTCCCCCCAAAATAAATGACGGTTATTTACCCATCATTTATTCTTATCATAAATGACGGGCAAATTTTTAATCATCATTTATTGTAACTAGACAATAAATGACGGGTAAATATTTACCCGTCATATATTTTATGGTTACAATAAATGACGGGCAAATATTTGCCCGTCATATATTCTATGATTTTTTTTTAATAGCGGTCTGTTATTTATAGCAACCTCCCTATAACAATTATACAAATAATAATCAGACAGCAATTCCAACATTTTTATACATGAATATCACTTGAAATTGAATTATAATCAATAAAAACTAATCCCTTATTCTAATCTATCAAGTAATCAATGTATAGAATTTTTTGAAGGAAGTAATTTACCAACTAATATCAAATATTGAGTGAAAACTAGTAAAACTATAAACACTAATCCTACTTGTGCTAAATTTATTGATTTTCATCTTTGTGCAATGACCACACTTGGAATATGTACTGGCACCACTTTTCAATTAACTCATTTATTTGTGCATACCAAATTCTTCAATGTAGGAATCCTCATAGTACTGTAAAACATAAATTATCCACCCTAAATTTATTTTAATAAATTAAATTCATTGGCAATTATAAAGTAAAAATTAATTGTTGGCATACCATCACAGGAATTGTGCTCGCATTATGGATAATGATGTCTTTCATGAATCTCATGACACAAAAGCCACAATCCAAGCTATTTTTCATTTGTCTTGGGCACTACAAATTAAAGAACCAATGAGTAAATATTAATGCATTAAGAAATTATGAATATTTAAATTAAAAAATGATATTAATTACCTTTATTATATTCAAGTGTAGGCTACATCAAAATTTGTAAATGATTTGAAATTATTTGTTTAGTATTTGTGTGGTACAACACAATTGTCCTAATAAAAAAAAGAAAAAATATGTCAATATAGAAATAAACAAATAAATATATAAAATACTTTTTTTTGCATTTACATATTAATCAACTCCAATAAACATGATAAAATTAACAAGTGTTATAAAATTATAATTAATTGACTAAATTAATGTTAACAACCCACATTACCACATCATATATTGTCAATTTCGACAACCCACATTACCAAAATTAAGCAACAATATGCATAGAAAGTTAAGTATGTAAATTCAAACAATAAAACTCTACAAAACAATGAATAAATTATTCCCACAACCAAAAAGCCAAATGATATTGAAAGAAATGCTAGAAAACACGAAAACAAATGTACCTTGGAAGAAAATGGTTCAAAAAGCACTGGCAAACTCAGGGCACAATAAACGACAATAAGGACAATGGCGAAAACACGACAAAGGTGGGGGTTGATGGTCGACTATGAAAATGAAGTCACTTTATGGGTTTACTTGTGATTTCGTGTGAAAGTGGAGAAGAGAAGAGAGGAGAGTTCATCGGGCATACAAGAAAGAATATAAAATGGAAAGAACTGAAATATTTTTAAACAAGAATAAATGACGGGCATTTATATGCCCGTCATTTATTCCTCTTTATATGACAGGCATTCAAATGCCCGTCATATATTACGATGACTTTATATGACGGTCATTTTAAATGCCCATCATATAAAGTCTCTTTTTTTTATTTTTTTATTTTAGAAACTTAAACATTATATGATGGGTGTTAAAACATCCGTCATATAATGTCATCAATATAAATGATGGTTGTTTAAAAAGACCGTCATTTATGTTAATATTATTTTTTAATTTTTTTAGAGGTAGAATTTGAAGCCTTATATGACGGGTGTTAAAACACCCGTCATATATGCTAATAAAATAAATGATGGGTGTTTAAAACACCCATTATTTATTTTGCAACCATCACCTGCCTCTCTTTTAAATGATGAATTTTTTTAAAACCGTCATTTTTAATGGTATCATATATCAATAATTTTGTAGTAGTATTTGTAATTTTTTGGGTCCTTATTTATAATTTTTGGGTTCTTTTTCATAATTTATTGATATCATTTTTTATAATTTTTTGGTAAACTAATTAATTTGTGTTAACAATAAGGGCACCATTACTTTATTTTTAAAAGTTTAAAGGGAATATTGTATAAAAAATGAGCATAGGATCCCAAATACTCTTAGACCTTTAGTTTAAGGGTGAAATTTCTCTTTCACCCTAAAAAAAACTTCAATTATCCCCCTTCCAATTGTCCACTGAAAAGTCTCATTTATATCTTAAGATTTATTTAATTTAAATCTAACCTATCTGTTATAATCTCAAATAATGATAGTTCTAGAATATATTTCTTCATTTTTTTTATATAAGAAAAATCATCACAATAAAATTTCTCTACTACACAAAAGAGTTAAATAAATTTCACACTACTACAAAAATTTAAATATAAGACGTCATAAAAAATGAGGTTAAATAAAAACACGTCATATATGAGAAAGGCGGGTGATGGTTCAAAAAGAAATAACGAGTGTTTAAATAACTGTCATTTATTTTTAGACTTTAAATGATAGCTTTTTAAAAAACTCGTCATTTATTTCAACCCAACATTTCATTTTTTTGGAAGGAACAAATTTAAAAAAAATTAAACTCTAAATGATGAGTGTTTGAAATACCCGTCATATAAAGTCTGAACAATATATGACGAGTGTTTTAAACACCCATCATATAAAGTCTGAACAATATAAGACGGTGTTTTAAACACCCATTATATATTGTTGCCCAACATTTCAGTTTCTAAAAAGCAAAAAAAAAAACTTTAAATGATGGGTGTTTGAAACACCCGTCATTTAAAGTTTTCAATATATATGACGGGTGTTTAAAACACCCATCATATATACTTGAATAAATGACGGGTATTTTAATACCCGTCATTTATTACCTTTTTCATTTAGTTTTTAGTCTCATTTTTCATTTAGTTTTCAATCTCATTTTTCATTCTCGTCCATTCATTTTCTTGCATATTTTCTCTTCTCCACTTGCACATAAAATCGGAAGAAATCTCTCAATCTTCCTCCATTGTTGTCGTTGACCACCCTAGTCCTCTCTGACGTGAAAGTGCCATCACCTTCACCGTCTGTTGTCCCTCTCATTTGCTTCCTCTTTGTGTCCCATCCTCTCTTCTTCAAGGTATATGGGTGTGTGATTTCTATTGTTTTTCTTCATTTTCTTCCAATATCCTTAGATTTTGAGATTATGGGATTGTTTTTCTTCATTTTCTTCCAAAAGCAAATGTGCCGATTACAATTAGGCACTGGAATGATGTTAGTCCAGCTATGAAAAATTATATTTGGGAGCAAGTAGAGGTAAAATACTTTACTCACATCGTTGTAGTTAATTAAAATTACTTGACCAAAAATCTAATTAATTGTCTTAGTTTATAGTCAGTGTTTGCAATTGATGCTAGTTGGATGAAATTTGTCAACAAGCTAGAAAGGCAATGCAGACATTTCGGTATTTCATGGGAGCGAAATACATTAAAAAATCGGGAGGAAATATTAGTACTGAGGTCCCCGACTTGATAAGGCCATTAGTTTCACAAGAACAATGGGATGAATTTGTTGCTCAACGTCTCGAGGGACAATTTCAAGTAAGAATAATGAGATGAATTAATTTTTTTATTATTGTCAATATATTTAATTTTATTGATATGATTCTATGTGTTTTACACAAGAGTTGAGCCACAAAATGAAAGAGTTGCATGAGAAAGATATATACCTTTACAAGAAGGGGCACATAGGATATGCAAGAATTGAGCAACAAATAGTAAGTTAATATTTATACTATATAATTTTAACTTATTTAATGGATATATGTACTATACTCACGTTCAAATTTACTTAAATTTGTAGATCGAGTGAGAGGGTTCAAGGGCAAGCTCAGTTTCACATCACAGAATCTTCATAGAAGGCCGAACCAATAAAGAGGGAAACATTATTGATGAACGTGTTCAGGAGCTTGCCAATAAGTTTGTAAGTACATTAACTTAATATTTTTTTTATACTCAATCAACTAATTTAACTTTCATACTATATATTGCACAAGCCAAGATCGAGAAAAGTGGCACGCCTGATGATGATGTCTTGGGTAAGGCATTGGGTAATTCCGAACACCCTGATTGAGATAGGAGATATGGCTTCGATGTTCTGAAAAAACAAATATTTGGATCACAGAAGAAGGCAAGGTCAACAGAGGATATGGGTGTAAGGGCTGAGATTGCCACCCTAAAAGAGGAGCTATCTAGGCAACGGGACATGATTGAAGCTTTGCTAAAGGACAAGGAGAGTTAGGAGGTAGAGTTTCATATTAGTCCTAGCGGGAAAGGTAGTTATAGTGTCATGCAGCCTGTTAAAAATCTCCCTAAGGTAAAATATTATTAATTTATTTCACTTATATTTTACTATTTCTATTTTCCATAACTTTAATGTAGTATATTACTTATTAATATAAGGTGAGAGCCTTTGTGAGTTGTTGGCAATTAGCTCAAATCGTTATGTGGTTGCTATTGATCGGGTGTTTAATTTGCCAGGAGACATGCTACATAATATGCTACTCCCTGCGTCCTATATACGTGTTGCAATTGATATACTGAAGGATTTGAACTATCTGCTACCTATTCCTACCGAGGATGCAAGGATTATTGGAGAGGCGATGGGTAGTTTTGTTGGATGGCAAGCTAGTCAAGTTAGGATGCCAAGTCCCAAAAAAATAGCATAGATGCACAGTAAAAAAAAGGTGATACCTTGATCTAGGCTCTCCTTTAAAAGGGCAGTTTCCCATAAAGCTGTACCTAAACAAGAGTCTCAATTGCCAAGCCAACACAAAAATTTACTCCAAGCATATGCAATGGTTCATAGGTCTAATCCTCCAGTCCTGCAAGTCCTGTTCGAGGTAGGTATATATGGCGAAGACCGATATGATATGCTTTCGCTTGATGTTGTTGATGAAGTGCTTCAACATGATATGACCAGTCTCACTGTTCTCAACTTTTACATACGGTAATTTTTTTTCATATATGAATAGTTAATATTTTAAATATAAACTAATCTATTTCTTGTATTTATAATAGGTGTTTGTATGACAAATTTGTTATCCCTTTTGATCTACAAACGAAGTTCGTCTTTGTTAGTCCTCATGAAGAAGGTGCATATACCTTAATTAAAAGCGACAAAATTTTAGAATAAGCAAAGGTATTAAGCAAAAATTTTAAAGCAAAGGCTCGAAAGGGAACATTATTCATAATATCATACTGTCAAGGGTAACATAATTCTCACTTATCTTAATAATTTTTTTATTTTTAATTTAATGAATTAATTATAATTTTGCAACACTTGTTAATACTATTAGGGACCATTAGATGTTGATCATCACCGAACCATTTAACAACATTCTAAAGATATATTATCTCGATTCTCTTAGAGGGGAACTAGGGAGGAGATAAATTTTATTGGAGTTGATTAATACGTAAGTGCATAAAGTATTTCACATATTTATTTAAATTCCATACTAACATGTTTTTTACTGTTTCATTAGGGCGATTGTGTTATACCGCACTAACACAAAACAATCAATTCAAAGGTCCTTTATAAATTTTGATGCGGCCTACACTTGGAATATAATTAAGGTAATTGAAATCATTTATTAAATTAAAATTTAATGCATTAATACATATTCATCGATTCTTTAATTTTTAGTATCCAAGACAAAAGAAAAATAGCTTGGATTGTAGCTATTGCATCATGAGGTTCATAAAGGATATCATTATCCATAACGTGAGCATAATTCTCGAGATGGTATGTCAACAATATTAGCTTTTAAATTACAAAAATATTTAATGTATTAAAATTAATATATGGTGGATCATTTATATATTGCAGTACTATGATGATTCTTATGTTGAAGAATTCAGGGATAAAGAAATAAATGAGGTAATTGAAGAATGGTGTCAATACATTTTTAAGTATGGACCTTATACAAAGAAGAAAAATAAAACTACCTTAAAGTAGTTAGGAAGTTTATATTTTTAATAGGTAGTTTATTTTTGAAAATAGTTTACTTTATGTAATTATATTTGTTTATTGATTAATTTTAAAATTAAATACAATAAATTTCATCGATATTTAAATTTGGAATGGCTGGCTGTTGCTATTTTAATTTCTTTTTGCAGGGGGATGGTATAAAAACAGCTCCCATATTAAAAAAAAGCATATAATAAATGACAGTTATATAAATAACCATCATTTATACTACAATAAATGACGGGTAAATAAGTTACCCATCATTTAAAGTCCAGATTAATGATAGGTAATTTATTTACCCGTCATTTAAAGTATTACCCATCTATTTTACCCGTCATTTATCTGAACTTTAAATAACGGGTAACTTATTTACCCGTCATTTATATTCTCATTATGTTTGTGTTTCTGTAAAAATTTTATTTTAAATGACAAGTTTTATAACCACCATTTATTGGTGGACTTTAAATGTCAGCCACATAAATGACGCATATTAACCGTCATTTATAAACTAAAAGAATCATCATTTATTTCTTTTTCTATAGTAGTGTCATTTAATAAAAAAGTCATTCATCATTTCAATTTTATGCTTTATGGCTTTTTTTTTTGGTAATTAATTTCAATAAATTTTTAACATTCAAAATTTTATTTTATTTTTTGAGAATAATCCATATTCATCTTGAGTATAAACTTTGTGAGAATGGTAGTGAGGGCGCTAAAGGATAAAAAATAGCAGTGAGAGCCGAATACAACTGAAGTTTTCTCCTCTGGCTCCTCAGTGCATTTTCCTAAAACTTTTGCTCCCACTGTCTAATTTTGTTTTGTTTTTGTTTTGTTTTTTTTTTTTTTGGTCCGTCTCTGGCCAGAGCAATTGTTTTTGAGGTATAAAGAAGCTGATGACATGGGACGCAGCCCAACAAATGAGTTAGCGGTGTATGCAAAGGTTATTTATCACACGAAATTCATTTCTCTACAAAGGTTGATCACAGGACATGTCAAAATAGGCTAGGAGTATTTTGTGATCCTTTCAAAGGGTTTAATGTGAACCTTTCAGGTCCATATTGGACGAACCCAATTACAGGAGAAGATATTTCATACTAACGAGGCTATATATCAACCACGGCTCCAAATAATGTTATGGAGGAGATAAATTCTATTCGGACTAAGTTTGATGAAATATGGAGGCGTAGTCTTTCATGGGAACCGAGGGAACATTCTTGGGCCTTCAATTCCCTCTTCACAAAAGACAAAACAATTCTATATTGAATGCAGGACAAAAGTCAAGATCATTTCCACGGCTGTATCATAAGAGACTGTCAAATAAATTATGCAGAAAGTCATAAGTTTCGCTGCTCGAAAACAGAAGGTCATGGGTTTCGCTACTCGAAAACAGAAGGTAATGGGCTTCGGTTCATAGGTTTTCAGGGTCCTTAGAATCCTCAAGTTACGATCTCTCTCCCTCGATATATCCAAAAGCAACAAGAAGAATCACACAATTTGTATCTTCTTGTAACTTAAGTTCATAGTAACGAAAACTGCATATGAACGATACAAAATTCCCATTTTTTTTCCCTCTGATGTGCGTTTTGTTCATTTCTTCCTAGCTCTTCCATTGCCTTCTCTTCTTGGTTTGTTTGTTTGATTCTTTCTTTTTGGCTATGTGTTCGTACTTCAAAACTAGCTCAAACAAATTTTTTATAATTTAGTCCTTTTTAATGAAATATCGCCTAAATTTTGACAATAAAATAGATATTATTGTTGTCGTAGAAGTAATTAAGATTGATCTATTATGCATGTTTGAAATTTGATACTCCCTCTATTAAAAAATGTAAGGCATTTTTTGAGGAGTTGGATGTTAAAAAATGTAAAGCATTTTTAATTTTTTGAAGTGTAATCATTACTTTTTCTTTTTTAAAAGTGCCCCTTGAATGTCTTTATATTTATTGTAGGATGTTTAATAGGGGTAAATATAGAAAGATATGATTAGTTTGAAAGTAGGTAACTATTTTATTGGAGGTGAGATTCGGTTAAAAATGCTTTACATTTTTGAATGGAAGGAGTATGTATCTTTTAGGGAATTCATTTGTGAAAGTGGATTTACAACAGGCCATAGCAAGCTTTCACATTGATTTCCAACAACCTAAAGACGAAAATTGGAATGATAAATAAGAGGCAAAAAATGTTTCCAGTAGATCACAAGTCTCTACGAGCTATCACTTTGTATTTTAAATATTGATTTTCATGTTTCAACACATTAAAAAAAAAACTCATCAATCAATGAAGAGTTATAAAACTTTAAGTGATGAAAGCTTCAATTGTAAGTTCAAAAATTTGTTCTGCTATCCTTTATGCTAGTAATCGTGATGATAAATTTCAAGTTTTGATACCTTTTTTTGACGAATTGATGATGGGTTACTTTCTTTTTTTTTGTTAGTGAAATTAATGCTAGCTAAATTATTAATTCATAAGTTAAAGTATATTTTTAATCCTCTAACTTTATGTAAGGTTTTAATTTGATCTTATAATTTTATAATGTATCTTTTTAATCTTTTAACCCTAACATTGTTATTTTTAAATGATTATTTTTTGTATCAATTATTATTATTTTTAAAAAATTAAACTTAATATGTTAACATGTAAGAATGTTTTGTCAACATTTGAAAGTTTAATGTAAAAATTTATTGGGATAAAATTAATAATGTTAGGGTTAAAAAACTAGAAAAGTACTTTATAAAGTTAAGAGAATAAAATAAAATGTTAAGTAAAGTTAAAGAATTAAATGTATATTTTAATCTTAATTTATGGCAAAGTACAAAATCAATCTTTTGACAATGTTATATTATTGAAATTTTGATTTTTTTTTTAAGGGAATTGATCTATTGTGTGAAAGTGATTAGTCGTGCTTTAGATATTCTCTGATAGCAGGCAACACGTTGAGAGCGATCAATTAAGAGAATCGCACATTACAAATTATTAAGGGGTAAAAAAGAAGATGTGATGCTTTTTCTTTATAAAAGACAATGGGATGAGATCCGATTTAGTGCTTTCTTTTTAAAGGAAAAACAGTAATTAATCATAGAAAGCTTTTGATTTTTTGGAGCTAGGTTATGAGATTTATTACAATGTAAAAGTATTATAGAATTCTAAAAGATAATTCTTGTATGGGTAGTTATGATACACAATATCTTATTATGATATTTATAAGAGAAAATGGCATCTCAGGACCAATTAAAAATATTTATTGTGAAAAGAATTAACCAAATAATTCTGAATTTGCTCTTGATGACCAAAAGACCTAAATGTAATTAAATGTATAAAAATACAAAACTATCCCTCATATAAATTGTCTTTGGTCCCTTAGTCTTGCATAACAAATTCAGAATTGTTTGGTCGTTTTCACAATAACTATCCCTCATATTTGGATGGGATTTTCCTTATTTGTAAAAACGGTAAAGTGAAAGAATTTTGGGAAAACATGTTTTTATATCTGAATAGGTTGCTGGCGTATAGTTGTGGAACGTCAACTGATTCTTTAAGCAGAATTCAAGAAAAAGTTTTGACCCAAAAAAAAAAAAAAGAATTCGAGAAAAAATAGGTAATTATAAAATAATAGGAAAAATAACAATAAAATCCCTTTAAAATATATAAATGATAATTTGGTTATTCAACATGTCATAATTTCCCTAAAGTCCTTAGGGACATTTCTGTCGTTAATGAATTTATATAAATTATCAAATTACCCTTATTGAAAATAAATGATTTATAAGTTTATTTAATATTTACAACTTTTCTTTTTATATTCACAACAATACGACAACAAATAAAGAATTAACATGCGAAGTTATGATTTGCTATTGTATTGTTGCAAATATAAGAAGAAAAATTATACATATTTAAACAAAACTTATGAATCATTTATTTTTAATAAGAAAAATTTGGTAATTTCTATAAATTTATTAATGATAGAAAAGTCTCTAGCTACTTTAGGGGAATTATTATATTTTGAGAGATCAAATTATCATTTATATATTTTAGAGAGATTTTATTGTCATTTTCCCATTACAATAGCACCTTTTATATCAGCAATTATGTCACATTTTATTTTTTTTTCGATGCAATAAATACATGAAATGTTACGTTGTTAATGTTAAGTTTAATTTTATTTTGATAAAAAAAATTGAAGTTGGGTTAAAATGATATCTGCAGATTAAAACCAGTAAACAAAAGTTGGACCGCATTGCCAATATCGCAATTGCTCGTGACTTTGTGCATAATATATGGGACCTAATTCTAATTAATCCTTTAAATAAAGAAAATTTTATTAAAGTATCAAAAAATATCTCAATGAAATTTAAAAATCAAATTACATTTATTAAAATCTTTTTCTTTTTTTTTATTTCATAACAATCATTTTCCTACTACCATGGTTGTTGGCAAAGTGTCAAATACTCAAAGCCCAAGCTAGCGGCCTCAGACTTGGCTTTGCTCTATTATATTTTGATAAAAATCTAAAGGATTTAGATTTAATATTTTAATTTTAATTTTATATTTATTAAAATAAATTTTTTTGATAAATTTGATCACCAATTTAAATAATTTTAATATAAATTGCCTAAATTTAATGTTAAAATTTTTTATGATTTTTTTAAATTGACAATTGAGATATATTTTGGGCAATGTAGATTTGATATTAAATTTTTTAAATTTTAAATTTTAAATTCAAACCATCTATATTTAACCTAAATTGTTTAGCCTAGTGATTAAATTTATTAATTTTTTTATAAATTTAGATTATCCATATTAAATCTAAACTATTCAGACTGTTTAGTAGATTTATTAAAAAATTTATAAATATGGACTATTTATATCAAACTTGAATTGTTCAAACTAGTGATCATATTTATTAAAAATTTTATAAATTTTTTATTTTAATAAATATAAAATAAAATTAAAACATTAAAACATTAAATCTAAACAAGTTTTGTCAAAATGCAGTGGAGCTGTGAAGGTGTGTATTGTCAACGGAGCGAAGCCAAGTCCAGCGGCCTCCCTCCGATATCAAAGGAAATGATGACCATCGAGGACTTAAGTCCCCTAAGGACTAAGGTTAAGATTTGTGAATTTTTGTCAAATTTTTCAATATTTCTTTATTTTATTATTATTATAAAATATAAAATTTTATATTTTTTAAAAGGTAAGCTTTACAGAAATTCATAGTTCTTAATTTTAGAGGACTTAAATCCTAATTTAAACCCATGATTATGTGTTTCCAAACAAAAAAATCATCAACTGTAACATGGACAAGACAACACACGTATAATTCTTAAACCGTGTAATATTTGAATCTTGATATGTAGCAATATTTTTATAATTAATGCCGATATTTCCGTTTACACTCGCAGAATGATATCTTTTACAGTACAACACAAACAGGTCAGATGACAAGTAAACTCATCAATATGTAGCTCAAATTTAAAATAGCTCGATACATTATCACAATTGTCCATCATCCTTCGCTCTAGAATGCATCCGAATATTTTCGTCAATGAAAAGTCCTCTTGCAATCAATAATAGAATGGAATTGAATTCTCTTCCTTTGGAAAAAAAATTGAAGTTACTTAAAAGTTATTCTCAGGGATTTATGCTAATTTTTCATAAAAATCCAATATAAAATAATGGGAGAATGACAATTAAGGACCTGCTAAGAACATTAATCCCAATTACGAACTGTGAAATTTTGAAATTCGAGTTAAGGACCATGGTCCTTAATTGTGATAAAAAAAATGAAATTTGTGAGGTGGGATTCACTAACGCGACTTAGAAATTCACTAACCTAACTTGAAAAAATTACTAACGTATATTGTGAAAACATGAAACCTCACTTGAAAATGGAATGTTTAACAAAAAGCGTCACTTGAAAATTCACTAACTAGACTTGAAAAAATTTCTAACGTATATTGTGAAAACATGAAACTTCACTTGGGAATCGATTGTTTAATAAAAAATACCAATTTGGATAAGTCACTTTTTATTAATGATTCTCAAGTGGGGTTTCATTTTTTCACAATATACGTTAAAAATTTCTTCAAGTCTAGTTAGTGAATTCCCAAGTGACGCTTTTTGTTAAACATTCCATTTTCAAGTGGGTTTCATGCTTTCACAATATACGTTAGTAATTTTCTCAAGTTGGGTTAGTAAATTTTCAAGTCGCGTTAGTGAATCACACCTCACAAATTTCATTTTTTTATCACAATTAAGGACCATAGTCCTTAACTCGGATTTCAAAATTTCATGGTTCGTAATTGAGATTAATATTTTTAGCAGGTCCTTAATTGTCATTCTCCCTAAAATAATTTCCTAACTATGTTTCGATCCAGCATATACCCACCCTCACTCGTCTCTCTTCTTCCCTGTAAACACACTCAGCTTCCTTCAAAATGTTTCGCATGCTTATGGGTGGCCCATGGGGCACAAGTCCCTTATTCCGCCCTAATATGCTTAGAGACCCTACAGTCAAAGCCAAGCTCTTCACATGGTCAAGTGAAGAGTTTCGTGAAGAGTTCGCTCTCATTTACACTTCACGTTACGACCCATCACAGACTTGCGTCTCAGATTGCAGAGTGAATCGAAACAAGATGCTTTTCACACTCCATGATTGCTTATGGGAAGGTAACAGTGTCAGAGTAGACATAGAACTCTCGACTCAGAGAGATTACAATGGTCTTATTGTGTTTCGTGATGCTCAAGTTGATGATTCAAAGGGAACTTCCTCGTACGAACAGCAGCACCAGGAGTGTTACTTTTAAGGTATCAAGATAAGTTTCGACACAGAACAGGTCAGTTATGGTTGTATAGAATTGACAGAGAAGCATGGGAGATTCAGTTCAATACTGGTTTTGCTGGTGGTTCAGTTCTTAGTTATTTCATTCTTGTACTGTGTAATCCATTGAGAGGGCTTGACGTGGATCTTTCTGGACCACACTGTGAATTTCATGACTTCCTTAGACGACCACTTGGCCCATGTCATGTTCATCTTGTACCAGGTATGCCTCCGCATGATGTTGTGAAACAGGTAAGATCTGTAGTTATAAAGAAGCAGATCATCAGTGCTGATGTGAGAGAAGTAGAAAGGCAAGACAATAACGTTAATGGTGGTGGGGATTCTCTTGTCTCAACGCAGAACAATAATGCTATTTTGAATTCAGGACAGACTCAAGGTAACTTCAATGGCGCTAACTTCAGAGACTGTCATATTACAATAGACTCGCAGGCGATTCAGTTCAAGGGCTTTAATAACAGTACCTAGCTAGGTGCTCCATGTCGAGTGTCTTTCAATATTGAAAACCAACAAGGAGTTGTTACTTACTCTGAAGTATTCTTATAATCTCGAATTGTTCTTAAACAGGCTTTCTTTCATCTTTACCAAACATAGTCTGGAAACATGTGTGAAGAAAACATTAGCAACTTATATCAGTATCATACGACACAGTAGGAAAAATTTTAATTATCTATCATCCGATTTTTCTGGCCAAATTCAAGTATTTTCAACCTCAATTAAAATAACCCTTCCAATATGACCTTTTTCTATGCTAAAGATTCGAGATTCAATCACTTGACATTATTTAAAAAAAAAATGGAGTTACTTCAATATATATTCTGCAAAATAATAAAAGTGAAAAGAGTTAGTCCATTATAACATGACAAATCAAGATTTGAATCTCTAATGAGAGAAGTGCTCACATTTGTGCTCAAACGTACCTCAAACTAGATTACACCAATGCTCTATCCCAAAAAATAAAAAAAAACCACAAGCTAAATGGATAAGAATCGTCGTTATAGATTAAATATCAAATTATTACACAACCTATATGCTTTTTTTTTTTTTTTGGTTCTAAACACAATCGATTAATCTATTTATCATGCAGAATGATTAACTTTTTTGACTGAGGCCCTGATGTCTTCGAAGGTATTTAATACGTGAAGCATTCATTAAAAATGGAGGGAAAAACTAAGTACAATTATTTTCATGGATTTCTTAGAACAATGACATAATAAAATTATAATCCACCCTACTTAACTACTGGAAAACCAATTATTCTCAAAGGGCAAGAAATAGCTCTTAAAATGGAGTTTATGCTGTTGGTAGAAAAATAAAAATGGAGTTTATGCTAAATTATTATTAGTGTTGTCCTTAAAATATTTAACTTTTTAACTTAGTCGTTACAAAAAACAAATATATACTGACATGTTAATAAATGCTGAAGTTATTGCACACAAAGGTGATCTCAGTGATAGATATAGTGATTATATGATCCCAACTTTCAGGATAACTGTATAAGAATTATTTTAAAAAAATAAAAAATAAAAAAATAATCTCTAGAAGCTCATCCCTTTACGATCGAATGGTTTGAATATTCTCCTCAAGGTCCTTTCGATTAATAATTTAAAAGGAATTGAATTCTTCCTTTGCAAAAGATATCCCAGGAATTTGTGCTATTTTTCTTTCTTTCTTTTTTTGTTGTTATATATTTGTGCTATTTTTTCACAGCCACGACATGTGCTATTGAATTGGGTCCTTTGATCCAATTTGGCTCGAGTCTCTCTTTTTTCTTAGAGTGCTTAGCTCTTCACTTGAGTCTGTCTTTCGTCAGTATAATCAAAGCAACAAGGAGTTGAATGTACCTTATTGTGGATTTGCTTGAGTTTTCGCCGTCTTGTACTTTTCTATTAATTAGCCTGGAAAATTGTGAAGAAAATGATCGAAGAATCAGAATGGACCTTATTGTACCCATGTATGAAACGTTGTTTATATGTATCTAATATCCATGATCAGTCTTTATGGAATGCGGATCTTTCTGGTCCGCCTTGTGAAACCAAAAAAAAAAAAAAAAAAACTAAATGAATTAGAAAAATCAATTCAAATCATTAAGAACATGGAAGTTTCTATTGTAAATCATCAAAGCGACCTATAAAATTTAAATGATTGATTTGCAATTGAAATTTTCATATTTGTAACCGTTGAAATCAATATTTACATCCTATTTCACATTAAAATTTTTAGACCCAAGAAATCGAAGTATCATTTCCTCATCTAAGTAACTACAGACGAAGAAAAAGAGGGGGAGAGGAAAAACTACAGTAGTTCTTTCTCCGTGTGAAAAATTCTTCCATGAACAGCCGGTCCAGTCTGAGCCATCTGATAAAAAATGCCAAGAAAATATGATCACTATTGATTCACAAACATACAAGGTGACGGTGCCTAATTAATCAAACTCATCACTCAAGAATATACATACAGAACATGCATCAATATCAGAATTTTGAAGTGACGTTAATCCTTCTAAGGTTACAAAAGATAACTTATTACTATTCCACGCCCTAAAGAAGGAAATCTCAATTGACAGAATATCAAATTTTCCTACAAACGAACAAAGATTTTACAATGAAGCAGCGAAATGTGTACAATGACATATTTGAGCATATAGAAATCCAGATCAACTTCGACGAAACTTGGGCCACACGGTGAGCACTCCTGGTCTCATCTCTTCAAAACGGTATCTGCAGATTAACATCATTAAACTAAAATGAGAACGTACAAATAAGCAAGGTGAATTCCACGACACGTATGAAATGTCCTCTGCAGAAGGAAAGATATCCCACCCATTTTCATTAAGGAAACTTCTCACAGCTGTTGGAAGAGAAGCTTGTCCTCGACTATGATTGCCAATACCTGAAGAAATGAAAGGTGATTAAACCATCCTGGAATACTAGTAATTTCAGATTCAATATGAAGTTACTCAACAGTCCAGTGATGAGTTGATAGTCTTCCAGGAAGAAATCAAACCACAGGAAGGTGATGAGAGATGCATAGCATCAAAAAAAAAAAGTAACAAAAATTACATCACTTCTGGCATAAAGATGGGGGGAGAATAATTTTTCCCACTTGCCTTTTGCTTTTCTTCAGACTAGTGCCTTGTGGGGTGGTCTTTTAATGAATGGAATTTTTGTCATTTTATTTGCCAAGGAATTTATATGCTATGATATACTACCTTAGTCCCAAATTAAAAGGCACTTTTGAAGGAGATTTAACGTTACAAAATATAAGATACTTGGACAAAAATAAAGTTTCATTAATAATATTTTTTCAATTTTACCCTTCTCATTATATTCTCTCTTTAATTATTCTTTTACAAATAAAGCATTAAATGAAAAGCATTTTTAAAAGTTTATATTTTTCGTTTAAAAAAAAAATTGTGTAAAGAGTATTTAATAAGCTTTATTGACATGTAATTTTTATCAAAAAAGTGTTTTATAAATTGGAATAAAAGGAGTATATAACAATTATTTTTAGCAGCCTAGAGTTGGTCTTTTGGATAAGCGTGATCAATCTAGACCAGCGAGGATTTCCTCTTTTTTGCCAATAACAAGCACGAGCATCACGTGGGACCATTAAGGATAAGCACTTCCATTGAGACGATGGTAAGTGATGGGCAGAGATGTATTTTCATACTGAACTTATTTTATTAGATGAAAATAACATTGCGGACAATGAATGGGAAAGCAAGCTTTCCCTCCAATTAAAGGATGTAACTCCATTCCAATCCTTAAAAAAGAAAACTTAAACTAGTGTTATCCTAACAAATAAAAAAACACTTAATGTAAGAATGTATAAAGTAAGGAAAAATTAGAAAAATAAGCCTCCATTAAAACAGAATAATAAGATATAAAACAATTTAAGTAAGATGCATAACTTATTTCTCCAACACTCATGCTTCTTTCAAGGCTACAAAGGTGGAACCTTCATTCTTGTTGCTTGGTATCAAAACAAGCAAAAAATTAATCCAAAGGCTTTCTTAGGCTTTTAGCTAAGAGCTATATAAGCACAAACATAAATGTGACAAGTTGTACGTGGTAAAGAAGGTAAAGATACCTGTTATGACTTCCAAAGCTGATGACCTAAGCCTTACAGGTGCCAGTTGTTTATCCAAATTTTGCCTATCCATGCTACTAACTGACCCAGAAGTCAAACTTACAATCCCATCCTTATCCTTCACTCCATTTGAACTTCTCAAGAATCCTTGGCTTTCAATTCTATGCAGATATTCTTGCAATGCTTCAATAGCTTCTGATGCATGAAGACCGTGCAAATCCAATCTCCATAGATCATTTTCACTATTCCTGATACTAAAAATTTCTTTGGCTGCCTTAGCATTAAGTCCTTGAGCAGTAAGCAAGTTCTCTTGAGCCTTCATTGAGTGCTGCCGGGCAGAGAAATGATCACCTCTCAGAAAAGCATTAGTGGCTGCCTTAGAATGTCGAGATGCTGACCTGTTAAACAAATATGGTATAATGCCTTAGTGTCTTGTGAAAGGTCGACAAAAAAAAAAAAATTACAAGTATGGTATGCTCTGTATAAACATGGCATAATTAACCAAATCGAGATCTGAGGGCAAGGATGATAGACAAGTTCTGAGAAAATCTTAGGGGAGAAAGAATGAACGAGCATTCACACCTCGTCACTCGCAATGCATTCATTCGGTGGCTTAAATAAACATCATCCTCTTCCCATTCAGGCTCAACAGGAACAGAGTTCAAGAGCCCAGTATTGGATCTTGAGTTTCCATAGTCAGAGAAACCTTGGACTATGGAATCATTTCCACCTCCATAGTCTTTGTCATAGTCTTTGTGATGGCCAAAAGGAGCAAGGTCCATTAGATTTTCTGAAGAGAGACCTTTGTCTGTCATCTTATCACATAGAACATCAGCCAGGGTAGCTGATCGTGGAACAATTGATTCATTTTGATCTCCAGAATTGACTGCAGAAGCCATTTTGAGTTCTTCAAAGTTGACAGAAGAAGCCATTGTTTCCAATAGTTTTGAGGCCTTGGAAACATCATTACTTACAGCAGCCAAGACATCTTCAATCAAGCTATTTTCAGCCCAAAGATGTTGGTCTTTGAGCTTCTTTATGGCTAAAGTATCATCTTTTAGAGGAACAGTATTACAATAATTGCCGCCAGAATCATGACTTGAAGGCATAGTTTTGTCATTCCTATTCGCTTTCAACGCTGGAAAATTATTAGACGGAAGGAGGACTGAAGAAAATGACTTGACCGGAGCATGATTATTCTTGAGCAACTTCTTGCCCTGTCTCAAAGAATTTGGGCTGCTTGCTATGGCTGGGAAGGGATCCTGGGCAACTCCAGATTCAATACCCTGTTTCTGTCTCTGCTTGAAATCAAAAGCAGCCCAACCAGAAGATTGACCCTTAGCCTGTGACATCTTCTTCAGGGAAGATCTGGCCGCCATGGCCAGTTTTTAGCCAAACAACAGCTGACAGACAATTGTTTCAACTGCTTTCACTTTTATCTCTATATAAATTACGTCAAGACACTAGAGCCCAGTATGAGATGACCAAGATAACAGCCGTGCAAAATTTCCCATTGAATAACTGTACAAATTTGAAGATATGTCTGTATTTAAACATAGAATATATAAATAACTAATTAAAAAATGTGCAAGCAAAAATTGGGTGCAACAAGACTTGGTTTAAAATGGATTATTTCATTAAGTACAAAAGAAGGAGCAAAGGAAGAAATGGGTACAAGATGGCGATAACCACATCAAGATCAATCTATTTCTTCCATTTCAATTCGAACAAACTCATTAATATAATATGACTTCTTGATGCAGAAAACATGAACAAAGTAGAATGGAATAAACATCAGGAGCTTGAAGTTCAGAGAGAGAAAAGGAGAGAATAGAGCTTGAGTAAAAGTTGTAATTTTAATTTGAAGTTTGATCAATCCAAACACAAAGCAACACTCGGAAAATTCTAACCTGAAACATAAGAATTAATTTAATCTATGATAAACCAAAATAATCCGTGCTTGTAATTTTGTATTTAACTAATTACCATCCATATCATAAATTCCTATTTTACACGTAGAAACACATATCATAATTATACTGCTCCAATATCCATACTTATTCCTCACCATTTTCGACCGTTAGGAAAAACTCAACCTTGAGTTTTGAAGCAAGAAAGTAGCGAAAAGGCCCAACTTGAAAAAAGGACAGCCACTGGTAGTTACTTGTGAGAAAACAAGAAACGCAATTTTGAACTCTCAAACGTTGTTGAAGCTTCTTTATCTACTTCAACTAGCGATAGCGGTTGGTTCAAGTTGATATTTTCTGCTCCAACCCACTTGAAAAAGTAGAGTAACTTAAGCTTCTTCCAATACCAGTAGAATAATCATAAAATGACTTAAGCACCTAATATGATTTGGTAGCTTAAGAAATTTTTGATATGGATAACGTATAGTCATATAATTGAAGGAAAACAGGGTACTTAACAAATTATTACTGTTTGACTGTACCATAGATTATAATAATAGTATAACAACATAAGGTCAATGATTGCTTTGTTTTAAGATTGGTTAGATGGTTGGATTAATACTGAGTATTGAATATTGTTGCTAAGTTTTGTTCTTCTTTTCTCTCTCTACACTCTCACCACAATTCTCTCCCCCTTCATCCTGTATCTTCACTTTTTTTTCCTCCCCGGGTTCTGTTTCTGCAGAGTACATCACTACCCTGTTCTGGTAGGCTTTGTAAGATTGAAAATGATGCTTTATTTTTTATAATCGAAAATGATGCTTGATTAATTATAACAGGATCTAACTACAACAAAGACCCTAATGATTTTCTATGCGTTCAAAATCAACTCAATTTCAATTCAGTAGATAAAAGGAAACTGATATATAACGATCCCTTCAAGACATGAAGTAGATAGCAAAATCAGAAGCCTTTGACACTTGAACAAAATTTCCAACGATACTCATGGACTAAAATTGTTTGTGTCTCATACTTGCCTCTGCATACAATTCACCGAAGTTCCAAGCAAAGCAGAACCTAAATTGGGAATATCAAACCGTAGAACACCCAAAGATACCTTTCTGAAAAATCAAAGAAGCGGACAAGCTATAAATTATTTGGGTATATCAAACCGTAGAAACCGTAACCAAGGAATCAATCGGTCGAGGGGTTGAAATATCGATGAAACCAGAAATTCAGATGGTTGTTGCTCGTAGAAATTTGCGATCAAACCCACTTCAATTGAATCGAATTTGCAGCTGTAATCCATAAATCAGCTTGTGGAGATCGCGCAGAAACAAAAGGGTTAGGAATCAGAGCAGAGAGAGTGAACCGGAATGATCGAGATCATATATCAGGGTTCTTCTTCTGCGGCGGAGGAAGAATCATATAAGGGAAAGCGCAGTACGGAGAAAGAGGCTCTATGAATTTACCGAATTCGCCCTCAGGGGTTGACTGGTCGTTTCATTTTCTTTTTCTTTTTTAAATTTACCCGTCTTCTTTCTATTGTTTATTTTTATGATACGCTGGCTTCCTGGAAATCGGAACCATGAGCCAAATCTTTTTGTGTTTTTATAAATTAGAATGTTGTTTTTTACCTATGGAATATTTAATATGTTTTTCAATGAAAGAGAAGATATTTTCTTTTGAACATAAGTCAATTTATATTTAAAAATATCAAACGATTACAAATCACAGACTTTCAGACCAAAAACTGAAAGCCCAATAGTAAAGTTCGACTTACATAACACAACAACAAACCAAAAAAGAACCCGGCCGAGCTACAGAACTGAGAAAAAGAGTCTCCCGGATCAGCCTTGCCAAATTTGAGAACATGCGAATAATTGTGGATGAAAAAGTTAAAAAAAGCTTTGCCCCCAAAAAAAAAGTACTACCAGTCTAAAGATTGGCCCATCCAATAGAAAGATCCGCAAGCCAATAAACAGAATGATTTCCTAAGAAGGAGGAAATCAAAACGTTTATAAAGTTCCCGATTTGACAAACCAAAGCCAAGTAAGCTTTGGTTGCTGTGGAAAATTATCTGCATGATAGAGAATAAGACAAAGCATGACAGAAGAAACATCCAACGAACAAACAGAAAGCAAACAAAGTAGAAAACGATAACATGCAAGCCAGACAAAGACGCAAAAATGAAGTTCCAAAAGCTGCAACGCTTGAAGATGGACCTCCACGGTGCCACAGTCCATGAAGGTCTCCTTTGGAATCATCCACTTTGATGAGGTTTTTTTTTGGCTAAAACCTCGGTAAATCCAGAATCTTCTCCATGCCCTGTTTCTGCAACACAGAATAGAGCAAACTTGCGCTTCACGGAAGATGACAGCAAGGAATAGAAATCGGCCGGAACAAACCCCAGCTTAAGTGGTCCCGAAGGAAAAACAGGTGTGAAGGAAGTGGAGACCGACCATTGATTCCCCGGAAAGCATGCTGAGCGAACCCATTTTCTGGAACCTGAGAGACGTTCGAATGACCACCATCATGTTCTTGAACTTGGATGGAGTCGTAATAAGTGTGGCCCACCGCAGGGAAAACACGTGCTAGCAAATGTGGAAGCAAAGGACGAAAACAATCAAGGCAATTTTGTATAGGAGGATAGTGTCGATGAACGTTAGCCTTCCAAGGAGAGATCAATGAATCCGTGACTGCGTAAAATACCGTGAAACAAGCGAGCCCATGTGGACGTCGGTTCCAACCAACGACGTAGTGAACCCACGCGAAGACGACAATGGCCATGAATGTGAACTCTGTGACTACGAAGAAAAACTTGTTCTCGACAATAATATTTAAGTCCCCACATGAAACACGTACCCAGAACTCCTCATGGCGTTGCCATTCATGCGTTAAAAGGAAAAGAGTCTGCTCAGTGAGAGGAACGTAACGAGACATTTGTATTTTGTGGGAGAAGACACTAGGAGAGTAAAGATACAGTAAAGAGTTGAAAAGAGGAATAAAAGAGCAGGGGTAAAAGTGCCTGGTAAAAAGCCCACTATCTGAGGTAGAAATTAAGTTCGGAGATGGCGCAACAGATGAGGTAAGCATAGTGGTCTGGCGAAGTGAAGGATGTGGCTGGTGCCGAATGCGGTTGAGCTAACGGGTGTTGGGTTAAAAAGTTGATCACACGGAGATGAAGACAGCTGTCCCGTTTGTGATTAAAAAAGTTGATCGGACGCTGCAAGAGAAGGGCTGAGACGAAACTTATATTGCTCAAGATTAACCCCATCATCACTGTCCATTGGATAAGCCAACTTATTACCCTCATGACAGCGAAGCGGCTGATCAAGTTCATGCATGCAATTCGATCGACAGCTGTAATAACCTAAAATTTTAAAATTAAATAAATTCTCTCCCACTTAATATTTTATTTATGTTAATTTTAGGTAAAATGAGGAGTAGTAATTTAATAGAATTTATACTAGTTATTTATATGGAGAGTTAGAATTCAAATCTTACTTTAATCAAATGTTAGTTTTTCTTTTTTAATGAAGAAAGTGATAAGGTGCAGTTGTTTTTTTCTAATAAAATATATTAATAATAATGATTATAAAATTTGATGGGGTTTTTGTTTGTAATTTTCTCACCAATTTTTATTTTTAATTTTCTCCCTTCTCCTTTTGTTAGTGCAAATCTAATGGAATCCTTGTTTGTAATTTTTCCACCAACCTTTATATTTTAATTGCTCCCTTCTGCTTTTTCTCGGTGAGCTACAGATCAGAGAGATCGGAGACAGCTTGCATGATTCTTCTTCTTCTTCATCGTTCACTCCTCCATTTTCTTCTTCCTTCTCTATCCACCGCTCATCACTGGCATTAGTGCTCAGGAATGCCGTGTTCCGCCACTACTCTACCTTTTATTATCCGAACAGAGGCCCATTCATCCTTCCTTGCCCTGTGTTCATCGTGAACTTACCATTTTTGAGGAATAAGTCGCGAGTTCGTCCCCTATTTGTTCCGTTGGTTCTTTTCTAGTTCTGCTTTAGATTGATGATGCTCCTTCTCTATTCTCAGTTCGTGTTATAGCATGGGCGCTCGAAACTTTTCTCCTTCCTTGCGTTGCTGTCGTTCTCACTGTTCGGTGTGGCTGTGGGTGCTATATTCGGTTTGTGATCTTCCTCCTCCTCTATTTCTGTTGATTACTTCTTTCTTTTTACCTTCTCTGTCGTTGTTGATTCAGGGCTGAAGCTTAGAATTCTCCTCCTCCTTGAATTCCCTACGTGCATGCATTTTAGTGGTTAAGGCTATAATTTGTTCCTCTTTGCTAAATCTCTGTGTGTAAGAAGTGATTAGTGTGAAATTTCTACTTCTTTTCCGATCAATGTGCTGTGTGAATTTATTTGACAATAGTTAGTGTGGTTTAAGCAAGCTAGAATTTTAGTCAATAGGAGAAGAAGAAGTAGTGTGGGCTTGAGTTGTATTTAAATTAGATTGATTTTGGGGAGGGAATGAACTTGGGATGTTGGAATAAGTGATGCATTGATGCTGTACAAGTGTTGAAGGAATTGTGAGATGGGAAATGAAGAAAGAGCTTAGTATTAAAAATTTGAATATTGGTGCCTGTAACATATTTGAGGAAATGTTTGTGAGGGGAGGATTGCTTGATTTTGAATTTTTAGAAATTCATTAAATCTCTTGGGATTCATAATTAACTTGGATGCTATTATTTTATGAATTGAGCTTGCTATTGTGTAAAAATTGGCTTGTGAAACTTTTTGTAAACTATTTGAATTATTGAAAATTGTATAATTGTTGATAAATTGTTAGATAGAGATGGAAGGTTGGAAAATTTACATTGAATGATTGGAAATAATGCACTTAAAGTGTTTGATGCAAAGCCTATGAGAGAATTATATTTCAAGTAAATAGGTTTGTATGTCTAAAGAAATATGGAGGAAATTAGTGATATAAATGATAATATTTGGACAAACTCTAAAGCATGAACTTTGGTCTTGGAATTTTAAATGATGGTAGTTGATTGGAATTATGTTAGGGATGGAAAGAAGTCTTTGTAATTTATATAAAATTTATTAAAAATTTCATTCATTCATATCTTCATAGGATGTGTGGAGGAAAAGGACCTTGATATGAATTGAAGAAACAAAATATTTGAAATTTGAGAATCTGACAGGTAAGTGAATAGTACCCTTTTTTTTCAATAAAAGTAGTCTGGTTTTGAAAATATTACATTTTCATATAAATCATTTTAATAACTATGATGATTATTATGTACTTTATTAATTAAATTATTTTGATTTTGGAAATTATAAAATGATGATGAAAGTTAATTAAATTGTGGTACATGTGTCACGCCCTAAAAATAGAGGGTGACCGGCACGGGTGTGAACCACTCACACATTTTCATAAGCCTCAAAATAAAAATTTATTCTATTTTACAAAAGAAAAGAAAGAAAATTAATCAAATTACATGAGAATTAAAATATATATATATATATATATATAATTTTTTTTCTTTAAGCTATTGTCATAAGAAAGTGTTGATGTTTTTGTAGAAATTTCGACAGAACTTTCCCTGTAACTAGGATCTCCTGAAAATTCTACAACAAAAATTTTTACAGATAACGGTATAAATTAGGAGCATAGCTCTTTCCAGCTAGCAACCAATGTACAAACCAAAATAAAGTCTATCAACAATCTATGTGAAGTATCTACTCTTTCTTTTAAACTAAAAAGACATATAAATTATATATTTACATTAAAAATATAGTGCCAATCAAAAATTTCCACCCATTGTAGCTAGTTTGCCCTTCAGAGGTCAAGGGAAATTAGCATCAGCTAATAAATCTGAGGCCAAAATAAGTTTTTCAGTTAATAGCATTCCCATGGTAAAATTCTTAAAATTTAAATTAACAAACTCTAATAATGTTATCAACTAATTAAAAATAATTCCACAAAAATTTATAAGTCTGTAAGTCATAACCATAATTGTAAAATATGAGTAAGTTGAAAATGATTCATGTTATCATGCTTAAAGGAAATAATTTACTCATATAACTCAAAGTGGTAAAATTGCTAGCCAAAATCATGTAAATTTTGAAAACACATTAATCAACATTTAAAATTTTGAGAACTCAACAGAATAGGTTTCAAACGTGGACACACAGTCCATGAGGATAAATAATCAAACACGGCTTATACCATAAAAACAAACATGGACACTCAGTCCATAAGGGTAGGTAATCAAATGCAGCCGAAGCTACGAAACAAACATGGACATATAGTTCACGAAGGTAAATAACCAAACGCGGTTTAGGCCATAAAATCAAACATGGGTATAAAGCCCACGAATACCAAATGTGAGAATACAACTCACAAACCAAACTAGCTAGTGTTTAACTACAGTACACTACAGGCTAATGAAACTGTCGTTAGTAGCAGTGTTCTATTTAGAGTCCTCTCAAAAATCACATTTCAAACATGCGAGAAGAATAATTATTTCTAAAATACAATATGCGTGTTCAATACCAAACTCACATGCATCATTTTAAATTTCAATTTAAAACTTGTTGAAAATAGTCTTTCATAAAATAATATACAAGCTTGCGTTATCTAAATAATTAAGGATTTCAAGAGTTTAATAAACCAAATAATTTCATAAATCTTTAAAACATATTCCTTGAGGAAATAAATGCATATATCATCCTTTAACCACCCCGCATCGATATTTCAAAATTTCAAAACTAATATAATTCACAAGAATAAAATATCTCAATGAAAATCAATTAAAATAAAAATACCAATAAAAATAAATTAAAAGGAATACTATTCACTTACTTATTGCAGTCTCAAATCTCCAAAATATTCTTTCTTCAATTTCTATTAGGATCTTCTTCTTCTACACATCTTATAAAGACATAAAATTCCACGATTACATTTCTTTGAAGTGTATAAATTGATTCATAATTCCATATCTTTCACATTCATACTTCTCCTACTAGATACTCTTTCGAACACTTATGGTTATATTTTTTTTTCCAAGTTGACTACTCTTTCCTTCCGAACTTCAACTTCCATACATCTTATAATACCAATACCCATTCTAATCCTAAGAACCAACAAAATTTCATACACTAAAAATGAAGTTTAATTCCTCTTACAAGCATTGTAAAACCATCTTATAGGCACAATTTCAAATTTCACACTTAAGCTCTTTCTCCTTTAAATCCATTATAACAATTATTTTAGACCAACCAACTCAATAATTCAACTTAGCTTGGATATTTTGAACCATATGTAGATCATTGTTAGGCCTCAGGATATATATATATATATATATTGAGCTCCATTGAATTTCTTTATTCTCCCATTTTTAGCACGACAATAAGACCACAAAAAAAAATTATAATCTCCTTAATACCATCCCAACCATTCACACGCACAGATTTACAAGGAGAAGGAAGAGATTGAAGCTTCTAACCTTAGATGAATCAACACGCACGGACAGAGGAAGGAGAAACAACTCTGAACAGTGAAGAAGGAAGGGTTGTCGCCATGGATGAAGAAGAGTGAGCGTACTAATAACCAAAAATGAACAAAAGGAAGAAATCTTAACTCACCCAAAGCATTGGTATGCACATGAACAACAAGGTAAAAGAAAGAGAGATTTTTCATACTTAAATTAGTAAAAGGAGTGGATGAACAGTAGAAAACCATGAAAAACTCACAGCTGAGGCGAACGGACGAGCATAGCATCAACGGAGACCCACAAGAATGATGGTGCTAGCTACGGTTGAGGAGGAAGAAGGCACTAATCGGTGAGAGGAAGAGCAAAAATGTCAGTCTTCCTTAGATCCCTCTCTGCTCTAGAATAGTCAAGAAAAGAAGAAAGAAGAGTTTAAAAAATATCTGATAGGAGTGAGGGTAGTTTGGTAATTTTATATAGTAAAAAAAAAAAAAATCAACTCTTCTTTTAGCCTCATTCAAATTTAAACTTGGAACCTGATGCAAGAAGGCTTACTCAGCTGCCACTACACCAAGTCTCTAACTTGTCATATTTATCCTAAAAACTAATATAAACGCACTTTAAACAAATTAACATATATGTAAAAAAGATTTGTTAGGGTTATAACAATATACATGTATTTTCTTTACGAAATATATTTTCAAAATTGATAAAGGCATCTTTGTTTATTTTACTCTAGAAATTCTTGGTTACTCAACCAATACAAGCTTGTATATTAGCTATGAAATATTATTCTAGCAAGCTTTGAGATTTGAAATGATTCATGCAAGTTTGATATTGAGAATGAAAATTGTATTTCAAAAATGATTCTTCTCACATGTTTGAAAAGTGATTTTTAGAAGATTTTATACAAAATACTGATTGCTAACGGTAGTTTTGTTAGCCCTTAGCGCGCCATGGTCAATGACTAATTAATTTGATTTTCGTGAGCTTTGTTCTCATGTTTGTTATTCATAGGTCTCATACTCGCGTTTGTTTTCATGGCTTCAAGTCGCATTTGATTAGCATTACCCTTGTGGACTGTGAGTCCACATTTATTTTGTGGCTTTGGCTGCATTTGGTTACTTATTCTTGTGAATTGTGTGTCCATATTTGTCTTCGTGGCATAAGCCGTGTTTGGTTATTTACCCTCGTGGATTGTGTGTCCACATTTATTTCCTATTCTATTAAGTCCTCAAAATTTTAAATTTTAATCAACTTATGTATTTAAAATTTTAATGATTTTAGTCAGTAAGTGTACTACTTTTAGTCAAATATAAATAAATTGTTCTCCTTTAGCATATTAGAATCAAGTAATTTTATTTCATTCATATTTTATTATTATAATTGATATCTCTAGATTTAGTAAGTTATTATCTTGAATTATTTTCCTTTCAATTATTTTATATAATGGCAAGTTTTTTATTTTTCACTTTTAAACTATATTATTGGGGATGTTATTCATTGAAAAATTATTTTTGTCTCAAATACATTAGTTGAAGTTAAACCTCCTGTCGATCACAAAGGAACTTACAACTATGTTGGGTGGATTTTTTTTTTGGAACCGCCTTTCTTTTTGAAGTAAACTCTAAAGCTATGTATTATGCTTTGGAAACATAGGTTATGGTTAGGGCCTTTAATTTATTATACATTTTGTTTGCTGGCTGAAGGGGCTGAGCTTGTGATTGATTTAAACATTTTGCTTGAAATATTATATTGTAGAATTTTTAGGAGATCATATTTATAAGGAAAATTTTGCCAAAATATTTAAAAAAATATTGAAGTTTTAATTAATAAGAAAATGGTTATGCATGTTATAAATCAATATAAACATAATTATGTTTTAGTAATGGAAAAAATTTTCAATTTAAAGCTTAAGGGATGTATGATATGGTTCATATCTCGTGTCGGTCACCCTTTATTTTCGAGGCGTGACAACAGCTGTACTCCATGTTTGAAACAAATGATCATAGGCTTCAACTCTAATAAACCAAGAGCCTGAAGATACTATAAGTTGATGGAAGTTCCTAGTGTATGATGCCAGTCGATTAGTCCATGAGGAATCCTTAAATAAAGTGGCTGCCAATCAGAAATCTTGTACTCAAAATGAAACCAATCAAATTCAACCCGAAAAGAAGGAGAAGATATAAAGTTATGTGTCTATTTTAATCTTTAAAACCTATGTTTTTAATACTCAATGAAGAATTTATAACAAAGGACTTGGAAAAATAATATCTATTGAAGATAATATTAAAAATAGTTATTATTTAAAATCACTATTACAAAAATATAAATATAAGATGCCATAAAAAATGATGATTAAATAAAAACATGTCATATATGAGAGAGGTGGATGATGGTCAGAAAATAAATGACGGGTGTTTAAACACCTGTCATCTATTGTTAGACTTTAAATGATGGGTGTTTAAAATACTTGTCATTTATTTTAGCCCAACGTTTCATTTTTTGGAAGGAAAAAAATAAAAAAAAAAGTTGGACTTTAAATGAAGATATTTTAAATACCCGTCATTTAAAGTTTGAACAATATATGACGGGTATTTTAAACAACCATCACATATTGTTGCCCAGTGTTTCAATTTCTTAAAATAAAAAAATAAAAAATTTTAAACTTTAAATGATGGGTGTTTGATTTAAAGTCTGAACAATATATGACAGGTATTTTAAACACCTTTCATATATTATTGCCCCACATTTTAATTTCTTAAAAGCAAAAAAAAAAAAATCAACTTTAAATGATGAGTGTTTAAAACACCTGTCATTTAAAGTGTTCCATATATATAATGGGTGTCTAAAACACCCATCATATATATATATATGAATAAATGATAGTTATTTTAATACCTATCATTTATTCTCTTTTTTAATCAATTTTTAGTCTCATTTTTATTCTCGCCTATTTGTCTTCTCGTGTATTATCTCTTCTCCACTTGCGCACGAAATCAATAGAAATCTCTCAATCTTCCTCCATTGTTGCCGTCGACCACCTTTGTCCTCTCCGATGTGAAAGTCCCACCACCTACGCCGTTCGTTGCCCCTTTCATTTGCTTCCTCTTTGTGTTTCATCCTCTCTTCTCCAAGGTATATGGGTGTGTGATTTATATGGTTTTTCTTCATTTTCTTCCTATATCCTTAGATTTCTAGATTATGGAATTGATTTATTTAATGTTATGGATTCATTTATTAGTTGATTTTTGTTGTTTAAATTTCTCCTCATTTGTTGCCCATTTTGATATTGTGGGGTGTCAAAAATTGTTAATGTTTGATGTTTTATTGACTTGAGAATGGTAGTAGATGATATACTTAGCCTTAAGATGATTATTAAGATGAAATTTAGTGATCAAAATAGGATATTTATGATGATTGTATTTTTCTATGAATTTTAATTAATTTATTTCAATAATTTTTAATTTAAATTTCGTGCTTTGTTTGATTAGAGTAATTTTATAGTTCAAAACTACATATTAAAATGTACTAGTATGTTAATTTTCATTACAATTGAAGTTTATTTTAGTGACCAAAATTGATGCACGGTTTCTCTAAAAGTCATTGCTATTTTATTAATATTTTTACATTTGGTAAAGAATGATTGGTTCTTGGCTTGGAATTGCTAATATAGGATATGTGTAACCTTAGAATGATCAATGAGACAAGAAACATTGAATCAAAATGATGTTTATAGTGTTTTTCTTTTTTTCTATGATTTTTCAACGAATTTTAGATATAATTTTATAATAATTAGAGTTAATTTAAAAATGCTATTTTTTAAGAATTTTGTTGTTGTGATTGTTTATGGTTGAAATTAGTTTGTTGAGTGAGATGCTAGGACTAAAAAGAGGATTTTAGCTCGAGAAATACTTTCTTTATGCCGTTATGTTGCTATTTTTTTTTTACGGTTAAAGGAATATGTGAATGTTCATGCATTATGACTCATGATTCATTAATTACTCTATATTATGTGTAGAGTAGTTAATTTCTTTATTGATAATCTTTCTATTATTCCTTTCCTCTCCATATTTATGAGTCATTGATCACATTTCCTTGAATGAATTGTTTTTTAGATTAAAAAGTTATGGTTAAAGAATGGATGTCTGCTAATTGATTAAGTGAAGATTATTTGATTGGTGTGAAAGAGTTTATAAGGTTTGCTCTTGAACATGTAAAAGACCCTACAAGAATAGTGTACCCTTGTGTAAGATGTGGTCTTTTGAAGCAAATTAGTGCATCTGAGTTAGAAGACCATTTAGTGTGCTATGGATTTAATAAAAATTACAAGTGTTGACATAAGCATGGAGAGACTAGAGAGGATGAGTGTACAAGCAATTGGGAGTATAAAGGAAGCTTTGAATTAGATGATTATGACACGGATACTTATAAGGGTGATTGTCTTGAAGAGATCGCCAATGCAATTGAAAGGGAACTTGAAGATTGTCCTGAAATGTTAAAGATGTTGAAAAGTGACACAGATAAGCCCTTGTATACTAGTTGCACCGAATTCATAAAGTTGTCAGTGATGTTAAAATTGTACAAATTGAAAGTGAGTAATGGATGGAGTGATAAGAGCTTTATAGAAAATCTTACGCTTATAAAACAACTTCTACCTATGAACAACAAGCTGCCAAGGCCTATGCATGAGGTAAAACAAATACTACGCTCAATTGGCATGAGTTATGAGAAAATACACGCCTATCCTAATGATTGCATATTATTTAGAAATGAATATGCATCATTAATGGAGTGTCCAAAATATAATGCCTTGCGCTATAAAGGGAAACAGGAAGAGTCCAGAGAAGGCGTTATGGTACTTTCCTATTGTACCTAGATTTAGACAGTTGTACAGCAGTGCAAAGGGTGCAAAAAATTTGACATGGCATGTGGATCAAATGTCAACTATATTGGTCTTCTAACTTCCTGGCATGATGGTAGAATTGATAGAGAAGGAATTATGGGTAATAAAGTAGTTACAATCTCCTATTTACAATGGGAACAAGCATATTTATATGTACTATACAACTTTGTAGAGATTAAGGAGTATGTAGAGATGCACATAGCCAAGCTTAAGTGGGATAACCCTAATAGATCGAAGATTTGGTATGCAAACAAGCATAATAAGAGTTTTACAGTTTGATTGAAATAGTATATTCTTGAGAAGTTGATTGTCGATTGTGATTCAGTTTTTGAAAAATTAAAATGGTTGGCAAGAGGTCCAAATAAACAAGTTCTTTTCTTCACTAGCTATCTCATTAATGGGTACACATTTTATGCCAAAGAGCAAGATGATTGAAACACAATGCAAAATAGTAGTGTAACTTTTAAAGCCCAAGCAATGCATATATCTAGTACTAAAGACAAAAATCCCTTATATACAAAAATGTCATACTTTGGGGTAATTGAGCACATTTGGGAGTTATATTACATCAAATTTCAAGTACTAATTTTTGGTTGTAAGTGGGTTGATCATAAAAATGGTCTTAATGTTGATGACTTGGGGTTCTTAATGGTGGATCTTAATAGAGAAGGTTATAAAGATGAGCCTTTTATTGTGGCTTCATGAGCTCAACAAGTGTTCTTTGTTCCTGATTCAGCTAAAGTAAATTGGTCTATCATGTTATTGAGCAGTAAAATAAATGAATATATGAATGATTCTATAGTTGAAGATGATCCATTTATGGGGATATTATTTGAAAGTTACTTTATTGAGGATGAAGCCTTTTATATGATAAATGATCACAATGGAGGTATTTAGATTTTAAAGAAAAAAGGTAGAAGCATTTGAGCAAAGAAGGAAAACAAAAATAAGGAACGTACAAGAAAAAGAAAAAGAACAATTTAAATCTATAGGTTACTTGTTTTGTATGATTTAAATTTTTATTATTATTTATTATGTGCTATATTTGTTTTATAATGTGTGATTTACATTAAACCTGTAAATTATTTATTATGTGCTTTATTTTTTATATTTTTATTTATTATTTATTTTGTTTTTTTACTTTTATAGGTAAATGGCTTCTCGGAGGAGTGCTGGTCTCAATGGACCTAACAGTGCTGATCCTAGCATTGAGATGAATGTCCAATGAATTCAGCAAGAAGCAAATCAAATAACAAGAGGATTGACATTGATGACTGAGGTGAATAGAAGAAGGACTGCTGGATAGAAATATGAAGTTAAATGGAATTTCAAAGGTCAACCTATCAAGACCAACATAAATAAATTCATTAGCTACATAGGGGTTATAGCAAAAGCAAATGTGCCGATTACAATTAGGCATTAGAACGATGTTAGTCCAGCTATGAAAAATTATATTTGGGAGCAAGTAGAGGTAAAATACTTTACTCACATCGTTGTAGTTAATTAAAATTACTTGACCGAAAATATAATTAATTGTCTTAGTTTACAGTCAACGTTTGCAATTGATACTAGTCGGATGAAATTTGTCATCCAACAAGATGAAAAGGCAATGCTGTCATTTCAGTATTTGGTAGGAGTGGAATACATTAAAAATCAAGAGGAAACATTAGTGTTGAGGTCCCCAACTTGATAAGGCCATTAGTTTCACAAGAACAGTGGGATGAATTTGTTACAAACGTCTCAACGGACAATTTCAAGTAAGAACAATGGGATGAATTAATTTTTTATTATTGTCAATATATTTAATTTTATTAATATGATTCTATGTGTTTTGCACAAGAATTGAGCCACAAAAAGAAAGAGTTGCATGAGAAAGATCTATACCCTTACAAGAAGGGGTGTATAAGATACGTAGGAATTGAGCAGCAAATGATAAGTTAATATTTATACTATATAATTTTAGCTTATTTCATGGATATATGCACTATACTCACATTCAAATTTATTTAAATTTGCAGATTGAACGAGAGGGTTTAGGGGCAAGCTCAGTATCACGTCATAGACTCTTCATAGAAGATCGAACCAATAAAGAAGGATACATTATTGATGAATGTGTTCAAGAGCTTGCCGACAACTATGTAAGTACATTAACTTAACATTTTTTTAATACTCAATCAACTAATTTAACTTTCTTACTATATATTGCATAGGCCAAGATCGAGAAAAGTGGCACACCTAATAATAATTTCTTAGGCATGGCATTGGGTAATCCTGAACACCCTGGTCAAGTTAGGGGATATGGCTTCGGTGTTTTGAAAAAACAAATATTTAGGTCATAGAAGAAGGCAAGGTCAACAAAGGATGTGGGTGCAAGGGCTGAGATTGCCACATTGAAAGAGGAGTTATCTAGGCAACGGTATATGATTGAAGCTTTACTAAAAGATAAGGAGAGGTAGCAGGCAGAGCTTCATATTAGTCCTAGCTGGAAAGGTAGTTATAATGTTATGCAGCCTATTAAAAATCTCCCTAAGGTAAAATATTATTAATTTATTTCACTTATGTTTTACTATTTCTATTTTCCATAATTTTAATATAGTATATTACTTATTAATATAGGGTGAGAGCCTATGTGAGTTGTTGGCAAATAACCTGAATCATCCGGTGGTTGCTATCAGTTGGTTGTTCAATTTGTCGGGAGACATGCTACATAATATGCCACTCTTTGCGTCCTATGTATGCACTACTATTAATGTGCCAAAAGATTTAAACTATTTGTTACCTATTGCTACTGAGGACGCAAGGATTATTGGAGAGGCGATGAGTAGTTTTATTGGATGACAAGCTAGTCAAGTTAGGATGCCAAGTCCAAAAAAAACTAGCAAAGATGCATAGTCAAAAAAAGAAGATGATACCCCAATCTAAGCTCTCCTTTAAAAAGGTAATCTCTCATAAAGCTGTGCTTGAACAAGAGCCTCAATTGTCAAGCCAACATAGAAATTTACTCTAGGCATATGCAACGATTCATAGGTTTAATCCTTTGGTCTTGCAAATCCCATTCGAGGTTGGTATATATGGCGAAGACTGATGTGATATGCTTTCGCTTGATGTTGTTGATAAAGTCCTTTAACGTGATATGACCAGTCTCACTGTTCTCAGCTTCTACATATGGTAACTTGTTTTCCATATATGAATAGTTAATATTTTAAATATAAACTAATCCATTTCTTGTATTTATAATAAGTGCTTGTATGACAAATTTATTGTCCCTTTTAATCTACAAACAAAGTTTGTTTTCATTAGTCCTCATAAAGTGGGTGCACATGCTTTAATTAAAAGCGACAAAATTTTAGAACAAACAAAGGCATTAAGTGAAAATTTGAAAGCAAGGGCTCGAAAGGGAACATTATTCATAATACCATACTGTCAAGGGTAATGTAATTCTCACTTATCTTAATATTTTTTATTTTTAATTTAATAGATTAATTATAATTTTGCAACACTTGTTAATACTATTAAGGACCATTGGATGTTGATCGTCGCCGAACCATTTAGCAACACTTGAAAGATATATTATCTTGATTCTCTTGGAAGAGAACCAGGGAGGAGAAAAATTTTATTGGAGTTGATTAATATGTAAGTGTATAAAGTATTTCATATATTTATTTAATTATTTAAATTTCATACTAACATATTTTTTACTATTTCATTAGGGTGATTGTGTTATACCACACTAACACAAAACAATCAATTTCAAAGTCATTTACAAATTTTGATACGGCCTACACTTGGAATATAATTAAGGTAATTGAAAACATTTATTAAATTGAAATTTAATGCATTAATACATATTCATCGATTCTTTAATTTTTAGTGTCCAACACGAAAGAAAAATAGCTTGGATTGTGGCTATTGCATCATGAGGTTTATGAAGGACATCATTATCTCGAGATGGTATGTCAACAATATTAACTTTTAAATTATAAAAATATTTAATGTATTAAAATTAATATATGGTGGATCATTTATATATTGCAGTACCATAATGATTCTTATGTTGAAGAATTCAGGGATACAAAAATAAATAAGGCAATTGAAGAATGGTGTCAATACATTTTTCAAGTGTAGACCTCATATAAAGAAGATCAATAGAACTACCTTGAAGAAGTAGCTAGGAAGTTTATATTTTTAATAGGTAGTTTATTTTTGGAAATAGTTTACTTTATGTAATTACATTTGTTTATTGATTAATTTTGAAATTGAATACAATAAATTTTATTAATATTCAAATATGAAATGGCTAGCTGTTGCTATTTTGATTTCTTTTTGTAGGGGGCTAGTATAAAAATAGCTCCGGTATTAAAAAAAATCATATAATAAATGACGGTTATATAAATAACTGTCATTTATACTACAATAAATGGCGGGTAACTTATTTACCCATCATTTATATTCTCATTTGGCTTAAGCTTCTATTAAAAAATTATTTTAAATGATGGTTTTATAACCCTTATTTATTGGTGGACATCAAATGTCAGCCGCATAAATGATGCATATTAACTATCATTTATGGACTAAAAGAACTATCATTTATTCCTTTTTTTGTATTAGTGAATGATCAAATATCAAAATATAAACTTAAAAATACTAAGTTGCCTCTAATCAAATCTATACATTTTTTAGTATTGATGGACAAATTTGTCTTAGAAGTTTTTCATCAAGTGCAAGTGATATGTTTAGCTTTTGATTGCACTACTACAAAATAATTGTTTTACATCATTTATTCACGTTGGTTATATAAAAGTTTGTAATAAAAAAAGGTAGTTGTTAGGACAGGCTGGCACCTAAGAGGGGGTGAGTTGGGTGACACTTAAAAACTTTTGAAAACTTGAAAAAAGTAAAGAACTAAAGTGTGAAGGAATAAAATGAGACACACAAAATTTATACTAGTTCATTCTCAAACTTGGCTTATATCTAGTCCTCAAGATCACATTTGAGATTTTCAACTAAGTTTACAAGCTTCAATAGGTGCTTTCCACCATAGTACAACTCTTAAGACTTAACTTGTCTTGATTTACTCAATAAATCTAACTACAATCTAGCAAGTTGTTACAAACACTTGAAAAATACCTTTTCAAGAATTTTGATAAAAGAAATAAGCTTTTGCATAAACCTCTTTTGAAGAGTAGATAGAATTACAATTGAAAGCTTATAAATTTATAAGAGCTTTTCACAATTCTTTTCAAGAATAATGAATGAATGCAAGATATAAAAGCACAATTTGAAAGCTTTTCAAATGCTCAAATGATAATTAGTTCGCTCAAAGATCATTAGTTTTAGTTTTGGCTCAAAATGAATCACATATATAGTTTTGGTAGTTGATAGACTGTTAGAATAGTGATTCTATTTGTTGGTGCATTTTCTTATGAGTGATTGGTAGAATCACACATGAAATTGCACTATGAGTGTTCCATAAATGTATATATGATAAATCATACGCGAACCCCTTGACCTCTCACGTGTAGTTTTGTAGTTTTGCATAAGCATTTAGTTTTGTGCCCAAAAACTTATGTGGTACCTCTTTGATCTCTCGTGTGGTTTAGCATTTATGAATATACATTAAATTCCATGTACTAAAACTTGTATGGTACTCGATTTCTCTTTCATATGGTTTTGTACTTATGAATATACTCACATATTAGAGTGTAAAAACTTGTGAATGAACCACTAGCTCTCACGCTTGGTTTTGAATATAAAAAACTATCATCAGTTCTATGTGATAAATAATGTGTGAAACCTCTTTCCTCTGACGCATGAGATGGCTGGCAGAATGCCAAAGCCAATCTATGTGATCAAAACTCATGTGGAACTAGAAAGCTATCACACGTGAAATTGCAAGCACTAATACATAAACTCATCTGGTGCATTTTCACGCGTGTTCGACACTAAAATGGTTAGTGGATTGAGTGTTCAACACCTCTTAGTGGGAGAGGAAATCTGGCATACGAAGTGTAAGGTTAAGTGCCTAGGCCAAGGTAGCCCTCATATAGAGAGTAAGTCGGGTTGTCTCTAGGAGGGAGTTAGCTTTAACTACTTAAGATTCACCTCGAAGGGGCACAGACGGTTTGGTGGATCAGATCATGCCTTAGTTTATATGTTGTGCCTGTGGAGGTATAATGGGTACAAGGTTTACCTACAAGTTGAAGAGTGCCAAGGGCCATTCTATTGATCAGGAAAGGCTATATCAGCCTATTTCATGTATTCAAGCATTTTAATTGGTTAATTATATGTTATTTTGAATCTATTATTTATTTACTTGACCATGGCTTTTCTTGTAATAAGGAATATCGATTTCTCTGTTATTGAGACTGTGATTGTCTCACCCCTTTCTTTACAATATTTACAGGTTCAGGCGAAGGATCCATTGGTGGACGGGGAAAAGAGCCAAGCTAGGGGTTTGCTTGTGATTTGTAAATAACTGTAACCCCTTTCTTTTGAGAAAGTACATTGTAATGTATTTAGGATTAGGGTGTCAGTAGGATGTGATTATGTATGTGTATGAGTATGTGTGGATTGTACGGCTTGTGTATGAATTTTTATTTGCTTGTAGACTTGTGGCTAGGAAACTTGGCTATAGTGTGTGATTTTGATGGATTTATTTAGTAGACAAAGTTTTCACTACAAGAAAATATTTATTTTGATATATATATGATTCAACAAGCAAATGCAAAGTGGTTGCATTGCAAATGGTATGTTATGGGCAAACATACACCTTAGATAGAGAGAGTGGGTGCGTGGGCCTCATAAAGATCTCTGAGCCAAGCGAAAATGTTTAGTGTGTGTATTCATATGTGTATATGATATTTGGAATAGTTTTTGCCCACTTTATGTGATTTGTGCATTTTGGGGGTTTACAGTCCATTTTGGGAAATGGCACCCGGGTAGTCAAATTTTGGTATAAAGGGTTTTTCTATCATTTAAATATTCTATCAAGTGTTTTTAGTCCTATTTGATGTGTCCAAAATGTTTCCACAAGTTTGTGGCTATTAGGATGAGATTTGGATAATTTTAAAAATGGTTTTTACCAAAAAACTGTACTTTTGCATCCAGGTATTCAAATCTTAATTCGATCGTTGAATTTCTCTAAAATTTGGGTCACAAGTAAAACCTTTTATAAGCTTCATGTGGGCTTTGGAATCATGTTGATCGAATATCGGACAGAGAAACGGCTCACTCTGGAATTTGGTCTGGAGGAGCTATCATGACAGCAAAAGTGCTGTCATGACAGCAACAGTGATGATGTTACAACATGCACGAAATTCAATCCGTCCATTGGATCTTTTCAAAATTTGGTATGCTAATAATAATATTTAAAAGTGACATGTGGGCTTTGGAATTGTTCCGATCGGAGGTGGGATAATGAAATGGTACACTCCAAAAGTTAGTCTGAAGGTGCTGTCATGACAACTAAAAAGCTGTCATGACAGCAAAAATGACCAATCTTTTAACATGTCTAAGTTTTAATCCGATTGTTGGATCTTTTTAAAATTTAATACACTTATAGTACCCTTTGAATGTGATGTGTGAGCTTTAAAATTACTTCGATTGAGGATCAGATGACAGAACGGCGCCTCCTGAAAGTTGGCTCGGGAGGGTTGTCATGATAGCAATTTAATGCTATCATAACAGAATCTTTTACCCCGCTTTCACTTAGCTTGCTTCCGTGTGTTACAGGTAAAACCTATAAATTATTTATTTAAAAAAGGTTTTAAATGTTTATTTTGCAATCGTGTATCTGCTTAGTGATTTAAATGGTTTATTTCCTAAGTTAGTTTTAGATTAACTCCTTAACCACACTTAGTTTAGTTGAATTGTGTGATTTTTGGATAACACTTGGGGCAAGTGTTACACTCGCATACTGTGGCGCACAGTGCAGGGCGAATGATTATGGCCTTTGTGCCATATGCCACGACGCATGGTGTTGATTTTTACTTTACTTTTCAGTAATGCACATGTTTTCTAGATCCTTTATGTACATAGGTTTATTGCTTTTGTTGTGTGTAATAAGATTTATACTTGAGTGATTTATAAAATGATTTCTAAAAAAATTTTATCTGGGATCCTAAGGTTTTTAATGTTTTCAAAGTAAATAATTTTGATTTGATTAGTAAGATTGTAGTGGAGCGTATGATAATGTTAGTAAGGGCATTACAGGTGCAAGGGTTTTGACTTGGGTGTAAGGCTTGGGGTATTAAGGTTCTAACTTAAGTGTAAGTGTCCTAGTTTGGATGCAAGTGGTTTGGCTTAGGTTGCAACGATTCTACCTTTGGTACAAAGCTTCTAGCTTAGGGTATAAGGGGTTTGGTTTAGGGTGCAAGTTGCATGGCATGTGTTATACCAAAGTGAATTACATGTAATTTGTAGTCTTTTACATGTAATTCAGGGGCATTGAAAGTGGTATGCTCTCTGTGTTTTTTTTTACATGTAATTCATTGGTTATTACATATAAATTATCCTCAGCCATGCTCATGAATTTCTTCATATATTGAATTACATATAATCTGTAGTCGTTTATGATTCAAGGGCACTAATAGCGGCATGCTCTCTATGTATTTGATTTACGTGTAATTCGCTAGATATTACATGTAATTTTTGCTCAAGCATGTTCATGAATCTCTTCATCTATGAAATTACATGTAATGTGTAGTCATTTACATGTAATTCAGGGCTACTAACAATAGTGTGCTCTCTGTGTATTTTTTTTTACATGTAATTTGTTAGATATTACATGTAAATTTTTACACACTAATTACATGCCCTTTGTATGTTCAAATTACATGTAATTTCTTATAATCATCATGAAATCTAGAGTCATTGTCATTAGCATGCACTTTGTTAAAATTACATGTAATTGTCTATAATTGGCATGTAATTATTTATAATTACATGTAATTATTGATTGTTATCATGAAAGAATATTGGAAATACTCTTAATAAGTTCCCCTTTTTTTAAAGTATTATATATTGTATAACAAGGCATGTTAACATGTAAATGATGTGGATTCAATAATGTAATATGGAGGACAACTAAATTGTCCCTAAAAACAAGTAAATGTGAAGAGGGAGATTGAACAACAATACTTTCAATGAAAAAATATTAATTCCCATAGTTTTGGTCTATCTTCTTGCCAAGTACAAAGAAAACTATAAACAAAGAATAATATATTGAAAATATACCATGGTTTTAGGTTGGATAAGTTTAAACCTTTGAATCATACTTGCAGATTTGTAACTCTAGGTTCAGATGGTGACTTCTATTATTTCTCAACTTAATTAATACATACAAGAGGTAACATGAGAAAGGAAAGCACTTAAGTGAAAGAAAATGCACATGAAAAGAGAAGAAAGGTTTGTGCTAAGACAAAATGAAGCACGTGAATGTAACAATAAGGAATTTTAAGAAAAATACCTACAAACTTTATTTTAGATTTTTGAATCAATAGAGGCTACTTAACAGCCCTTTCAAACTTAAGTCAGTTAAAAGGTTCAAGCTTAGGGATATATGCCTAGCTTATAGATGAATAAGAGATAGTGGAGGAATCAAATCTTGCAGAAGAAGAAAGGAAATATTTACCAGAAATCACCTCTCACATTACATAGAGTCATTTATCTCTTGCCATAAATTGCCCTCCACATATGTGAATGCATAGTCACACAATATAGTCAAAGAGCACTTGAAGAGAGGAGTCAAAGTCCTCTAAGAGAAGAGTCACATAGTAGGGGTCACGTACAGTTGCATGCGAATAGATGAAACATCCAAGCTGTAACTCACTTCTTACACTAGAAATCATCTTGCCTAGATTGCTTAGATGGTAAGATGAAATTGTCTCATAGAGGAGGAGAAATTCAATCATTTGATTAGATTTTTTTATGAATATTTTACTCAAAATGGTCCTTGGGCATAATTTATGTTTCAACTAGTCTTTTTCACTAATTCTCTTAGATATAGAGAGAGAGGCACTACATAAGATGAAAATGGATAAGAAATTCTAGATAGAGTAGCAAGTTGGAAAATCCTGTAGAAAAGATGATTCAAGTCTTGCTTAAGGACACTATCCTTAAATGCCATTTCACCACACCAGTTAAATTGCAATTGTTCCTCAGGATTAAACATACCTTTCTTGCAGAAAACAAGGTGATAGAATAGCATACATATAAACAAGAAAGATAGAACCTATAGGGAAGAAGAGAAAAGTTTAAAAACTCTTGAGCAGTGTGTCCTCAAACAACCTATGAGCACATGCTTACATAGACATAAAACTATGGGTGGTTTAAAGGCAAATAAAGACAACTTAATGACAATTAAAAATGACTTGATGACCATTTATGGAAACTGTTTTTAAATGTTGTAATTAAAATAATTAATGATAATTGAAGTGCCTAACACCGCATGTAACTCAGGTAAAGAAAAAAAACTGAATCTTAAATGTTGTAAGGAGCTATACAAATTTAGGGATTTTGGCACCTTGAAATCTATCATGCCCTGAAATAGAGGGTGACCGGCGCAGGGGTGCGAACTATATCACTCATTTCTGTAAGCTTTAAAATAAAAATTCATTCTATTTTCTAAAAAGAAATAATCAGATCATATAAAAGCTCTAACACTTTTAATATTAATTATCATAACAAGACTTCAACGTTTTTGTAGAAATTTTAGTAGAACTTTCCCTATAAATAGGATCCGCCAAAATTCTACAACAAAATTTTCACAAAACACAGTATCAATCAGGAGCTTAGCTCCTTCTAGCTAGCAATAGTATATATAGATCAAAATAAAATTCTAACAACAATCTATATGGAGCACTAATCTTTCTTTTAAATCAAAAATACATACAACTTATATATTTACATCAAAAGTAACAATACCAACGAAAATTTCCACCCAATGTAGCTATATTGCCTTTCAAAGGTCAGTAGTGGGATCAGTGTCTGCTAACAAATCTAATACTAAAATAAGTTTTTCAGTAAATAACATTTCCAAAGTAAAATTTTAAAAATTTAAATTATCAAACTCAATTCATGGTGTAAACTATAAAAAAAATAATTTAACATAATAAACTTGTAGGTCTATAAATCATAACCATAATCATAAAATGAGAGTAAATTGAAAGCAAATTATTTTATCATGCTTAAAGAAAACAATTTACTCACATATAAATTAGAGTGACATAATTGCTAGTCAAAATCATGTAAATTTCGAAAACACATATTAGTCAACATTTGGAATTTTGAGAACTTAACAGAACATGTAATATATGTGGACACACAATCTACAAGGATAAATAACCAAACGTGACTTATGCCATAAAAACAAATGTTGACACACAGTTCATAAGGGTAAGTAACCCAACATAGTCAAAGCTACAAAAATAAACGTTGACACACAGTCTACAAGGGTAAATAACCAAACGTGACTTAGGCCATGAAATATGTTTAGAATCCTCTTAAAAATCACATTTCAAATACGCAAGAAGAATAATTACTTCTGAAATAAAATTTGCATCTTCAATACTGAACTTACATGAATCATTCCAAATTTTAATGTAATACTTGTTGAAAATAATATTTCATAAAGAATGTATAAACTTGCATTAATTAAACAACCAAGAATTTTCAGAGATTTATAAACAACTAATTTCATAATCTTTGAAATATATTTCTTGAGGAAATAAATGCACATATCATTATCTAATTATCCATCATTAATATTCTAGAAGTTCCAAAACTAATGTAATTCCTAAGAGTAAAATATTTTAGTAAAATTTTATTGAAAATGAAATTAAAAATAAGTTAAGGGGATATTATTCACTTACATGTTGGAGTTCAAATTCTCAAAATATTCTTCCTTTAATTCTTGTCTAAATCATGTTTTTCCACATACCCTATAAAGATATAAATAAATGAAATTTTTAACATAATTCTAAATCAACCACCATCATCTAAAATTCTAAAACTAACATCATATTTAGAGTTGATCCAAGTGCTATCATTAATATCACTAATCCCCATCAATTTGTTTTAGTCAAAACAATTCATTCATAATTCCATAACTTCCATACTAATATACTTCTCCCACCAAGCATTATTCTTCATACTTATAACTTGCCCCATTCTTGAGGTAAAAATTTTTTGATAGGTTTTGCACCAATTACTTTAGGTGCATAAATTCTAATTATTTAAGTTATATTTTTAAGCTACTCTCTCCAATCTTTTCTTAATAATTTCTTTAACCATATTCAATCCAAATAAGTTCTATTTAGCTCCAAAAATTATGACCTATATATATATATATATATATATTTATTTATCAAACTTTAGAAGGGACTTTCAACTTAAATTTGAATCTTCTCCCTCCTATAACAGCACGGCACAACAGCAACAGAAGGCATGCAAATTTTTTTTTTTTTCAATTACCCACGTACAGTCACAGACAGCAATAGGAGAGCCAAGTTTTGCCACTTTAATCACCAGTTCACATATACACAGAGCAAGAGAAGCCTAAACTTGAAACTTAATCACCTTAACTCACCACAACAGAAAACATGGATGAAGAAGTTGAAACAGACAGCTAAACAGGGGAGATATAAGCTGAATGCTGTCACCATGCACAATAATGGAAGAAGCCTGACTCCACAGCACCAATACAAGCTTACAGCAACAGCTCCACCCCAGTTTTGGTGCTTTGTGATTTCTCGGCCAGAATAACACGGATGAAATAGCACACAGAGAAGACGTAAAGACAGGGAGTACATAAGGAAAGGAATAACGAGGCTCACGACTGAACTTGAGAAAGGAAGATCTCATAAGTAAAACCTTCTAGCTCCAATGACTTGATCCTTTATTCCAGCCATACCTCGAATATGAGTAACACAGGGAAGCAATAGATCGAGAAAGAAGGAAAAAAAAAACAGAGCGGAAAGCATGAAGAGTGCACCTGAACTATGCTGAGCAGTGACAAGCTTCCTGTGACACCAGTGACAGCAAGGAACAAAGAAGGAAGAGATGGTCGGTGATGGTAGAAGCTTGGAGAGCAGTTTTAAACACTCTCAAATTCTGTCTCTCTCTCTCTGTGCACCGATTGAATAAGGAAGAGAAAGGATAATTTAATCTGATGAGGGAGAGGGTAGAGGTAATTTCATAAAGCTAAAATTACAAAAATAAACCCCCTCCATTTGGGCTTCAGCAGATTCAAAACTTGGACTCTTTACATAAATGGTTACATAGTAACCACTAAACCAAGTCTTCTTGCTACACATGTTCCCAAAATTAATATAATTACTATTAAAACACCAACTTATATATATACTTATTATTATTATTCTTATATTTCTTTTTCTAGGCTATTACAAAATTAAATGTAGCGTGGTTAACGTGTGACGTGTGTGGTAGCTACTATAGCTTAGTAAAAAAAGAAAAAAGGGGCTAGCCCTTATAGCCTATAAGCTAGCCAGTTTAGCATGCCTGTTTTGCAGTGTAGGTAAACCCAACTTGCTTTAAAAATGAGCTTATTTTTCAGGCTCAACTTGTTAAAATTGGTAGGCTAATTTCCCCCTTTTTTCTTTAAAGATAATGACAAACCTTATGAGCAATAACTACGCATGTTGATCCACATTGCTCTTGGTTGCATAAAGTTTATGAGCAAGGTCTAGGAAATTCATCAATGTTTGGCCATGTCTCTAGAATCAAAGAACACTCGTAAAAGTATTTACATATCACCCATCAATAAGGTTTTTATATTGACAACAAGATGAACTCATGACTTCTTTTGCATCAAATTTTTACCAACTGGATGAACTTTTATTGGTTGATCCACATTATGCTACCACATCATTTAGCTAATATGAAAGCATATAATTTTTTTTCATTACATCATGCCATTGATCATGGCTTTTACATATATAGAGATATTAATGATTTAAATACACACACACATTTACATTTAGATCAAATTAATTTTTTTTTGGCCAACAAGATCAAATTAAAATTGCACATTGTTTTCCAGAAAAAATAAATAAATTATACAATATTTATTGAATTTTTATTATCATTATTTATATTTATATTACTATTTGATTGATTAATTAAATTTTTGATTGCTCATAGTTATTCTTCTATTGGAGTACTAAATATGGACATTTCTCTCAACAAAAATTTAAACATTACTTTATCATGTGAGCGACTAGCCATTTTCACTGGACCCTCGCCTCGTTGGATATTAATGAATTATATTTAAACATGCATCTATCTATTTCTTGTTTATAGAGTCATTCGCTTATTCATTAAAAAATAATTATTTTGTACAAATAAATTTACAAGATGGATATCAAATATACATCAAGTACTGCTAGTATGCCGCTTTTGCTGCTGCTTGTTCTTCTTGTTTTTGTTTTTTGTTTTTTTGTTTTTAATATACATGCCCCTTTGCTTGCGAGTAAATGTTTGGTGAATCGATGAAATCCCAAGAGTCACCCCAAGAAGTTCAAACATGAATTTCCAGATACTTTTCCTATAAAGTCTATCTCGTACATTCACCTCTCTGTATCATGAAAGGGAAACTCTTTTCCACTTTCCTCCTTAAATTTTCAATCATCAGAGAACCCCCTTCTCTCTCCCTCTCCTTTTAGATCACCAACATCGCATGATCTTTCTACCAAACAACCTCACTGCTTCTCCAAACTCCCATTCATCAACAATTCTCTGTAAAGACGCGAAATGGATTATCCCAAACATACAATCGGGAATTTCGCTATCGTACTGCTATTCTTGATCGGAGTGCTTCTTCTGTTTCGGTCTTCTTCTTTCTCTAGCCCATTGTTCTTGATGCAGAAGTTACATTCAGACACAGTAAGTTGAAATCAAAAACCCCTTCTCATTTCTTGCTTCACAATGATTCGAAAGATCCACTCTTTTTTAATGTTACTATATATATCTGATTTCTTTTCTGATATTATTGTAGATCACCATGGATGAACCTCTTGATTCTGTTTTAGCGAAAGTGTCAACGGAGAACAAGACCGTAATCGTTGCAATAATAAACAAGGCTTATGCAGAACAAGACGTTAATGGCCATACCACCATGTTCGACCTGTTTCTGAGCAGCTTCTGGCTTGGAGAAGGCACGAGGTCTCTAGGGGACCACCTTCTGGTCGTGGCCGTCGATCAGATTGCGTATGACCGCTGCCGGTTTCTCCGGCTAAACTGCTTTAAATTGGAAACAGACGGTGTTGATTTTACAGGCGAGAAATATTTCATGTCCGATGATTTCATTAAGATGATGTGGAGAAGGACACTCTTTCTCTTGGATGTTCTCAAACGAGGCTATAGCATCATATTCACGGTACGTTGTTCTTTCAATTTCTTTAGAGATTTTTAGAAATAGATTGATTGATACAGTCAACTTAATTCAAAGAGATAGATCAGTTTTTTATTGAAATAATATATTGTTTTATTATGAAGTAATTCATCAAAGTTTACTGATTGGGGTTTAATTTGTGCGTCTTATGTGGGACAATTCAACTGGATAACTATAATTCTATATTTGCAGACAAAAAGGCTGTCAGTTGAAACTGTCTTGTTTTCAGGCCATATAAGTTTAAAAACATATTGAATTCCTTTGAAGTTGAAGAGAATGGTTTATCTCTATATTTGGAAACTTAATTATTGTTCGTTGATTCCTTTGATTTCTACGTTGTTAATACGCGTCTTCCTTGAGAGTCTTAATCTGTTTATATCCAATTAATGAACTTGAATAGTCTTTTTCTTTCTTAGTATATCCAAAATCCTATAATTTTACAAAATGCAGATCCCCTGTCAATCGTATATTTCTCTTTTCATCATAAATGCAATATATATCGTTTAGAATTCTTTCCGAAATTTCACTACTATATATATATATATATATATATATATTCAGAATAAACAGTACTGTTGACTGCATGTCTTCACTCTTTTTTGGCTTTTGAATGTGTTTCGTTTTCACAATTTATTGAACGATTTTTGCTTTAGCTTCTCCCGATTCTTTATTTAGTAGGTAGACAGAGCACCATTATTATTATTATTATTATTATTATTATTATTATTATTATTATTAGAAATAATATGGTACTATATTGTTGATTGTTGATTGTCATTTAACTTTATATAATGTTTTTGTTTGTTCTCTTAATTTTATAAAATAATTTTTCACTCCTTTAAACCTAAAACCATTAGTTTCAAATGATTTTGTTTTTATGTCAATTAATGATATTTTAAAATCAAACTTAATATGTCAAAATTTAAAAGTGTTTTGTTAATATTTAAAAGTTTAATGTATGAATTTTTTATTTATTTATGAAACTAACATATGTTAGAATTAAAAGACTGAATAGTTAAAAAAAAAAGAATTAAAGGACTTGTATAAAGTTAAATGATTGAAAGTATACGTCATTTTTAAATTGTTTTTCTGAATTAAGCTTGTAACATTTCTTATAGATAAATACAGAAATGACGTGTTTAGAGCTCAAGTTTGTCCAGTTTCTATTCTTGGTAGAAGAAATAAACAAAAATTGGGTGAACATCTTACGTTAGAATATTAGGTGTAAGAGATAAGTACTATATCAATTAAAGGGGTGTTAATTAGCTGTGAATTAATGTAATCGATACCGTTCTGACTACTAAATTTTGACTAAATGTAAAAGAGTTGCTGGTTAATTAATTAGTCATGGTAAGTGATTTATAGTAAAATGACACGTGAAGGGTTACCTTGGAACGGGAAATCTGGATTTAATTGTGGCCAAACACATGCCAAATTAAATAACTAAATAATTAAATTAAAGTTAAATATTGCACCTTCAGCGTTAATCTTGCTGCTTGAAACTAGAAAACACAATTTTTTCTTTGGTAATAAGTATTCGAGATTAAATTATCATTATCAATATATTACTCTCTTCAGTTTTTATTATAAGGCACTTTTAATTATCTTATTAAAACTAATGAGATATGATTAAGTTATTAACTTTGTTTAAAAATATAATAAACTTTCGATTTGACTCCTATTTAAATAAAAAATTTTAAATTTGCATTACATTTTATCACATAATAATAAGTTTAAATAAAGATAATATTAGAAAATGTAATTAATATCCAATCAAGTGTTATATATTAAGGATCAAAGAATTATTCTAAAAAAAGTCAAATAGAACTGGAGGGAGCATATTGATATTGATAGTGATGTTTATTGAAAAGTTTTTATTTAATTTTAAAGTTGTGCATGTCTTGCCTTGCACTCCTTGGAACATTCTATTATGTGGGCATACGGCGTGTGGTGGAGCACGTATATAAGTTCTAAATCAATTTTGTCTACGAGATTTATTATCAAATTTTGATTTATGTCACATCTCAGATAGCGTGTGTGAGAGCAAGTAACAGATTAAAACACACGAAATTGAAGATTGTTAATGCTTAATAATGGTTAATGATAGCTTCAGATATATATTGATTTATATTTTATTGCATTGATTAGGGTGAGTCAACAAGAAACTTAAACGAGAAATACTCGATTTTATGTTTACGTCACATGGCTAGATGGCGTATTATGTAGAAGAGTACTCACTAACGCAGGTGCATCAAATTAATCCATTTTTTATAAATTAATTGACTGATTCATTGATAATTGATAATTGATACTAAATATCCAAATAATCATTTTTCTTTATAATATATCTCAGGCAGGCAACAAAATTTTATTGTCAAATTGAATTGTATCAAAAGAAATCATTATATATCGTATCAAAGGTAGTGGTTTGCATATTTCTACTGTGTGCTGAAATTTTGTTTTCCGTTTGTTATTTCTGTCATTGTTATACTCATGCATACTGCACAAAAAATGAGAAAAATTTTAATTTTGTTTTCCTAACATTTTTCCTCTCATTGTATGTGTGGAATGAGAACAATGAAGGAAAAAGGTAAATAAACATAAAATTTTAATTCCTGTAATGGCCCAAGAAATATGCTTTCCTGGAAGATGTGAGAAGCTGTACTGCTTTACAATTATTGGATCATTGCATGTGAATCTTCCGTTAAAAAAACTTATTAATCAAATTGTATTCCTCATTTACTTTTTTTATAATTCAAAGAAGCTCGTAGTTATATAGTTAATGATAAATGTTCCTTTAATTTATAGTTACACAATAAATTTATTCAAAAAATAAATTTTGTTTTGTTATTTGCTTCCCCCTAGAATTGTGTTGTTTGCTTATTAATTACAATTGAAGTTACTAAAAGCTAGATTGATCAAGGCACTGATTCAAGAATTAATGATCAAAATCATAGTCAAATTGTAATCAAAATGGTCAAAAAAATTATTTTATCAAGATATTGGTTTAGTAGTTTATTTGTTCAATCGGGTGGATTGACCCGGATTTATATACTATGGTTATAAGAACATGAAATAAAGTTAGTTATTATCCTCACTATCTTTTTATATATGATCAAATTGAATATTCAATGGAACAGGATACTGATGTGATGTGGCTTAGAAACCCATTCACAAGACTTAGTAACGATACTAACGAGGATTTACAAATCAGCACAGACAATTACTTGGGAAATCCTTGGTCAGAAAACCATAATATCAACACAGGATTCTACTTTGTTCGATCGAACAAGAAGACCATTTCATTGTTTGAAACATGGTACAGTAAGAAGGACAGCTCCAAAGGTCATAAAGAACAAGATGTGCTTGAAGGTCTCATAAGACATGGCATTATCAAAGAGTTAGGTCTTAGGGTTAGGTTCATGGACACCCTTTACTTCAGTGGGTTTTGTCAAGATAGCAGGGACTTTAGGGCTGTCACCACCGTGCATGCTAACTGTTGCCGGACCATCACTGCAAAGATCACCGACCTTGAGGCTGTCCTCCGGGACTGGAAGCATTTTAAAATGTTGGAGTCAAGTAAGAGTAATTTGACAGCCATTGTGAAGTGGTCGGATCACCGTGCATGCCATAAGTCATGGCATTGACTGTACTTGGTGGTATGTGTAGTTGTTGAATTTACTCATTATTTAGAGGAACATTGCACTGTTGGGAAACAATTAAATACTTTTAGGGCATTTTAAGGTATTTCAAAATAAAAGTAAATTTGTGACAGAAATGCATTATTACAAATGTTTGTGTTTGTGATATGTGATGGAATTTCCCATCACATGATGATACAGAAGTATTTTCAATATAGATTTAATTTTGAGCCATGTACAATAGTATATTGTTTGCCTTCACATTGAAACAAAATCACTACAAAAAAAAAAAAGGGAATACTCGATGCTCTCTAGTTGACGCTTATTTGACAAAAATGACGAAAAAAAAGGTAGAGAGTACTTGACAGTTGTTTATACTTAACCATCCAATATATTAACCCATACTTGACACACTATTATTTACTAATAACTATCAAGTATACATATTTGATGGTTTTTAAATATAACCATTAGATAAATATGAAACATACTTGATGGTCTTGGTTAAACAAATTACAAATTAATAATTTAAAGAAAAAAATTAAAAATATACACATATTTGACACTTGTTTGAAAGTAACCATCAAGTATGCCTCACACATACTTAACAGTTATTTCCAAATAAGTGTCAAGTATGTAATATTTGACAGTTATTATGAAATAATAATCAAGTATTATCATATAAAATTCCTCCAAAATGTTTTTTCTTTGCATTTTTGCAACTCGTTTGTCATCAAAAACACACCCAAAGCCATGGGAATCCATTTTTTGTCACTCTAACTGCCAAAAAACATGTTTTTGCCCTTGATTCTTTTTGGGTTTTTGATTCTCAGCCTCTATCATTCTAGTGGGTGCTCATGTGGGTGGATTCTCAGCCTCTATCATTCTCCTCAGTCTTTATCTCTCTGTTTCTCTCTATTTTTAGCTTCTCCTCTTCTTCTTGATGTTAGTTCTTGCTTTCCCAATTATTAATCTTCATTTTGAATCTGTGGATTGTTGATTTTGACTTACATATGCAACAAGTGGTTTCAATGTTGATTATTTTGATCTCCATTATTGTTCATGTTATGTTTGTAATTTCAAGTTTTAGGTGCTTGTTGGATGCTTAATGGTGCTTGTTTCGCAATTGAATGATTAGTTCATATTTTTATTCCTTGAGTTGTCAATTTTCACATTGCTAGTTCTTGAATTGATTGAAAATTGGCTTATGTAGAAATAATTTTGAAGTTTTAAGTTGATATATATAGTGTTTGATGTAGTTTACATGATTTTAATTCAAATTTGACTTCTCATTGATGTTGTTTTTATTATTGTTAGATCATACATGTTATGGACAACTTGATTTTTCTAAAGGGATAAAGCCCTGGTAACACTCATTTTAAACCATTATACTACCATTTTTTTTAAATTATTCTTGGGTACAACTTTATGTGATTTTTGTTGTTGTGTCACACCCCAAAATTGAGGGTAATCGGCACAAGATGTGACCTGTAAAACACATCTTCGTAAGCCTATAATCTTAAATTCATTCCATTTTTAAAATGTAATCAAATTTATATTGAAATTTTAACATTTTTGATATAGTTATTATAACAAAGTTTTAAAATTTTTGTAAAAAAAAAATTCTACAAAACCTCCCCTATGAATAGCATCTTCCGAACTTTATAATATAAAAATATTTATAGAATATCAAGTCAATCAAGAGATTATGTCACACCCCAAAAATGGGAGTGGTTGGCACGAGATATGCACCTAAACACACATATCTTAAGCCTAATTCAAGAAATGTTCCATTTTAAAAATACTTTTCATTTAAATAAAGCTTTAATATTTTTGTGAAAATTCTGACAAATTTTCCCTTAAGAATAGGTTTTCCCTAAAATTTTACAATACAAAAATTTTTAAAGAAATATTATAACATGTAAGAGCTCAGCTTTCACCAGCCAACACACAAAATATCTACAAAATAAAGACTCTAATCATAGCCTATGTGGAGCATCTATAACATTATTTAAAAATTAAAATTTATAAATTAAAATTTCACATAAAATAAAAATTAACCAAAAAGGTATCACAACTTCAATCCAGTAGTAAAATCCCTTGAAAGATTTGAGGAAGGTACAAGCTGTTTGAAATCAAAAATATTATTCAGTGAATAACGTCCCAACTATAATATTTCAAAATGAAGAAACTATAACATTTACATAATTTAAGGAGAAAACAATTCAATGTAAACAAATTTGAAAATATGAAATAAAAGTTCTATATAACTTTAATATCGAGAAACTTTAAATTTATAATGACAAAGTAGCTTTAACACTTAATTTTGACAAATACAAAATGATTAAATAAATAAATAAAATTAATGACAATTGCTAATTAAAACCATTAAAGTATGAAATCATCAATTAATTAAAATCTCATACTTTTGGGGATTTATTAAAATAATTCACAAATGTGGATACACAGTCCACGAGGATAAATAACCAAACACGGCTTATGCCACGAAAACAAATGTGGACACACAATCCACAAGAGTAAATAATCAAACACAGCTTGAGCTATGAAATAAACGTGGATACACAATCCACCAAAGTAGCTTTAACACTTAATTTTGACAAATACAAAATGATTAAATAAATAAATAAAATTAATGACAATTGCTAATTAAAAACCATTAAAGTATGAAATCATCAATTAATTAAAATCTCATACTTTTGGGGATTTATTAAAATAATTCACAAATGTGGATACACAGTCCACGAGGATAAATAACCAAACACGGCTTATGCCACGAAAACAAATGTGGACACACAATCCACAAGAGTAAATAATCAAACACAGCTTGAGCTATGAAATAAACGTGGATACACAATCCACGAGGGTAATGCTAACCAAACACGGCTCGAAGCCACAAAAAACAAATGTGAGTATGAGACCCATGAATAATAAATGTGAGAATAGAGCTCATGAAAATCAAACTAGCTAATCATTTACTATGGTACGCCAAGAGCTAACGGAACTACCATTAGCAGCTAATGTTCTATATAAAGTCCCCTTTAAATCCATTTTCAAACATGCGAAAAAAGCATCATTTTGAAAATAAAATTTTCAATTTCAATATCAAATTCGCATAAATCATTTTCTATAGCAATTCAATAATTTTCAAAATGAAATCGCATAATTAGAATCAAAACTTGTATTTATTGATTAACTAAAATAATCAATTCTGGTAAAATAATTTCACAAATTAAGGTAATTTAATCAATAAAATATCTAATAATCACATTGTTGTGGTAAAAGAATTTGCATAAAAATGTAATATTTTAATAAAGGAAATTTTATTGAAATATCTGTTAGGACGCTATCCACTTACCTGATAAGCTTCCAAGATAATAATTTATCCCTTCTATACAACTCATAATTGCTCTTTAGATACTCTATTACCAGCAAAGCCAAAGATGCTGAACCAGAGAGAGGAATAATCCAGCATTAAGAAAAGCAGCAAAACTCAAATCTCACATTAATACAAACTAACCGTGTATGCAGAGAAAAGGGAGAAGATCGAAGGTTTCCCCTTGACTACATGAGCATGCTAGTGATGTAAAATTGGGGAGAAGAGCTGAGTGTTGTTGCTATGCGAGAGGACAAAGAAAGAAAGATCGATGTGAAGCAGGGAAACAGCGAACTCAAAGCTCTAATTTTAACAACACAGATTCTCATAGCAATGGTCCTCAATCAACAGGGGCCGAGGCAAGAAGAAGAAGCTAGCCACACCAACATGAAAACAAGAATAGAAGAGGGAGGAGTGGTTGAGGAAGAGATTGCAAAAGGATGCCTCATGAATAAACATAACAAGGGAGGGAGATTTTTTATGCATCCAAGCCGCTACTCAGACAGAGCATAAATGAGAAGGTCATGCAAGCATGACTCTAACGAGAATGATAGAAGGGCACAGCCACCAGTGGCTGCCAGCTGAATGAAGGAGGAAAGACGACGCTGTAGGAGGAGAGGGAAGAGAAATTAGTACAAAACTAAGGAAGGGGATGTGACGCGAACTCCATGGCAACGTCGAATGGAACTCTACCACTTTTACACTGGCAATGAGCTGACAACAAAGAAGGAATGAGGAGAAGATTGAGCAAAGGTTCTGGATCTAAGACATCTCTTCCTCTCTCAGCTAATGACTTTCGCCCGAATTCCTTCAAGAAGAGAAGAAGAAATATACATATATATTCTAATTGTTTTAAGGGCAAAATGATAATTTCACAAAGCTGAGGCCAAAATAAATATCTTTCTTTTTTGCCTGAGCAAAAATCAAACACATAACCTGACTTGAGTAGCTCATTAATGCAACTCCTACTAGATCAACAATCTTTCTTGGTAAAATATCTCCAAAAAATTAATATAAATACAATTAAAACACATTATTATATATTTAAAATTTTACTTAATTTCCTAGGTTATTACAGATTAGCTCCTTCCAGCCAACATATATAACAAAATAGAAGCCCTACATATAGCCTATGTGGAGCACTTAACCAACTTCTCCAAAAATAAAATATAAGCATTTATAGTTACATCAAAGGAAAAGTTCGATCAATTCTTCACCCAGCACGTTTATGAGTTCTCAGGGTCAGTAGGAGAATTGGCATCAATTAAGGTATCTAAGACCAAAAATAATTTTTTGGTGAATAACGTCCCAATAATAATATTAGAACATAAATAAAATGAAAAGTTTGAAATAGTTATGTAAGTTACAGTGACAACAATTTCTATAAAATTTTGATAAATCTCATAATAAAATGGCTCTATAAAATTTCAAATAAAATCTCAAATCATTAAACTATAATAGCAAATGATAATATCATTTGATTTCAAGAAAGTGAATAATTGAAATAAATATTTATAAACAAATTACTAAATAAAAATTAATGAAAAATAAAATCACCAAATAATTGGATTTAAAATTATAAGGACTTATCAGAACAATTAACAAACGTGGACACACAATCCACGAGCATAAGTAACTAAATACAGCTGAAGACATGAAACAAATGTTGACACATAGTCCATAAGGGTAAGTAACCAAAGGTGGCTTAAAGCCATGAAAACAAATGCGAGTACGAGACGTACGAATAATAAATGTGAGAACAAAGCTCATGAAAATCAAACTAGTTAGTCATTGACCATGGCGTGCCAAGGACTAATAGAACTGTCGCTAGCAACTAGTGTTCTGTATAAAGTTCCCTTGAAATTTATTTTCAAATATGTGAGAAAATCATCATTTTCAAAATAAAATTTTCTCTTCTCAATATTAAATTCGCATGGACTGTTTAAAACATCATTCATTTTAAATATAAAAATTCACAACTAATATTTCATAAACTTCTTCACCAATTTCCAGGATTGTCTTTATTGAATAAAAGAGTACTAAAATTTATAAAAGCATTTTTCATCAATCGTGTAATCATGATAACTTCAAGAGCTAAAAAATTTAATTAATAACAATAATTAGTGCTAGAGAAACATATATTAATAAAAGTAAATTTGTTGAAAATAATATTTGATAAAAGAAAATTTGCAAATATATAAATTGATTGGGACGCTACCTACTTACTTGTAACATCTCCAAGCATAAAATTTACCCCTTGAGGCTTCAAACCTTCCTTACTACCTTAATCAAGAATTTCTTTCTCTAAATCCCCTATCCAATAATACAAAATTTAGTGGCTTTTGCTAAAATTTAATAAACCCTCCTCCCCTACCATCATAGTCACTAAGTTCTTAAACTAATCCAATCTCTGCTTTTAATCAATCAATCCTTTCAATATTGTATATACACATGTCACACTTTACAACTAGGCCAAATCAATTCAGGAAGTAGAATAGATAATTCTTAGCTCCAATAATTTTTTTAAGTATTGCCTCAAATATTGTACTAGCTACACATAACCTCCATATTCATTAATATTGCTTGCAATATACAAGTCAAACTCACAATAGTTTCATAATTGGCATTCTTCACAAAATTCAAGTTAATTCTATAAATAATAAGCACCCAAGCCAAGTATGACTTCATAAAGGTTAGTGAAATTTTCAAAAAAATTATAACTAAACAAAACTCCTCCTAACAGGCTTTTTATCAAACACCTCATAAGCATTAAACCTTAAACTAATAATCCAAGTTTTTTCCTTTTAATTCTCATTCCAATAACTTCCTCAATACCTCAATGCCAATTTTAAGTTCAACAACTTCCCAATTAAGCTCAAAGATAGTTAAATCAATTTATTCTTCTGGTGGAACCAATGTAAGTAAGAGAAATTAGCTACCAAAAACCATATTCTTAAGCTTTAATCTTGAATATGATCAGACTCCCTTCTACTACTCCAATCACACATAGCTACAATGAGAAAGAAATCAAAATCTCCAGCCATCATAGAACATCAACAACGTAGAAAGAAAGGGAAGAAAGTCATGAGCTGTACAAGGGAGAAGGGATCCGATGCAAACAAGCTACAACACAGTCAGAGGAGGAAGATTTTGGCCACTCCCTAGTCACAAGCCACGGACGAACAAGGACAAAGGGCAAGGAAGAACAAGATCTGAGCACTCACCTCCACACGGACAGTAAAAACCACGATCGATGCTGTCATTCATAGTTGAAGAAGAAAGAGACTTGAAGGGCAATACAGATGAAAGTTTCACAGCAACAATCACAACATCGACGATGGTAGCAAGAATAAAAGAAGTTGTAAGTTGTGAGCTCCACGGGACCCCTTAGGTAGTAAACGACAGCGATAGGATGCAGAGGAGGATGAAAAATTGTAATTCGAAGCCCTCACAGCAGTGGCTGGAACTCTCTACACACACGGCGGCAACAGATGGAGATGGTGAAGGAAGAAGAAGAAGATGGAGAAAACAGGTGGAGAGTTCCAGACTTCTCTTCTCTGGTTCAACAAAACATGATCGGGAAAAAGAAAGAGGAAAAATTTTAGATTAAAGGGGGAAGACTTGACTGGAGGCACAACAGTGAGATCCCACGTGAAAATTGAAGAGGAATAGAGGGAGATGGCATCGACGAACAGCTCGAGTCGAAGGATCTAAAAAATTTTCATCCTTATGCGTGCGTCTGACCGAGAGGGGAGACTAAAAATCTCAACATTAGGAAACTGCAAAAATTACAAAAGAGGAGGAACAATATTTTCTTCTAATAACATAAAACATATGGGCACTTCAGTAATTTTTCCAAAATTTTTAAACTAGATAAAATTTACCTACTACTCAACATATTTCAAACTCTGAACTTTCAAGTAAGTTATTAGCATAAATTTTACTAAGTCACCACTCTCCATTTGCTATAAAACTAATTTAATTAAAATATAAATTACAAAAATTTATTATTATTATTATTATTTTAAATTTAGCATCATTACATGTTGCTACTGTCGTTATTATTAGATTAATCAAGTGAGGCCTAAAGCTCGAGAAACTCTCCTTTTTAAGTTGTCATACTATCGAATTTTTTTCAATGGCTAGCATTAAAAAATAGTTACTAGTTATAAACAATATTAAAGAGGAAATGTGCAAATATGTGGTTAATGACTCATTGACTGATTGATACTTTGTATCTAACTCTCCCAATACGTGAAAGTAGTCAAATTTATTAATCACATTTCTCTCTTGATCTTTCTAGAAATTACGGATAAGGAATGGATATCTACTAATTGTCTATCCAAGGAATATTGGGATGGGGTGGTAGATTTCGTTAAATAAGGAATGGATATCTACTAATTGTCTATCCAAGGAATATTGGGATGGGGTGGTAGATTTCGTTAAGTTTGTAGTTAAACATGTAGAGAACCTTGCTAGGATTGTTTGCTTGTGTTTAAAGTGCACCCTTATGAAGCAAGTTAGTTTAGATACATGTGAAGAACACTTAGTGATTAATGAGATAGATCAAAGTTACAGGTATTCGACAATGCATGGTAAGACAAGGGATGATATTAGTTGTACCCAGGAGTATAGTGAAAAGCTGTGCATCATCTCCTAATGACTTTGACACATGTACACTTGAGAAAGATTGTCTTGAATAGATGGCCAAAGTGATTGAAGAAGACCTCAAAGGTTGTCCAAAAATGTTTAAGAAGTTAAAAAGTGATAGGGAGATGGTGATGTATGCTAGTTATAATGCATTAAAGTTGTCGGCAGTGTTAAAAGTATACAACATGAAGGCAAAATATGGATGGAGTGATGCAAGATTCACTAAGTTGCTTAGGTATTTAAAAGCAGAATTACTTCTTAAGGAGAACAAGCTTCCTTGCTGAATATATGATGCAAACCAAGTACTATAATCAATTGCCATGAATTATGGAAAGATACATGCATGCCCTAATTATTGCCTTTTATTTCAAAATGAATATGCATCATTAATTAAGTGTCTAAAGTGTAATGCCTCAAACTACAAGCAAAATGGATTGAGTCTGGAAAGGTACTATAATATTTTCCAATCATGCCTATATGTGTATAGTGGGACCAAACTTACCCATATGTGTAGCATAACATCAAAGAAGTTGAAGAGTATGTAGACAAGTATATGGCTGAACATAAGAGGGATAACTTTGATAGATAGGATATTTGGCATGCTAAAGAACATAATAAACATTTACAAGATGGTTTAAGGAGCATATTCTTCAAATGTTAAATGTTGATTTCAATTCAGTTTTTAAAAAATTGAGATGGTTGGCTAACATTCCAAGCAACAGGTCATTTCTTACATTGCATACCTTGTCAATGGGCACACATTTTATACAAAGGAGTAAGATAATAGGAGCACAATGTAAAATAGTGGTGTAACTCTTATTCCTCATTCCATGCATATTTCTAGTATTAAGGATAAAAAATCTTGTCCATGCAAACATATCATACTTTGGTATAATTGAGCGCATATGAAATTTAGATTGCATATCCTTTTAGGTTTCGGACTTTAAGTACAAGTGGATTGATCGTAAAAAGAAATTTAATGATATTTAGATTTGTACAAGTGAATTTGAGCAAGGAAAGGCATAAAGATGAGCATTTCATTTCAATGCAACAAGCTAAATAAGTGTTCTATATCCCTGACCTACTAATAAAGGATGGCATATTCTTTTGTTAAATGAAAAAGTAAATGAAGATGAAGCAATTGAGGATGACCTATTTGAAGGGACATCAAATCAAATTAATGTCACTACAGATGATGCTCTATACATAAGAAATGATAACAATGAAAGCATTTGGATTTCAAAAAGTAGTAAATTATTACAACATAAGAAGAAAATATTTCAAAAGGGGGAAGTAAAAAATGAGAGTCAAGGAAATGAAAAAAAAAGACTTGAATATGTAAACTTTGAATTAATTGTGTGAATTTGTTTAAGTTGATTAATTGTGTTCTTTATGTTTAAGTTAATTAATGTTTGAATTAATTGTGTAAATTTTGTTTAAGTTCATTAATTGCATTTTTTTTGTTTAAGTTGATTAATGTTTGAATTAATTGTGTGAATTTTGTTTAAGTTGATTAATTGTGTTCTTTTTGTCTAAATTGATTAATGTTTGATTTTATTGTGTTTATTTACAAATAGATGGCTTCTAATAGTGAGTCTATTGATACCCCTCCATTAATTGCCGCTTCTAAAATTCTATTGAGCTCTCAAGTACATAGAAAAAGTTAGAGCAAGAGTATAACAACACCCAATAGGGCCTGACAGTAATGGAAGAGGTGGCAAAAAAACAAGAGCTATAGGAAAAAAATTGTTGTGCAATGGAACAAGAAAGGGCAAGCAATTAGATCCTCAAAATTCATAAATTATATTGGGGTGACGACAAAGACAATTGTGCCTATCACAATAAAATCATGGTGCAAAATGGATGAGACCATGAAGGATCTTGGTTGGGATACCATGGTTGTAAGTTGCATTTTACTAAGCATATTTTGGTATAAATTATATTTAAAATTGATACATCAGATATATTGTTTATTTTATTTTGCAGTTAGGATTTGAAACAGACGAGACCAAGAAGGATTTGTCCTACAAAAGGCTGGGAGGACACTAGGTATTTTAGATATTTCATCACATAGAAATATTTTGAAAGATTCTAGCACTGGATTTGTAGCTCAAGTTCCTGTCCTATTGTAGCCTTTGGCAAAACAAGAGAATTGAGATGCTTTTGTTGCCTCATGGCGCTAGAAGGAATTTGAGGTATTAATGTTTTTAAATTTCAATTTAGTGTTATTTATTGATTGTGTGTATGTCAATGTTATGAAAACCAGACTGATTATTGAACCGGTCAAGGTACTGGTTCCTGGTTCAATGGTTGAACCGTGGTTAAACTATGGTCAAATCGGGTATAATTAAATTAATATTTTTTATGTTTATATGAATTATTTTAGATAAAAATATAAATAAAAATGGAAAGAAATAATTTTCAAATAACTAATTGTGATAACTTTTGAAATTGTAATTAATTTATATTAATTATGGTCCAACCATTTTCACATGTTGTGGAATAGCTATTTAACAAAAAAAATTAGTACATATAAAAAATTTAAAAATGTAATTTTTTTTATTTATTTTTCTTAAAAGTAATCTCAAATGAAAAAAGTTGAAAATCTATTCTTGCAAGAAAAAAAACGGACGTTGTAGATAATCACTTTTTTTCAAAAAAATTTCCTAGTTGTTCTAGGTTCTAGCATTGGAAGAAACAAATCACGTCATACAAGAACAACCAGAAGTCGATATGAAGCAAAAGTCAAATCTCTTCCTTCTTGCTTTCCACGTACGATAGAGCACAAATGCAGTGTTTTGTTCAGTAGGGGAAGGAAATGCAGTGAGCCAATGGCACGCTCCTAGTCCTTCCATTTTTATCTTTTTTCTTCTATTATGCACAGCGTTTCAAGAATCAAAATGGGAACACAACCACACGGCCGTCTCTCCTTCCATTTCTTTGATGAAGCTCCGGTTCAACAATGATAAATCATAATCTTTTTCATTTTGTTGGATTTTTGGGTTTCAGTTGCAGCTGCTTGTATTTTCTTTTTCAGTGTGCTTTCATTTGATCATTATTCTAGATTTCCAGTTGCAAGATGTAAGCTGCTCCTCCTGCTCCTCTTTTCTTTCTTTCTACTTCTACTGCTGCTTACACTATTTTCATTATGGATTATCATCTCTTTGCGCTTAACTCAATGATCCAGAATATTCCATTTATCTTTTTTTCTTAAGGAAAATATTCAAACTGGCTGAACCAGTTAAACCGCTGGTTTATCCGGTTTTTACTAGTTCGCTGCCTATTTTAATGGTTCTCTACCAGTTCTTCCCTTCTCCTATTTTTGTGGCATTCCGAACCAAACATGTAACCGGTTCCTGGTTGAACCAGTTGAACTAGCTGGTCCAATCTACTTTTCATATCACTATGTATGTAAACAAATTTTTTTATTATTTGTCAAGGAATTAAGTGCTCAGAATAAAGAGAGAGTATCGAAGAATCAATATCCTTATAGAGTAGGGAGGTTGAGGTATGCAAGCATTGAGCAGAAAAAAGTATAAGAGGAGGGATTAGAGGTTACAATATATTGCCATAAGCTCTAGGCATTGGCATGCACTAACAAAGAAAGAATTATTGACAACCCCACGTGAAGAAGGTTACTGAAAAAATTATAAGTATATACTTATCTATCACTTAATAATTGATTATAAACATCCAAACTAATCATATTTACTCTGCGTAAGATTCCATCTCTCAAAGTCTCACAAGGCAAGCTTTCTGAGCATGAGAATATCTTCGCTAAGGCATAGGGAACTGCTAACCATCCTAGTCATGTTAGGGTTGTTGGCTTTAGCATCATGATGAATGATGCCCACAAAAATTAAGAGACATTGTAAGTGTACAGGTCACAACTGAAACTAGTGGTAAATCAAGGTCGATCTCTCAGGAAATTAATTAAAATGGCAATTAGGCATTAAAATTTCAAATTCATTCACGTTAAGATAATAAAACTAGAGATTGATTTTAGAACAATTAAAATGAAAATATTAAAAGTGATCAATTAAAATAACTTTCAATTCACAAACAACTAATGTCAACTAAGAGATGAGTATTCTAGAGTCCTAATCTCCTATTTGCTTCCTACCCCTCTCATTACCACATTAATTCTCTTGAAATTCAGTTTTGATAATCTGTGAATCTAAATTAATCCAAAGTATCTTTCGATCACTAAGGATCCTAATTAATTCAATTAAAGCAAATTATTACCTTAATTAATTAATTGCATTATAGACCCTAACTCATGAGAATTACCTAGGTTCATTAGATACATTCCTTTTCTAATAGAAAATTAGTTAATAGGCTACTAGTTCTTAAAGTTCAATTTGAGTCACCTCTTTCAAGATTCAACCCAAATGCCCAAATCTCACCTAGTGGTGGCCAATCACTAACATGAATAGTAAAGGTCAAGAACAAGTAATGAAAACTTTATTTCTCAACAACTAAATGGTAAATCTAAGGTTATTTACACAAATAGGTTCATAGTCTTCTAGAACAAGAAGATTTAACTACACATAGCTGATATGAACAGAAAAACAACACATAAAAGATTTGAAACTATCAACATAGAGGAAAAGAAGAAAAGAAAACACTAAAATAATGAGGTAGAATGAAGTTTTACTCCACTTCTTCTTGATTCCAAGTTTCAAGACTTCTCCTCTTGCTCTCCTAGGGCTTTCTCAAGTTGTAGTAGCTGAAAGATGTTTCCTCCAGTCTGGAAAAACAAACTATGTAGGTTAATTTCTCATAGAAAATGAAACTGTGCATTTTTGCTTTTTTCGTCTGGTGTCATGGCACTCCTTAAGTGGTATCATGGCACCAATGAGCAATTTTGAAAATTTTGACAGTGCATGAAAACTTTTACTTTTGTGTCTTGGACTAAAAAGCACCTTTTTCTTATCTCTTTTCTCTTTCTTGCTTTGTTGTTGTGATGCCCCTCCCATTAACTATTAATAAATATGAGTCAAATCTTTGCTTACTTCAATTTTCATTATTTTAAACAATTTCCTTAAAATATTACAATAAATCCACATGAGGCACTTAGTTAATTTTTCTTTATAAAAGGAAGAAAATATTTCTCTTTTCCATTGATAACTCTCAAAATATAATAAAAAACATGTCAATAATAACACGAAATAGGGAGTCATCACACCCCCACACTTGAAACAAATCTTGTTCTCAAGATTTTTGAAAACAACTAAAAACAAAAGAACTAACTAAACACAAAGACTGCAGAAATTGTCAAGTCAAAAGTGATCATCACAACTTGAAACAAATCTTGTTCTCAAGATTTTTGAAAACAACTAAAAACAAAAGAACTAACTAAACACAAAGACTGCAGAAATTGTCAAGTCAAAAGTGATTAAACTTTCAAGCATTTAGTTTTCAATGGAATCATTTCTACTCTTTTAAAAAATGTGAGCAACAAGGTAACTAACTAGGCAAGGATAAATCACAATAGGTTGTCCCTCATCAGTCAAGTGTTTGCACTTTATGCTCAATATGTTTGATGGCTTGTGTTTCACTCAATTTTACCTACTGGAATCCATCTATCATAGGCTTGTTTCTCATCTCCATTTCCACTCTATTATTCTAATGTACACACAAATCAAAAGGGCTTCATTAAAGGTTGTAATGCATAAGATAGGGTGATGGAATGAAATAGGTACAGGATAAAAGAAACTAACTTTAATTAGTGGTAAGAATCATCAAATAGATCCCAAGGAATATGAGTTATCATCTAAGAGATTGATCAACTAATCCATTATTCTTCTTATACTTTTTTTTTTCCATCATCAATTTTTTTATATGCATCCTTTGTTTGCTTCTTCTCTTCTTTCTTTCCCTTTCTTTTTCTTTTCATCTTCATCATTTTTCATCTATCTTTCTCAACTCTTATAAAGCATTTGCATATACATTACTTTCTAAACAAACATAGACTCCTTTTCTTCTCCTTTTCATCAATTTTTTTTTTTCAATTCCTTTACTAGTTGCCCCACTTAGCACTAACTAAAGTGATTAAAAGGGATAAAATATAAAAAGATACTTTGATTCAAACAAAGAGCTATAAAATTATTCATATTTTTTAAGGCTAAGGCTCAAAGGGATAAAGCAAGGGATTTAATGAGAATAGGTAGGACATTTGACCGAAATGGTTACAAAAAAGAATGCCTAAATCATCTTTGTGCATGCAAAAAGGCATTTAAAGTCTCAAAAAAGATTTAAGATAGGTTCTAGAGATGGAATCACAATAAGTAAATTCTCTCTTAAAAGAAATGAAAATTAAGGCTTAAATTCCTCATAAGCTTTTTGGACTCCCTAAGTCAAGTTATTCAAGCATAATTCTTTGCCTAATTGCAAACATCTAATGAAAAGGTAAAGTAGAATCCCAATTCAACTTAATACCTTTAAGTTCAAGCACAACTAATCTTGACAACATTTACAAATAAACCAAAGACACAAGATAAAAAAATGATTTTTTTCAACCAAAAAATATATACAGAAAGGACTAAAAACACCAATATTTACAAAAAAAATGAAGACACATAATTAATCAAACACAAAAATTTAAGGACAAGTAAGGCAATGTATAGTTAATTTCACCCTCTCCTATACTTGAACAACATATTGTCCACAATGTGAAAACTAGATGAACAATAAAAACAAGAGAAAGAGGGGGGAAAGAAACTAATACTCCCCTGACAGAATGGAGAAATGTAGAGACAGAGGATGAAAACTATGTAATCTGCAGAATATCACGAGGAGACATGGAACAAGGACATAAGACCTCATAATAGTTTTTTTAATGTAAAAAAATAAAGTTAAAGAGAATGCATAAGTAGTCCTACAATTATCAAAAAGAAAATTAATTAAGATACAAATTATGGTCCTCCTGAATGGGACAAACTAAGGTGCGAGAGGCAATCGTCGCTCAATTGTCGCGATCATGTCCCGTAGTACAAAGACATCATGTTGAACTTGCTCTAAGTGCACTATAAGATTAGCCAACATTCTGAGAACACGTTCCTTAAATGGCACAGATAGCCCACTTGGCTCATAATTAGTAGGTGCCACCTCTTATTCCATAATGGCATTTAAATTTCTATCTTCAATGATTGCATTCCCATGGGACTTTAACTTAAAAGGTTGTGGTATCTTCAATAAGTCAATAGGGAGTGATGGAACCCCTTGTTACACACACAAGATAGAAATGAGATAGGGATAGATCATTGTAAGTTTTATAGCCTTGATGCCCTAGATCATAGCTTGTATCACTAAAACTAAATTGCAGTAGATGATGGCTGCTAAGTCTATCAATTTCTTTATCATGATACAATAAATCAGCACAGCTCTAGCCTCTAAGATTTTATGAACATGGGAGATAGGCAAGACATTATGAATGATAAAATAATGCCAAAACTTAGTAGCCTAGCATAAGTTTGAATGGCGAAGTCCCTGATTTCATTTAACCTTCTGTGTAGTCAAGTGCTTAGTAATCAACCCATAAGGAAAGGTTGACTTGTCCTTCATCAACTCTTAGTAGCGACAAGAGTCAATTATAGAAGATTATAAAAAGTCCTTATGGAATCTACAATGAAATGACCAAATTTTTCTCATACATAAGATTTTTCCTCTAGACAGAACAGAGTATTGGCGAAGAACTCATGCACTAAAGATAGATAACTAATTTTTAAAGGGAAGCAAAGCAACTTCTATTGGTTATCTTGAATAATCTTAAAAGCTGGGTGTGGGTCATCATAAGGGAATGCCTATTCTTGGATGAGGTGATTATTATAAGAGCTTTGTGAATATCTGAGCTAAGTAGTTGGTGCACAAAAGGTGTCGATGGGCTATGGCATAGCTTGATCTATAGCCGAAGGTAGGGAGTCTTCATTAATAGGAGTAGAAGTATGTGACTTAGTAGATTGCTTGGTGTGGGATAAAGTGGCCTTTAATGAAGCTTTGTGTTTGGTAGTCTTTTGCTTGTTGGAAGGTGCCATTATATAGCTATAAAAAACCAACCAACACATAAAACAAAGTAATACACACATATGAATTTAGTCATAAGAAGTGGAAGAAAATCAACAATCTACTTGAATCAATCATCTAAAAGAAAGAATAGTAGGGAGAGAAAAACAGTAACTCCTTAATTTTCAATATAAAAACCACACTAGATAATGCATCAACAGTAATGGTTTATCACTTATAGCATCAGAAATAACCCCAATGAACTTTTTCAATAAAGTTCATAACATATTGAGGAAGACATGGTATAACCCTATTAATTAGAAAATTGTATCTAACAGATCGTCAAACAATCAAGAATCCAAGAACAACATGTCTAAGAAGATAGCAATGACATGGCCAGTTGATCAATTGAGGATATACATAATAAAGAAGTATAGGCAGAAGCAATTGTGGACAATAAAGACTACCACAATAAAAGCCTAATGCTAAATTAATTAGAGAAATTCATATAGAACTCATTTGATCAAATCTAAATAGTAACATGACAATATACAAAAAATGACAAATAACTTCTAAGCTTAGCCAACATTATGCCACAAATGAAAGCCAAATTCAAAACTAAATAGAGTAATCCACAAAATATCCCTTTCAAAATCACAGAGCATTAATAGTAAAGCAATGGGTATAGGTGAAATATTAAGCCAATCCTCATCAGAACATTAATTAAAATAGGGGAAAATGCACAGTAGACACAAATTTGGAACCAATGTTAAGAAAAACCATAAAACAGTCCTAATTGAGCAATAAGTAGAAATAAGACACCAAGGAGAAGGGTACAAACATGGAGGGTATTCCAACAGAAATCATGAACGAGCAGGAAGAGCTAAGGAATGAGTTAAAATAAAAACTCAAGAAGCTAACAAGCAGAAATTATAGCTAAGATGAAATAATGACAAAGCAATTATTCAATAACATAAAAACCTACTAGAAGAACATCAAATAAATTTAAAAAATACCTGAAAGAGAAGACAAAAACACCAAATAAGCCCAAACTATAGAACGCAAACTCGTGTTGATGGATAGTAATAGAGAATGATGGAGAATAGAAGAACAAGGGAAAAATTGTGTGATAGGAAGGAAGAAAAGAGAGCACGGCATAAATGTACTCATAGCAGAGGACAAATGGCAAACAAAGCTCAGTGATAGGAAGGAAAAAATGGCCGACAATAGAGTAGAGGGAGGTGAATGTCATAGATTATGATGGTTGACCAACAGAGATGAGTAAAGGAATAGAAGAAATAGGCAATAGTGAGGATGAAGAACAAATGGATGTGAGGCACAGTGTGGAACTCTAGTTTTGATGATGAACACAAGGGCCAATAAAGAGAATGAAGAGGAAGATTAATGTTATAGAGAGATGGGTGGTCATGGGCATTACCTCAGTGGTTGTCGATAGCATTAGTCACTACGATGAACTGGCCAGTGAGTTAAGAGGAAAACACTAATGGATGAAGATAAAAGGAGGCTTGGGTTTATGTGAGGAAGATGAGAGAGTGTCAAATAGTCTTTGGCATAGGGTATGGTGGTTAGTGATAGCAAAAAGGATAGTGGAGGAGATTGGGTGGTGATGAACAATAAGATTGGGAAAAGAGGATGAAGGAGGCTAGGATTCATGAAGCAATGAGAATGCATATAGGTTTCCAAAAAATTTTTTTTGCTAATATTAAAAATCAAATATGAAAACTTTTTTTAAAAACAAGAAAAATATTTACAAAGTATTTCAAAGTATTTTTTAAATGGTTTTTTAAGAAAATATTATATATATATATATATTATTAAAGAAAATAAATAAAATGTTCTTTTTTTAATCAAAATATGCTCCTCCTAAACCATGGTACCATGGCACCAAGATCTTAGTGCCGTGGCACTAGAGAGCCTTCTTGATCCCTGCAATGTTGGTGCTTTGTTGCAATAAGTGCCGTGGCACTCAACTGGAGGTATTGTGGCACCGATACAAATTTTACAGAATTTATCAATAATAGCAAGAATGCACCTACACCAATTTATCCCCTTAAAACACCTTGAAACGTTATTTTCACATGCTTAAACACTTACAAACTCAAGAAGTAACTAGATATGCATTTCAATACTCATTAACACCATAAAATATGTAAAATCATACCTTATCCTAGAATTAAAACTTTGCATCAGCTTTACACAGTAGATCAAATTAGACTTTTTTTAGCACTAACTATGACCACACAACTCCAACATCATGCAAACTTGCAAGAACAACATAATTAAACAATCAAACACCCAATACCACCTAAATCATTAGATAAGTTATAGAATGTAATTTACATTAGAAAAATATCAATAATTTATTAGCAACTTTGCAGTTAAATAACCACAACCATATCACTAAGTAGAGATACTCCCTCTTATGCACTCAGACGGCTTTCTTCCATAATGTTGGTCTTAATTGCCAGTTAAGTCATACTCTAGGGTATAAAAAAAACTTAAAAAACACATGAAAACTTGTACAACTAATAAAAACATGAAATTAACTAAAAAACAAAAACCAAACACTTTAGTTGCCTCCCAAGAGGCATTGAAGTTATAATCTTTAGCCAGACTATCTCTAGGGACTACGGAGGATCTAAGAGCTTCTTTAACACCTTCATTCGATCAAAGTCACCACCCAAGTATGATTTTAGGTGTTGACCATTAACTTTGAAAACTCTTCCAGAATCCTCTTCCATAATCTCAATGTTCGATATGATCTAACAAAAACCACCTTAAATGAATTAGACCACTTATATCTCAGCTTCCCTAGAAATAACTTCAACTCAGAATTATATAACAAAACAAGTTGCCGAAGTTCAAAATTCCTAAGATAAATTTAGCTATCATGCAATCTCTTGGTCTTTTCCTTATAAAGACTAAAGCTTTCATAAGGTTGCAACCTAAACTCATCTAGCCCATTTAGTTGCATCAACCTCTTCTCACCCACTTTACTCATGTTAGAATTCAATTTCTTAATAGCCAAGAATGCTTTGTGCTCTAACTCAATGGGTAAATGACAAGCTTTCTCAAACACCAATTGATATGGGGACATAGCTATTAGTCACTTGTAAGTTATCCTGTAGGCCCATAATGCATCATTGAGCTTATCCACCTAAATCCTCCTAGTGGGACCCATATTCTTTTCCAAAATTCTTTTTAACTCTCTATTAGACACTTCACACAACCCATTGGTTTAAGGATGATATGCCAAAGACATTTTATGAGTAACTCCATATCTTGTAAGCAAATTATTGAACAACTTATTATTAAAATGAGTCTCCGCATCACTATTGATTGATTTAGGTATGCCAAAATGGGTAAAAATGTTATTTATCACAAAATGCACAACTGTGTTAGCATCATTAGTGTGGCATGCTATGGCCTCCACTTATTTACTCACATATTCAACAGCTACTAGTATGTATTGATGACCTCCAGATGAAATAAAAGGTCCTATAAAATCTATTCCCCATACATCAAAGAATTCAACCTTAAGAATACCTGATTGAGGCATTTCATGCCTTTTTGAAATGTTATGTGCTCTTTGACAAGCATCACAATGAGAAATAAAGGCATTAGCATTTGCATCTTTAAACAGAGTCATCTAATAATAATTACATTTTAACACCTTGCAAGCAATATGAGAACTACCAAAATGACCTCTACACAAGGAGCAGCATGACAAGCATACAAGATATCACATTATTTATTTTGAGGCACGCATTTTCTTAAAATCTTATCAGCACATCTTTTATATAAGAAAGGTTCATCCCACACATAAAATTTCACATCATGCAAAAAATTCTACTATTGGTATGATTTTAAATCAGGTAGAATCACTCCACAAACTAGAAAATTTGCAAAATGAGCATACTAAGGAATTCATTACATTTCATAGCAAACACTTGTTTATAAGGGAAGTTATCATTAATTTTAGTTACTTCCAACTCATTCTCTAACCTAGACAAATGATCATTTACATGATTCTCACATCCCTTTCTATCAATTATCTTAATGTCAAATTCTTGTAACAATAAAATCCATCTAATTAGCTTAGGTTTAGACTCTTTCTTAGTCATTAAATATTTAATAGCAGCATGATTAGTAAACACAGAGATTTTAGCACCTATCAAATAAGCTCTAAACTTATCACAAGCAAACACAATAGTAAGTAATTCTTTTTTAGTTGAAGTGTAATTTACCTAAGCACCAGCAAGAGTCTTACTGGCATAGTAAATGAAATGGAAGATCTTGTCTTTCCTTTATACAAGGATAGCTCTAACCATATAATAGCTTGCATCACACATTACATTAAAGGGTGATGACCAATCTAGATCAACAATAATAGGAGTAGAGATCAATCATCTCTTGAGTTCTTCAAAAGCTTTAGTACACTCTTTATCAAATTTAAATGGACTATCTTTATCAAATAACTGGCATAAAGGCTTAATGATCTTTGAAAAGTCCTTAATAAATCACTAATAGAAACTAGCATGACCTAAAAAACTTCTTACATCTTTAACGTTTGATAGGTAAGGGAGTTATTCAATAACAGAAGTCTTTAATCTATCCACTTTCAAACCCTTTTTAAAGACTTTATGCTTAAGAATAATGCCTTATGTTAACATGAAGTGCCTTTTTTCCTAGTTGAGTACTAGATTTGTTTTCTCACATCTCTTCAAGACTCTCCAAATTCATCAACTAGGTATGAAAAGATTTACCAAACATTGAAAAATCATTTATGAAGACTTCCATAATCTCCTCTATCATGTTTGAAAATAGACTCATCATGCACCTTTGAAAAGTAGCTGAAGCATTACAAAGGTCAAAAGGCATTCTTCTAAAGGCAAGACTGCCATATAGACATGTGAACATTATCTTTTCTTGATCGTCAAGGGCTATAGCAATTTGATTATACCCTAAGTACCCATCTAAAAAGCATAAGAATTTCTTACCGACCAGCTATCTAACATTTGGACAATGAATGGGAGAGGAAAATGGTCCTTTCTTGTAGCATCATTCAATTTTTATAGTACACTCTTCAACCTATAACTGTACGAGTAGGAACGAGCTCATTTTACTCATTAGAGATTACTATCATGCCCCCTTTCTTAGGAACACGTTGCACAGGACTAATCCATGAGCTATTAGAAATTGGATATATAATCTCAGCATCCAACCACTTGATTGCCTCCTTCTTTACCACATCCTTTATCATAGGATTAAGCTTTCTTTGATTCTAAAAAATTTCCTGTGATCATCTTCCATCAAGATCTTATGCATAACTATAGCAAGACTAATTCCCTTTATGTTAGCAATAGTCTAACCTATAGCCTTCTTGTGGTTCTTCAACACATTTAGCAATTGTGCCTTTTGTTCTTGAGTAAGTGATGAAGATATAGCCATCCGTAGTGTCTCAAAATTCCTAAGATAAACGTATTTCAAATGAGGTGGGAGTGGTTTGAACTCTAGAAAGCAGGTTTTTTCAAAGAAGGTTGAACAATAAAAGTAGTTTGTGATTCTAACTCCAATTATTCATATTGCCAATGCCTCTTAAGAAATGATAAAGAAGCATTGAGAGCTTGCTCGACTTGCACATGGTTGACCTCTTTCCTTTTACTTTTTATAACTAATATAGCTTCAAGAGGATCTTGGAAAGCATGAGATTCAAAAACATCTTGAACTAGATCTTCAATAGTAGAAATATTTACACACCCCTCCACTCTAGTTGGGTACTTCATTACTTTATCCATACTAAATGTGATTTGCTCATCACCAAGCCTTAAAGACAATTTCTCCCTTTTCTACTACCAAGGCTCTAGCTGTAGCTAAAAATGGCCTATTAACAAGCAATGGTATTTCTTTATCCTCTTCAATGTTAAGGACTGTAAAATCTGTAAGGTAGATGAAATTTCCTGCCTTTACTAAGACATTCTCAATGATGCCATAACGATATGAGAGACTTCTATCAGCTAACTATAGTATGATAGTTGTAAGATTTGCCTCCCTTAATTGAAGCTTCTTAAAGATAGATAAAGGCATGAGGTTCACACCAGAGCCAAGATCACATAATGCACAGCCTTTAAATTTTTCATGAATAAGACATAGTAAAGAGAACGAACCAGGATCCCTACACTTGATTGGAATATATGGCTTCAAGAGACTAATGGTTTCCTTAGTCAAAGCTATTATAGAAAATTTAGTAAATCTCTTTTTTATTATTCAACATACCTTTAAGGAACTTGGCATACTTAGGCATTTGCTCTAATGCCTCAGAAAATGAATATTGATATAGAGTTGTTTGAAGATATTAAGAAATTTGGAGTATTTTTTATCCTCTACTTTCTTCTGATATGCTTAAGGAAAAGGAAGGGGTAGTACCACCTTAGGATGCTCAGTTATCTTCTCCTTCCCCTTACTAACTTCACCTTCCTCACTCTTAGCAAGAGCATTCTCAAAATTCACCACTTCAAATTGCACATTCGTTTAAGGTGAGTTAGCAACTTGATTAGATGAAAAACCTAATGAATGAGATACCTCTGGTAATTGCTTTCCACTTCTTAAGGTAATTACCTTGCACTCTTCTTTCCCTTCCCTATGAGGATTAGGCACAGTTCCCTTGGCAATCCACCTTGAGATATTATATTCAAAGTAATAGCCATCTGACTCATTTTCACTTTAAGGTTCTTGAGAGATAAATCTACTTTAGCATTTATGGCAGCTTGTTCTTGACTATTCTTGATCTGAGATTCTGCTAATTTTGCCATCACTTCTTCTAAGTTAACTTTTAACTCTTGAATTGGCACAACTTGATTTCTAACTTGTGAGAAACTAGGAGGATTAGTTGGCCTTGCACTCGAAGTAGATGCTTGGTTAAGAGATGTACCACTTTTCCAAGAAAATTTAAGGTGCTTTCACTATATAAGGTTGTAAGTATTTGAGTAAGGATTTCCTTGTCATCTTTAAAAATTCCCTCCATAATTCACTGCCTTAACTTGCATAAACATAGGATATTAGTCAGGCATATGCACATCCCCACAATGATTATAAATAATAGGAGTCAATTACATAGAATTCACATTCATCACATTATTTTTCTTTACTTCACTCTCTAACAAATCAAACCTTTTATTGAGAGTAGATAAGATAGCGGCCAATTGGGCAGAAGAGTTTTCATTAGTGCTTTATTTTTGAGGAACCAGTTGTCTCTCATCCCCTCTACGTGAGTTACTCTTTGATAAAGTATTCAGGACTTGCATAACTTCATCAATAGGCCTTTGATCATAACTCCTATTTAGAATTAAAGTTAACATATAATCAGATTAAGGATTCAATCTTATGAAAAAATTCTAAATAATAACACAATCATCCATCCCATGACTTGGGCATTCTATCATCATTTGCTTGTGCCTCTCCCATGCAATGTATAAGAGCTCATTAAGTAGTTACATGAAATCATGCCTAGCATCAGTAATCTTGTTGTTTGGAATTAAGTGAGCTTGAAATTTTGCTTCTAAATCATCCCAATTACTAATAGACTCTTCTGGTAGATTGAGTAGCCACTTTTTAGCTTTGCCTTTAATAGAGATTAGAAATAATCAAAGTCTTAAAACACCTTTTGGCACTCTATTTTGTTTGAAGGAATCACATACATCCAAGAAACACATGATGTGATGATTAGCATCTTGATGTAAAGTACCACTAAATAGACAAACAATTTAAATCATGTTAATCAATATCGGCTTAATCTCAAAATTGTTAGCTTGAAATTCTGACACTATAATGCTAGGTTGAGTACTCTTTATGGTTTGTCCAACAAAATCATGAATTGACCAGTTGTGATTCTTATCAACCATCTTTGTAACTACATTTTCTTTATCCTTATGAGATGAATTCAAAGGTGATGTTGCATCCAAGAGTTCTTGAATACTCTTCATTCTTACAGGTGTCTTTTTAACCTTAGCTTTATGTGGCATAAAGTATAGTCCTACAAGCACAAAAGAGCAAGATCAAGAATCTAACTGTGCAACTCAAAAATAAAATAAAATAGAATGCTTAATCAAAAATTACTAAAGGTCATTTAATGTTAATAACTAATTGCCTTAATTTCCCCTGTAATAGTGCCAAAAACTTGATGCCCACAAAAATTAAGAGACACCACAAGTGTACAAGTTGTAACTAAAGCTAGTGGTAAATCACGGTCGATCTCTCAAGGAATTAATTAAAGTAGCAATTAGGCATTAAAATTTTAAATTCATTCACATTAAGCTAATAAAACTAGAGATTGATTTTAGAACACTTAAAATGGTAATCAATTAAAATAACTTTCAATCCACATACAACTAAAGTCAACTAAAAGAAGAGTGTTCTAGAGTCCTAATCCCTATTTGCTTCCCAACCCTCTCATTACCACATTAATTATCTTGAAATTTAGTTTTGATAATCTAGGAATCTAAATTAATCCAAAGCATCTTTCGATCACTAAGGATCCTAATTAATTCAATTAAAGTAAATTATTACCTTAATTAATTAATTGCATTAGAGACCCTAACTCATGAGAATTACCTAGGTCCATTAGATACATTCCTATTCTAATAGAAAATTAGTTAAACTAATCTTAGTCTACTAGTTCTCAAGGTCTAATTTGAGTCTCCTCTTCTAAGGCTCAACCCAAATGCCCAAATCTCACTTAGTAGTGGCGAATTACTAAGCAAGAATAATATAGCTCGAGAACAAGTAATCAAAACTTCATTTCTTAATAACTAAATGGTAAATATAAGGTTATTTACACAAATAGGCTTATAGTCCTCTAGAATAAGAAGATTTAGCTACATATAATTGATATGAACATAGAAATATCACATAAAAGATTTGAAACTATTAGCATAGAGGAAAAGAAGAAGAGAAACATAGAAAGAAGAGAAAACACTAAAAAAATGAGGTAGAATGAAGATTTGTTCCACTTCTTCTTGATCCTAAGCTTCAAGACTTCTCGTCTTGCTCCCTAGGGCTTTCTCAAGTTGCAGCAGCTGAAAGATGCCTCCTTCAGTCTATAAAAGTAAGTTATATAGGTTAATTTCTCATAGAGAATGAAACTGTACATTTTTACATTTTTGTCTAGTGCCATGGCACTCCTTCAGTGGTGCCATGGTACTAGTGAGCAATTTTGAAAATTCTAACAGTGCACAAGAACTTTTGCTTTTGTGTCTTGGACTAAAAAGCACCTTTTTCTTGTCTATTTTCTCTTTCTTTCTTTGATGTTGTCATGCCCCACCTGTTTACAATTAATAAATATGTTGGCTTGCGTACTAGGCTAGTACCTCTTACAAGCACCTTACTAGCTAGGTGTACCATGGCGCACCAAGGGCTAATGGAACTATTGTTAACAACTAGTATTCTGATCTCAGTACTACATTTGAAATCAAACATGCATGAGTCAATAAAATCAATATATTATCCTTTTCAACATTTCTCATCATACTCAGCATAATTAAATTCCTCTGAATATATCCCACTCATGAATTTTGACAGTTACTCGTTCTTTAATCATAAAACCAACATTTCCAGTAGAGCAAATACTTTTGATTATTCTATTGAAAGATAAATCCATCTATTTCTATGAAATATGATATAATAAAATATAACATTATGAAAATAGTTTCATACATGACAGTTGATAATAAAATTAAAATTATTGACTATAGAAAAATAAATTAAAATCCTCTATCATATGTTCTTGTAGAATAAAAAGGGTTATATGAATAAAAGAGATGACAAATAAATATGCTAAATCAATATCTTTATAAAAATGAATTTATCCATGAGTTATTGGGATGCTATTCACTTACCTAATATGTACCCTAAGTCTTATAATTTACTTGTTATCACTTCTTTTTAAGATCATCTTCTTCCATACACCCTATATGAATATAAATAAAATTTTAACTAACTTCCCATACATTATATAAACGTCTTTCCACTACTAACACAACCCCATTTCAACTACTGTCATTTAAAATTTCAAGACCAAAATTCATACTTTAGATCCAATTTGCATCAGTATTATTATCTATACAACTAATTTCTTGGATATTGCTTTAGCCATGCCAACCTATTTACTTGAGATATAATTTTCTCTTAGGCTTTGCATTGAACACCTTAGATGCACTATTTCCAACCATTCAATTTCAATTTTGTAGCTTCTATCTCTTATTCAACAATTCATCAACAACATACATCTTTCTAAGAATTCAATATATTACATACATATTTCATAATCTAATTCATTTGTAATCTTCAAGTTAAATTCATGGATCAATAACAGCCAAACTAAACATGCTTCTCACAAAATTAATAAAAGTTTAGAAATATACAAAATCAAGGAAAATTCCTTAACAAACATTTTGTCAAGCACCTTTATGCATTAATCTTTGAATCTTAATCCTAAGCTTTTCTCTTTAAATCTCATTCCAACAATCTAACATATTACTTTTGGATTTATTATATTTTTCCAATCAAATTCCCTAACAAGAGTCAGTTAAACTCAAGAAAGACTCAACCTAAACTATCCTCACTATTTCACATCCCCTCCCAACTCATACACACACACACACACTCATAATAGCAGCAAAATTATAGGGGAAAATCCACAATCTCTGCCACTTAAGCATACACATACTCATGCATAGAATGAATAAAGAGGGGGTTTTGAAGCTTTGCACCTAAAATTAGAGAAGACAAGGGTAGAGAAGAAGAAGTCAACGACTATGCACATGAAGGAATGCTCAACATCCCTCACCACAACAAGCACAAAGATGAAAGAGAAGAGTTCTAACAACAAGAAATAAAACAAATGAGGGGAGGCCAACACACAAACAAGGAAGAATATAGGGAGGAGGATGAGAAACAAACATAAAAAATATGAAGCAGAACTAAGAAAAAAAAGACACGTTCACAGTGAGCATGGGGTGGGGAAGATGACAAAACTCACGGATAAGTAGGGAAAGGAAGGACTCATGAGAAAAACCTTCTAGCTCTACTACTCCTTACACACTACTGGCATAAATATGACAAGGAAGCTGACGGTTGAAGCCTTGAGTAAATCCACACTAAAGAAGCAGAGCAACAGGAGTAGTGATGAACTCATGGCGGAGTTGAGACCTACACCAGCAATGATGTGATGACGGAAAAGGGTGGTAGAAGACTATGCAAACAAAGGGGATTAGAGATCAAAACTCTCTCTCTTTCTCTAAGGTTTCTAGAGAAATCAACAACAGATAAAAGAAATGAGGGAGCCAAGCAACTTTTTTTTATTTCTGTCTTCCTTTTTATTATTATTATTTGTTTGTTTATTTATTTATTTTAATAAAGACGAAATAATAATTTCACAAGAATGAGTCAAAATAAATATTCTCCTTTTACATTATGAGATTCAAACACATGACCTACTTAATAAGGGCCAATAAGGATTCCATTGAGCTATCAACACATCTATTATTTTTTTCAACATTTAATAAAAATATGATAAATTTGTTTTATTATTTATTCTAACTTTATAAATATAACATGGGTTATTACAGATAAAGGATCCATTGCCTCTAAAGAAAAATGTATGGTTTAAATAGTTATTTATAATTTTATAAAATGAATATGAATATAAATATCTAACTTTTCTATTTGCAGTCGAGAGGGAAGAATGAGTTGAAAGGCAAGGCATCAGGTCATACCAAAAAATCAACCATAGTTTCACAGCATCCAGCACCATTGGTGCCAATTGTAGAATACAAGATATCATGCCTCTCTTAAGACTTATGCGATGGCTATGAGGATAGCTCATCAAGTGGTGATTGGGGATGTCATTAGTTTTGACGGGCTATATAGCAAACCAAGCTCATTTGAAGTTGTCCAAGATGAAATTTTAAATGAAATTCTCAAGCATGAAATGGCCAGCACTAGTATGATAAGCTTCTACTTGAGGTAATTCTTTAATAGTGCTCAATTAATTACTTAAATTATATATGTGTGTGCTCATGTGTGTGTATTAAATTGGTTATTTTTTCACTCAAGCCACCTTTATACCTCATTTGTGGTTCCTGGTGACCTTAAGTTGAGATACAAGCTGGTTAATCCCCACAATGTCTCTACTTATAATGAAATTACAAAGAAACCTCTTGAAGATCAAGCAAGCTAGCTTTTGGGTTAATTCAAGGATAGAGGAGCAGATAATGATACTTTATTTCTTATTCCTTACTACCAGGGATGAGCCACTTTCTAGCTACTTTTGGTGCAAGTGAATAATTTTTATATTTACTTATTTGATAACATTGGTTATTTCTTAATAGAGGGCACTGATTGCTTATTGTGGTTAACTCTGTTGCTCTAAAAATTTGGTATCTTGATCTTCTTATTAGAGAACCAAGCAACAAGCAAGATATGGTAGAACTTTTTAATCAATTGAATTTTTATCAATTTTTATTTTAATGTGTATATATATATATATATAATTTCTATATATATATAATTTCTAATGTTTATTCTTTGCTTTCTTCTTAGAACTATGATACTATGTTGTACTGCGACCAACAAGACCTCATCTCCTAACTTTAGAGCATTGGACTCTTATGAGAAATGGGTCATAGTTAAAGTATTCACTTAATTGGCTGAGTTTTTAATCAATAAAAAATGGCCTTTTAACTGTTATTTCATTTATATGTGATTTTTTTAGAGTGTCTACTCTAGCCAAATTAGAGCAATGATTATAGCTATTGCTTGATGAGATTCTTGAAAGACATCATCACCCATGCCTTTATCACATTACCTAACAAAGTATATATTAAATTTAATTATGCTAAAATTATAAATTTTAACCAACTTTGGTTAGATAGCTATTAACTTGAATTTGTTGTAACTCTTTGTATACAGTACTTTGAGGATGCCTACTATGTTTAGTATGCAACTGAACATATATAAGAAGCCCTCAAAGAGGTAGCTCAAGTATGTTCAACATGTAGATAGCGGTAGTGGTTAGGCCCAACAATTAGTTTAGTATACACATCTCTTTTTCTGACCAATTTTATGTCATAGGCCACTTAGTTTTGAAAGTTTTAGCTTGAAAATTAGATAAAATTATAGATTTTTTATGGCTTGGGTTTAGGGTATTGGAAGATATAGGAAATTAAAGACATTTGGATGGTAATTTTAATATAAATAATGATTCATTTGTTTTTAACTGTTGCCTGGCTAGTATATATATTTAATTGCTTTGTATTTATGAAGGCCTGCCTGAAAAGTAGCCTTAACTTAAAAAAAACATGATAAATAATTGACGGTTATTAAGAAATAACCATCAAGTATTTTGGAAAACCATTTTACAATTTACAAAAAAATATTTGATGGTTATTTTTAAATTACTATTAGGTATTTTGTATTACTTGACAGTTATTCTAAATAACTGTCATTTATAGTCTTATAACAAAGCCATGAATGCAAATGTATAAAAATTTACTTGATGGTTATTATGAAATAATTATCAAGTAATGTCTTAAATATTTGACATTTTTAAAATAACCGTCAAATATTAGCTAAAATAACCATCAAGTAAGGGGTATTTTATGGTAGTGAATATTATTCTACTCTTTAAGATGGGGTTATAGTGAGAAGATCATAAGGGTGTCACTATGTTGAAACTTGGGAGGACACAAAGAAAGCAATTGAGCTAATTAATTACAAATGGACTTTAATATAATTGCATGTGATGGGTCTTGCATTAATATATTTAGACAAGCTTGGTGACCTACATAGAGGGTGTTAAAAATCATATCTAATTTTAGGCCCAAATTGAACAAATGAATAAAATAAATAAATAAGGAAAAGAAAAAAAAATGGATTAGCCTCCAAGCCAAGATCAATGGCTATTATTCAAGGATGATTATTAGCTATAGATTTATACTTAGAGGCCAAGACACTTTCTTCTATAAATAAGACGCTTGGGTAGTCAAGGGAAATGGAAGCATGAAAGCCTAGTGTCATGATGAAAAGGAGAGAGGCAGTGAGGAGAGAAGGTGCCATAAGTGAGTAAGCAGAGAGTGGAAGAGAGGAAAGAAAAAGTTTGTAGTTTAGTGCACTTGTTAACTTGAGTGTGCAATAAGTTTTCTCTTTCATTCAAATCCCTCTCTTAATTTCTTCAAATATCTTGGGTCTTCTACTAATAGATCCTACAAGTCTCTAAATGAAAATAATTTTTTTAAAAAAATGAACTTTTAACAATGGTGTTATTTAGAAAATCGTTGTGAAAAAACTTTCCATAATGGTTATTTCCAGATAACCATTATTAAAAGTGTATTTTTTTAAAAAAATTTGTTTGTTTTTATATACATCTAGAATTTAAAACCTTTAAATATACATAATTAATCTAACATCAATGGCAATGCTAACTAAGCATTCAAACAATTAAATACTCAAATTCATTTATTCAAATATGCAACTATCATAATATATAAATTTGAAAATTAAAATAAAGATTTGAAGGCACAAATTCATCTATTAAAATGCCTAACTATACAAATATTCAATTAAATCAACCATCTATAATACTAATATTTAATAAAAATTGACAAAAATAAATAAAAATAAAGACTTACGGAGGAGTATGCAAGTAGTCTCTAATGAAAGATGTAACCTCCTCTCATATATCCACTTAATATAAGAGAAGACTACGGTGTTACCATTAACTCACATCATTCACAATAATCAAATTCATTTCAAAAGCTTCGACCGAAGACTTACTTTATAAAATCAATCAAATCACAGTTCAATTAAAGAAAACATAGTAGAAATATATCATACACTTTTCGAACACATAGTGGACATGAACCATCAGTATTCCTAACTCAAATGCATGCATTTCAGCACACAAAATAAAACTGAATTTTGGTTCATGCACCGTGGCAGACGGTCAGTGCGCCATCGCATGTGGCACAGAGCCATACGCTCATCCTGTCTGTGATGTGTGCCATAACATGTGCATCCATGCGCCACAGCACGCCTGTTCATTTTTCTGCTGTCACTTTGATAGCAAAATGACGAACTTTCGACCTGCACCATTTTCGCATACTATATCCGATTGGAGTGTTTCAAATGTCCACACGAAGCTTAGCTTGTATACTAACTAATAAGATAGGTTTGGATATAATCTAACAGTCTGATCAAAATTTGAACTCCTGGGTGCAAAAAGTCACTTTTTTTAAAGCTAAAGGACAAATTATAAGGAAATGAGTATTTAGGGGATAAGATTGTATTGTGATTATGGGTTGGTGAATCTTAAGCCAAAAGCTAAAATTATGATGAAATGAGTAATTTAAGGACTAAGATTGTATTATAAATATGATTGCATATGTTTGTATATGATTGAGTTAAGAAGTAGCCAAGTGGGCTATAGTATGCTAAGAAATGGCATAGTTTGTGAAATTAGTAAATTGTGAAAATTGGTTGTAGAGGGGTCAAATTTCAATATATGTGTATGATTGTAATTAATTATGGTCAATTAGGTGTTTTAGATCCTTTTGAACTTAGTTCAAGGCCTAGTATGGTGTAATAAGAGAAAGGAATTTATTTGAGCACTTGGGTGCGCTAAATTTTCAGAAAAAGTGACACAAACAACACATATACACATAATTAGGCTTGATTTCATAAAAAACTCAATTCAAGACATGCATGCAACCTATGGCAACTCATATACACTTATATATACAATCTTTCAATTCAGTTCATTACACAACCTCAGAGTACACAGCTTCTCAACTCAAGCCGGTCCAGACTCTCTTCCCTTAGCCTACTCACCTCCCGGTCTTGTAAACATGTAACCATAGGGTGAGATAAAAATCTCAGTAATAGAATAACTCACTCCTATTGACTATCACATGCAATAATATGAAAGTAAGCATAGTATACCATTTAAACTTTATAAAGTAGTATTTACATCATATCACATTTCCTTTTCTACTTTATATCAATCCTGAAGGATTCTCTACTATCTCAAGATATTTCATTATATCATAAAAATACTAGTATGATCTCTACCAACCATTCCTCCAAATCACCCTGACATGAAACCATAGGCTCATCTCAAACCAATGTATACTCTTATTAGTCTTGAGCTTACCTGCAGTGGTAGAATCACCCAGCCAAAGATGTTCTAACGCACAATACAGACTATGGTTTTCCCCCAATACACACAATGGGGCATCGTTGACTCCCACTCATATCACAAAGATACTAAGGAAACTCTCATCACCAACACAGTACTTTAATAGCCACTCAAGAGATCTTCTCTAACATAGCACATTTCAAAGTGCTAAGGAGAATTTTTTCCAACACCGCACCCTAACAGGGTACTAAGGAAACCTTGCCATATGGTCTTTATCATCTCCTATATTTGGGTGAACTCCCACCACTTAAATCATGCTTTCTCAAACCATTGTTTCCTTTTCACAATTTACTTTTTCTTATACATATATATATATATATATATCACTTTATATTACAAAATAAAATTTCAATACTCATTTCAACCAAAAATCATTTTACACACATAATCACTCAATGCCATAAAAACATGCTCAATTCAAAACCAATTCATGCATTACATAGCATACTAGCATATAGTTACAATAAACAGTCAAATAAAGGAAGCTATTCATTTACCTTAACCCTTCTGTCACTAGAAAGGTTACCCGTGGATTTTCACTATCGTACAAGCTTATCTCAAGCTTCCTTTCTCTACTCACTCGCCTAATATGCCAATCTGAACACATTTGGCACATTTTAGTCATTTGGCCCATTTTGACCAAAAATTTATTTTTACTATTTAAGGCTATATTCATCCATAAACTCTTTTTTATTTATCCATTCTAAGTCTATAACTATCCAATTACTACTTTATATCACCTCAACTGGTCTTATTTCACTCAAGACAAATTTTGCCCTAACTTTCCCTCTCTAAAGACCCAAAATTAAGCCTCTGGGTTCAAAGCTCTATCATTCCGCTCTAAACCAGTCACAAAGCTCTAATTTAGCTTTCAAGAACCTTTTTATTACTATTGGACAAGAATCAAATCCCTCAAATTCCACCGATTCAATTTTCCTATAACTCATTTTCAGAGAAATTTGTGTAGAATGGAAGGTAAGATTTATACGTAGCTTACCTGACAAGTTACTTATTTGAATCACCTTCCACCACTTCAAAATGACTTGACCTAGCTCTTTGGCCCTTTTCCTCTCTCTCTTTCATGTGTTTCTCAATTTCTCTCTTTTGAAATTTTCTAAAATTCACAACTTATGAAGTAAATTTTTGGTCCATACGCCGCAGCGCACGAAGTATGAGCCACGACGCATGGCACTGTGAGACTTCTTATCACCACACGCACTTATTTCAACCCGAAACGCACTCTTATCACCTATATCTATTCATACAACACACAAACTAGTCAAAATACTAATTAGTCCTCTAAATCTCTAATCCCACTTTAATTTCCACTTCCTCCTGGATTTACCTCTAAACTTAAGATTAAGAAATTCATGACGTTATAAAAGAGGAAAGACGGAAGAAGATGAGAATCACTCACACCTATAAGTTGAAATGACAAGGTGAGGAGAAAGGTGGAAGCTTTAAGTAAGAAAGAAAGAAGAGAGAAGAGAAGAGTTTACTCACAGATCTGAAAAGGTTGAGGAAAAATGTATCTGAAGAGTCATCCAACTAAATCATGGAGGAGGAGGAAGATGGAAGAACCTAAAAAGAAAATGAATTAGTAGAATATTATCAACAATGGAAGAAGGAAAGAAAGAAAATGCAAAAAAGGACCTCCATAACGAAACTCGCTAAGCTCTAAAATACTCAAAACGGCAAACAATGGTGAATGGAGAATGGTGGACGGTGGACAGCAGTGAACTAATAAAGAATGGCATGAGTTGACGGCAACAATGGTGAAAGGTTGGATCTTTTCGACAGTTTATGGGTGTGAGAGAGTTGTTTTCTAAGAAAAGGAAAGAGTAAAAGACGCTGAAACATGAAATAGGGTGTTGAATTAGTTGAAAAGATATAAAAGAGAAACAACATTAGTTATTCAAATAGTCGATGTTGTTTGAACTTTTTTAGTTGGTTTTTATAAAAAGGACTGACATAAAAAGTTATAATTTTTTTATTTTTTTGAAAAAGTTTTTCACGATGGTTATCCAAAGAACCAACGTGGAAAGTTCAAATTTTTTTATTTTGTTAAATTTTCCACTTTGGTTTTCAAAAAAACCAACATGAAAAGTTTGCTTTTTTTTTTTGTTTTTAAAAGTTTTCTATGTTGGTTTTCTGTATAACTGACATGAAAAAATTTTTTTACATCAGTTTTATATATAACCAATGTTAAAACTCTTGCAAATAATTACATTTATGCCACCACCTTTTTTTTAGTATGGTTTTTTATAAAACCGACGTTAATTAGTGACATAAAAAGCTCATTTTCTAGTAGTGGGTATTAGAGCTTTGGTTCATAGTATGCTCTATGGTTGCAGTTTAGTCTGATCTTCCACATTAAAAAAAAATCAAAGTACTAAAATTATTTTAGGCTTTGTCCGTATGACATCATTGTACAGAAATTGTACACAAGGGAGATTTTGCTCTTACCAGTTTGGAATTGTGAGTTTATCAATTCAGAACTACAATTACTTGGTGAGATGTGGGGCTATTGAAACAAAGTCATGATGGTAGATCATTACATATGACTTACGATCCAAAAACAGACAATTTATGACTTAAAAAAACTATATGCCACATTACCATTATGTAAAGGGGGATGTGTTTATAAGAAACAACATTTCCATTTGAGATAGGTGACATTGTTTCCAAATAAATAATGTCCCCCCTTTTGAATAGGTAACGTGGTTTTCATTTATCCATGTCACTGCTTTATCTGACATGGAAAAGTCCCCTTTTAAAAGTCTCATAGTATGATGTTCCCTCTAATAATGACATGAAAAGCCCTAAAAAGTTATGTGAAAAGGCTTTTTTATAGGAGCATCATTATCTCAGGTCTGTGCTTATTCGTCTTAAATTATGAAGTTCTCATTTGAGTTTATACAAATATGAAAGCTACAGTTGAACTTGCAGTTATCATTTGAAAGTTGTTTTTATTCCAGTTATTTAAAATCTTAGAGTTGAAATTAGATTTGACTTTATGTTATTATGTATCATTGATGCTTTTGGATTCATCAAGCTTTCTTGTGTGTCTACTTGGACTTGGATTTCCTTTTGCGTGATATGATTTACTCTCTTATTGTAGATTATTCCCAGAAAATTAGTTCAAGTTGTCACTCCATCAACCCTAATGCATAACAATATTAGTCTTGATGCCTATTCATCTTCTTGCAATAAAACAAGTCCACGCTGTTGCTGATTTTTCTTTTTTACATGTATAGTTTCCAGATTTCTCTTTCACTTTAATGCCTAGCTCTTAATATTACTTGTTCTCATGCTGTAGAAATATATATATATATATATATATTTACAAAATTGTTGACCTTTGTTTTGCAACATCGTTTGTTTTGAAAACCCATCAAGGATTGTATGTATGTATTTTTTCATACTTAAGGCCAAGAGATCATTTTTGTCTCTTGCATGTGGGTTGTTAATTGATGATATTATTATCTAAATTAGTTCTTTTTATGCTTTTTTAATACATTACTTGTTTTTAGTAGTAGTGAATGAAGCATACATGCATAATGTAAAAAATGAATTTATTTATCTTTTAAAAAGTAACCCTACGAGAGTGGTTCTAAGTAGGAGCACTTCTATATGGGAGCGCTTATGGGAGAAAGCGCTCCTATAGAACTCCCAAGAACTCATTTTGTAGTCTCATAGGCTATAAATGCTAGAAAGCACTTATATAGGCCACACCTATAAGATCATTTTTGAAGTGCTCCTATAGCTCTAGGAGCGTTAGTTACAAGAGCACTTCAAAAGTGTTTCCATAAGAAAAAATGTTAGGGTTGCTTATGTTGCTTATATATTTTTTCTTGGTTTGACTTGGGAGGCATTCTTCAAACTTTGACCCACCATTGGGAGCTTTGTATGCTAGGGTTTTGGAGGTGGAAGAGCTTGGATCAAGTGAATAAAGATTTGAAGACATTTAGAGCTCCATTATCTTGGTTTTTTTTTGTTTCTTCTCCTTTTCTCTATTCTAATGTAATATGGGTTAAATATTTTGTATCTGTAGCTTGTGGATGATTATGAGTAGCTAAACACCTTACTCGAGAATTATTTAAAACCCTTATATGAATTAACACTAATTTTCTCCTCTCTTTTTGTGATTATTGATATATAAGTGTTTATTTAACAATCCTAGAGCGAGGTTTTTAGCTACTCATAATTATCCACAAGTTACAAATATACGATATAATCACAACCATAGTACATTCTCTTAATGCTTCTAAGTGATTGGCCACTGTACCATAATGTGTTCACCTAGGTTTGAGAGGGGTAGCTTGACTATAAAACTTGGGTAAAATAGTACAAGAACCTCAAATTTGCATAATAATTGGATGGTTTTGTTGGTAAGATAGAGATATACTTGCTAACCTTACATAGGTGTCACATTAAGGTTTGTGCTTGAAATTGGGTTTTATTGATTGTAACAAGATATTGAGCAATTAGTTCAACTAAACACTTGTTTATGACTTGAGAGAGCTTGCTCAAGTAATTTTTTTGGAACCTTAAGTTAATACTTATTTTCATTAAAACATCTTTGAGATGAGGTAATTTCAGTTTTATGAAATGCAAGGAGGATAAATAATCTTAGGTTCCAATTTGCTTTGTACTTGATGTCTAAGAATCAATTGCTTTTCTTTATTTACTAGTTTTATTATAATTTTCAAAATCAATTTCATTCAACCAATTGTGTTTTGCTCAACTTGATTGAAATAGTGAAGTTTTTTGCTGGATCATATTTTTAATATAAATCTTTGTGGGAATAATACTTTATGTACTGTATATTATTCGTCACTGCCTATTCACTTGCAAAGCACAACATGGATATAGAGAAATAGATGCAAATAACTAAATTAGAGATAATTTAGGATTTATTGTCATGGCTTATTAGATTGTAGCTTTATGATTTGTTTAAGGTTTCAATAGAATTAGCAAAATTTAATTCAACTTTAAATAAATATGTCATAATATACTGAGAGGTAATTAGATACCTTAGTAATGATTATTTTCAATATAAATAAAGAGAAGATAATTAATTAAATTAGAGTAAACCATCCTGGTAGATGAATTCTGATCCCTGACATTTGCCTGTTTGGTTGATTCATGCTTTTTTTGGTTATTATTTAATTGCATTATTAATTATGAAATCTTTTTAAAAAATTTTATTTGTTTCTTTGAATAACAATTATCTCTATTTTTCTCTAGTTATGACCCGGATACTTCGAATTTTAACTACATCGAACCTGTGTACATGTGGGAACGATCAATCACATTGAAGCACATTTCTTCAATAGAACAGCAGATAAACCTACTTGCAAAAACATTATAAAGGGAACCGTGAGAAAATATCATCCAAGTTAGCAACCTTGAATTTGTTCAGTTTTAACTTGAGAGGGAGCATAGAAAGTTAATATGATTGGGATGTGTCGGCCTTGTAGCTCTTATTGGGCCTGGCCTGAGTTTATTTTCCGATTTTTCTCGTTAATTGTCTTGATTGCATATGGTTCTTTCAGTTTTTTTTTTTTCCTTTTTTGCCAACTCTTTCTGGGCTATAATATCAGATGCCCATTCAACATGTACTAAGGTAGTAAACTCGGGTGTTTTACTTCAGGCCCACATGACAATAACATGAATTATTCAGTTTAGTCTATTCTCCGTCATATTTGTTTTAAAGATTTCTATGTTCTATCATTCAGATCTTTTATTTGTTTTTCTGGCAATCAATACACATCCAATTAATAAATTGAATTGGAAAGGCGGTGGATTACTCTTTCAATTAAGCCTTTGAAAATGGTATTACTAAAAACATGGTATTATTAAAAATACAAAAATAGCATTCACATAACGTCACACTGATCTGCTCGTGTCATGCTTTCTATTCTTCTTCAATTGACACATTAGCACGTCACACCGTGCCAAAAATGGGTTTCATTGTAGCCGAATTGTTGTTTGGTTATGTAAGAACGGTCAATAAAGGATAAGTGGCGGAGGAAATAGTTGTCATCAGTTAATAACATGCGAAACCCACAACTATTCTTATTAATATTATTTTTAATTTCTTTTTAAGAAATCAATAATAGTTGACGAGTTGGTATCTATGGACTTGGCTTCGTCCTCCCACTCTTCGCTCCTCCCACTCTCCTCCTATCTCCTATCAAATCTGAACGGTCAAAATTTAATTTGTATGGTCTAGAACTCTAGATTAAATATATTTTATTTTAATTTTATATTTATCAAGATAAAAAAATTATAAATTTTTTTTATGAAATCTAATCAGCAATCTTGACAGTCTATATTTAATATGGAGGTTTAAAGGTAGTGAATTTAAAAAAATTTAACAAAATTATTAAATCTAATCACTAGTCTAGATTGTCCATATTTAATATTAAATATTTTATAATTTTAATATTAAATCTGCGCTGTTCAAAGTATATGGACTGCCAGATTAGTAATAAAACATATTTATTAAAAAAATTATACTTTTTTAATAAATATAAATAATTAAATATATTTAATCTAGACCATTTAGATTAAATTTGGACGATCCATATTTAATAGGAGGTGGAGGAGGGAAGGATGGGAGGAGGGAAGCCAAGTCCGATGTATAGAGATGGATTATTCAGCATTATATCACTCATGTGCAAAAACAAGTGGGAACTTATAATTTCTCTTTAATTAGTATTAACATCAGGAATTGGTTATAAGTTTAGGCTTATGATGTTTCCTAATTCCTGTTTGTTTGTATCTGTATTGTGTTTTCCTTTTCAGGTTCAATTAAGTAGTTTGTATTTTTTTTTCCTTGTTCTTTATCAAACTCAAACTGTCAAATTGAAAAGTACAAGCTTATTGTAGCAACACTTACAAATGACCTTTTACAAAGAGATGAAAACAACAACCCAAGCTTTGCTCCACTAGGTGGGGCCGATTATATGTACCACGCTGCATCATCATGCTCTATCAAAATTGAACCCTTTATATAGAGGTACTATTAGGAATTCCCTTTCCGGTCAATCCAGCACCACTGGAAGGATAAAGCAAAGTGTAGGGCATACAAACTGGACCATTTCTATTTTGTAGATTCTCATTGCTGTTTCTCCTTTCGATTCTTTCTCCAATTTTTGTTATCTGTCTTCTGAAATTCTCAAATGCTGTTAAGGCATCTCTGTTAGATGTCCAATTAGTGATGTCTCTCTGCCCAAGGTAGATCTCATCGTATGTGTGTTTTGATAAGATCTCTATAACTGGTAGCACCTTGAGGACTTCCTTTTTGGGGTAATGGTTTTCAATAAAGCTTTCTCAGGGTTTGTTTGAAGCTCAGAATACTCTAGAGTACCCTTTCTTGGCATGTATCGTCTACTAAGAGTAGGGCGGTTGAGAATATAGCCACCATATGAGTATTGTCCAAAATTAAAAGCTGCATGAAGAGCTGAAGCAATCCAGATGATAATAGTGCAAGATTCTATTAACTCATCTCGAGTTTGCATCTTCGGCCACAACGGTTCGTCTTTCTTGTCACCATGACCCACCTCGACGAGCTCTTTCCACCAAGATTGTAGCTCTGGGTCTTGCTGAACCACATCATCATTCTTGTAGAAAATTGAGCAGTAATCTCGGACCCATGCTTTAATGGCGAACCAAATCTCGAGCCCATCAACAGCATAAGGGTAATCTTTTATCACAAGTTCAAGGCTCTCAGCAGAAGTTAGGTCCCCAATTTCCATTCCTCTAAACCAAGCAAATATAAGACAATGTTCATTAATTAGTGTAAATCATATGTAGGAGTATTACATAATAGTTAACATAGTCTGTTTTTGTTGAACATTACTCCCTTCAATTCTATTTGTAAGATCTTATTCATTAGGCCCCTAATACAAGATCTCATTCACTCAATTAACTATATTGAACAAAGGGTAATTTTAAAAAGTTGGAATTTTTTTTAAACTTTTCTACTAACTTAAACTAATTTATTCCTAAGTCTCAAGAAATTAATTAAGAGAGCCTTATGAAAAGATTGGAGGGCGTATTTTTGTGAATTTTACCTTTTGATAAGATCATTTGGCAGTGCTTGCTCAAGGAAAACCCAATTCTTGTAAATCACAGACGAAATCTCCATAGCATACTTTCCCGGTAAGAATGTTGACTCTATAGTGCCACCTTCGTTAATTAGGGTACTCCGAGCCATTGCATTTATCCTCATTGTATCACGGAAGTGAGGATGTAGTAATTTATAAATAGGATGAAGTACACTTAATTGCCGGTTTGTCGCGATAATGAATGGTTCAATCACTGCGTGTGTGTGTAACCTGTAGTTCACGAAATGGTATTAACATACAAGTTCTCATTAATAAATATATCAATATAAAATATAACATCTATAGGAAGCTACGCTATTGATAGAACATAAACAACACAACTCATTTTTAATAATATCTAGTTTAGGAAAAGTGAAAACTTTGACTAAGATAAGAGTGTACCAGTGGCTGATAAGTTCATGATAGTTTGTGTCATTTACAGTGACATAAGTTTTGGCCAAGTTCCAAAAATTCTTTTCCACTCCTGACTGATTAGAGGGCAAGTAGACCTCACTAGTGGCACCAACATATCGATCTCCATTCAAATGTGGCAAACTTAATTCAATGGCCAATGGCTTCAAAGTTCCATCGTTTTTCAAGAATAGGATTGTTCTACTCGCATACCCCTTTGAAGAAGTTGCATTTATTCGACTCAAATATGGCATGAAATCGTCGTGGTAATCCAAGAGAAATAATTTCCCTTGCCTCATTGCCTGTTACAAGTAATTAATGCAAATGAATCATTCCATGTAGTTCTCTTGAGCATTCATAAAGTTACACATCGTTTTTCTTAATTTTAAAAATATAATAAACCTCTCAAACAAAAAGATTACCTCCCATTTAGTCTTGGTTTTAGCTTAATTCCAAGATTATAATCTGATTAAAATCAACTGAGAGATATACTCTATCTGGACAATAATATAGGGCATTGGTAACAAATTCACGATTATAAACAAACAAAAAATTGGTTAAAACCTTATTTTTAAAAATTTTTTTTACATCTTTTCAATTATATTCTCATTAAATACCATGTATAGGTACTTTAATAATAACAATTGAAATTCCAATGCATTATTTTTTCAAAAAGAGTAATATGTAAAGTAAGGGTATAATAGGAAAAAAAGTATAAAAATTACCCCATCCCTTGTATTTTGAACCAAGTACGACTTTGAAAAGATGTCCTATATTATAGTTTGAAGGAAATAATAGCTTCTTGGAATCAATGATATTTTAATGGAAACAAATAATAGAGTACTATTATAAGTATAAGTGCAAAGGAAAGTTCATTCTAAAATACTAACTTATTGAGTGGGAGACTCATAACATTGCCACTCTATTCAAGAATGGACATCCCCAAACACTTCACTCCATGGCATTTCACTCAGCTTTATGCCAATAAGAAGGTTCCATGGATGCCACTCTCCATGAGATTGGTTGTTAACCGGTTGAAGTTTATGCCGATTTGCCACATTTTCCTATACTTCCATATACTTTTTGGTTCAAATGTGATTATTTGGATACAAATATAAGAAAATGAGCTTTGGTTGAATTGGGCTTTGGTGATAGGATTTATTGGCAATTTTTGTAACAATTTTGTCTTGGTTTAATTTTTGAAAGATCTCATAGTTGTTTTTATTGTTTTAGGTGACCTCCAATGGGCAATCATGTTAATGGAGAGGTAAATGAAGCTTAAGGATGAAGTTGGAAGCCAATAAGTAGTAAAAAGTGGATTAGAAGTGAAGATTTAGCCCTCTATATCATGTGCCATGGCACATGACAAAGAATAGGGGAGAAGAAATTGAGTTGTACATGCACAATTTTGTGACACATGTAGCTTATGCCACAGCAATTGACACAGAACTAATGTACCGTGACACATGACAATTAGCTACAATGAATTGTGCATAATTGTTGCTGTGCATTTTCACTGTTGAAGTGAAATTTAGGTTACATAAGCTCATTTTTCATGCCTTTAGCATTCATTCACAAATTCCAAAGGTCTTGAGGCTCAATTTCTGCTTTGAAGATTTGAAAAGATTCAAGTGAATTTCTTTTAGTTTTACTATTTCTCTTCCCTTTTCTCTCTTGTTCTTGATATGGATGTTGAACATTTTTATGTTTTTAGCTTGCTTCAAAACATGAGTAGCCAGTAACCTTGTTCTAAGATTATTTCAAAACTTTGTATGTATTAAGACTTAAATGTTCCTCTCTTTTGATAACTAATGATATGTATATGTGTTTATTTTATCCCTTGCTTAATCTTTTAAGTGTTTGATCACCATTTAAATGGTTGTGTTCACTTGGGTTGTACTTGAGAAAGCTAACTTAGGTGTAAAACTTGGATACAATGGTGTTAGACTTGAATTTTACAAAGATAAATTGATAGTTTTCTTGCTAAAATAGAAATATTTTACTAACTATTCATAATCAAATTAAGATTGGAGCTTCAAATTTGTTTTTATTAATTTTTAAGAGATTGAGAAATTTTAGTACTTGCAAAAGTACTTGATTTTAACTTGATAAAGCTTTTCTAAGTAAATTAAAATCTTAGACTAACATTTATTTTCATTAAAAATTATTTTGAGAGAAATTAATATATAAGCTTTATGAAATATAAAGGAGAGAGATAATCTTAGGTCTTATTCTTTTGAAGTCAAAGTTTGAATTCTTTGTTTTTAAAACACTTTTCATTTTAGATTTTCATTATTTTTACACAAATTTCATGCTTGATTTCACTCATATCAAATCCAAAGCTAAATAGTGAATTTTTAACTCTTTTTTGCTTTAATCCATGTAGGAACAATATATTTGGAAAACTTTGCTACTTGTGATGACCTGTACACTTACGGTAACCATTCTCAATAAAAGCACCAATTTTTGGGCACGAGTTTAAGGGGAGAATTTATCTCAAAAGAGTAGCTTATTAGGTGAAAGAGTTCCTAAAATTTATATACCCTACTTCACTTTTGAGGCTCTCTAATTTGGACTCATAACAATGCCATATCATTCAAGAATACACGAGACTCATAACATGGAGTTTTTTAGTGTTTTCTCAACCGAAGTTAAAAAAGTGTAATCAATTTGCGGTTATATATTGATCATTTCGTGAATATCATACGGCCCAAAAGAAAATGACGAGAATATGCTTCCTTGGGAATATTACCTCTTCAACGGTGAGCCCTTCTAGGTTACCCTCGATGTGTTTTTTGGTCATTTTACTTGACTGGTCCCCATATAAATTCTCATCTAACATGCTTCTTGGTGGGAACTCCTGTTATCAATTTAGGAAATTTATGAGGAATTAAAGAATGCTTGAATACAATCTTATGCTATTGTGTCAAATCTGCTTGCGTTTTTTACTCCTAAAACCCTAATTTGTTACCCTTTAAAAAGATAAAAGAAGATTGGTCATATTTAAGCGGTTTAAGTTATATGTAACATGAAATATACAGCAGGCATACTTGGAGACGGCAAATTTTGACAGGATTCACACCAGCAAGCATTTGTCTGGCAAATTCTTCATCAGTCATCCATGCATTTCTATTAGCTGCTCCAAATAAAATCCATCACAGCACTAGTCTTTGAATAATGTTATTGTTTAAACTTGGATATTTGTATACATATAGCATACCTTTGATCACCTCAGGCATTTGGAGCTTGAAGAATTTTTCATTATCAATGTGGAAAAATGGCCTGGCAATCTTTGGCTTCACATAGTTAACTATTTTCTTAAATGCGTCTGGGATCCGGATTCCGCCTGTATAGAGTTTAAGAACATCTTCGAAACTTTCAAATTCTTCTTTAGAACCAACCAAAGGTCGGATGAGATTGGATGCCGATTTTGCTTTTACAATTTGTAAGTCCTTCTTCTTCAACTCACTTAATTCTTCATCTCTTGGGACATAGATTGAACTCCCATCCTTCACCCTGCTCTCACTGTTGAGATCTGTGATATTTCAATAGTAAGAATACATCAATTAGATTAATAACACTTGAACATACTTTAATCACAGTTAAAATAAGAAAACTTAAGAGGTCTAACCTGAAGATGTTGCCTTTCGACCTGTTCTTCCTCTGCGAGGGTAAGGATACGTAGTATTCCCTCCAAGAACTGGACGAGCATAATCTTCATCCTTATCTGGATTTCCTAAATCATTATAGGTGGCATAATCATAGACTCTATCCCATTCTTGGAGCTCTCCAGTTCCATTCCCTCTCAAGTTCAAAAGTTCTTTTTCTCTATATTCGACAAGAGGCCTTGGTGTTTCGCTTGGAAGATATGTCTGTGTTGGGAATTGTGCAAGCGATGAATATAAGAAAAGGATTAAACAATTGAAAATGAAAGAAAATTATAATAAAAGAAAAATAGTATAAGATGACACACGAAATTTAATGTGAAAAAATTCTAAGTAGGAGGGACAAATGAAAAAACTATGAGCGACTAGCGAGAAATTTTCAAACTAGTCAGGAAATGTGAAATAGAATATGAACTGAAGCTGAGGAAACAGATGGGTGAAAAAAACAATAGATGAACATCACATCGCTTAATTCAAAACCTTAAAAACTTGGGTTTATGAATCTTTTCACTTTATATATATATATATATATATATTTTTAAGCTCAATTATATCTTATATGACTCGCTAGATCAGAGTACTAATATAAATTATTACCTCATTTGTAAAGAAAATGCGGCGCGTGCGGTATGTCGTTGTGGGAAAAACCCATGAGTTGCAAATAAAATGGATATCTCCATGGCCTCGTACATCTTTAAGTGTTAGATGTACAAGGAAAAACTTATGGTCATGCAAATTTTGAATCTCAAATGCTCCAGGAACACCTAGTTCATCATCCCACTTAAAATGAACTTTGAATGTAGAATTCCCTGCAGAGCAAGATTTAAGAGTGTGAATCCTGCCATTCAGATTGGTCGCTTCAAGTTTCCCTTTCAACCGGTTTCCTGCAAATGTAAAAGTCAACCACTATTGTTGTTATCTTCAATCAGGCACCATACAAATGAAGAGCAAAACAGAATAAGGATTTTGAAGTGTGAATTACTAACCAGGGTCTGGATTATCTCTACTAATTAACTGCAGAGAGAGGCTTATGTCTTGGCCCCAAATGGATTGCTCCTTCTTCAACACCACTTCTCCTTCCATCTGATCTCTCTTCTTTCAGCAATGCTGGAAACTTCAAAAGAAAAGTATATGATCAGTACAGTCAAAAGAAAATGATCATTTACTTTGAAAATGCGAGAGCTAAGGAATTCCATTTATAGAGAAAAAAAAAATTAGAGGGACTGACGATATTACTAAAAGTTTCATGAAATGTAAAAATAACCTTGAAGTCTCATGATCTTTAATTGCAAATAAGTTTTGGGTTTTGGGTTTGAAAATTCAAGTTTGTCATTTTGCTTTGACTTCAAGTAAACTGCAAATTAATGCCAATACGTTGTCTGATTCCAAGCAGTTTCCGGATGTAGTTAATAATGTTTTTGTTTTCTTTTTCATTGGCCAAAAAAGTCATCTATTTTGCATGACCAAAAAAGTTTTAAAAGAAAAAGGAAGTCGACAAATTGAATATTCCAAGTATCCTCCACGTTGTGCTACAAATTTCTTGTCATAAGAATAAGACATCCGTTGATTTCCAAAAAAAAAAAAAAAACAAGGAGGAGGAAAAATCAAAGAGAGGTCCCACGCAAAATTTTTACTAAAATACCCTAATTTTTATAAAAAATCTCAACCCATCTCTAAAGTCACTGCCAGTGTCAATTTCTTCCTAACTGTTGGATTATGAAGCACAAATACTTCAAAAAAGTTAACCTGTATGTATTCGATATGATACTTGTAGGATACTTCATCATACATATCTCATATTTTAACATTTGTAATATGATTTGTTTTCCAGTAATTTTTTACTATATTGTTTAAAAACTTGAAAAAACATTTAATATTTTAGTTGATTGTTATAAATATCCTTATATTACTTTAAAATTTTGTTTTAAAATTAAAATACTTATACCTATATCATAAAATGTTGAAATATATATTATAAATATCCTCATACTTGTATCCTAAAATGTTAAAAATTTGCCATATTACCGTATCAGATATTGGTACCTGTATCTATACAACCTAGCAGCCGGAACATTATCATCGCTGGTTCAAATACCAGAGAAGGATATATTTTAAGGAACTCCCATGAGAGGAGAAATTGACAAACTTGTTTTATCATCCTTCTTGTCCTTCAATCGAAACCATTTCACCCAGGCTAAGCAGAAAATGCATGGAAAAATGCATAAAATAGAGGCAACTGTAACTCCAAGCATGAGAGGGAGTAAGAATCTGGTGTGCCTGTTACCCTTGACACATGAAATAATTCCTAGTGCTTCCGCAACTTCTTTGTTAGGACTGCAAAGTTAATTTTCAGTTTTCTAGGAGAGTGACGTGGGTAAGGTTCGTAAAAACATCTTCCTAGGAACTTCCCCTTCCTGACGATTGAAAGACAAATTCAACTCACCATATACCGAAGCTTTTCCAACCTTGAAGGGATGGGACCTGAGATATTGTTTGAAGATAAATTCAATCAGGACGCTGCAATGTGCTCTTTGCATTTTATTTAATTGCGTAAATTTGTGCTAAATGATGTATTTGATCGAGCCGATTTGATTGTTCATTGGGGATTGGGGAGAAGAGTGCTAATGACGCTGATGGTGTGGGAAGATATTTCTTAAGTTTTAAAATAAGAGTATTTTGGTAAATGCTCTCTAAACTGTCTTACAATTAAACTCCATGGGACTTTAAAATTATTGGTACATTTTATAGGACTTTTTAATAACTAAAATTCTTGTGCAGGTGCTCGTGTAATTTTCCCAAGAAGAATCAATCCTCATCAATACCCAACTACTACAACTACAAATTTCTCTTCATGTCTCAAAGCTTTTGCAGACTTTAATGCTTATACTTTTCTGACACATGGTCCAATGTTTTGCCTTTTCTTAGTTTCTTTATTTACTTTAACAGATCAATTCTAACACTTACTCCTCTTCTTTATGTATAAAATATTTTTAATTAAATTATATAAATAAATAAAAATTAATTACCTAATAAAAACAGAGCAACATTTTAATTTTATTTTTAGTTATTATAAATAAAAAATAATTTTTTAAAGTAAATTAATGAGAATATTTATCTTTTTCTCTTTCAAATTTAATAAAGATATAATGATTCATTTATTAAAAAATATATACTAAACTCCTTATATTTATAAACAAAAAAATATTTTAAAAAACTTTTTATATATAGAGACAGAGTGAATACTTTATAAATTTTATTTTTTTTTTAATATATTTTCTTTTTTACCAAAAAAAAAAACAAAGAAACTCTCGTCGGTATCTGAGCCACTACGCAATCAGTTACATTTCAACTTTTATTCTTGCTGTCTTTCAACACAATAATCTGTATCTAAAACTATATGACATTTCGTTCGACACGCTATTCAAGTCGCTTTTTTTCAAATTTAATTGTGGCCTTCTATATATATATATATATATATATAATTATATATGATATTCGAACAAATAAATATATTTATAGTTTAACATCCTGGTTGGATTAAATGCCTGATAAAACTTAAAGAGAAAATTTTAATACTTTGTCCATAAAAATCATAATGGTTTTTTTTAAGCAAGATAATTTTCTACCAACAGCAGAGATTTATTTTCAGTAAATATTTTTTTTTTGATGAATTTTATTGTCCTTAAATATGGAGGGCTAAAGACAAACATTTTTTAACTAGGCTTGCACCACACACAAAAATAAACTTATCATAAAATAATATTTATTCGAATGAAAAAAAAATATCTTCTCTATTTTTGATCAGAATAATGTCTTTTCTATAAACAAACCTTCTTTTGTTGAACTTTTTAATTGGAATGTGCTATCTTTGATAATATCTTCATACCATATTCACTTATTAACCTTGCTATATACTCCCTCTGTTTAAAAATATAAAACATTTTTAATTGAATTTTAACCTTCAATAAAGTAGTTACTTACTTTTTAACTAACCCTATCTTTTCATATTTACCCCTATTAAATACCTTACAATAAATATAAAGTTATTATAAATAGGGGCACTTTTGAAAAAGAAAAAACAATAATTACACATCAAAAGACTAAAAATAACTTATATTTTTTAACATCCAATTCTTCAAGAAATGCCTTACATTTTTGAATGAAGGAGGATATCAATATAAAATATAAAAAATTTATAACAAACCATGCGCATTATTTATACGTCATATATGGTAGATATGTCTTAAATTATGTGCTATTTGTGAGGACCAGTTTTTATTTGAGTCATATATTTATACAAGCACAATTTATAAGAACAAAAATAGAGAAGACATTATTTTGAGGAACTCCCTTGAGAGGAGAAATTGGCAAACTTGTTTTATCACCCTTCTTGTCCTATAATACTCACAATATTTAAAAGAAAAAGGAATGTTTTTTTTTGTTGCCTGACAAAGAAAAAAGAATGTTGACATCAAAAGAAATAATTTTTAAAATTAAGCATATTTAATAATTAATCTGACACATTATCGATCTGGAAGGAACGATCGTAGGAGACTGGTTCAAAGTCTCTCACTCTTAACACCATCAGCCTCAATCAGTTTAGATGTCCGTTCAACTTGCTCATGTGATGATCCGGTCCAACACGACGATAACTGGCTAAACTCACACATTCACACTGGGCATTAAAAAAGAAAGGAGCAATGCCATATGTTGTGAACTAAATTGATCTGAAGAGCAAAATCATTGGCCCCAAAAGCTTTGGAAACCTTGGGAAAACCAGTAAAAATGTAAAAAATAAAAAATAAAACTACCAATTATCTTATTATAATGAAAATTCATGATTAGTGAGTAAAATGTTTCAATTTCATAAATTTTATAATATAAAAGAAAACAAATAACGGGTCGTTGACGGAGTGAGTCCACGTCCAGGTCTCCGCTCTCTATGTCAATTTCATGCTGCGTCCATGATTTGGACGCTTGTGAAGAAAATTAAGAGGCCGTCTCCACAGTCTTGTTCTTTCATCCTTGAGCGTCGACTTTACAGAGGAAGCTTCTCGAACTCGATCGAATGATCAGGATTTAAGCTTCCTGTTCTTCAATCGAAACTATTTCCCTTGAGAAGAATCTGGTGTGCCTCTTACCTTTGACACGTAAAATGATTCTTAGTCTTTCCGCAACTTCTTTGTTAGGACTGCAAAGGTAATTTGCTGTTTTCTAGGAGAGTAACGTGGGTAAGCTTCCACTACTACAGAAAAATAAATAAATGATAATTATTTTAATTCATAAATAACAATTAATACCCATCATTTATGAAGCTGACATTTATAGTCCCTCAATAAATGACAGTTATAAATCATAATTTAAAATATAATTTTTAATTGTAGCTATAAGTAGGGAAAATAATAAATGACCGGTAACAAATTTAACTATCATTTAAAGTCACAATAAATGACGGGTAAATAATTTACATGTCATTTATTGTGACCATAAATGACAGACAAATGACATGTAAATCATTTATCTGTCATTTATTGTTAGATAAATGACGATTATTTATATAACCGTTATTTATTATATGTTTTCTTAAATAAGAGAGCTATTATTTATACCAATCCCTTACATGAAGAGATCAAAATAACAGTAGACAATCATTTTAGATTTGAATATCAACAGAATTTATTATATTCAATTGCAAAATTAATCAATGAATATTTTTCATACTAATCTATATCAAGTAAACAAATATAATTTTATAAAGTAAACTATTTTCAAAAGTAAACTAGCTATTAAAAATATAAATGTCCTAGTGACTTCTTCTATGTAGTTTTATTGATCTTCTTTGTGTAAGGTCCACACTTGAAAAATATATTGACACTATTCTTCAATTACCTCATTTATTTTTGCATTTCTGAATTCTTCAACACAAGAATCGTTATAGTATTGTAATATGTAAACGATTCATCATAAATTAATTTTAATACATTAATTTTTTTTTGTAATTGAAGAGTAAATATTGTTGACATACCATCTCGGGAATTATGCTTTCATTATGGATAATGATGTCCTTCATGAATCTCATAATGCAAAAGCCACAATCCAAGCTATTTTTCATTTATCTTGGACATTACAAATTAAAGAACCGATGAATATGTATTAATGCATTATATTTCAATTCAATAAATGATTTCAATTACCTTTATTATATTTCAAGTGTAGGCCACATCAAAATTTATAAAGGACTTTGAAATAGATTGTTTTGTGTTAGTGCAATATAACACAATCGCTTTAATAAAATAGTAAAAAATACATTAGTATGAAATTTAAATAAACAAATAAATATGTAAAATATTTTATACATTTACGTATTAGTCAACTCCAATAAAATTTGTCAATTTCCTAGTTGCCTTCCAAGAGAATCAAAATAATGTGTTTTTGGAGTGTTGTTGAATGGTTTGGCGGTGATCGACATTCAATGGTTGCTAATAGTGTTAACAAGTGTTACAAAATTATAATTAATTAATTAAAAAATTATTAAGATAAGTGAGAAGTACATTACTCTTGACAGTATAGTATTATGAGTAATATTCCCTTTCGATCTCTTACTTTAAAATTTTCGCTTAATTCCTTTGCTTATTCTAAAATTTTGTCATTTTTAAATAAGGCATATGCACTCACCTCATAAGGACTACCAACAGACAAACTTCATTTTTAGATCAAAAGGGACAACAAATTTTTCATACAAACATCTATTATAAATATTTTAAATGGATTAGTTTATATTTAAAATATGTACTAACTATTCATATATAAAAAAAATTACTGTATGTAAAAGCTGAGAACAGTGAGGTTGGTCATATTATGTTGAAGCACTTCATCAATAATATCAAACGAAAGCATGTCATATTGGTCTTCGAGATATATATTAGCATCGAATGGGATTTGAAGGACTAGAGAATTAGAACTATGAATTGTTGCATATGCTTGGAATAAATTTCTTTGTTGGCTTAGCAATTAAGGCTCTTGTTCGGGCACAACTTTATGGGAGACTACCTTTTTTTAGGAGAGCTTAGATCAGGGTATCATCTTTTTCTTAGAATGTGCATCTTTACTAATGTTTTTTGGACTTGGCATCCTAACTTGACTAGCTTTCCTTCCAACAAAACTAGCCATTGCCTCTCCAACAATCCTTATGTCCTCAGTGGGAATTAGTAGTGGATAGTTCAAATCTTTTGGCACATCAATAGCAACTCATACATAGGACACATAGAGTGGCATATAATGCAGCATGTCTCTCGAAAAATTGAACATCCAACTGATAGGAACCACATGACGATTTGAGCTATTTGCCAACAACTCACATATGTTCTCACCCTATAGTAATAAGTAATATACTATATTAAAGTTATGAAAAATAAAAATAATGAAAAATAAGTTAAATAAATTAATAATATTTTATCTCAAGGAGATTTTTAATAGGATGCAATACACACTATAACTACCTTTCCGCTGGGGCTAATATGAAACTCCCCTTTCTGCCTCTCCTTGTCCTTTAGTAAGGCTTCAATTATGTCTCGTTGCCTAGATAGCTCTTCTTTCAGTGTGGCAATCTCAGCCCTTACACCCATATCCTCTGTTGACTTTGTCTTCTTCTGTTTCTCGAATATTTGTTTTTTCATAACATCAAAGCCAAAACCCCTAACTAGACTGGGGTGTTCAGGATTACCCAATTCCTTGCCCAAAACATCATCATTAGGTGTGCCACTTTTCTCGATCTTAGCCTGTGCAATATATAGTACAAAAGTTAAGTTAGTTAATTGATTATAAAAAAATGTTAAGTTAAATTAATGTACTTTCACATTTGTCAGCAAGCTCCTGAACACGTTTATTAACAATGTTTCCATCTATATTGGTTCGACTTTCTATGAAGAATTTGTGATGTAAAACTGAGCTTGCTCTTGAATCCTCTCGCTTGATCTATGAATTTAAATAAATTTGAATGTTAATGTAGTACATATATCCATGAAATAAGCTAAAATTATATAGTGTAAATATTAATATATTATTTGTTGCTCAATTCCTATATATCTTAGGCGCCCCTTCTTATAAGGGTATAGATTTTTCTCATGCAACTCTTTCTTTTTATGGCTCAATTCCTGTGCAAAACACATAGAATCATATCAATAAACTTAAATATATTGACAATGATAAAAAAATAAATTCATCTCTTTGTTCTTGGTTGAAATTGTCTCTCAAGACGTTGAGCAATAAATTCATCCCATTATTCTTGTGAAACTAATGCCCTTATCAAGTTAGGGACCTTAACACTAATATATCCTCCTGAATTTTTTAATGTATTTCACTCCTACGAAATACCAAAATGTTGGCATTGCCTTTTCAGATTGTTGGATGATAAATTTCATCCGACTAGCATCAATTGCAAACACTACCTGTAAACCAAGACAATTAATTAGATTTTTGGTCAATAATTTTAACTAATTACAATGATGTGAGTATTTTACCTCTACTTGCTCCTAAATATAATTCTTCATAGCTAGATTAACATCATTCCAGTGCCTAATTATAATCAGCACATTTGCTATTGCCACAACCCCTATATAGCTGATGAATTTATTTCTGTAGGTCGTGATAGGTTGACCTTTATAATTCCATTCAACTTCATATTTCTGTCCAATGGCCCTTCTTCTATTCACCTCAGCAATCAATATCAATCCTCTTATTATTTGATTTGCTTCTTATTAAACTTGCTGGTCATTCATATCAATGGTAGGATCAGCACTGCTAGGTCCACTGAGACCAAAACTCCTTTGAGAAACCGTTTACCTACAAAAGTAAAAAAAATAAATAAATAATAAATAACAATATAAAAAAATAAAGCACATAATAAGTACTTTACAGGTTTAAGTTGAATCACATATCATAAAAAAAATAAAGTACATAATAAATAACAATAGAAAATTAAATCACACAGAACAAGTAACCTACAAGTTTAAATTGTTATTATTTTTTCTTGTATGTTCCTTATCTTTGCTTGAATGCTTTTACCTATTTTCTTTAAATTCAAATACCTTCATTGTGATCATTTCTCATATAAAAAGCTTCATCCTCAATGAAGTAACTTTCAAATGATGTCTCCATAAATGGATCATCTTCAACTGTAGAATCATTCATATCTTTATTTATTTTACTGCTTAATAAAATAATAGACCAATTTACTTTAGCCAGGTCAGGAATAAAGAATACTTGTTAAGCTTGTGAAGCCAAAATAAAAGGCTTATATTTTAATCTTCTCTATTAAGAACCCCAAGTCATCAACTTTAAGACCATGCTCAATTACCCTAAAGTGTGACATTTTTGCATACAAAGGATTTTTGTTTTTAGTATTAGATATATGCATTTCTTAGGCTATAAGAGTTACACCATTATTTTGCATTGTGCTCCGATCATCTTACTCTTTAGTATAAAATGTGTACCCATTAATGAGATAGCTAGTAAAGGAAAGAACGTGTTTATTTGAACCTCTTACTAACCATTTTAATTTTTCAAAAATTGAATTAGGATCCGCAGTCAAGTTCTCAAGAATGTGCTATTTCAGCCAAACTATAAAAATCTTATTATGCTTGTTTGCATACCAAATATCCAATCTATTCAGGTTATCCCTCTTAAGCTCAGCCATGTGCATCTCTACATACTTCTCAACCTCTACAGAGTTATGTAGTACATAGAAATGTGCTTGTTCTCATTGTAAGTGGAGATTGTAACTAATTTGTTGCCTATAATTCCTTCCCCATCAATTCTACCATTATGCCAAGAAATTAGAATACCAATATGGTTAACATTTAATAAATACTTAGTACAAAATTCAACTGATGTATCATTTAACAATATAACCTTCAAATGATTACATCGATTTAAGAAACCCTTTTAGTTATCATGTAATGGTCAAAGGGTCATCTATCTTAAGAAAACTGGGCCAGATATTTGTATCTCTCTAATTAGATAAATAGTTAGGTACACCATCATATCGAAGAGAATGCAGCCGAAAAATTCAACTTTGCAATCTTGGCAATTTTGTTAGGTTGATTACTTTATTACATATAGACTTGAAGAAGAAGAAACACCAATTTTATGATCGTGGCTCAAACTATATTAGGTAAAATAGAACATATACCACCGGAATAAAATTTTCAATCAACACACGGCAATCATATGATTTTAAACCCTTCAACTTCAAATCATTCAATAACACGAGGCCCTTAATGTTTGAAGAGTGTTGGATAAGCTGGCATTTAAGAGAGGGTAAATTGGCTAACACTTAATAATTTTTGAAAAACTTAAAGAGTGAAAGACTTAAGTAAGAAGGAAAGAAATGAAGCACACAAGATTTATCCTAGTTCAACCCAAACTTGGCCTATGTCCAAACCTCAAGATCACATTTGAGATTTTCAATTAAAGTCATAAGTTTCAATGGTTGCTTGCCACCATAGTACACATTCACAAGACTTAACTTGTCTTGATTCAATAAAAATCCTTGCTACAATTCAGCAAATTGTTACAAACACTTAAAAACTCCTTTTCAAGATTTCATATGAATAATGAATAGTTTCACAGAAAAACTCTCTTAAAGAGCAAATAATTATAAATAAAAGATCATAAACTTGTGAGAGCTTTTTCACAAATTTTAACAAGAATGATAAATGAATGTTAAATGTTTAAGAACAATTTGAAAGCTTTTCAAGTTTACTCAGAGATCAAAATTTTTATTCTAGACTCGAATTGTATCACATATAGTTTTGGCAGTTGACAGATCATCAAAACTATCTCATATAAAAAGCTTCATCCTCAATGAAGTAACCTTTTTAATGATGTCTCCATAAAGGATCATCTTCAACTGTAGAATCATTCATATCTTTATTTATTTATTGCTTAATAAAATGATAGACCAATTTACTTTAGTCAGGTCAAGAACAAAGAATACTTGTTGAGCTTGTGAAGCCAAAATAAAAGGCTTATATTTAATCTTCTCTATTAAGATCCACCATTAAGAACCCCAAGTCATCAACTTCAAGACCATACTCAATTACCCAAAGTGTGACATTTTGCATACAAAGGATTTTTGTTTTTAGTATTAGATATATGCATTGCTTAGGCTATAAGAGTTACACTATTATTTTACATTGTGCTCTGATCATCTTGCTCTTTAGTATAAAATGTGTACCTATTAATAAGATAGCTAGTGAAGGAAAGAACTTGTTTATTTGACCTCTTGCTAACCATTTTAATTTTTCAAAAATTGAATTAGGATCGGTAGTCAAGTTCTCAAGAATGTGTGCTATTTCAACCAAACTATAAAACTCTTATTATGCTTGTTTGCATACAAATATCCAATCTATTCAGGTTATCCCTCTTAGTTCAGCCATGTGCATCTCTACATACTTCTCAACCTCTATAGAGTTATGTAGTACATATAAATGTGCTTGTTCTCATTTAAGTGGAGATTATAACTAATTTGTTACCTATAATTCCTTCCCTATCAATTCTACCATCATGCCAAGAAATTAGAATAACAAATGGTTAACATTTAATAAATACTTAGTATAAAATTCAACTGATGTATCATTTAACAACACAACCTTCAAGTTGATTTCGATTTTTCACATACCCTTTTAGTTATTTCAAGTAATGGTCAAATGGGTACATCCATCTTAAGAAAACTGGGCCAGATATTGTATCTCTCTAATTAGATAAATAGTTAGGTACACCATCATATGAAAATGCAACCAAAAAATACATTTCAAGATTACATAAGATTAACACAATTCAACTTTGCAACTTAGCAATTTTGTTAGGTGATCACTTACTACATATAGACTTGAAGAAGAAACGCAATTTTGTGATCGTGGCTCAAACTATATTAGGTAAAATAGAACATATAGCCACTGGATAAAATTTTCAATCAATACACGAAAATCATGTGATTTTAAACCCTTTAACTTCAAATCATTCAATAACACGAGGCCCTTAAGGTTTGAAGAGTGTTGAATAAGCTGGCATTAAGAGAGAGGGTGAATTTGGTAACACTTAAACATTTTTGAAAACTTAAAGAGTGAAAGACTTAAGTGAGAAGGAAAGAAATGAAGCACAGAAGATTTATCTAGTTCAACCCAAACTTAGCCTATGTCCAATCCTCAAGATTATTTGAGATTGTCAACTAAAGTCAAGCTTCAATGTTGCTTGCCATCATAGTACAATTCACAAGACTTAACTTGTCTTGATTCAATAAAAATCTTGCTACAATCAACAAATTTTTACAAACACTTGAAAAAACTTCTTTTCAAGATTTCAGATGAATAATGAATAGTTTCACAGAAAAACTCTCTTAAAGAGCAAATAAATTACAAATGAAAGATTATAAACTGTGAGAGGCTTTTTCACAATTTTAATAAGAATGATAAATGAATGCTAAATGTTTAAGAATAATTTGAAAGCTTTTTAGAATTCTCAAATAATGAAAAGTTCACTCAGAGATCAAAATTTTTATTCTAAACTTGAATTGTATCACATATAGTTTGGCAGTTGACAGATCATTGGAACTATATTACTAGTCACTTGGTGACATCCTTGCATGCAACCTGACATATCGCATGAGAAATAGGGCTATTCTAGTTCCAACATGCATATGTGACAATTCAAGCATGAACCTCAAGGTGTCCCACATGTGTTTTGGAGATATGCAAACTTTATTCGTGTGACAAAACACTGCAGCATTTAGTGAGAGGCATATCACATGTGGGACCATTACATACTCAAGCACGTAATGCATGATCAGAGATATGGAACAATGGATGATAGATCACACAAGTTTACAATGTTAAATCAGGCTTGAAATGGCTTAAGACTTAATTTGCAAGATGTGTTCAAAAGGACAAATGAAAAATCATGTTGTGGTTACCTTCTGCTCTCATGCATGAAATGGCTCTTAACTAAATACAATCAAATACACCATGACCATTCAAGCGCGTGTACCTAAGGGTTGCTTGCATGAAATAGAGCACATAAGCGATGTCAAGGTATCGTACAAACATAAGTGACAAATCACACATGGATCACTCTTTGATTAAGCGTGAAATGTCTGTCGTGTGCCTAACTTGACACATCACTCATCCAACCATACTGACTCTCTACACACAAGAATGACATAACTTACAAGCTTCAATGTACTAAGATGAGTCTTAATATGCGTAATTGAGGCTTATGAGCTAAAGATGATGATTTATTTTAATGATAATGATGTATGATTAAGATCTCAAAGTTTTCACATTGAATCTAAGAGAATTAAATAAACTTATCCTATAAATATTTATCTTCTCTTGATTCTGAGTTCTTAAGGTCTTGTCTTAATTAATGAGTTCTTTATTTCTCTACACACATAACAACACTTCTTTTCTTAGTCTTGTAATCATCAAAAAACATCATCTAACAGAGAGTACCCCTTTGGAACTTTAACAGTAGTAAGTGTCACATAAAAATCTTCTATTCTTTTTTAGACAGTGCATAAGCGCTAACAAAAAAATGTACTACTTCCCTTCTTTTAGGGAGCTAACTCTTCCTTTATCTTCATGGAAATCTATCAATCCTAAAGACTTAATAGAATCTTTTTGTTTCTTGAAATATGGAGTAATGTACTAATTAAACTATATCATACATATTTTTTTTTAATATGCATGACATCAAGGAAATGTCTCACATATAAGGATTGCCAATATAGCAGGTCAAAGAAAATAGAACTTTTCTTCTACCCACATGTCCCACGATACTCTACAAAAGGTTTGCCAACTCGATATTTAAATTCTTCACCTTATAAAAGTGTTGCTCACCTATCAAATGGCAAAGGTGCCTTACTTGCTTTCAATTCCCATTGAAAGCTTTTTTTAGGCGTTGATAATAAGGATCAAGATGAAACCATCTACTATTTTCAAGATAGACATTCTTCCTCCCATTTCTAATCTTACTAAAGTGTGCCCTTTTCACAAATAGGACATTCGAGTTTTCTTTAATACTACACCCCAACAAATTAACCATATGTGGAAAATAATTAATTGTGCCAAAAAACAATGCTCTCAGATTGAACTATTCTTTTCTATATCTATAATATACCTCAACACCGCTCTCCCAGAAAAATTTTAAATCCTCAATTAAAGGAGTCAAATATATGTCTATGTCATTTCCTGGCTATTTTGGCCTCAAAATTAAAATGAATAACATCATATATTTTTACTTCATACATAACCATAGAGGTAAGTTGTGAATTACCAAAATAACTGGCTATATACTATGAGTGCTACTTTGAAGCCCATGTGGATTCATTCCATCAGTAGATAATACAAGGTAAAGGTTTCTATCTTTTGCTTCAAAGTCAGGGTAATCGAGATCAATTTTTTTCATTGAGAAGACTCAGCTGGATGTTAAAGCTTTCTATCTTTGATTCATTATCTGCATGCCATGTCAATTTTTTTGCATCTTCTGTACTACTATACAACAGTCTAAAGCTAATTACAATGGGAAAGTACCATAATGCCTTCTCTAGACTCTTCTGATTCTCTTTGTAGCATGAGGCATTACATTTTGGACACTCCGTAATGATGCATATTTATTTCTAAATAATATATAATTATTAGGACAGGCGTGTATTTTCTCAAAACTCATGCCAATTGAATATAGCATTTGTTTTACCTCATGCATAGTCTTTAGAAGCTTGTTGTTTGTAGGTAGAAATTGTTTTATAAGTGTAAGATTTTCTATAAAGCTCTTATCCCTCCATGCATTGCTCACTTTCAAGTTGTACAACTTTAGCATTATCGATAACTTTGTGAATTCGGTGCAACCAACATACAAGGACTTCTCTGCATTACTTTTCAATGTTTCTAAGTTTCTAACATTTCAGGACAATCCTCAAGTTCCCTCTTAATCGCATTGGCCATCTCTTCAAAATGATTACCTTCATAAGTATCTTTATCATACTCATTTGATTCAAAGCTTCCATTATACTTCCAATTACTAGTACACTTATTGTCTTTAGTCTCTCTATACTTATGCTAACACTTGTAATTTTCATTAATTCTATGGCACACTAAATGGTCTTCCAACTCATATGCACTTATTTAGTTTAAAAGACCACATTTTACACAATGATACACTATTCTTCTAGGGTCTTTTACATGCTCAAGAGCAAACCTCATAAACTCTTTCACACCATTCAGATACTCTTTACTTAATTAATTAGCAATATCCATTCTTTATCCATAACTTTAATCTAGAGAAAATTTCATTCGAGGAAATGTTATTGGTGACTCATGAATATGGAGAGGAAAGAAATGATAGAAATATCATAAAAAAGAAATTGACTACTCTACATATTATATAGAGTAATTACTAAATCATGAGTCACAATGTATGAGCATTCACATATTCCTTAACTGCTAAAAAAATTTTGGTAGCATAACTGCATAAAGAAAGTATTTCCTAGGCTCAAACCCTCTTTTTAATCCTGATATCTCATTCAACAAACTAATTTCAATCATATGCAATCACATCAGCAGTAAAATCCTCACAAAATAGCATTTTCAAATCAACTCTAATTATTATAAAAGTATATCTAAAATTCATTAAAAAATCAAAGAAAAAAGAAAAACACCATAAACATCATTTTTAATCAATGTTTTTTGTCTCATTGATCACCCTAAAATTACACATATCCTATATTAGCAATCTCAAGCTAAGAAAACAACATTCTTTAGCAAATGTCAAAATCTCAACAAAATAGCAATGAGTTTTAGAGAAACCGTGCTTTAGTTTTGGTCACTTAAATCAACTCCAATTGTAATGAAATTTGGCACACTAGTACATTTTAATATTTAGTTTTGAATGATGAAACTACTCTGATCAAAAAAGGCATATAATTTAAATTAAAAATTATTCAAATAAATCAGTCAAAATTCTTGAAAAAATACATTCATTATAAATATCCCATTTTGATCCTTCATTTTCATCCTAACAATAATCCTAAGGCTACCTATATCATCTATTAGCATTCACAAGTCCATAACACATCAAACATAAATAATTTTTGACACCCCACAAATCTAAAAAGGGCAACAAATGAGCAAAACTTTACACAAGAAAAATCAACTAATAAAACTATCTAGGGTAAACTTGACATAAAGTCCACCAAGGTAAATAACTAATCAAGCACGGCTAGAAGCCATGAAATAAGCATGGACACACATTCAACAAGTGTAAATAACTAACAAGCATGGACACACAGTACACAAGGATAAGTAACCAACAAGTGCAGCTTAAAGCCATGAAATGATCAAGCACGATGGAAGCCACAAAACAAGTACAGCTACATGACTCACGACTAACAAGTGTGGGTACAATGCTCATGAATAACAAACATAAGTGTAAAGCTCATGCGTACCAAGCTAGCTAGACTTTAACCATGGCACACCAAGGGGTAACAAAACTGTCATTATTAACCAATGTTCTGCATATAGTCCCTTTTAAATCAAGTTTTTTCAAACATGCAAGAAAATAATCATTATGTAGATAACATTTTCCATTTATGAAAATATTTGCATGAATTATCTAAAACTTCAATCATTCTCGATATAGAAATTCTTAAATAAAGTTTAGTAAAATTCACTAATTTCTATGGTAGTCTTTATCAAATAAAGGATTCTATAACATGTGAAAAGAATTTTCATAGATCTTAAAAGTATATATTGTGACTTTAAGAACAAGAGTAATTTAATTAAACAAAAGTAGTCAGTGCTAGAAATATATTAATACCTGTAATTTATTTAAATAATATTTTGAAATAAAAATTAATAATAAATAATTAGGATGTTATCCACTCATCATGTTCCCAAATGTAATGCTTGCTCCTAGTTGGCACTCTTGCATCAATGCTTAGTTTCTAAGTTCCTAGTTGTAATGACTCTAAATTTTAAATTAAATAAATTCCCTTCCAATTGATAATTAATTAATTTTAATTTTATGATAAAGAAAGAGCAATGATATATTAGAATTTATACTGGATATTTATATAGAGGTCTAGAGTTCAAATTTTACTTCAGCCAAATGTTAGTTTATTTTTATGGAAAAGTACAAAAGAGTCCTTACTTTTTATTATAGAAATATTATAATAACAAAAATTGATAGGGTCTTCTTTTGAAATTTTTTCATTAAACTTTGGGTCTTGTTTTGTAAATTTCCCCATGAGATATTATTTGACTTTCTTTGGACCTTCTTAGTCGGTGCAGCAGGCAGAAGAGAGAGGGAGAGCTCGTGATTTTTCTATTCTATTTCCTCTCCTTTTCCAAATTATGTTCAAGGATTAGAGGATTCTAGAAAACTCTCCCCATTTCTTCCATCTTCTCCTTCTCTCCCCTGCCATCTTCAATTGCTTAAGGTGTGTGAGAAGAGAGAGAGAGTTCTAGTCATCGTTGCATGGGCTTTGAGCCACCATCTCTCCTCCTCTCTTTCTTCGATTCTGTTCTGAGTTGCAGAGAGAGTTGGAGATCAATATGGACTCGTCTGTAGTGTGCTTCCTAACTCTACCTCTGCCCCTATCTCTATTATCCTAGCTTTACCACTGGCGAAGTGGGAGCTCATCACTCCTGTGAGATGCCAGGTCTTCAATCGTGCTCCCTGTTTTTGTCTTCTTCGGTCGCTGCTATCTTCACCATTCTTGTTCGCGTCTTGCTGTGAACGTTTTTGTGCTGCTGGATTCTTTTTTGTTCTCTTTCATTTGTTCATTACTAGTGTTTGTGTGAAGTGGGAGATCTTTTGCTGCTGAAGGCCGCCGAATTCTTCCACATCTTCCCCTATTTGTGTTGTCTCTATTCTAGTGAAGGAGTGAGAGCATAAGGAGAGAGAGAGAGTCTGGTTTCGCTTCACCACTTCTTCTTCATTTCTGATTTGCTTCTCTGGTTCTTGCCGTTGGTGTGCATCCTGGGTCTTCACCACAGATTCTTCGTCTACGCCGTCGACTTGAAGTGTTAAGCCACATGACTTAAAATTAAGGTGTAACCTCTAATAATTTAAAAAGTTTGGGTTGATGAATATCTCTTGGCAATATCTGAGATAGAGTTACCATTAAAAAGAGTTTCTTGTTCTTCTTGTCTAGGTAATAGAGTAGCTAAAAAGCAATTATGAATTGAATAGAAGGGATAAATTATTATTTTATGAGTTTATTGGGTAAGTGAGTAGCATCCAAATGAATTAATTTTTTTATTTAAATTTTATTTTTTATATAGATTACTTTAATAACAATTATGTTGATTAGTAGATACTTTGTTAATTAAATTACTTCACTTTTAAGTTATAAGACAATGGTGAAGAACATTTACATTGTGACATATGAATGTTTAAATAAACATTTAAAAACTCACAAGATAGATTTTGAAAAAAATAAGTAATTTTTTTCATAAAATAAGTTAAAACAAACGGGATTAATACATGATAGAAAAGTTCTGAAAATATCTCGGGAGAAAGAATGAACCAGCATTCATACCTCATCATTCGCAGTGCATTCATTCGGAGGCTTAAATAAACATCATCCTCTTCCTATTCAGGCTCAACAGGAACAGAGTTCAAGAGCCAAGTATTGAATCTCAAGTTTCCATAGTCAGAGAAACCTAGGACTAGGGAAGCACTTCCACCTTCATGGTACTTGTCATAGTCTTTGTGATGACCAGTAAGAGTAGAACCAAAAGGAGCAAGGTCCACTAGATTTTCTGAAGAAAGACCTTTATTTGTCATCTTATCACATGGAATATCTGCCAAAGTAGCTGATCGTGGAGCAATTGATTCATGTTGATCTTCAGAATTAACTGCATGCAGAAGCATTTTGTGTTCTTCAAAGTTGACAGAAGAAGCCATTGTTTCCAATAATGTTGAGGCCTTAGAAACATCATCACTCACAGCAGGCAAGACATCTTCAATTAAGCTATTTTCAGCCCTAACGATGCTGGACTTTGAGCTTCTTTATGGCTAAAGTAGCATCTTTCAGTTGAACAGTATTACAACAATTGGCGCCAGAATCACGACTTGAAGACTTGTCAGTCCTATTCTATTGTATGAGATGCCCGAGAGACCTGACATGCAAAATTTCCAAGTGAATAACTGTAAAAATTGGAAGATGTGTTTGTATTTAAATACACATTATATAAATAGCTATTCTCATCTTAGAGGAGAAATATAAAACAAAAATATGCAATCAAACATGAGGTGCAACAAGACTTAATTTAAAATGGTTCATTTCATCAAGTATACAAGGAGGAGCTAAGGAAGAAATGAGAATTTGCTGGCCTTTAGTTTTAAGGGAGCATAGTACAGGATCGTGTTAACAACATCAAAGATCAATCACTGGTTCTTCCAACTCAATTAAAACAAACAAAGTTTTAATTAATATGATCTGACTTCTTGATGCAGAAAACAGGAAGAAAGAAGAAAGGAAAAAAAATCTGGAGCTTGAAGTTCAGAGAGGAAAAGGAAAGGATAGAGCTTCAGTTAAAGTTTTAACATTAATTTGAAGTTTGATCAATCCAAATGCAAATCAACACTTAGAAAATTCTAACTTGTAAGATAAGAATTAATTTAACCTATGATAAACCAAAAACATCCTTGCTTGTAATTTGTGTTGGGCAAAACTTACATACTTAAGGCTATATCCTTAATATACTTTTCTCTAATAAATTGTTGCCACCTGGATGATTTTTCCAGCTCACCAATTAACTCTTCTTAACAGTGTTTTTCACCGTTAGCTTCCAAAAATGGAAAGAAAATCAATAAACCTAATTTTTGTCCCACATTACAGTCGCTGATGCTTTTGACGCTCCCCTGCTTTTGCTGCTGGCTGCTGCAACACCATTCTTCAACTTCCATTATCTGATGATGGCAAGAATTGTTTGGGGGTAAAAGGGAATTGAAGCTCTGTTTGGGGGCGACGTAGAGGAGCAGTGGATGCAAGTCATTTGAAACTATGTTTTGATGCCTTTTGTGTGATCGCTGGACGATTTCTTAAAGTCATTGATTATTTTGTTTATTAAATTTTTTGGCTCTGTAATTAATTAGTCTTTAGGGAGCAGGTGTCTGGGATAGTATTGTAGTAACTATACCGTGTAAAAGCACCAATGTAGAAAGCCTTAATGAAATTAAAATTTGGCTGATTATGAGTACAGCAACTAACGTAATCAAGCATTAAAAAGTCTTCTTTTTTCTTACTTGCTTTGCTTTGATGTAAGATCACCACCTCTTTGAAAATTGTACAGCCGCAGCAACAGGAGCGTCAAAAACATCGATAGCTAAAGGGATTAATTGAGACAAAAATTAGGGCTATTGATTTTCTTTTCATTTTTGAAAGCTAACAGTGGAAAATTCTACTAAGGAAAGTTAATTGATGAGCCGGAAAAATCATCCAGGTGGCAACAACTTATTAGGGGAAAGTTTATTAAGAATATAACCTTAAATATGTAAGATTTGCCCTTTTGTATTTAACTAATTACCATCCATGTTATATTTTCCTACTTTACATGTAAATATACTTATCATATTTGTACTGCTCCAATATCCATACTGATTTCTCATCATTTTCCACTGTTAGAAAAAACTCAACCTTGAGTTTTGTAGCAAGAAAGTAAAGGAGGGGCCCAACTTGAAAAAACTACAACCACTGGCAGCCACTTGTGAGAAAACAAGAAGCACAATTTTGAACTCTCAAACACTGTTGAAAAGCTTCTTTCACCGCTTCAACTATCGACAACGGTTGGCACTTAAAAAAGTTGAGTGACTTGAGCTTTTCCCAATAACAGTAGAATAATCAGAAATGACTTAAGGACCTAATATGATTTGGTAGCTTAAGGGATTTATGATACGGATAACATATAGTCATATAATAGAAAGAAAACAGGATACTTAATAAATTATTACTATTTGACGGTGTCATAGATTATAATAATAGTATAACAAGGTAAATTCAATGATTGCTTTGTTTTAAGATTGGTAAGATGGTTGGATTAATAGAGTATCGAATACTGTTACTTAGTTTCGTTCTCCCCCTATTCTACCTCTGAACTCTCACCACTATTCTCGCTCCCTTCATCCGGTATCTTCACTCTTTTTCTTCTCCGGGTTCTGTTTCTGCAGAGTACATCACTTCCCTGTTCTGGTAGGCTTTGTAAGATTGGAAATGATGCTTTACTATTAATTATAACAGGATCTAACTACACCAGAGACCATATGATTTTCTATTCGTTCAAAATCAACTAAACCTCAATTCAGTAAATATAAAGAAACTGATTTATAACAATCCCTTCAAGACAAGAAGTAGAAAGCAAAATCAGAAGCCTTTGATACTTGAAAAAATTTTCAAAGTATACTCATGGACTAAAGCTGTTTTTGTCTCGTACTTTCCTCTGCATCAATTCACCAAAGTTCCAAGAGAAGCAGAATCTAAATTAGGAATACCAAACTGTAGAACACCGAAAGATACCTTTCCTGAAAAATCAAAGAAGCGGACAAGCCATAAATTTTTTGGGAATACCGAACCGTAGAAACTGTAACCAAGGAATCAATCAATCGAGGGGTTGAAATATTGATGAAACCAGAAAATCAGATTGTTGTTTGTTGCTCGTAGAAATTTGCCATCAAATCCACTTCAACTGAATTGAATTTGCAGCTGTAATCCACAAATTAGCTTGTGCAGATTGCGCAGAAACAAAAGGTGATAGATCCCATGGCACAAACGACATGACATTAATGGCAACGGAGCTTGAGGATGATAATCATAAGTATGGTGGCATGAAAGAAGCCCAAGACAAGAAGCAAAAAGCGCAACACTTTCAATTCAACGTGCTTAAAGACTCTTTACAACATATTAGAGATTCAATGACAAGATTTCAAACTAAAACCATGAAGCAAACTTTATCTAGACTTGTGTAAGAAGTCCAGGAGCTTGAAGAACATTGGGGCACTCCTCTCAAGTCCAAAGGAGAGCATCTAGGCATGTATAATGTGCTTAAGATCCAAATCTACAAAGAATTAAGACCAAAAGGTGCAAACCTAGCTCAATGCAAGAAAGACTAGAAGTAGAGCCTCTTGCATACAAACAGGCATGAAAATCTAGTAAAGAAATCAAGGGTGACATGATTTTAAATTCTTTATGATTCCTTGATTGTCTTCTTAATTGTTTCCTATTTTAGTGGCCCTTTGACTTGACTTCATTTCTTAAAGAGCAAGACTAGTCATAGGTTTTTATTTTGAGTCTAATCAAATATTAGAATTAATTACATTATTTCAATTTCTAAGTTTTGTAATCCCATAATTTTAGGATCACATCTCCTAAACTATGTGGCTGAATACTTTCTTATTTATTTTATATTATTTTCTTTCTTCTCTTAGTATTAGGAAATTAGTATTTTAATTTTAGGAAATAATTTTCTCTATGAGCCTATATATATTAGGCATGCACCCTCTTATAAACGAAAGAAAAGTTGAATGAAATTATTAATTTTAGAGTTTATAACTTTTGTAGTGGTATCCTGTGTGAGAAACAGATGTGATCAAGAGCATGATTAACTCTTATAGTACCTTTGAAGTTTGAAGTTCCTAAAGGCAGGTGCTTCAGAGTGTCACGCCCCAAAATTTGGAGAGCGACCAGCATGGAATGTGAACCGTTTCACACATTCCTATAAGCCTTAAATCGTAAATTCACTCTATTTCTAAAATTAAATCAAATTTATATTGAAATTATAACACTTTCGACACTAATAATTATAACAAAGTTTCAACATGTTTATAAAAATTTCGACAAAACCACTCCTGCAAATAGAATCTCTCAAAATTTCTACAACACATTGATGCAATCAAAATATCAAATAAATCAGGAGCTTAGCTCCTTCCAGCCAACAAATAGCATATATATCAAAATATAAGTCTTATTTATAGCTTATGTGGAGCGCCTAATCATACTTTTCAAAAATAAAATAAAATAAAAATAAGATATATAAATATTTATAATTACAACAAAAGAAAAATCTCAATCAATCCTCCACCTGTCTATAAGTGCTCAAGGACTGACACAAAGATCAACATCAGCTAAGGTATCTAAGATCAAAAAAATTTTCAATGAATAACGTCCTAACAATAAACAATAGAATATAAATAAAATTGTAATGACTATAAATTTTGAATTAAATAAATTTCTCTCCTAATTAATATTTTATTAAATTGTTTCAATTTAACAAGTAGATGGTGATTATTTATTGGAACTTAAGCTAGCAACTTACTGGAAGATTCAAAGTTCAAATTCTATTAAGTAATGGGCTAATTTTATTTTATCATGGTTATGAGAAAATTACCAAAAAAGATAAAGAGAAAATGCCTTATCTCTTATGTTATAATATATAAAAAAAATTTGGGCCCATCCTTGTATTTTTCTCAATCCTCCCTTTTTAGTCAGATTTTTTCTTCTTCCTCTGCCATTTAAGCGATAGAACCTACGAGAGAGAGGGAGAAAGCGTCCGAAATTTCCTTTCATTTCTTCATCAATATGCTTCTGCGCATCTCACAGTCGATTATCACGCTGCCGCCGTTGCTGCCTGATATTCTCTTCTCCGTTATCATTATTGCTTGATGTGGGGGTCGAATCACTGAATCCTTCTCCCCTGTCGTCCCCTTCTACTTCTTCCTTCTTTTGTGCTGGTGCGAGCATGTTTCTCTTTCTCCTCAGCTCTGCAGTTGCATGCATGTGGGCTATGGAGGCTATGGCTAATCAGTATGAGAGCCAGAAAACTTTGGTGCCCAAGGTCTTCGAGTCTCCAGTCATCCTCTTCCTTCTTGAGATAGCTCATTACTGCTGTGTGTTTTTCTACTGTTATTATGCGTGAGGTTATACATATTTTGTGCCCTGTTGCTGCCGTACTGTTGGAAAGAGGAGGAAATTTAAGTTTGAGCTGAAAATCATCTTAAAGTTTGGTAATAATATACATATGGGTCAACTTTTGAGTTAAATTCACTTTGTTTAAATTGGTTAATAGTGAAGAATTACTAAGGATTATGTTAAAAGAGATGAGATGTGGGACTTGAGGAATAATGACTATAAGATGGTTGTTGAAGTGCTTGGTAGAAGAAATTGAACTTGATTTTTGAATATTTATAGAGATTCATTAATTCTTATAGAAATATGAAATTTAATTTGAAAGTTGTGAAGGATATTTGCTTATGAAAGTTGTAATGGGATCTCATTAGAATTTTTAAAGAGGGATAGTTGTTGATAAAATATTGAATATTAGCATTTCTATGAGTAGATTGAAAATGATTTATGTTAAGTGTATTAACCAAATGCTAGCGAGGATTATTCTTTCTCAAAAGCCTCAAATGTATTATAGTTTAATATTAGTAGTGAGTGAGGTTGGAAAAGGATTTAATAAAATTTTAAAAATGATTTATAGGGAGTTCGAAAGAGGAAAAAAAAAACAGAGATTGGATTACAGTTGAGGGCAGAAATTTGAATTCTAAAAATTTCAGGTAAGTAGATAACATCCTAACTAATTTATCAGTTAATTTTTCTTATTAAAATTTATTTTGTTACATTGATTATTTTAATAATTATTTTGATTAGTGGATACTTTGTTAATTAAATTTCTTTATTTTTAAGTTTTAAAAAATATTTCATTTTTTTGCAAATCATGCTAATAGTAATAACGTGATTATTAGAGATTTTATTGATGAAAATTACTTTATTTTGTGAAATTAGCTTTATCAAATTTTAAATGCTAGTTACTCAATAAATATAAGTTTGGATTTCAATTATGGAATTTCATTTTGAAAATTATTGAATTGCCATGGAAAATGATTCATGCGAGTTTGAATTTAAGAATGAGAACTGTGACTTGCAAGTGATAATTTTCTCGCATGTTTGGAAATAGTTTTAAAAAGGGACTTTATACAGAACATTGGTTGCTAACGGCTGTTCCGTTAGCCCTTAGCGTACCATGGTACACCTAGCTAGCAGGGTGTTTATAGGAGGTGGTAGTCCCGTGTGATGGCCAACGCACGTGGAACGAAGGGATGAGTATTTGTGAGCATCGTACTCACGTTTGTTTTGTGGCTTCAAGCCGCGTTTGGTTAGTATTACCCTCGTAGATTGTGTGTCCACGTTTGTTTCATAGCTTCAGGTGCATTTGGTTACTCACCTTCATGGACTGTGTGTTCACGTTTATCTTCGTGGCATAAGCTGTGTTTGGTTATTTATCCTCGTGGACTGTGTGTCCACATTTGTTATTTGCTCTGATAAGTCTCTATAATTATGAGTTTTTAATTATTTGATAGATCTATTTTTCATTGGCTTTGATTAATGACATATTTATAATTATTTATTGCAATTATTTGCTTTATTGAAAATACATGATAATGGCATTTGATATAATACTTTAATGAATCAGGAATTTATTTAAAGTTACATAAAGTCCTTTTTTTGATGAAGTTTATTATATATTTGTTTGCAAAAAAATTTATTTTTAACATACATAATTATATTAAATTTTCTTTTATACATATTTAATTATTTATTGTTGGGATGCTATTCACTAGGAACTTATTTGGTCTCAAATTTATTAACTAGCGCTAATCCTATTGCTGACATTTAAAGGGTGAAAATTTGTCTGGGTGGTGGTATTTCGCTTAGCGTTATCTCCTTTTTGACATAAACAATTGAACTGATGAATTTTATTTTGAAAGCAAGGTTAGTTAGCTTCATATAGCCTATAGCTCAATTTCTATTATGGTATATGTTATTTGTTGGCTGGAAGGAGCTGAGCTGCTGATTGAAATTTTTAATATAATAATTTTATTAAACATATTAAAATTTTTAGTATAGATTCAACTATGTTTTAAAAAAAAAATATATATATATATATATATATTAAATTAGGGCTTAAGGAGTGTGTAATATGGTCCACATTCCATGCTAGTCACCCTCTGTTATCGGGGCGTGACAAAAATAAAAAGTTTGAAATATTTATGTAAGTTAAATAGACAAAATCTTCGTAAGAATTTAATAAACTTCATAATAAAATGACTCTATAAATTTCAAATAAAATCTCAAATCATTAAACTATTATAGCAAATGATAATATCACTTGATTTCGAGAAAGCACATAAATGAAATAAATATTTATAAATAAATTTCTAAATAAAGGCTAATAGAACATGAAATCATCAAATGATTGGATTCATAATTATAAGGACTTATCAAAATAATTTACAAACGTGGACACATAGTCCACGAAGATAACTAACCAAACGCGGTTTGTACCATGAAAATAAATGTGGACACACAGTCCATAAGGATATGTAACTAAATGCAGCCGAAGCCACGAAACAAACGTCGACACACAGTCCACAAAGGTAATGCTAAACAAACGAGGCTTGAAGCCATAAAATCAAATGCGGGTACAAAGCCCACGAATAACCATCCCTCCATTCCACATGCGTTGACCATCGCATAGGGCTAGCACATCCTATAAACACCTTACTAGCTAGGTGTACCATGATGCGCCAAGGGCTAACAGAACTGCCGTTAGCAACCAGTATTTTATATAAAGTTCCTTTTTAAAAACCATTTTCAAACATGCGAGAAAATCATCACTTTCAAGATACAGTTTTCATTCTCAAAATCAAGCTCACATGAATACTTTTAAGCTTTAAAACTTGTCAGAATCAAATTTCATATCCAATGCTCATGCTTGCATTTATTGAATAAAAAAAATTCAACTTTGAACTCACATGAATCACTCTCTGTATCTATTTAATATTTGATAGAATAAAAATCTCACAATCAAAGTTCAAACTTGATTTAATTGATCAAATAACATTTCAAATTTGGTAAAGCTAATTTCTCAAAATAAAGTAATGTTAATCAATAAATATTCAATAATCGCATTAATGCTATAAAAATAATTTTCAGAAAAATATAATATTTTAGTAAATAAAATTTTAATAAAAAAATCAGTTGGAACGCTATCCACTTACCTGCAATGTTCTCAAATTTCAAAGGTTTTCTCCTTTCAACTTCTATCAAGACCCCCCTTTTTTTTCCGCACATCCTATAAGAATATTAATAATTAAAACTTTAATTAATTCCCTATAATTTATAAAAACTTCTTTCCACTTTTAATACAATCCTAATCAACTAAAACCATTTCAAAATTTCAAATACCAAAATTCATCTCTTAAAATTTTATTCAATTATCGTAATTTATATATATAATTTCTTCAATATTGCTCAAGCCAAACCAATCTATTTACTTAAAATATGATTATCTCTTAGGCTTGCCTCCATAACCCTAGGTGCATTACTACCAATTATTCAATTAAAACTTTCTAATTTTAAATCTCTTATTCAACAATTTATCAACAACTATACCATTCCCAAGAATTCAACTTACATATTAACTTCATAATCAAATTTCTTTGCAAGGTTCACGTTCATGGATTAATAATATTCAAACTAGACATACTTTTCTTAGGAGTCAATAAAATCTCAGAAAATACATATTCAAGCAATCTTCTCCTAACAAGCATTTTATTGAACACTTATAATGTATTAATTCTCAAACTAATACCAAGCCTCTTCCCTTTTTATCTCATCTCCCACAAATTACAATATTGATATTGAAATTAATCAACCAAACTAATTCCAATCCTTTAACTGAAAAAAAATCAGTTACTCTTTAAAGAAAAATTAATCTAATTCCTCCTTCTTTCAATTCTAGCATGAATGGATTTATCTACTAAAAAAAATTAGATTCATAAACTCAAGCTGTTGATCAAACAAATTTGACCCCTCATAAGTCGCACAGTAGCAATGGAATAAATAAGAAATCACAATCAAACCAAGTAGCACAAAAAGAACAATGAAGAAGTGAAGGATTAGAATCTCCCCACCTCATATTAACCATGGCAGAACAAAGAAGGAAGAAGGACAAATCTATCATACTGAACAGGGAATAGGAAAGGAACCTTGTACACTGAACCATAGCAGCTCGGATAGGAGAGGAGAACTATTTTCGACAGCACAAAGCAAGGAGGAAGATGAATGAACAGTGATGCATACAGATAGCAAACAATGACAACCAGTGGAAGAAAAACTCACGATGGAATTTCACAGCAGCAGTGCACAGAGCGGTCGCACCTGTTGACATCGGCAAACTGACTAGCAGAGGAGGAGGAAGAACTGACAGCAACCAACTCAAACACAAATGCAGGGGATGAACTGAATGATGATCGAGCAGGGAATAGGAGAAACTTGTGGCAGCAACGATGAACGGCGCTCTCTAATAGACCCACACCGGCGCCTTTGAAGATTGAAGAGGAAGGATAGAGAATGTTGTGGACATCTAAGATCGAAGAAGAGCAGAGGTGGTGGTTTTGGATTTTTCAAAAATGTGAAGGAGGAGAAGGAAAGAAAACGACGCGTTCTTCCGCATTTGACCGAAAGATATAAATATAAACTTTAGAGAATTGCAAGAATTACAAGAGAAGGCCCAATATTCCTTCTAATAACATAAAAGACATAAACACTTTGGTAATTTTTCTACAATTTTAAACTAAATGAAATTAATCTATTTTAAAAAAAATTAAATATTAGACCTTCAAGTAAGTTATTAGCATAAGTTTTACTAACTTACCCCTCTCCATTTGCCATAATATTAATTTAAATAAAATATAAATTAGGAGGATTTTTTTTAACTTAAGGTCATTACACAGAGGATCTTATTTTTAATCATTATCTCATTGTTTATTTCATTTATTTCTTTATTTTCATCATAAATTTCATCCCTTTCTTTTTGTTCTTGTGTTTTTGTTATGTTTCAGGGTTCTGTCTTAAACTAGCATAATTCTGCTTCAATTGGCATCAAAGCTTTGGTTGCTAGTTTGCTAGTTGTGAGTCGAATTCTTGTCCTTTCTTCTTCTTCTTCATTTTCGTTACTTTCATCTTCTTCTTCATCTTGTGTTATTTCTTTTTGTGATTATCTCTTATTTACATCATCTACTTCTATCTTTTAGTTTTCCTCTTCTTCACCTTTGTGACTTTTCTGTCTTATGTGAGTTTTCATTTTATTAGCCTAGCAAGAAAAAGAAAAAAATACCTAGAAATTCGTGTGGAAAAAAAGGCAAAAAAAAGTTAGTGTGTTGAAAAGAAGAGGAAAAAAAATTCAAAAATTCAAAAAAAATTACAAATATATTTATATATATATATTGCTGTGAGTTGTGGATGTAGGAAAAGGCTATTCTTAAATTTCAAGTCACAAAGAGGTTGCCTAAAGAGAAAAATTAACTTGGGTGGTAAGAAAATCTTCTACTTTGATCACTTTCTTATTTTTAACTTTTGGTAACACTTTTCAAATTCTCTACTCTCCTATTTTACTATTTATGCTACTTTCCTATTCTATTTGGCTTCCTATTTTTGTCTTTGAGTATTTAACTCTTTGACTTTCATTTCTTTTTTCCCATTTTTTGTTTGTCACGTGTGGTTTTTCCTTTTGCAAGTTTGATTTTATTTAAAAAAATTTCTTTCCTATTTTTTTAAAATTTTAAAAATTTGCAAAAAAAAAAATCTTGTACTTGTTTTCTAGTTTTCTTAATTTAAAAGATATTCACTTAGTTGTTTCTTAGTTTCTTGATTTGTGTTTGGTTTCACCATTGGATTCTATCCACAAGCTGAATGAGTGGTAAAAAGGCAAGTTTATTTTTCATATTTAAAAAAAGCTATTATTTTTTTTTTGTGAAACACAAGTGATTTTATTTCTCTTGAGAGTAAACACGTGAGTTTGTGTGTGTGAGGATCTATTTTTATCTTATATGGTTTATAGTGTTTCTGTGAACATAAGTAACAAGGATAAATCCCCTAGTATTGATATGAACTCTATTTTATAACTTATTAAATCACAATTATAGCAATTTCACTTGGAACTTGATCATAGGTTCCATAAAGAGGATAAGGATGAGCTGGAGACTTCCTCTTTTAAAGGGAAAAGGCATGAGACACCCAGTGATGATGAGGAGTATGAAGAGTCCCTTTCTCCTAAGGGAAAGAAATCCTTAAGCGTAATGTTGACTTACCATACCAGAAAGTAAAGTATCCTTCACTCAAGGATAGCAACAATCCGAAAAAATACTTGATTGGGAAATAAAGATGGACCAAATCTTCATGACTCTTGATTTTTTTGAGTCAAGGAAGGTAAAAACTACTTCTTTGAATTTCACTCACTATGTTATTTATTAGTGGCAAGATTTATAGTGCAAAAGAAGCCAACTTAGGAAAAAAGCCCATTAAAATGTGGAAGAAGTTTAAAAGATACTTGAGAAAGGCTTATGTCCCTAGCTACTACTACATGGAACTGAATAGAAAATTAAGAATTTTTTCTCAAGGATTTATGACTGTGGAGGAGTATGTGCATGAGTTGAATATCTTGAAGTTTTGTGCAACATTCAAAAGAATGAATGTGAAGCAATGTCAAGAATTATGGATAGCTTGATCAGAGTTGAGAGATAAGCTTGACATGTACACTTTTGTGGACAAGAAAGAGCTCATACATAAAGCTATAAAGTTAGAGTAGAGAAATAATAACAAACGTTCTAGGTCCTCTTAGAAAGACTCCAAGGCAACTTCTAAATAGAAGGATTCCAAGGCTAGAGATACATACAAGGCCAAAGAAGAAATGAAGACCAAGTATGAGGATAAAATTTCTAACCCTAAACCTTCTTCTTATTTATCTAACACTTCTCCTATTAAGTATTTCAAATGCCATAGCATGGGCTACATAGTGAGAGATTGTAGCAATAAAAGAGCTATGACCTTGAGAGATGATGATGGCTATGATAGTGTGCATCAAATGATAAGCTTGAATTCAATAGTGTTATTGACTCTATCTTGGTGGCAAGAAGAGCTCTCAATATTCAACCAAATAAGGATGATCAAGATGAGCAAATTTTTCACACTAGATGCTTCATTAAAGAAAAAGTGTATAGCATGGTAATTGATGGTGGTAGTTGCACTAACATAGCTAACACTTTACTTGTAGATAAATTATCTCTACCTTTAATTCCACACCTTAAGCCCTACAAATTGCAATGGTTGAATGATTGTGCTGAAATTAGAGTTTCTAAGCAAGTATTGATTACTTTCTCTATTGGGGTTTATATTTGTGATGTATTATGTGATGTAGGCCTTATGCATGTTGGACACTTGTTATTAGGTAGGCTCTAACAGTTTGATAGTAAGACTACTCATGATGGTTTCAGAAATTATTACAAGGTGCCTTTTAAAGGCAAGACTGTTGTATTAAATTCTTTTAAGCCCATCAAAGCCTATGAAGATCAACTAAAGATTGCTTAAGATTACAAAAAAAGGAGAGATCTCCTAAAGATTGATTATGGCATAAGTGAGAGAGAAAAGAAAGAGAGTATCACTTTACTTGAAAGTGAATCAAAAGAGAGAAAAAAGAGAGGTGAAAAGTTGAGAAAAGAGAAAAATAGAATAGTAAGAGTAAAAGAAAAAAGTGAAAAGAAAATATTATTGTGTAGGAAAAGTGAGATTCAAGAGATTTTGATGAGTAAGCGAGCTCTTATTATAATTCTTAAGAATCTTTATTTTTCTACTGTCACTCTTAACCCTACTTTGCCTTCTAGTATTGCCTCTTTGTTGCAGGATTGTGGAGGTCTATTCCTTAATGAGGTTGTTGACAAACTTCCTCCCTTAAGAGGAATTGAGCATAAGATAGATTTCTTGCCCGAAGCTACTATTCCAAACAAGCCTACTTATAAGACTAACCCTGAAGAGACTAAGGAGATTTAATGCCAAGTAGAGGAATTGATGATGAAAGGCTTTGTGCGTGACAGCCTTAGCCCTTATGCTGTCCTTATTATCATCATCTTGGTGCCTAAAAAAGACGGATCTTAGAGGATGTGTGTTAATTGTAGAGAAATCAACAAAATTACTATAAAATATCATTACGCTATCACTAGACTTGATGATATGCTTGATAAGTTGCACAGTGCTTCTATCTTTTTTAAAATTAATCTTAGAAGTGGTTATCATCAAATTCGCATGAAAGAGGGTGATGAATGGAAAACTACCTTTAAAACTAAATTTAGATTATATGAATGGTTAGTTATGCCTTTTGGTTTGACTAATTCTCCTAGTACTTTTATGGAATTAATGAATCATATTTTTAGAAATTTTATAGGAAAGTTTGTTGTGGTTTACTTTGATGATATTTTGATTTATCATAAATCTTTGACTAATCATGTGAATCATCTTAAAACTGTATTTGACATCTTAAGGGAATATAACCTATATGCTAATTTCAAAAAGTGTTTCTTTTGCATAGACTGTTATCTTTTTAGGACTTGTTGTTGGATCACAGGGAATCTATGTGGATGAGAAGAAAGTTAAGGCTATTCATGAATAGTCAACCCCTAAGAATGCAAGTGAAGTGAGAAGCTTCTACGGCTTAACAAGCTTTTATAGGAAATTTATTAGAGATTTCTCTAGCATTGCTACCTCTCTTAATGAATTTGTTAAGAAAAATGTGACCTTCATATAAGGTAAGACACAGGAAAGGGCTTTCCAAACCCTAAAGGATAAATTAACTAATGCCCCTTTACTTTTTTTGCCTAATTTCTTCAAAGTATTTGAAATTCAATGTGATGCTTCTGGTATTAGTATAGGTACTATTTTAATGTAGGATTCTAAGCCTATAATTTACTTCAGTGAAAAGCTACATAGTGTAGCTTTGAATTATTCCACCTATGACAAAGAGATCTATGCTTTAAAGAGGGCCTTAGAAACGTGGCAACACTATTTGTGGCCTAAGGAATTCATCATTCATTATGATCATGAAAGTTTAAATTTTCTTAAGTCTCAAGGTAAGTTGAACAAGAGACGTGCTCGTTGGATGGAGTTTATTGAGACATTTCCTTATGTGATTAAGTATAAGCAAGGTAAAGAAAATGTTGTTGCTAATGCCTTATCTCAGAGGTATACATTACTTTCCTATTTTCATGCTAAATTACTTGGCTTTGAGATTCTAAAAGATCTTTATAAATCTGATTATGATTTTGAAAATATTTGAAAATCTTGTAATAATCATGGATTTGGTGATTTCTTTAACTTTGATGGATTTCTTTTTTAAAAAAAATAAATTATGCATTCCTATTTATTCTATATGTGAGTTGCTTACTAAGGAAGCACAAGATGGTGGTTTGATAGGACACTTTGGTATAGAGAAAACTTTATCTATTTTATCTGATCATTTCTTTTGGCCTCACATACGAAAAGATGTCATATTTGTTTGTGATAAATGTATTAAATGTAGACAAGTAAATTCTAAGGTCCAACCTCATAGACTTTACTCTCCTTTACCCATCCCCTCTCACCCTTGGGAAGATATCTCTATGAATTTTATAATTGAATTGCTTAAATCTTCTGCAAGCAAAGATTTCATATTTATTGTTGTTGACAGATTCTCTAAGATGGCACACTTTATTGCTTGTGCTAAGACTAATGATGCTGTTAACATTGCTGATTTATTCTTTAATCATTTGCATGGTTTAGTCACTTCTAGCACACCCTATGGCATAAATTGGGGACTAAGTTACTTTTCTTCACTACTTCCCATTCACAAATTGATGGTCAAACTAAGATAGTCAATAGAACTATGACTACACTACTAAGAGTAATAATTCAGAAGAATTTAAAGAATTGGTTGAATTGTTTACCTCATTGAATTTGGTTGCAATAGGACTGTTCATTCTTCTACTTCTTATTATTTATTTGAAATTGCTTATGATTTCAATCCATTATCTCCTATTGATATTTTACCTTTATCTTTTTCTGAACATGCTAACACTGATGGAAAGAGAAAAGCTAAATTTGTGCATAACTTACATGTTAAGGTTAAAGCAAGCATAAAGCAAAAGAATAAGCAATATGCCAAGCAAGATAATAAAGGTAGGAGACGTGTGATCTTTGAGTCCAAAGATTGGGTTTGGTTACATTTAAGGAAAAAGAGATTTCCTAATTAAAGGACATCCAAACTTCAAGCCCGAGGAAATGGACCTTTTCAAGTCTTGGAAAGAATTAATGATAATACTCACAAGATTGATTTTCCTAGCTCTTATGGCAATATTAGTGCTACATTCAATGTTAGTGCAATGATTCCACATATTTGAGGATGAATCCTTTCCAACTAAGAGGGAATGATAGACCTCATGGCACGGATGACATGACATTAATGGCAACGAAGCTTGAGGATGGTAATCATGAGAATGGTGGCATGAAAGGAGGAGCCTAAGGCAAGGAGCAAGGAGCCCAACACTTCCAATCCAATATGCCTAAAGACCCTTTACAATATATTGGAGATCCAATGACAAGAGCCCAAACTAAAGCCATGAAGCAAGCCTTATCCAGTCTTGTGCAAGAAGTCCAAGAGCTTAGAGAGCATTGGGGCACTCCTCGCAAGCCTAAAGGAGAGCATCTAAGCATGTATAATGTGCTTAAGATCTAAATCCATGAAGAATCAAGCCTAAAAGGTGCAAACCCTAGCTCAATGCAAGGAAGACTACAAGTGGATCCTCTTGTACACAAAGAGGCATAAAACCCTAATAAAGAAGTCAAGGGTGATGTGATTTTGAATCCTTTATAATCCCTTGATTGTCTCCTTCATTTTTTTCTATTTTAGTGGTCCTTTGACTTGACTTCCTTTCTTAAAGAGTAAGACTAGTCATAGTTTCCTATTTTAAGTCTAATCAAGTATTAGAATTAATTACGTTATTTTAATTTTTAATTTTTGTAATCCCATAATTTTAGGATCACATCTCCTAAATTATGTGGCTGAATACTTTCTCCTTTATTTTATATTATTTTCTTTCTTCTTTTAGTATTAGGAAATTAGGGTTTTAATTTTAGGAAATAATCTTCTCTATGAGCCTATATATATTAGGCATGCTCGCTCTTGTAAACAGAAGAGAGGTTGAATAAAATTATTCATTTTAAAGTTTATAACTCTTGTGAACCTTAGTGCCTCGTGGTGGCATCTCGTGTGAGAAACAGATGTGATCAAGAGTGTGATGAACTCTTGTAGTGTCTTCGAATGTTGAGGTTCCTAGAGGCAGGTGCTCTAGAGGATCTTATCCTTAATCATTATGCCATTATTTATTTCATTTCTTTCTTTATTTTCATCATAAAATTTATCCCTTTCTTTTTATTATTGTGTTTTTGTTATGTTTTAGGGTTTTGTCCCTAAGCTAGAACGATTCTACTTTTGCATCCTCTATCAAAAGGATTAAGAATCTGAGCAAAGAGAAGGAATCAGAATGAATGTGATCAGATATCAGAGATCCTCTATGCGGCAAAGGAAGAATTGTACGAGGAAAAGGAAAATACAAGGTGAAAGAGGCTCTATGTTTGTTTTACCGAATTCACCTTCAAGGATTGACTAGTTATTTCTTCTTTCTCTACGTTTTTTTGTCCAAGTTTCTTTCCTTATCTTTTAAGAAATTTTTATAGAATACTCCCTCTATTTCTATTTATAAATTATTTCTATTAACTTTATTAATATCAATGTAATAAAAGTATAAAGAATGAAAATTAATAAAATTTCAAACATAAACCTAGAATAAAAAGCAAATAGTAAATAAATCATATAATATTATTTTTCTGTCTCTCTCCTTTATTTTTTAAGGGTAGTTTAGGCATTTGATTTGAAACAAAACATTACTATCAATCTAGTGACTTATAAACTGGACCACTTCACCCTTCTAGAAGGCAACCAATAAAGTAGATTAAAGGGCGTACGTCGTGTTTGCATTCAATGCTCATTACTGTGAGAAGCATCAAATGCTCAACACCTGGCCCTCCATTTTAGCCTAAAATGATCTCTGCCATCCATTTAAATTAATTTTAAAATACTTTTAATATTATATTTATTAAAATAAATATTTAAATATTTAAATATTAAATCTGGACTATTTAGAGTACATATAAATGGTTAATTTTTAAAATTTATAAATTTTTAATATTAAATTAGGTCATCTAGATTATATCTAAACTATTCAAAGTCTATCTAGATAATCAAATTGTAAAATTATAAAAAAATTTAATATTACATTGAACTATTAGATTAAATTTGTATTGGTCAAATAGAAAATGAACAAATTTATTAAAATTTTAAAAAAATTTATATTTTTCATATTAATAAATATAATAGTAAAAATATTTAAAAATTAATGTAAATGAATGAAGGAGATCAATTTACACTAAAATGGAGGGCCAGGATTGCTCCTAGCCCTGATAAGCACACAATGAATGCAATTCTAAGTATGTCATGTTATATGATTAAAAGGATATCATATTTTAAAATGAAATTATTAGAATAATAATATATAAAATTTTCTTTAATTAAGGGAGTATAATTTTATTAGATACTCTACAAATATTGTGGTGTACGGGCAAAAATTTATCCTATTTTGTTATACTATAGATTCCTGGAAATCGGAATTAACAGCCAAATCTTTTGTGTGCTTTTTTTTTTTTGTAGATTACTATTTTAGAATCTCGTATTTTTTTTATACATTACAATATTGTATTTTATCTATGGAATATTTAAGATTTTTCCAACAAAAAGAGAATATCTATAATTAGGTGACTATTTTTATCTTTAAAATCTATTTTTATTTAATGTTTAATTTAGTTATTATATTATAATATAAAAATATGTTGTTCAGAGCATTGTTCATTGTCTAGAGCATCATTTTCTACCTTTCTAATTTACAAAATTATGTTAACTCACTTTTAAATTTGAACTAAATATAAACTTGGTTAAATTTATGAGTTGATTTTTTGAGTTTATCATTTTTATGTTTTTAGCTTATAAAATAATGTCAACTCGATCACTAATAAAATTAGATTAAATGCAAATTCAATTAAACTCACAAGCTAGCTTGACTTGTTAATTTTTTAACGAGTTGAGCAAGTAAGTATTAATAAAAAAGAAAACTAGAAACACCAAAAATAAGTTGTCCTATTTTAAAATTTTTATGTTGAATATGGCAATCTATCGATGTAGATAGATTTAATTTCAATTATGTAGATTTGAAATACATTTAAATCAAATTTGTAATGAAATTTATAATTAGATATTCCAAATATATTTTTATTAATTTTGAATAGATTTAACAAAATATTTGGATAGCTTAGTGGCAATTGCTATTAGTGTTTATTGTGAAATTTATAATTAGATATTCCAAATATATTTTTGTTGATGGTATGGACGTGGATCAATGTTTGAGTCATGCTTAAAAGGACACTGTCCTTAAGAACTATTCCGGCACACCAAGATGGTGGACCGACAGTTCTCCAGGATTAAACAAGCACTTCCTACGGAGCAAGGTACCAGAAAAATAGAACTAAAAATGAGATCAGAAGAACAACACAGCAGAAGCTGAAGGGAGGAGAGAATTGCCCCGAAAGCTCAAGAGGCTATCGAGTTTATCTGTTCGCACCCATAGCTATATATAGCCCAAAGATAGAGACATGAATGTTAGCTTATAATTACTGGATTAAGGCTTCGATTACACACATATAAAACTTCATTAATCTGGAGACATTGGCAGACAAATGCATTTAAGACATTAACTCACAAAATCAGTTTTTAGAAGTGATTTAATGCCTAAAAAACTGCCAAGGCTTCAGATTCAAATTTAAACAGCAAAATTGGAGGTTTTTTAGGTAAGCTAAAAATAATTATTTATTTAATTATTTTATAAAAATAATCCGGTAAAAGGAACCCAGTGTCTCTTGAACTCGCGTGGAGTGGGGGCGAATCAGCTAATTTCAATAGCTATTACCCTGAGTTGGCATGTCTCATGCGTGCAAGCCCACTTCTCCACCAAGCCCACTTCTCCAAGCCCATTTTACTAGCCCACTTCATTCCTTGGTACTTATATATTAGGAGAGTTCTTCATTTAGGTAATGTGAGACTTTTGACACACACACACACGCACGCACACTTTTTTGATGCACACATAACAATCCCCCACATGTGTCAAAAGGATCTATGTTTGTTTGAGTTATTCACACAAAGGATAATCACTTTGAATTTGGTGTCTATCGACTTGAACCAAACCTAGACTAATAAAACTTAACACATAAAAAAGTTAGTGTAACTTCATTATTGAACCAATAGATCTTGAGTGTGTACCAAAGGTCTTATTAATCGAATTATACCCCACAGTCTCTGTTGTTAATGACAATTTTGCATGTTATTAGCCATGTGCATGCTTGGTTTTAACAAATGCTCTAGAGATTTCACCACGATCTTATAGGAGCGGCCCCACTCTACATTTGTATAGGTGTTTTTATCAAGTATATCTACAATGAACACACCATCCATAAGGACTATGAAAACATTAAGAGCTTCCGCTCAGCCTCCATTTAATGCATTCTAGCACTTTCTCATGCTATAGGAAGGGACAAAAATTTAGTGCTAGCAGAACTAACAAGTGACTTGTTCTTACCTATTGAACCTTCTTCATAGAATCTCCAATCACAAAGGTTGGGTTGCCATCAGTGTTAATTTCAAACAGGCTTAAGTCCCATTCTCCTTGACGTTTTAATAATAAATTTCTTCTCCAGGGGCTTAGTTAATGGATCTGCTAGATTTAACTCTGATCTTACATAATTGATTGAGATGACCCCATCTTTAAGCAGCTGCCTTATAACATTATGTCTCAATCGAATATGTCTACTTTTGCCATTGAAGGTCTTATTTTTAATTGTTACTATTGTAGACTGGCTATCATAATGTAAAGATACTAATGGTGTAGGCTTTTCATCTATTGGAATACTCACTAAGAAGTTTTTCAACCACCCAGCCTCAATTCCAGTTAGCTCCATGGTAATAAACTCAGAATCCCTTGAGAATTTTGTGTTGATTGTCTGTTTTGTAGACTTTCAGGTTATTGCACCACCACCAAAAGTGAATATATAACCATTAGTGGATTTTGTCTCTTTTAAATCCAAAATCCAATTAGCATCACTATATCCTTCTTTTTCACAAAAATTATTTAACAAAACATATTCACCTCTATCAAATCTAACCCTTTTAATCCTTTCGTTTAACTAATTCTCAACCTCTGTTTAATATAAAATAAATTTTTCATCCTCATCTTTATATTTTAATAAGTATACCTTAGTATATCTTAAAAAATTATTAATAAAAGTGATATAATATTTTTTACCGCCTTTAGTCATGGTTTATTTTAAATTACCTAAATCAATGTGAATTAAAGACAACAATTCAGATTCTCTTTGACTACAAAATTGAGGTTTTTTACTTTGTTTACTTTTTGCACATACTTCACATTTTTCAAAATCATTGTTTTTAATTTCAAAAAGTAGTCCAAGTTGTTGCATTCTATTTATATAACCTTTACTAGCATGACCTAGTCTAGCATGCCAGAAATCAAAGGAATCAACCATATAAATAGGCATATACTTAAAAGATTTAGTCTTATTCATTTCATCAACATTCAAAACAAACAGTCCCTAATTACAATACCCTTTGCCCACAAATACATTATTTTTTGTCATTACAATCTTATCAAATTCAAATGACATTTTAGCCCCAGCTTTCCTTAATAGAGCAACTGAAACTAAGTTTGCTCTAACTTTAGACACATGTAGAACATTGTTCAGAAGGTTTATAAGCATTGAGTTTGTAATCAGATTTTTTATTCTTTTTGTCTTTGGTTTTAGGGTCATATCTCTTGTTGTGAGGCTTTGTCTCCACCAGATTGGCTTTGGATGTCATCCCTCTGGCTTGAGCTGCACATACTATCTTACGGTTGGTGTCTTCGATGATGATGTGAGTGATCAGGTTAGTTAAGGACAGCTGCTTCTGTTTGTGTTTTAGTTGCTATTTGTAATCATTCCATAATTCTGGTAGCTTCTCAATTAGGATTACAGTAATGAACTCGTCTGGAAGGTTGATGTTTTCAGCACGAAGCTCCTTCAGCAGCTTATGATATTCATTGATTTGCTCCTTCACATCCTTGTTCTCAGTCATCTCCCATTTGTAGTAGTTTCCCATAATCACTCTAAAACTCGTGTGTTCTAAGTGCACAAAACTAGAGCTTATTCATGCCAGATTTATTCAAATTAAACTTACAATACCCGACCATATAAAACAGTCTATATAGCTAAACCTAACAATAACACCTTGGCTTATCCGACCTTGCTAAAATATTATAATTGTTAAATATTTTTTTTCTTTTTTCTAGCCTATTTCAATTTTTATCTTAAAAATTAATATTTTTTTATTTTTATCTTTTTTAATTTTATTTTAATAATAATGAAAAACGAATTTAGATATTTAAGCTAGGCCCATTTGGCTTTAGGGCTTGGTTCAGATTTCTTTGAGCTTCCTTGAGTAGCCCGAATAGGTTTAAAGTAGAGAAAATTCTATAGATTCCAAAGCTGGACCCTAGGAATTTTTGGGTTTATTTAAGTTGGCTAGTTGAGGCTTAGCAAAATCGCCCGCTTTAATTTTGTGCATTTAGAACACGTGAGTTTCAAAGTGACAACAAGTGTTAAGGCTATATGTTTGGAAATATGCTATGTTTTAATAACTTTAGAGACAAAATTACTACTTAGGACATTAGGTGCTCATCGAAAAATAATTCGAAGGCAAAAATACACATAAACTCTTATTTATCTTGTACAACAGGTGGCCTTTTCAATCAAATTTAAGTCAGTCAATATTTTTAATGATGAATGTTGGGGTATTTAACATTAGAGGAAAATATGCTATATTTTAACTATTTTAGGGGCATAATTGCTATTATAAATAGTTTAGGACATTAGGTACTCTTTGGAGAATAGTTTTGGGATAAAAATGCACTGTAACCTTTAAAATAAAATGACCTCTCTTTAAATTTGTTAAAATTATAAAAAATTTTCTTTTTTTTAATTACTTTTTCATCCTTTTTCCAAACTTACTCTTTAATTCATTTTTAATATTAGGAATATTCAATTTAAGATTTTAAAAGACATAATTATATTAATTAAAATTATGTTAAAAATTTAACATTGTTAATTTGTCCCCATAATCTAATTGTATTCTCCTTTTTTTTTATTTTACAAATTTTGAGGTTACTTTTACATAAATATTTTACAAAATATTAAAATTAGTAAAATAAACATAATCATATTAATTAATTTATCTCTTATTATATTAAATTCTGAATTCACTATTTTTAGATTGAAAAAATTATTAAGTCTTTTTATTCATATAAGTTTGAAATATTTTTTCCAAGTTAAATATTTAAAATCTAAAAATTTCTATATGTTTTTGAATTTCTATACAAAGAAGTTTCTAAAATAAAACTTTAACATAAGGTAAAAATTTAAAAATAAATGCACTATAATTATTTTTTGGAAAACTAAATTACTCTTAAACAACATTGACATTTTAAAGGAGTATTTTAATTTAAAATATATAATTTATTGATCAATTAATGATTGGATATATAAAAAATTGAATATTTAAAATATAGGGGTGGTATGTATTGTGAAATTTTTGATTTCAAGTGAGGTTTATATAGATTTTTAAAAGTTAAATAGAGGGCACAATTGATATCTTATTTTCAAAATAGTTTTTATTTTAAAAAATAATATATATATATATATATATATTTTGAAATTGTTTTTTTTTTGGTTCTGAAAAATAAAAAAAATTAAAAGTTGCTTAAAAAACTATAATATCATAACATTTTTTTTAATGTTTTGTTACTTTTTATTATATGAAATTAAAAAAAATATATAAAACATCATGTTTGCATCAATGACAATTATATCACCACTTTAGGTATGTTTTACAGAATAATGATCCAAGCATATTTTTTTCATTGTTATTTCCAAAACTTTTTTAAAAAATTATTCTACAAAATTGTTTCGGGAACATATAAATAGAAAAAAAATTTTTTAAAAAAAAGCCCAAAGTCTTTGTAATTAAGCTAAAATAAATGAAAGGTTAGCGTATTTTACCCTGGATTATTCTACCATAATCAACTACATTATTCTTTCATCTTTTGAAAAAATATATATATATATATATAATAATCATTATTTTTGTCAAAAAAAAAAAAAACATACAAGATGAAGTATCCAATGAGAAGCAATATATATATATAACCTCCCTTGAAACTTTTTTCCTTTTTTTGGGGGTGAACACTTTTTCTTTCTACAATCAAGGTTGTTAAATTCAAAAGTTTAAATACACTCAAAATAGAAATATAAACTCAAATTGTAAACTCATAAAAGTTTACTTTTATTAATAAATAACCTTTAAAAATACATAATTAAATAATTAAAATATAAAATATGATTATAATTTAATTTTAATATATTTTAAATATAAATTATTGAAATTAAATCTATATACATTTATAAATTATTATACTCAATATATAAATTTCAAAATATGACAACTTATTTTTTGTATTTTTGTATTTTCTTTGTTATTAATATTAATATTTGTTTTTTTTAGTTTCATTTTTCATTGAACCAAATTCTCCTGTTCTATAAATTAAGAACTACATAACATATGCATATCTTGCTTAATGAGTTTGTAAGCAAATTAACACAATTTTATAAGTTAAAAACATAATCACGTTAAAGTCAAAAATTAACTCACAAGTTTAACCGATGTTTATTTAATTCAAATTTATGGATGAGTTAACACAATTTTATAAGTTTGAAATATAAAAACAATAAATTTACAAAATTAACTCAAGAATTTGATAACAATATTTATAATGTCTTAATTATAAGACCCTTTTCTTAATATATTGTCATAAGAACATAAATTAATATGGACAAAACTGGAAAAAAAATAATACAATAAAAAAATAGCTCAGACCACGAATTAATGGAGCATATGCATGCTGACACCTCACTTTTGCGTGTTACTGCTGTGCCCTCCGCAAATGCCATGACTAGTAATATAATATGAATAAATTATCATTCTTATAAAAATTTATTTAAAAACAATGATGAAATAAAAGACTTAATAAATTTAATTAAATTGAGCTAAATGTAATTAAGTAAAATTAATTTTATAAACTAAATTAAAAATTAAAAAAAATGATCTACAAACTTCAAGCACAAATTAAAACTTAAAATTAGTAATTCTTCATTTTATAAAATAAACTTTCTTCCTCTTAAATATTTTTAATAAAAATAAATGTTAACCTATAATTTTAAAAATATTTGAATAAACTCTTTTAAATTCTGAACAAATGTTTAGCTCAATTACCCAATCTTTTATTACAATTAATACAAACTCAATTTTAAACACCAACCCCTAATGTGATTATATAAAATTAACAAATACATCTCTATTTATACTAACAAAACTATCCATTAGCCATGCAAGTATCAAGTACTTACACCATTTTACCCAAGTTCTACACTTTATCTAACCCTCTCAAGTATCAATCAACTAAATTCAACATTTAAAATGACGGCCAAACACTTAAAAGTATTAATAAAAGAGTAAAATAAACACATATATACCATTAATTACAAAAATAAATGAGGAATTTACTGTTAATTTTTACAAGAGTTCCAATAAATAACTTAACACAAAGTGTTTAACTATTTATAATCATTCATAAATTACAAATATACAAAATATTTGATCTTATATTAAAATATAAGAGAGGAAAGGGAAGAGGAATAGGGGAGAAAAAAGAGCTTCAAGTGTCTTTAAAATTCCAATTCTTTGCTCCAAGCTCTTTTAATGCTTGAACCCTATCATACAAAGCTCCTAATGAAAGCTCAAAGTCTAAAACATGTATTTTAAATTAAGCTCTCAGCGCATATAAATATATATATATCCCACTCAAGTTTTCAAAAATAAAATGAAATCTTCTACTAACAATGGCGAAATTCACAAAATTCACAAAGTCATCACTTTGGAACAAGTTTGATAGTTTTGCACTATTTTATAGTTAACAAAACTTATTTATTTTGCAAATTTCTTCATCCAAAGCATCAACAAAGATCTAGAAATAAATCTAATTAAATCTTAAATCAGAAACAACAAAATTAGCCCAAGTATTGACTTAAAAACACATGTACAAACCCAAAGCAAGATATACATTTTAAATATATATATATCCCACTCAAGTATTTTTCAAATAAATAAAATGAAATCTTCTACTAACAATGGCGAAATTCACAAAATTCACAAAGTCACTTTGGAACAAGTTTGATAGTTTTGCACTATTTTTATAGTTAACAAAACTTATTTATTTTGCAAATTTCTTCATCCAAAAGCATCAACAAAGATCTAGAAATAAATCTAATTAAATCTTAAATCAGAATAACACAAAATTAGCCCAAGTATTGACTTAAAAACAAATGTACAAACCCAAAGCAAGATATACATTTTTTTTTAATTTACAGAATCAAAATATAAACAATTAAGCTCGAATATTAAAATTTAAGAAAAATGTACTTAAATGACATGAAATTCTAAAAGATTTTACATCCCTAAACTTAAACTTTTACTCATCCTCAAATAAAACTAGCATCAAAATAACTAGTTTGATCAATTATTCAACTACCAAACATGCATGAAAATATCATCATTAGTTACTTAAAATGTATATAAAAGAGAACACCAATAGAATATAAAGAAGTGCTTGATTCACAAATTAAGATCCTGCTTTTCGACAATTAAAAATGTGTGTGATTAAAAAATGATTCTCTTCCAATTGTCAAGTCAAAATGTAATGATTCAATATGTATAAAACAAACTCAATATCAATATTTCATATGCCTAAACTCCTTCACTAAAAGATCACTTCACATGAGTTAAAATCAACGAAACTTTGTAGGCTTGCAGTATGGCTAAAGGTTTTAAAACTAATGAAAGAAAGAAAAGAACAAATGAAATTCAAAAAAACTTGAAATAAATAACAATAAAAAACAAGCAATTTCATCCTTACTAGCCAAATACCTTCTCCCAAACTTCTCTCAAATACCCTTCCTTGTACTCCAAATTCATTGAAATTAAAACTTTTTTTTATCTCATTTTTTTGTGTATCTCTATTTTTTTTTTTTGTAAACATTTTTTCTTCATAGAAGCAAAAATTAGTAGTATTCTAAACTTCATTTGCATTCCTCAACCCAAATTTACAATAACACTCCTTTGACAACCAAACCAATTTTCACCACTAGCATATTTTATCACTTATCTTAAAAGCAAGGTAATTCATGGTTTTCAAGTTGTAGAGGCTAAGATCTAATATGAGTTTTAAAAAGAAAACACACATAGTTTTCAATTCAAGGCTCAAAAAGAGTTTCAAGTGAAAATATACAATAGGTAGGTTTGAAAGATTCAAATGTATTTAAAAAAATGCCCAAATCATTTTTCAACATCATGTGAAGTAATTAAACTGCCTCAACAGATTTCAAGATAGGTTCTAAAGTCTTTCAATTGAGGGAGAAAATACATATCAATTTGTCACAAAATTCCTAATAAAAACATTCAAATCATTCTCTAATTCAAAAGTATACAACAAGAAGCTTTTATCCCACTAGGTAGGGTCGGCTACATAGATTGCAAGACGCCATTGTACTCTATCATTTATCAAACTTTTAGGAATTTATTGATTAAGAGATCGCATTCAATAACTTCCAAAAGTGTTTTCTTAAACCTTTCTCTACCTCTCTTAATCGCACTCAAAATTATATGTTCTACTCCTCTTACTGGTGCCTCACGTGGTCTTCTTTGCACATGCCTAAACCATCTCAACCAATTTTCTACCATTTTTTCCTCAATAGGTGCTACCCTCACTTTTTCGCGCACGTTTTCATTTCGAATTTTCTCTTACGTGTATGTCCGCACATTCATCGTAACATTTTCGTCTCTGCTACTCCAACTTTATACTCTTGCTGTCCTATTAGAGTCCAGCATTCACTAATATATAACATGGCCGGTCTAATAGCAATACGATAAAACTTTCCTTTAAATTTATTAAGTACCTCATGGTCGCAAATAACTCCTTTAGCTTTTCTCCAATTAAACCACCCAACTTGAATCCTTTGTAAAATATCCCCCACTGATTTCACCATCATTTGAATAATGGCTCCCAAATATCTAAACTTTTTCACTTGAGGTATAATTTGATCTTCCAATTTCACTTCCAAATTACTGTCGACTAGTCTCTTACCAAATTTACAATATAATATTCCGTCTTACTCCTACTCAAACGGAAACCTTTCAACTCTATGTCCTCCTACTCTAATTTAAAAGTATAAAAGAAAAATTTTACAAATTGCCAGGAAACAAGATTTAACATTGCAAATCAAGCTATACAAAATATTAATCACAACTTTCTATGAAACATACAATCTAACAATATTCTATCATTAGATCACACATTAAGTTCAATAGATAATTTCTCAATCTAACCCAAATTTCAAAAAAGAGGAATAGCATAATTCAAGTTTTCATAATTGATTTCATGCCAATTCAGCCAAAAATAATACCCTCACCCCTAAATTTAATTGGATAATTTCCTCACTGTTAGTAGGGAAATTGAAGGCCAAAGTTGCATTTGAGGCACAAAAATCCAAATCTGTAATAGTATATTTGAAATATATCCAGGCAATCAAAAGTATAACTAACTAATCCATTTATAGCAACAGTTCAAGTGTCCACATGTTTATTAGCTGCAATCAAGATAAGCAAAAGCCATCCACATGTTTATTAGCTGCAATCAAGATAAGCAAAAGCCATCAACCATAAAAAGATAAATACCAGTCTTGCACAGCACTTTTGTGTTCAGAAATTCAACTAACAGAAAGCAAACCAACAATATCCATTGGCCACAGCAACATCCCCTTGGATAGTTCCATTAAATGGCTCCAATTTTAACACAACCAGCCACGAGCATGAAATCATACAGTTAACACATTAGCAACGGAACACCAATCCATTCATCCGAACAAAAATAAGCTCAAACCAGAAATTTCCTCATTAAAATTTGCGCTCAGATCCTGAACAAGGCTAACACTAGTTTAAGATTCACAAGTTATGCCCAATGCAAAATAAATCGCAAACTAAGCTCTTCAAGGTCCTACCAATGCACTCAGCAATTTTAACACCGGTTGAGACAAAATTCAATAGCCGAAGTAACTATCCAGAGGCTATTGCTAAAATTTTAAGCTATCCATAGTACATGAAAACAAACATCTTCGCAAAATAAATTACCACAAAGAGTAGCAGCAAAATTTCTAGAATTTACACACTGGCTACAGGATATCATTCTAGAGGTATCAACAAAAGCCAGCTTATGTCAAAAAAATTTCATTGACAATGGTATTCAAATTCGAAGGTAAACCACCAGGAATCAGGGATTTCTTAGTGAATAAGGTATTCAAATTAGAACGTCATTATAGAAATTTCTCAGTCACAATTCAGTCAATACAATTAGGAATCAAGTTGCACAATCACAGCTCAAAATGACCTAATAAATGACCATCGAATTCAGAAATCGCATCTTCAAAATTTAAATGACCCACTCCAATAATTTTTAAGCTTCCAATAAACAGAGAAAATCAGTGGTTTATCAAAATAAGGTGTAACTCAATTAACAGACAATGAACACGATAAGAGAACAAAGGAGAGGAGTCGAACATGCATGGAGAGGGGTAGCAGCAAACTCAAGACAGAGCAATGATTAAATTGCAGGTTGAGAAGCTGTGTGTTTGACGGAAAAGAGGAGGTTTACTTCTATTTCGAATCAAAATTGAGGACTTGGATGAAACAGAGCATGGCTGTAACATGGAAGATGGAGCTTCAGGTGAAAGCAAGGTCTCCAACGAGTAACCAAGGAAGGCAGAGAACAAGAGAAGACCTGGAGTTTTTGAATATAAGGAGGTAGATGAAATCAAGAACAAGATGAAACCCACAGCTCAATGAGTCGAAAGCAGAAGCACCATGGATCTACGAGGGTGAAAGCGAGTGGGGTGCGGCGGTGAGGAAGTCGGAACTGTGACAGAATAATGGCAGCGGCACACACCAATAGAGTCAATGACAAAGGGTGAGGGAGACGCAATGGTGATCGTGGAGATGGAGCAGCGCGAAGATGAGGATGAAGGTGAGTGGAGTTAATGGCGGACGATTGAAGGCCAGCTAAACAGAGCCGCCATGGATGTGCAAGAAGGCACCGTCGAAGCTAACAGCTATGGCAGAGGGGCAGTGACAGTGGAGGAGATGAGAGGCTGGGAGCTGCTCAGGGTCAACGGCGTTGGAACAGGTGGTTGAACGGCAAAGGTGAAGATTGCACAGTGATCGAGAGGAAGCAAAAGTTTGGAGAAGATGAGGATTATGGTGGAAAGGAAGGAAGGAAGTAGCCGCCGGCGATGGAAGATGAGAGGCAGAGTGGAAGGGATAAGATGCAGAGTGGAAGGGAAGACGAGGGTTTCAAAATTGGGACCAAAATTTTGTTGAGAACATTTTTTATTAGCAGCAAAACGTAGCACTGCGCTTAAAAGAAAAAGACCAAAAAAAAAAAATTAATAATATGATTTAATATTATGCATATTTAGAAAAATAACCCTACAACAATTTTTTTTTTCAGTTCTTTTTAACAGGCTGCCAAGCACAGCGTTTTACTCAGAGTTTTTCTCCTTCTTCTTCTTCTTCTTGACCCAAACTTGGAACCTTCAACTCGGTCTTAAATTCAAAGTCAAGAGTTTCATTTCCTTTGGACCTCTTAAAGTCACGAGCCTAAAGTTATAATTTTTATCAAAACTTTTAATAGAAAATTCTACAATATTTTTTCTTCACAAATGTAATTTGTTCACCTCTTAAAACCTCTCTCAAACGCTATATTCACTCCAAATTGATCTATAACTATCACCATTAGTATAAAATATAATTTTTAAATCTCTATATCTACACTAATTATAGCACCTATGATGTAAAAAATAAAAGTGGTGACATTTTTGTAAACAAATTTTTTTGTTATAACATCTACACTAGTTCAAATATTAACCAATGTAGATATAAATATTTACATTTGGTTTACTATTAATTGGTGTAGGTATTATTAATTTTTTAAATTTTTAAAATATTTACACTAGTTACTTGTAGTAACAGGTGTAGATATATTTAGTACTATTAATTTTTTTAAATTTTTACCATATCTATATCGATTATGTAGAGTAACAAGTCTAGATATATTTATTTAATTTTTTTTAAATTTTTAATATCATATCTACACCTAGTATTTCTTATAATGAGTGTAGATATGGTTTCAGAATTTTTAAAAATCTAAAACCCCTTCTTTAGCCACCCCATTCTCTCGTCTTTGTCTTCGCATTTCTCCTTTGTTTATCTCTCCCTCTCCTATTCCCACTATTTGTTCTTATTTGTGTTCGTTTTAGCTTTACTCCATTTTAGCTTTTTCATCCTTCATCTTCTCCAATAACGATAGCAAAGTAGGAGGTCCATTGGTGTTCACCCTTCTCAGCACTCAATGGCGTTCAAGCTCCCCTTGTCTTCTTCATTGTTCTCTTGAGCCTTCTCCTCCACTTCCAAGTAACATTGGTTCTGATTGCTATGAAATTAGCTTGATCTTCATTTGCACATGAATTGATTGATCTTGTGGTGCTTAATTGGTTCTATTTTTTTGTGAAATTAGCTTGATCTTCATATCCTCCACTCCCAAAATTTGTTTGTGTGTTTTTCTATCATTTTAGATATTAAATTTGAAATTTTTGGTGAATTAATTGTTGCTGGATGTTGGTGAAAAAAAAATTGTTGCTGGACAGTGTTGAATTTCCTAGACAGCTTTGGTTCCTTTTATTGTTTTTAGTGTTTTGCACTTGCTTAGTGTGTGTCTTAAGTGCCTTTATTTCATTCCCTTTCATTCTAGTGTTAGTAGATTGTTTAATTTTTTTTTAGTCATTTTACTTACTAGAATTTTTCCAGGAAGCTTTGAAAATTAGGGAAAATGGTTTTAACTTGTTTTGTGTTTTAGCTTTGTTTGTTTGTATTTTAGTTTAGCTAGTGTGTTGTTCTTGCTTAATTTGAGTTTAGCAAGTGTGTTGTTCTTGCTTAATTTGAGTTTAGTTTGTGCGTCATCGATAGGAAATATTCTCCATTTGTGGAGTTAGACCCTGAAATAAAGAAGATATTTTGAAAATTAAAGAGGTCTCAACCTCAACTTGATTCTCATTTAATGAGTAATTCCACAATGGAGGTATTACTTTGATGAATAAACAAATTTAATGGGTTATGCTTATCTAAATTCTATTAAGGTGGTTTATTTTCTGTGAATTAAATTGTTGTGACTGCATTAGTAGTTTACTTTCTGTATGCTGGTGGAGTGCTAATAAAGGCTGAGGCCATTAGGCATTGCATATAACTTTGTTTGTTTAAAAAATATTATTTTCTCCTTATATTTTCAATTGTAAATTTATTGAAAAGTCTAACTTTTAAGAAAGACTCTGCCAAAAGGTTTTTAAAACATATTGTTTTGTCCCTTCTTCCATATGAAAATGGCCAAAAAATATAGAGCTAGCTTCCCTTCTACTTATTAGATAAGAGGGAAGCCAACTCTAAAAAATATTCTCAAAAAAATTAGAAATTTCTAACTTAAGTTGGAAATTATTGTGTTAGCATGCTTGTTTCATATTTTTTTAATATATAACTCATTGTTTGGCCTTATCCTTATAGATTTAGTGATAATCCATGAACCTTGTCTTATTTTAGAAAGACAAATTAGACATGAATTGTATTTAGATAGATGTAAGAAGAATGTTTTGAAATTTGCTCAAAGTAATATTGAAGATGCTGGTAGGAGGTTTTATTGTCCTTATAGGGATTGTTTCAATGAGAGGTAGTTAACTGCAGATAAGATATACGAACACTTAATTTGTAAGGGGTTTTTCAAAAGTTATAGAGTGTGGATATGGCATAATGAAAGACTAAATATGTCGATGCTAAGCACATTTCAATTGCAGGATGTTGATGTTGTTGCTATTGATAATGATAATGATATGGTTGATCGATTAGAGGATATGATCCATGATGTGGGTAAAAAGGCTTTTGAGCAATCCCAAGCGTACATTAACATGTGCAGTGATGCAGAGATACCTTTATATTTAGGGTATGAGGAATTTAGTTTGTTAAAAGCAGAGTTGGAATTGGTGCACTTGAAAGCTAGATCAGAGTGAAGCAATAAGAGTTTCATAAAATTGCTTGAGTTGTTCATATTAGTGCTTTCGAAAGAAAATGTATTGCTAGTTTGTTACTACGAGGTGAAGAAAATTCTATGCCCTTCAAGTATGGAGTTCAAGAAAATACATTCATGTCTAAATGATTGCATATTATACAGAAAAGAGCATAAAGAGGAGCAAAAGTGTTTGGTATGTAAGACATCAAGGAATAAAGAAAACAAAGCTCCTGTGAAGGTGCTATTGTATCTTTCAATTACACCAAGGTTTAAATGGTTATTTGCTAATAAAAAGGATGCGAAGAATTGAAGGTGGCATATGGATGAGAGGATTTCAGATGGAAAGCTCTGACATCCACTTGATTTAGAGCAATGAAAAAAAATTGACACTTTGTTTCTTGAGTTTGGCAGTGATTTGAGGAACCTTAAGCTTAGACTTAGTACAGATGGCATGAATCCTTATGATAGCCTTAGCAGCATACACAATTCATGGCCTATTTTATTAGTGACTTATAACTTATCTCTCATGTTGTACATGCAATGCAGGTATATCATGTTGTCTATGTTCATTTTGGGACCGAAACAATTGGGGAATGACATTAATGTTTACCTAAAACCTTTGATCAAAGACTTGAAAAAGATGTGAGAAGTAGGTGTAGATGTGTTCAACACGAATTGAAAGGAGGTATTCAAGTTACATGTGATGATCTTTTGCACCATAAATAACTTCCTTGCATATGGAAACTTATCAGGCTACAGTGTTAAGGGGTATAAAGCATGTATGATTTGTGAAGCAAGCACACACTATCATTAACTTTATCACAGAAAAAAAAAGATAGTCTATCTTGGCCATATGAGATTTCTTGAAGAGGGTTACCATTATCATAGAATGAGAAAAGCTTTTTATAATGGCCAAAAGCATGGAATTGCCCTAAAGCCATTGATAGGGGAGCAGGTTTATGAATTGGTGAAAGACATCAATGTTACCTTTTGTAAAACTATAAAGAATAGTGAAAAAATATATGAAAAAAGAGGTCTATTTTCTTTCACATTTCATATTGACACTATCTTGATGTGAAACATTATATTGATGTCATGTATGTGGAGAAGAATGTAACCTCTTCACATACCAAATTGTTTTCTCTATAACTAATCTAGTATAAGAAGAAATTAACTAAATCACCATATTATCACATCAAACTTAATTAGTAAAAATTAACTTTAAGAAGCTTGGGCCTAAGACTTCATTTGATAAAAGAATTTGAAAATCAATACACATCAAACAATGCACAGCGAAAGATGAAACACTACATTCATCATTCCCATTTCAAGCTTTAGAATAAAGGAAACATAGTTAGAAATGTGGCCAATCATTACGACGTCAACCATATGCATCGCTGTATGTGGCATAGAGCCACAAGCTCATTCCTTTTTTGTGTCATGTGCTGGGGCTTACCAAGCCATGTGGTATGGTGCACGTGATAGAATTTTACTATTAGATATTAGTTCATAAATAAGAACTTTTGGCATGCGTTGTTTTGACACAAACATTCGATTGGAGTGGTTCAAATGCCTACACGAAGCTTAGTACATAAACTAACTAATGAGACAAATTTGGACATAATCCAATCTAAATTTGGACACTCAGGGTACAAAAAGTCACCTTTATCAAAAATTTCATGCATTAAAAATGCTCAAATCACACATCTAGTCTCATTAAGCTATTTGAGGCTTAGAACCATGTCCAAAAGGACCTAACACATTTGATTGATCAACAACCATAACATATATATACATAAATCAAAGTTTGGCCATTTAACAGCCTATTGTCACAACTAATGGTAGTTATATAATATCGCCACAACATTTAAACTAGGCCAATTCTTAATTTATTCACCACATATTCACCATTAACATATTCACATCTTGTTCACAACATATTCAAAATTGGATCTTAGCTATTTGACATATAGTTCATAGCATTCAACATGTATTGGGTTAAAATCATCAAAATCATGATAATTCACAACTCAAAACATGCATGCAAATCTTATAGCAATTTTTATTTAAAATATACAAAATGAACTAAGTTCATTACACAAAATTCTAGATTGCACAGCTTTATCAACATTGAGCCGGCTCTAAATCTTTCCCTTTAGATAGCTCACTAGTTTGACTTGTAAAAATATAAACCACGAGTGACATAATGATCTCAATAACAGAATAACTCACTACGACTAACTAATATAACTAATTATAAGCAAGTATCACATCAAATACAATAATTTATAGCATATAATATAAGTTTCACTTTATAAAACCATAATTCACCACTTTCATTAGTATGATCACTACCAACCAAACCTTTAAATCACCTCAACTTGAAACCATAGGCTTGCCTCACACTAACATACACACTTATTGGCCTTGCACACAGCTTTAGTAATAGAATCACCTGATTAAAAGTGTTCTATCTACTTTTGAACTATGGTTTCCCCTATCACACATATAATGGGGTGTCATTAGCTCTAACACCGCATCGCACTGATACTAAGAAGTTCAAATCCTCAACACTACACCCTTTATGGGCACTAAGGAGATAATCTCCAACACCGCACCTTAATAAGTACTAAAGAGATAAAAAAAATTTCAATGCTGCACCCCGTTGGGCATTAAAGAAAATATGTTATATGAACTTTTCACCACCTCTCCCTATGGTGAACTCCCACTCCTATAATTGTGCTTTCATACTAATTTAATTTTCATTCACAACTTTACATATATATAATGTATATAATACATATCCATTATTCAAGTAATCAAAAATTATTTTATACAACAATTCATGTAATGGCTCAAATCATGCTTGGTATAAAACAATTTTTATGTAATAGTTACAACACTTAACAAATGGTTACCATAGATTGTCAAATAGAGTAAGTTATTTCATTACTTTAACTTTTTTGTCAATAGAAAGGTTACTTGTGGATCTCTTATATATCTAGGGTTACCACACTAGCTCTCCTCCTTAAGATATACACATATCACAATAATCTACACATAATTGATACTATTAATCAATTAACTAAATTGACTAAACAATTTAATTATTACCTTAAGCTATATTTAGATATTCATTTACTTCTACTTAGTCAATATAGGTCCATCACCACTCATTCTCCACTTTTTATTACCTTTACCAATCCCAATTCATCTCTTTCCCCATTTCACCCATGTTCACCCTTGGTTTAAGGCAAATATCAGCTTATAGCTTCAAAGCATTATCATTTAATCCCAAACTAGTCATAAAACCCTATTTAGAGTCTTGAGAATCTTTTTGTTATAGAAGGCTAAGAAACAAACCCCTTAAACTTTTTCAATTCAATTTCTCAATAAACTATTCTAAGAGAAATTATAGCAAAAATGAAGTTTAGGATAGTGCAAAACTTACTCGATAAGCTACCAGTCAGAAAATTCTTCCTTAGCCTTTACATCTCATGCCCTAGTAGAGCTTGGCTCGTTTTTCTCTCTTCTGTTTGAAATTTCTCTCATTTCCTCTATTTTTCACAAAACTTGTTCAAACTAAATAACCTATTTTCTGTGCCATGCACCGCAGTGTGTGGCATAGTGAGAAAAATCCTCACTATGCGCACATGCTTCATTCCAAAATGTAGTTCTTCTATTCGTATTTGTTCATTTAATATCTAATGATATAAAATATCAAGTTATCATCTAAAATTCTGATAACTTCTTAATTACTAATTTTCCCTAAATTAGCCTTTAATTCCAAGATTAAGAAATTTGGATGTTACAACGAATATGTGTGATAGTATTGTTGGAACACTTCTTGACATATTGGGCAAGTCCAAAGATAGTGTGAAGGCAAGATTGGATTTAGTGGACATAAAAATTAAAGAAGATTTACATCCAAGGCCGAATGGTAAGAGGACTTATTGTCCTCTAACTGAACATACTTTATATAAGGATGAGAAAAGAAGTTTTTATGAATGCTTACACAGCATGAAAGTTCCCTTAGGGTATTCTTTAAATGTCAAAAAGTTTGTATTGATGAAGGATTTGATATTAGTAGGCTTGAAGTCTCGTAATTGTCATGTTTTAATGCAACAACTATTACCAGTGGCTATTCAAGGCTTCTGGAAAGATGAATTGAGAGATGTCATAATCAAGATTTGCTTTTTCTTCAATACTATATGCCGTAAAGTCTATAGGCCTGAAGAATTGGATTAATTAAAAAATAAAGCATGTCTTATCTTGCGCCAACTTGAAAAGCTCTTTTTTTCATCATTTTTTGACATTATGATACTTTTAATTGTTCATCATTTTTTGACCAAATTTTTATTTTAAGCAATTCATAGAAGAATGAATCGAGGAAAAACCTATGAATGCCCTAGCTATAAGAAAAGACCTTATCATAGTCAATATGGTTCAATAAAAGGATCACCCTAAGATGATCATCTCGTGGCCATTAAGAATGAATCAAATCAGATGGTTCTATTTGTCAATCTTTTCAACCTTGGTTTCGTAGAAGCAAGTCATACAGATTGAGAAAAATCAATCATTCATAACTACTGATGAAGGATTCCTCAAAAAGTTAAGGATTAGTAATCCTTTTTAAAATGAAAAATTGAATGGACTTAGTCTTATACATATGCGAGGAAGGTAATCAAAAAAGAAAGAAGAACTCATTTTCTTTCTTTTATCACTTAGGAGACGTGCGAGATGAAAGTCTCATGCACGATTTTAAATGAGAGAATGCTTTCCTACCATCCTTGGGTACTCTTACCCAAGGGAGACTTTCTCTCAGTCTATCCCAACCTTTGAGACCTTGCCCGATCCTAACCGAGCAAACCAAACCATAAATGAAATGAAACTTAATTTAAAAAGCATTAAAAGCACTTCGATTTCCCTTTTAAATTGAGTTGAGCTTATTATCTTAGGTTGAAACAAGTTGATAGGATCCTCCTTTTTTCGCCCCCATATTAAGGTGACGTAGGCACATAAAAAAAGAAAGAGAGGGATGGGGCTTCTCTTGCTTTTGGCATAGGCCTGTTCATTTACGATGGATGTACCCAATTGAAAGAATAATAAAAATTATTACAAGATATGTGAAGAGCCCACACTGTCTTGAAGCATCCATTGTTCAAAAATATGTCTCTGAAGAAGCGACAAAATTTTTCCAAGATTACTTGAATAATATGTAACCCGTTAGGTTGAGACAATATGAAGTCAAAGATCATGGAAATGGCATTTCTGTGAAGACTGCTGATGCTCATGAATTGCAACAAGCACACTTACATATCTTGAATAATGTTGATCAAGTTCAAGGATACATAGATGCACATAAAGAACTTGTGAGGAAGTAAAATAGTAAACTTAGGATGATTAAGCAAAGACTAATTAGAGAGCATAACAATACTTTTGCAAAGTGGTTTAAGTAGAAGGTTGAGAAAGAAGATTATGCTTCTAATATTGTTAAAAGGTTGGTACAAGGTCTTGAGTGTGATGTTATATGCTAGACTACCTTTGATATTAATGAGTATTTGCTTTACACGAAGTCTCTAAACAATAGAAGTAATGTGTTGAATAGTGGTGTTATGCTAGTGGCCTCAGGCACGCACTTCTCCAACTCAAAAGACCCATATCCTCTATTCACATCTATGCCTTATTATAAGGTTATTGAAGAGATTTTGGAGGTTGACTACATTAAATTTAAAATTTCTATTTTTAAATGCAAGTGGGTTAACATTAAAAATGATTTTCACCAAGATAGATTGGGATTTACATTAGTCAATCTATTTAAATACTCTAATTTTTGGCGATGAACCTTTTATTATGATAGATCAAGCAAAATAGGTGTTTTATGTCACAGATTAAAGAAATAAAATATGGTCAGTAGTTCTTGAAGAAAAATGGAGGTTAATATTATGAGAAGAATTGTTCAAATTTTGATATTTTAGTCCTTCTTTCTTAATAGGCTTGCCTGTACTGAATGTAGAAGATGAAATAGATGACAAACATGGCATAAGAGATGATCGCCGTGAAAAGATATAGGAGAATATCACTATTTAAAAATATGTTAAAAGTTAGTTATTTATTTGTCATTGTGTTTGACTTATTTAATTAGTTACTTCTTGTATAATTCATTTTAGAATATACATGAATCATAAATTGGTTATTTCTTTTGTTTCATTATTATCAGAACATGTTTTATTTATTAATTATATCACTAATGTTTATTTATTGTCTGAACAGGCACATAGAGGATCGAAGCGTTAATCAGGACCAACCAAACCCTTCTACTCCAATTTTGTCTACTATTGGTGATGAGGGTATACCACAAAGCATTCCTATAATGAGAGCTTAGAATGTACCTATTAGTACCCAAATTGAGGGTAGTAGCTAGTTTACAAGATCTAGGAGACCTAAAAGTAGCACGTGATTAAGAGAATTGGCTCTAAGTCAGAGTAGAGGTGAGAAGATTCCAATCTAGTTTGATGACAATTGAAAGCCATTTGGGCTAATGCAGCTAAGTTTATTAGTTTTGCAAGCCTTTGAGCTTGTAGCAGGCCAAGTATATAGCACCTACATAGGATAATGTCCCAGAATGAGTGAAGGAACAGTTTTGGGAAGCCATCAATGTATTAAATTGATACTTTCATCACTTTTTATTGTTATTTATCACTAATTATTATCACTATATCACTTACTATTTTAATGACATTTATTGTAGGTCACCTATGATGTCCTTAGTAGTACATACTTTAAGCATAAGTTGATAAATTAAGCTTATGATCATTAGAGGGGTTTCAAGACATCACTAGCTAAGAGATTTGTGCATATTAATGTGCCAAAAGGACAACCCTGGCCTAATCCTTGCCCCCAATATATGTTTCTCAATGCTACTACTTTTAAAGAATTTGATAGGCTTTAGACTACACCAGAGGCTATGGTGAGTTAGTTTGTTTTAATTTATTATTTTTTAGTTCATTTTAGTTATATATCATTATCTTTATTAGATTACAAATATTTTGGTAATTATAATTCATAAGAAATGAGGAGAAAGGTATAAAAAGTTAAAAGGATGAATAATTGCCCCTAAATAAAGTCTTGTGGGGGTTATGTATTAGCCGATAAAGAATTAATGGAAGCTAAGAGGAGGAAGAGAGAAGAAAAAACTCAATTTGATCCTTCTATTCCGCCATCTCCACCATCTCCAATACGTCATGATGAGACGTAGATCTATACTCAACAGAAGAAGGATGAGTCATTTTCAAGCGAGTATGCTCGTGAGGTTGTTTAAAAAATTGTAAGTATAATTTTCATTTATATGTTAATTTTAAATATTAAATATTACTAATTATTTGTTATTTATATGTTATAGGATGAGCTTAAACAAAAGCAATTCGATAGACCATTCATCCTAGAGAGAAGGAATGATATCTTGACTAGTGCTATGGGGAAAGGAGACCATCCTAAATGTGTTAAGCGATTCAGATTAGGGGTGAGCATAAGAGATGTATTTGGACCACCTCGTTAACACCATTCTTTAAGATTAGTGATTAGGGAGGAGTTAGATGCCATATTAGCTTAATCAAGGGTTGAGTTTGAGGCTTCTCTTGAAACCAGGTTATAAAAGATAAAGGAAGAAATGATAATGGTGATAAGCCTAATGAAGGAGCCAAGTATCCTACAGACCCATTCCCCTACTTGTCAATCGAGCACTAAAGGGAGAAACATTGTTCCACTTCTTTCAGAGGATGGCCCAGCTTCAGAGAGTGAACTATACTACTTGTATGTAGAAGATCTAGATAAACACTTAGTAGCACATGGTTGCATCTATGAGAGGTCAAAATGTTACTTTTAAAAAGTTCAAAAAGATGTTGTTAAGGTCACCATTGAACAGGTAAAAGTTGATGATGCTCCTTCCTGTTTCCCACTAATGAGATCAAGATAGTGAAAGATGCCAAGGGCACTTTTTGCTTATGGCCAAAGAGACTTATTAGGAAGCCCCAAGATTTGGTAACAAATTTTATTAATTGTAATGATTTTTTTATATTTAAGAATGTTTTACTAACTTTTTTATTTAACAGGAAACCCATCATCTTATAAAGTAGGTCGAAAGCCATAATTATTTAAGCTAAGTCTACGGGATCGATTTGTATTGATGGTATGTGGTGGATTGTTTCCACCTAGGAGTTTTAAAGCTATTCCTGATTTTGCTGGCATAAACAACTATGAAATTTTTATTGAGAGTGACGATCTCCATTGAATTCTCATTGATATTAACCTAGTCATAATGAACATTCAAATTGGGATGATGTAAATGTTTTGTAAATTTAAATGAAATTAAACAATTTGGCTTTTGAAACTAACTTGTTTTCATTTTCATAGATTTTTGCATCAATTATTGGCTTCCTTAGGCAAAGACAAATAATATGGATTTCTTTGCTCACATTACACTAATGATAAGGAGACCACCAAAGAGGCAAATAAGGCGTATATGAACTAGAGGCTTAGTGAAGGTGAAAAGAAGTGCTACTTTTCCATGTTCTCAATTTGTAACTAAAATATATATATATATATATATGTTTGAATTTGTTCGTAATGGTATCAAATATTTACTTAAGTAACTTTATTATCTTACAGTGCACATTGGTAATTGATAGTGTTTTTGCTGAAGAGAAATTCTATCATCTTTTTAGGCTCTCTATATTATAAACTCAATCTAGCAATAAAAATTTTTTGCTTGCAGTAAGTGTACTTAATACATTTTTCTTTGTGATTGAGTTACTAACTATGTGATGTTCATGATAAGGCTATAAGGATTGGCTAGCAAGTTTGGTTGGGTAAGGCCCTACATGATGTCAAGGATCCTACATGGATAACACCAAAGGTGATAAGTAAGGCATGTTTTTATTTTATGTAATTTTAATGATAGAGCTTTCTTTCAGTATAATTATAACAATGTTGTGTTATTTCATAGAGCCATCGACAACCTCCTACTAACTTGTGTGACTTTCATATGTCGAGACATGCATACAATATCATCATAGCTAGCTTGACTGAATTCACTGAGGAGGTAAATCTAATTTTAGGTGTTATCTATTTTTTTTAATTTTCTTGGAACTGCTAATTTAATTTCCTTATCCTTAATTCTTTTCAGATGTTTAATAATTCATCTTCATTTTCAGATTTTGGAGATCCATTAAATCAAACAACATTAGGGACTCTTCATATTAAACTTTCATAATAATCATCATTGGGAAAAGTGAGTTATGTAGCTTTGTAGTTGTAGAAAACATTGGTATATATAGTTGTGTATAGGATTACTTAGTTGACAATTTATGTTTTATGTATTAGGAATTGTACATAATTTCAATTCATTAGTTTTTAAACAAGATATGATTGTATTGGATTTTGCTTGGTTGTTTAGATGTTGGACGTTTGATTATAGTATGTTTTAAATTGTAGCCTATTATGGCTGGGGTAAATGAAAAAAGCGAGAGTAACTTTTTTCTAAATGAAGTATCTACATTGGTTATGTGCACAACTAGTGTATAATAGAGAATACCTACACTAGTTATATCCATAACCAGTATAGATATGTGTTTTATCTATATCAGTTAGAATTAAAACCGGTGTAGATATGCTCTAATCTACACTAGTTATGTCTATAACCAGTATAGATAGTTCTTTTTTAAAAAATATATAAATTTTAGTTAACCAGTATAGATAATGATAGCATATCTATACCGGTCTTATCTACACCAGTCTTATCTACACCAGTCTTATCTACACCAGTTGAAAAGGAAGTGGCTGCTGGCGATGGAGATGAGAGGCAAAGTGGAAGGGATGAGATGTAGAGTGGAAAGGAACATGAAGGTTTCAAAATTAAGGCCAAATTTTTTTAAAAATATTTTTGATAAGCTACAAAACATAGCACTGCACTTAAGGGAAAAAGACAAAAAAAAATAATATTATATCAGCCATAGACAATTTTCTCCAATTAAAATGCAATCAATCCTTAAAAAGAATAATTTTTTCATGGGAATCAAACCATAACAAATTGCAATCATTTCAATAAGCTCAAAATGATTGCTAATACAAGTTCATAATCATAAAAGCAACATAAATAGCTTGACTTCCTTGAAATTTTTCCTTCTCTTAAAATCCTTTAATCTTTTAACACATTTCTTAATTTTCTAAAGGCTCACACTTCCTCATATCTTCATTTAAACCTATAAAACACACACGATCACACATAACTTTATCAAAACAACTAAATTACAAAAGAACAAAAAATAAAAAGATAAGGCTTAGAGCTTGAGTTGCCTCCCAAGCAGTGCTTATTTTATAGTCATTTAGCTTGACTCTTCTTCTCTTCTTTATAAGGCATTAGATAAAGGTGAGGTAACTACTTCACGGTCTACCTTACCACCCTACTAATGCTTCAACATTTTCCCGTTAACTTTGAATCTTTCTCCTTTAGGGCTCTCCAACTCAACAACACTATGATTGAATGCTTATACCATAATGAACTATCTCAACCATCTTTTGTTAGGAAATAATCTTGGTCTAGAATTGTACAAGAGTACTTTTTGGCCTAGCTCAAATATTTTGAACAAAATTCTCTTGTCATGCCACTTCTTGATTTTCTGCTTATATAGCCTAGCACTTTCTAGGAATTAAACCTAAATTCTTCAAGTTCATTTAGTTGGAGAAGTCTTTTTTTTTGTCATGCCTAAAAAATTAGATGTGACTGGCAAGAGGTATGTGCACAAACATACATTTCTTAAGCCTTCATTAAGGAAACTTTAATCTAATATTTTAATTCATTTGAAATAGGATAGGAAGTCATTGTAACATTTTCATATAAACAAGAGATTCCTAAACTTTCTGTAAAAATTTTGGTAGAGTTTCCTTTATAAATAAGACCTTCAAAAATCTTTACAACAGACAGTCTAAATCCAAAATATGTAGTTTTGCTCTTTCACAACATACAGACAAATATATCACATATCAAGATTTTATCTATAGTTAACATGGAGCATCTAATTATAATTTCAAAATATAATGCATAATTAAACATTTATATCAATAGGAAGGTGTCCTCAATCAATATTCTAATCAATTCAGCAATGAGCCCTTAGAGGTCAATAGAAGGTATATTGTCAACTATGTTATCTAAGACCAAAATATCTCCAGTGAAAAACTTGCCAATTTACAGTTGAAAGAAATAATAAATAGTAACAAAAATGAGTCAATTATAAACTTATTAGAATAATCAATTGTAATAATATAAATGCATGCTCAATCCATACCAATAACTATATAAATGTATAAAGTATGAATATATGAATTCAATTAAAATTATTAGAAATTCAACTTCCACCTTTAATTTCCTCTTATACTTAAACACCTTGGGATTTATGTTTTTCCATACAAAATCTATATATAGTAAAAATAATTGTTTACTTTTCAAAATTAAACTTAAGAAAAATAAGCATTAAAACTATTTCTTTAGCAGAACTTAATCAAAATAATTAACATGCGTGGACACATTCACTGAGGTAAGTAACTAACAAGTATGACTAGAAGCCATGAAACAAACATAGGCATAAATCCCACGAATAATGAGTGAGTATAATACTCATAAATAACCATCCCTTCATTTCACATATGTTAGCCTATGCACAAGGCAAACACTTCCTACAAATACCTTACTAGTTAGGTGTACTATAGAGTGCTAAGGGCTAATAGAATTACCATTAGCAACCAATATTCTGATTCAGTCCCACACTTTAAATCAAGTATGTAAAGGTTTATAAAATCAACATTTTATCGCTTCTTGACATAAAATGTCATCTATATTCCAATGCATGAACCATAATAATAAATCATTTCTCAAAACATAAATAAAACATTATTAATATGTTAAATATTTAAAAAATACTCATTCAAAGAAAACACTAGTACAAGTAGCTCTTTCTAAGTCATGGTATAGTTTTCTTGAGCATCATCCAGTATTCTACTAGCATAATAAATTAGGTAAAACACTTTTTCTTTCTTTTAATTGAGCATATCACTAATAGCAAAGTCACTAGCATCACACAACACAATGAAGGGCAAATTTTAATTAAGAGCCATAATGATAGGTGCAGACGCAAGTCTTTTTTTCAACTTTTCAAATGCCTTCAAGCAATAATCATCAAATTTAAATTCAACATTTTTTCAAAAGGAGTACAAAGAGGCTTAGCTATCTTAGAGAAATCCTTGATAAGCAATGGTAGAATCTCGAGTAGTGTAAAAAAATCCTTACACCTTGATATTAGTAGGTGGAGGAAGTTGTTCAATCACAAAAATTTTAGCTCTATCAACATCCAAGTCATTCTTTGAGACTTTATGATTAAGAACTATGCCCTCCCTAACCATGGAATGACATTTTTCCTAATCCATGACTAAATTGGTTTCTTCACATATTTTCAATTCATTAACCAAGTTAGTCAAGCATTTATCAAAAGAATCCTGAAAAATTATGAAGTCATCTATAAAGACTTTCATAGTGTGCTTGATCATGTTAGAGAAAATTGTTATCATGCACCTATGGAAAGTGGCTAGTGCATTGCATAACCTAAAAGGCATGTGCTTGAAAGAAAAATTTCCATAAGGACAAGTCAAGGTCATTTTTTTTATCCTTTGGAGTTATGGAAATTTGATTGTAGCTAGAGTATCCATCTAGAAAGCAAAAAACTCTGTTCCAACTAATTTATCAAGCATTTGGTCAATGAAAGGGAGAGGAAAGTGATCTTTCCTGGTAGCCACATTTAGCTTTTGATACTTCGTATATACTCTCTAGCCAGTAATAGTACAGGTAGGAATTAGCTCATTATAGGTGTTAACCACTACAGTTATGCCTCCCTTTTTGGAAATGCATTGGATTGAGCTCACCCAAGACCTATAAGAGATAGGACACATAATACCTACATCAAGTCATTTTAAGATCTCCTTCTTCACAACTTCCTTTATAATAGGATTCAATCTTATTTGATGTTCTACAGAAGTTTTATGATTGTCTTCAAGAAAAATTTTATGCATGTAAATTGAAGGGCTAATACCCTTTATGTCAGCAATTGTCCACTTAATAACTCTTTTGTGAGCTTTCAAAACTTCTATAAGTTGTTCGTCTTGTTGTACATTCAAGTCCATAGCAATAATTACTGGCAAAGTATTATCGGCTCCCAAATAGACATATCAAAGATGAGAAGGTAATGTCTTCAAATGGTACCTCTTCAATAGAGGATTTTAAAGATGGTTTATTAAGAGAATATAGATATGAAGGTTTAAATTAGACATAGTTTCTAGAATAAACTAGTGATGCATTTATGATAACCCTATACTCTTCTCCTTCTTGAGTTTTTAACTTAGCTCCTAACAACAAGGCTTCCAAGAAATCATTGGGAATTGACTCATTGAATTTCTTTTATGCAACTTGATGAATCATATCAATAAAGAAGTATTGCTCAAGATCATTAGGAGACTTCACTAACTTATTCATGTTAAAAGTCACTTGCTCATCATCAACCCATATAGCAAGTTCACCTTTCAACATCAATCAAGGTTCTAGAAGTTAATAAGAATGGTCTTCCTAAGATAATAGGAATATTACAATCCACCTCACATAGGACAACGAAATCAACCAAAAAAATGAATTATCCACATTCACAAGAACATCTTCAATAACATCACATGGATAAACCAAGCTTATATCCACTAATTATAAAGTCATAGTTGTTGGTCTAGCCTTACCCAACTCTAATCTATTGAAAATAGAAAGAGGCATAAGATTAACACTAGTACTAATATCACATAATTCCTTTCCCAAAAACTTATTTCTAATGTGACATGGAATTGAGAAGTCACTGGGATCCTTCATCTTTTGAGGTAGTTACTTGATGATATCTATACAACTCTTAGTAAAAGCAATCATTTCAAACTCATTGAACCTTATTGTCTTAGAAAGCACATCCTTCATGAACTTGGCATATTTTAGCATTTCTTCAAAGCTTCCACTACAAGAATATTGATATGCAATTGTTTGAACATATTAAGAAAATTTTTGAATAGGCCATCTTTTTGTTGCTTTCTAAAGGAAAAGGTGGTAGAGGCATATATTTTGGCTTGGCCTCTTTTTGCTTCTTTTCATCACTAACTTTTTATCATCATTCTTATTCACTTCTTGATTCTTCTTAGAATTGTCACACTCCTCAACCACAATCTCTTCATCAACTACTTTATCATCAACAACAACATTAGTAGTACCATTACTCATAGCACTTGCATTTAGCATAAGAACTTCGTGTAATTGCTTCCTACTTCTTAAAGTGATTGTCTTTCACTCCTCCTTAACATCTCTTTTAGGATTTGGAATGGTGTCACTAGGGAGATTGCTTCTTGACATAGCATTCGTTTGTGAAGCTCATTGGCCCATTTGCTTTTCAAGATTCTTAATTATGATTTCATGAAGAGGAAGAGTTGCCTTAATTTCATCTCTTGTAGACTCTTGACTCCTCTTCCTTAATCGACATTGGCTTTAGTGGAGCTTCAAAAACCTGGAGTGGTGAGTTAGCTTGACATTAGAAGATGAAGGTTGATTTGAAAAACTCCCTTAACTCTATTAAAAGAACTCCCTGATCTCCCTTAGCTTGACATTACTAATGTTAAGAATGGACTATTTGATTTTGAAATTGCTTATGTTTGCTGGATTTTGTAGCATATATGGAAGAAGAGGAATGGAAAAGTTTTCCATTTTTTTGACCTAAACCCTGAAGATGTCCTGGAATTTGCCAAATTATTGCACTATGAATATTAAGCTACTTTTAGCAATGTGAATCTTGGTTTGGAAGCATTACCTTTTGAGTCTCCCATAATTAGGATACCCCCTCCTCCAGGTATCCTGAAAATAAATATCGATGCTGCCTTTTTCGAAAAATCTGAACGTGCTACTCTGGGTATAGTGATTTTCAAGGCTCTTTCAAATGGGGATTTATTGGTAAAATAAAATCTCTCTCAACCTTTATGACAAAAGCTCTAGCATTGAAATGGGCATTGATGCTTGTTTTCGATCTTGGTCATGATAAAGTCATCTTTGATATGATTGTAAACTCCTGTCAACTTGCATTTCCTTAATCAACCTAATTTCTTTGATTGGAAATGTAGAAGTACTATTTTTGATTGTGTAGCAGCTCTTGCATCATAGGTTGGGTTCTCTCTTTGTTTTACACATCGTCGAGGTAATCAAGTAGCTAATCATCATGTATTTGTTGTTTTTAAGGAAGTTGTGCCCGATTGGATGGGTTCAGGAACCAACACTCTCTTTGTTCACCTTTCTGACCTCTGATGTGGAAGCCATTCATAATCATTCAACCAGTATTTCTACTTCCTGTGCTGGTTTCGGTGTTGATTAACTTTCGTCTCTTTTGTTTGTTTTCTTGTCGGTTATTGATTTCTGATTTGTATGCTGTGCTACTGTTTGGTAATGAGTTGGAGTACCTTTTGATCAAAAAATAAAAAGTATTTTTTTTAATTACATGTAATCAACCATTGTCAATTATTTTTACATAATATTAAGTTAAAAGTTGTTTAAGTTTTGAAAGAGATTAAAAAAATGTAATGATAAGAAATGTAAAAAAAAAATTATAAAAATAATATAGTTCATGATAATAACCACTTGAACAATCCTACCTAGTAATAAGAACTGGATGGAGTATTTTCTCCCACATTTTTATTGTGCCGCTAACCACCCCTTCTGGACTAGTTGCTGGTAACTCTAGCCGGCAATGGCAACTTGTAGGAACCGTTACGAGTACAAAATATAATCAATATAATAAACTAAGGAAGTTTCAGTTCTTAATACATATAACTTTAAAAGGACTAGTCAATATATCTTAATACATATAACTTTAAAAGGACTAGTCAATATATTTTATATTTCCGAAATATAAACAAAAATTAATTTTAGAATTATTTCAAAATATAAAATATATTGACTGCTCCATTTAAAATGATCTGATTTGAATTTCAAATAGATAAATATTGTTAATACCACTGGTAACCACCCCTTTATATATATGTGTGTGTATATATATATACTTTTCCAAACCAAACCTATCAAAAAAAAAAATCAAAATTTACTTTATTTTATATATAAAAAATGATAAATCATCTTGAAACTAACTCCAAAGTGGAATATGAAGCATAGAATCATAAAAAAGATACCCCGAAGCATATAATTGTAGGATTTATAAAAGAGACTTGTGGCATGAATACTTATTATGCTACTTATATATATAATAATGATTAAATACCCTTTGTATTTACAGAGAGAACAAGTTGTCATTTAGAGATAGTTTTTTGCTTGAGAATTTAAGCAAAATGGAAATATCTAGCCCTAGTATGATTGTTTGAAGACAAGGAACGGTCTAAGTGTAATGAATTTGATAAGACTAATGTAAATTAATATGATTCTATTAATGTAATAAATATGTTTCGTAAATATTATATGGATATTGAATAGATTTTATAAATTTTTGTTTCCAAATTTATGCCGGAAATTTTGGGGTTTTAAATCCATTTGAGGAGAAAATACTTTAGTTTCTCATTTGTCCATATAAGTACCCAAATAAGGGATTTGGCCCAAATTCAAATCTAAATCCAAATGCATTTAAGCATAGTATAAATAATAATATCTTAAGAGAATTGTCTCAATTTCTATCTCTTCTTTATAACTCTTTAAATGTTTAGGAATTTACAAATAATGAGTTTCTTGTTTATTTCTATGATGGACTTCTAAATTTTAAAGTTGGGGCCGGGCAGCGATATGCTCTTTGATTTAGATATTTTGTATTTATAAGAAAAATTTAAATCTCTTTTATGTTTATCCTTACTGTCCTTAATGTTTAATGGTATCTTGCACACTATGTAATCTTGTTATGGGAATTAGATAATGGACCGAGAGGTGAAATCTAATTCTAGATCTGAGAAAAAATAAATACAACTGTACAATGTAGGCTAGAGATAGGTAGACTTCGATTATTGTGGTGGGCTTAAAGCCAGTTCAATGGGTTTAATATAATTAATTAAATAACTATTCAAGAGAAAATTATTAGGGAGAATGACATTTATGGCTTTTTCAAGGGAATTTATCACAATAAAGACCCATAAGTTTTGTATCAGATGTTGTTTCTGTGAAAACATGTATATGTTGTTAAAAACTGAACTTCAACTTATTAAATTTTTAAGAAAACCCTAACAAAAAAATATAAATTAAGGTTTAGCTTTTAACAACAACAACATATATATATATATATATATATATAAGACAATATCCAATACAAAACTTACAGGCTCTTATTGCGATAAATTCTTTGTAAAGGTCTTAAATGTCAATAGTCTTTCTTATTAGGTTAGTTAACGCGGCACAACCTATTAGATCAAGAGATTAATAGGATAGATTCATAATGACTGTCATTATAACTGTGAGAATCAAATATTAATATTTTTAATTAGCCTCCCGCAACTAGGTGAACCCCAATCCCCTAGTGTTGCCTTTATTAGTAGATTTTCATCACCAAACTTAGTTTTACTTATCTCGCTTGGTATTTTATTTCCTTTTAATTTATTTGATAATCTTTCACTAAAATTAATTATAGTAATAATCATGATCTCCCTCTGATTTCGCTTCCTGAAATATTCCAGGTGATTTTATTACTCTTGTTGACCCTGTCCATTTACAAGATTAAGCGGATCATTTTTCAGGATCTTATATCATGAAACCCAGTTTTAGGCTTCTCTGTGAACTAGTGGTTAGGAGAGCAAATGTAGAAAGGAAGAAGAGAAAAAGTGTCTCCCGAGGAGAGAGGGTCCTCAGATAAGAGGGTAGAGCTTATAGATAGGAGTAGTTTGTATGTATAAGGCAAATTCTACTTCATCCGTTCAATTTTATGAGATGCTTTTAATTAAATTACATTTCCATGAGTTAATTAATTATATTTGAAATTATACATTTTTTCATATTTATCATTATTTAATAAAATGTCTCAAAACTTTATCAATTAAACCTCCTCATTAAGGGTTTTTTGAAAAAAAATTATCAATTTCATCTTGAAAAATCCAAAATATTTTATATTTTTTAACATTATACTTTGAAAAAAAAAAGTCTTGTAATATTAAATGGAGTGAGTATCTATAAATTTTGTGTTCTTTAGGATTTGCATCCACACATTCATTGGCTTGCCTTATCTATGCTTGACTATGGGTTTAATGTTGGAAATCTGGTAGATAATCTTATTTGAGTTGTGCCCAAAAACACTATATTCTTAAGAGTTATTTTGCTGCATAAGTTGAATGTGACAACTCCCTTAGATTAACCAAATCCTTCTTATAGAAAACAAGGTGACAGGACAACATAAATACACAAACTAAAAAAGAAAAACTCAGGAGATAGAAGTGAAATGCTCGAATGCTCAAAAACAGTTTGTTAGAACACACAACATGCATGTCCTGTATGGGTTGTAGATAGTTATGAATGTTAGGCACCATTTAATACCATTAAAAACCTTTTAGAGTTTCTAAACATTGGTGCATTGAATCTAAATAAAGAAATCCATCAATAAACATGGTAGATTTCAAAAAATTAGAGCCATAATTAATCTCCAGGAATTTCTAAAGGTTAATTAGTACATATTGAATCATTAACAATCATTATTCATTCCAAAATTCTAAAGGTTTGAGCATTGAATTTGGTTATTTTTTTTATTCCATTGCTTGGTATCCTAAGAAACCTGGAGTATTATCACCTTTAGCTTAGACTAATCCAAACCCCACTATGCGAGACCGTTATTATTCACATACAACGTATGTGCAAACTCACTCATCTGAGAGAGGTGTCCACATTTAATTAGTGATTGACAGTGTCTCAAATATAATGAGTTCTAATTCTATTAGGAGAATACATGTGGGTAAAAAAAAAATTACTCATCCTCTTAGCCCATCTCACCCAAATTCTCATATTAGTATTTCTAGACTAATGTTTCCTCCATCTTGGACAATGTGAGACTTCTTTTTACACACATTTACAAAATTATAACATTTAATGTTTTTAATGACTTGCAACTTGCATGACTTTTTCCAAATGGTTGCCGTGAAAATGAAGTTACTGTTTTTAATTTTTACTTATTTTTATTTTCCTAATAAATCATTAGAGAGTGAATTATTCCCGTATAAGAACTTTTGAGAAGCAAAAAAGGTTTTAGCTTTTTCATCTAAAGCCTATTGCGGGGTATGTAAAATCTTTAGTCGATCTTCTCATGATAAGTAGACTTTTACATATTTTAATTCCACATTTATCCATAATTTTGGTAATGATTTTGAGGTTATTTGAATTACTGATTAATTTTAGAAAAAATATAAATACTAGAAATAATACTAATACCTCAAGTGTAAAAGAAGGAAACAAATATGGGGAGATATAGAGCCATCATGAAAACTATCTCTATCCCAAATTAGAAGACAACTTTAGAGGTAATTCAATGTTTCAAAATATAAAATAATTTGACAAAAACAAGATCTCGTTAAATGTAGTTTCTCAATATTACCCTTATTCCTTATTCTCTCTCTCTCTCTCTCTATAATTATTTAAGGTTATATAAATGAAGGTGTTGGCTTGATTTTAGGGTCAAAGCATCGCAACCTTTAGGGTGTGTGTTAGGTGTGCTAGAAGAATGGGTCCTTAAAAGTGTAAGTTGCAATTAGATAATCATGTAGGTTCCCAATGTCTTTTACCATAATTTCCTTTGAAAGTCAAGTATGTTCGAGAACAATAAAGAGTGTGCCATACTGAGCATGAAGCTCATTTGTATTATTGATGAAATGAGTGTAATTGGGTACTCCATAAAGATAGAGAGGGAAATACAGATGGAAAATTGGCTTATGAAGTTGAGCTTGCATATAAGTAGTTCACACTAGGCAAGATTGGTTGACGCTGGGTTATGATTAGTATTTTGTGTTGGGCAAGTATTGTGTCAATTTGGTAGAGTGTTGAGAGATTTTTAGTTATGCACTCATTTTCTATTTATAGGAAAATCACAATAAGGTGCTCCTTCTGAATTCAAGTATTGGCACCATCAAGAGCAAATAACCATTTGTGCCTTCAAATTCCCATAGGTGTGCTATAATATCCTCCTCCTTCTAACCCAAGATTAACTCCAAATCTCAAGTAATAAGGAGATAGAATTAAGATAATTAATAAAAGATCAAGTTACAGTTGGTGGAAAAGTTAGGATCCCAAGTTTACAAAACTAAAACCATTTTCAAAGTTTTCCAAATAGGCAAATCAAAGTTCACAGATATGCGGAAGCATGGGATCATTTCAAACATGTGTGCAATTGCTGAAGGATTTAAAACAAATAAATTCTGTAAAATTTTTAGGGTGTATGCCATGGCGTGTTTTTGCCTCTGTGTCATGTGCCACGGCTTGTGGCACCATGCACTGCGGTGCAAGTGCACGAATTTTGAAAGTGAATTTTGCTATCAATTTGATAGCTTTTAGGGCAACTTTTGACGCGCCTCAATTCTCCGTTCGACGTCCAATTAATGCGAACTAGGTGTCTATAGAAGGCTCTCTTAGAGCTTTAACTAATGGCTTTAGTTTTATAATCAAATTATTACTCAATCAAAATTTGGACACTCTTTTCAAAACTTGCACTTTTTCTACAAATTTCACAAAACTAAATCCCTAAACCATTTACCATAAGCCGTTAACCATTGATACCCATTTGACCATATACAAAACATCAAAACTAACTCATGCAATGCACCATATCATAGTAAACACTTATAGATCACCATTTCACTACTCAACCCCTTAACCTCAAAAACATACAAGAGGGAGTTTAAGTACATTTTTATCAAATAATCCATAATCAACACATAATTTCCTCTACTCTTACTTTTATTAGTATTTTGGCCCTATCACATAACATCAACTCACTCCCTAGGGTCCAAAATACACTTACAATTCACAAATACATAATGCAAGTAAGAACCAAAAATGGATAAAACCTAGTTGGCAATTTAAATTATCAAATACACATAATGACTAAAAAATAAATAGGCATACAAAATAGGATCACAGTCTTAAGCCTTTGGGAGCTTTCTTCTTTCCAATCTTGTTGAGCTATTCATTGTAATATTAAAGATAGTGGGATGAGTACAATCACTTAGTAACTAAGGTCCAACTAATCTATATTAATGCATGTTAATTAGTTTAAATGTAAGTGGCATATATAAACAATTCTTCAAACCATGTAAAACATTTGAGAATATAAATAAACTTTTCCAAACAAAATAGCATATACTTGGGGGATAATGCTTTTTAGCAATTTTCATATCAAAGGAGGTTTATCAATGATTCATTAACATATGATCAGAAGTGATTGAGACTCAACTTATGATTATCATCATTAGGGTCACAATACAGATAACCATGTGCCCTTACTCACTATATGTATGATCACACCTCCCTTATATCCTCCTTGTTCCTCTGACATGAAACCATAGGCTATAACACAATGGGATAGTCTATAATTCATGACTTTCCTAGCCTAAACACTTGTGAGGGGATTACTTGACCAAGCTGTACCCAACTCACTTATGGAATATGGTTTCCCCCATTTCTCACACTATAGGGTGCCGTACACCCTAAATTAGCTTCCTTATTGAACAAGTGGATAGCTAGCTAGGTTTGAATCTCTTGTTGAACTAGTGGGATAGTCCCTCATTGAATAGGTGAGACAATATAAATATAATCAATCTAAGCAAGCCATCACAAGGATGGGAGCCCTACCACATGGATTTAATTCTCTACTCCTCTTCCTAGGTGAGTTCTCGCCTCTTAAGATCATGCAATTCATATTCATGAAAAATTCACATTTAACTTAATTCATTACACTCCACATAACTAATTTCATTGAACTTTACCATTTACAAATCATTGAACTTCTTAAACACATTTTCATTGAACTCCAAATCAAACAAGTTATTGAACTTTAAATTTCAAAATTATTGTACCTCACACATTCAAAATTATTGAACTTCATACATTTTAAAATTATTGAACTTTTATCAACTCAAATAATTAAATTCCTATTTTTATAATCATGGTACCCCACGCTTGACAATCATGGAACTGTATGATTTCAAAATCATTGAACTACATCAAATCACCATTTCATAGTGGGCTTTTTCAAGTAAAGGAAGTCACATTTGCATTTCAATCAATTTAACATAATTCAATCACCATTTATCAATCAATAACTAATAAACACACAAAAGTTTAAGTTAGAATTCCTTCTGTTACCTCAAACCTTTGAGAGGTCAAAGGTTTCATCCTTCAAATACTCACTCCTAAAGCTTCCAAGAAGGTTGAATGGTGCTAATGATAGTCACTCTACAAGTATTTACAATGCAATTCATTAATATCCACATTTGAGATAATTTCTACTAATACTTCAACATTTCTTAATACTCAAGATTCATTCTTGACTCATGTAAAAGTACCCATAGGATTTTTTAACTTCCTTTAACCCTCATTAATATCATTGAGTCCTTTATTAGTCATTAATAGGACCACATTATTCCCAACCACCATATTTATGAGGATTTTCAGATACTAATTGCTCCTCAACCACTAATCCTCATATAATCATTAATACTAAGTTTTCTTAGTTCAATCTATTCTCATTAACTCTATTTAAGTTAATAGGTTCGAATCTATAGCCTTTATGGACTGAAAATCACAATTATCAATTAAACTCTAACTTCTTCCATTAAGAAAATTGAAGAAGAGAGAATGATTTAAGTATAGAAAGCTTACTCTTGATGTTTATGAGCTCTAAATTACTCTTACTAGTTAGGTTTCCCTACTCATAGCACTGCTCTTTCGCTTTTCTCTCATTTTCTTCATTTTTCTTTTCTTTGTTGCTTTAATTTCATGACTTATTATAGTAGAAAAGTGACCATGTGCTGTGGTGGACATATAATGCACTGCAACGCATGGCATAAAGAGCCTCTCCTAGACATGTTGTCACACATGCATCATGACAGCTTATCCATAAGCCGTGGGGCATGGCACAGTGTCACGCCTTAAAAAATAAGGCATGATCGGTACAGAATATAAGGATAAAACCCACATTTTGAATGCCTTGACTTAAGAAACTCTAATTTTTTTAAAATAGGAAGGCACTTGACAGCAACATAAATCTTTTTTTTATAAATAATAATAACAAAAGATTCAATATTTTTGTAAAAATTTTGACCAAACCTCCCCTAAAAATATGACCTCCTAAAACTACAACAACATTTTCCAATACAAGATAGCATCAATAAGGAATTCCACTCCTAGCCAGTAAATTATACATAATACATATAAGGGTTCTAACTATAGCTATGTGGAGCACCTATGATAAAATTTACAAAATACCCATACATAATTTAAGTTTTTACATGAACAACTTCTTTACTTTAAGTCACATGATAGCCCCTCAATGGTCAACTAGAGATACACTGTCAACTATAATATCTAAGGCCAAAAATAATTTTCTAGTGAATAACGTCTCAATAACGATAACATTTAAAGAATAAATTGAATAAACTTAAGCAATTATGTAAATAATTGAAAAAAAATTGTTCAGTATAATATGCTCGCTAAATCTTGGAATGAAAATCATAAACTATTAGATTCACAATAATAGAACAATCTTATCAATTGATTTTGAGAAATCAATAGATTAAATAATTAAAATAAATAAATAAATAAAAATTTAAACATGTACCAAACAAAACCAATGAAGTATAAATTCCATGAATCAATTAAAAATTATTATTTTGAGGACTTTACAGAACAAGTAACAAACGTGGACATGCAGTCTACAAGGGTAAATAACTAAATGCGTCTTATGTCATGAAAACAAATGTGAACACACAATCCACAAGGGTAAGTAACCAAATACAGTCGAAGCCACTAAACAAATGTGGACACACAGTCCACGGGGATAATGCTAACCAAATGTAGCTTAAAGCCACGAAATCAAATGTGGGTATTAGACCTACGAACAACAAACGTGAGTGCGATGCTCACAAAAGTTGAACTAGCTAGTCATAACTATGGTGTGCCAAGGGCTAATGTAGCTACCATTAGCAATCAATTGTTTTGTATAAAGTCTCCTTCAAATTCATTTTCAAACATACGAGAAAATCATCACTTTCAAAATAAAATTTTCATTTTTACTGTCAAACTCTCATGAATTGTTTTTCGTAGCAATTCAATAATTTTCAAAATAAAATCTCATAATTAGAATCCAAACTTGTATTTACTGATTAACTAAAATTATCAATTCTGATAAAATAATTTCATAAAATAAAGTAATTTAATCAATAAAATATCTACTACTCACATTGTTATTGTAAAAAGAATTTTCATAAAAATGTAATATTTTAATAAAGAAAATTTTATTGAAATATCAGTTGGGACGTTATCCACTTACCTTAAGTGTTTCCAAGCACTGAAATTCATTCTTTAAAACTTCAATCAAGTTTTCCATTTTCTAAATGCCCTATTCAATATAAAAATTAAAATTAAAATCCTTTACCCAAGTTTGATAATTTCTCTTTCAACATTGACAACACCAAAATCAACTAAATTTTCAAATCATGATAATTTATGCTTCAATTCCTCTAACCCTCCCATACTTTATATGTCCACCGTTCTATTCAACACTTTGATTATATTTTTAACTTGTCCTTCTAACTCTTCCATAACACATATAACTAAGCTTACAACATACAATGTAATCCACCAAACATGAAAGAAAGTCTTATCATCTTCATATTTTTTATGCTTCACGATTCAATACAATAGCCTAACTTTTACCACTACAATGTGCATGTGTAAACAATTTTCATAGCTTGCCATGTTTCAATGGTACCAATTCACATAAGTCCAATTTCATTACTTCCATCATTAAACACTTTATTAACATCCCAGAAGCTAGCATAAGAACAAACCAACCTAGTCCTTGAACTATCAATCAAGTACCCTTTTCAAAAAATTCTCTGATTCTAATTTCATCCTTCATTATAGAAAATATTTGTCTCCTATATTAATTTAATTAACAACAATCAATTTATCACACCTATTCGCTGTCAAAGACTAGCATCCATCTCTTACACATTTTATCGAGCACCTTGTAGGCATTCAACAATTAAACTATAAAACAATCATTCTACCCTTTAAATTCCTTTTCCCTCCAGCAATTTCCCATTGTTGACATTTAGATTTATCATGTTTCTCAAATTCAATACCTTTCCAAAAATCAATGTAAACTCAAATAAAATTCTAGCCTTTACCATCGATTCATTATCATGCTCTTGACACTAAAATTTTAACTTGATTTAACTTTTCATTTCCTTATTTAGCACAGCACAAAATGATAAAATGTAAGGAGAATTGTAAACTCAATAACTTAACAACCAAACACATGAATCATACAAGGGAGAAGATTCAAAACTTCCTATATCAGACCAGTCCAATAAAGCAAAGAGAAAAGGAGTAGAAATCAAAGAAGGAGTGAGAACCTGATGCTTTAAATCATAACATCTCAAATAGAGGAAGGAAAGGAGGGTTCAACAATGAGAAAATAGGGGAGAGAGTTCAAGCATCACCATTGCATGAAAAGAAACCATTGGAGGAGTAGGGGAGTGGATGAACTCGTGACTTCGACCTGGATAGCAGTGAATTCATAGTGAACACCGATATTAGCAATGGATTGAACAGCCTAGATTCTTACTCATACACTTTAGAGACACAGAAAGGAAATAGATGAAGAAGAATAAAGGACCAAGACTCTCGACCTTCTTTCTGGCTCATACTCACATTAGCGATAGCAATGATGAATACTGATGGAATAGAGGGAGAGAAGGGATGATCTCTTTGGGCTTTAGAATTTTTGAAGAAGGAGAAAGAAAAAAATAAGAGGTGGTGGTGTGTATCTGACCGAGAGAGGAATATAAATCTGAATTTTAAGAAATTGCAAAAATTAGAAGAGAGGGCCCAACATTTCCTCGAATAACATAAAAGACACAGGCACTTTGGTAATTTTACCACAATTTCAAACTAAAGAAAATTAATATATTTTTTTAAAAAATCAATGTTTAGACCTTCAAGTAAGCTATAAACATAAATTCTACTAACTCACTCTTTTCCATTTGCCATAAAATAAATTTAAATAAAATATAAATTTGGAGAAATTTTTTTCTTAATTTAAAATTTAAGGTCATTACACACAAAATCTTCCCCTAATTTTTTTATTCCTGGGTGACCTTATTCTCCTTCGGACCCATGTTTAGAGCTGAAATTGAGATCAAACACACCCATTAGGCCTCTCCAGCCATACACCTCGCTAACACACTTAATTAATCTAATTAAGCTTAATCAATTTGTTATAATAACTAAGGATGTTACATGTGCTTTATTGTGTGGAGGGTTGAGTGTAAGCACATCGAGAAACTTGGGAGGTATGCAATGTGGGTGCGACTCCATCATTTTCCCTTAAAACATGTCGTTCTACTTATGTGCATGGGTTAGATTGCTTATTGAGCTATATTTAATTCCAAACTGACATGTGCCATAGTGAATTTCCTCTCTTGACTTAGTGCCCCAATTTTAGTTCTATCATTGCCCCCTTACATTTGACATTTTGGTGCCAAAGGAGATAAACAATTATGTAGCTTTAGTGTTTATAGGCCGCTTGTCAGGTTGGGATACGCACAACAATTAAACCATGCATATTCTTGGAGCCATCATTTCCCTAAGTCCTTCATCCATATAAGGTTGCAGAATCCTATTTAAACCCTTGGACCTCTTTTTCTTTCCCTTTACTTATTTCTTCTACTACTGTTGATCTTCCAGCAATTTCTCTCAGTGATTTTTAAAACTCACTTGCATCCTTAGCTAATGAAGGCATCTTCATCTTCTGCCATTATGAATAAGGTAAGTTAAGTTCATTCTCCTTACTTTAATCTTAAAGTTCTAAGATTTTTCTTTACTATTTGATACTAGAATGTTCTCAACTCTCCTTAGGGTTTGCATGTTCTAGCCTTTTTAAGATCCCATGTCCATTTTGAGTAAGAATCTAAGACTACTTTTTCAAGGTTTTTGACTTGAGAGTTAACTTGAACTTTTTGTTTGGGTCAATATCTGAATTTTTATATTTCTCTTTTCTTAGGGATGAGCCTCACTCACTTACACCTACTAACTCAGGTGGCTCATTGTATCTATATCCCCACTTAAAGATAGAGTTGCTAGCCTATTCATTTCCTTTGACTCATCTTGGAGAGTGCTTCTTTTTCGAGATCATTAAGAACCCCTTTAACCCAATAAAAACTAAATGTTGTCTAAGAACAATAATGATAGTCACTAGGTGCTGTAGGTAGAATGCCTTTACCCTTTACCTATCTTTAGGTGAAGCTAGGTATTTTAGACCTTATATATTGATTTGAGTTGCACCCTGACCCCTAAAGATGTTTTGCTCACAAAAACTCTATTGCAATTCTAGGTTAAGAAGCATTCTTGCTTTATCTTCCCCTATTTGAAAGGTTTTTTTAATGATTCCTTAGCATTTATTTATTTAATTTTTTCCCCTAATTAGTCACCCTTTTTTAAAGTTCTCTTTAAAGGCTAGATAACCAAAATGCATTAAACCTTAAGACTTTTGTAACCTTGAATAGCCTTTCCTAGTTGGGTGACTATTTCCCTTATTCCTTGTCCTTAGTTCCAATAGGTAAAATCACCTTCCATATAAGCTCGCATTCTTGAAAGGTTTTAGGCTTCACACGCTTGTTGTATGCCTTACTATCTTTTGCTATTGCACTATCATGTGATTGTATGATTGGAGTTGAAGTTCATATACACCTTCCAACTCTTGCACTATAGTTGTAATGTGTAAGGTCTTCCTTACTAAACCACAATTAACTCTACAATCAAGGTAATTAGGGGAGAAAGCCCATAAAATATTACCAAGTTTGTAAAATTTACATAAATGAGAACAACTCTCAAGTCATTTATAATGGGATCCCAAAATTCAACATATTTAATCTCTATCAAGCACTTATTATGCTCAAATTAGAGTTTTGAAACGATACAGAAGCTTGGAAATTGATTAGGACCCAAAACATTTAGTTTCAAAACTCATAATTATGTTTTGTGTAGAAAATGTGACATGTGCCGTGGCTAAAGGTTTGTGCGTTATGGCTCACTCACCTCTATGTCATGCACCATGGTGTATTGCATATAATATAATAGCAGACTTCTACTATCAAATGACAGCTTTGGGATGAATTTCTAATGCATCCTAAATCTCTGTCTGATGTCTGATTGAGGTGGTTTTAGTGTCTACACGGAGCTTTCTCCTAGCTTTAGCTGATGGCACAAGTTTCATACTTAAATTCATTTTCTACCAAAAGTTAGATGCCAAAACTCATTTTATACTTTTTCACATAAATCTCACAATAATGGTTTCCTAACTCAACTAGAAGTGCCAAAAGCCTACATCGATTATCCGACCACACTAAGTTGACTCTAGAGAGCCTGTGTAACACACCATACTCAATCAAAAACATGTATATCACAAAATCACCACTTAACCTTAAATTTTCATAAAACACAAGGGGGAGGAAAACTTTTCACAAAATGACTATTTTCATTTCAATTCATTCAAAATACACATGGACCTACTTACACAAGTATTTTATCCCTAATCAAGGGTTTACAACCATAACTCATTAACCCGGGGTATAAAATACACAAATGTATGCTATAATAATGCAAGTAGTGCAAAAATATCATGTAATTTCTAGTTGGAAATCAAATTAACATTTTTACACATTGAACAACATAAAGGCATATAAGGGATTACTCTAGAACCTTATGCCTCAGCATGTTTTCCCTGATTCAAATCTAATGAACTAGGCCCTAAAAATATTGAGAATTGTGGGGTGAGTTCAATCACTTAATAACTAAGTATCACCTAATTTACACAATTACATATCGATTGAAAATTAGATGCAAATAGGTAAAAATATATAAATATGGCACATATTACGAGCATAGCCATGACTCATAATACTAACAATCATGTGGTTAGACCTTAAGCATAGATAATCACATAAAATAATAATGCACATATTGGGTTAGCGAGAATACCAACTATGGGCTCCTAACTCAATGCTGGACTACAATAATAACAATCATATGGCTGGATCTAAATGTATGATCAAATGCCAACCTTATACCCTCTTGTTACCTCTGATGTAAAATTGGTGGCTATCACGTGGCTATATCCTTCATAGATTAACCCAACCTTTCATTGTGAGAAGCTACTAGGCTAGGGTTAACTCACTCACTTGTGTAACTTGGTTTCCCCTAATAATAATAACCATAGGGTGTCATACCCATAATCTAGCCTCCTCATGAACCGGTAGAGCTAGTTAAATTTGAGTCCCTTATAGAATAAGTAGGACAGTCCTGAGTTAACCATAGGACAAAGGCTACCTTTCGATTCCAACATCAGTATTGAGGCAAGTTCTTGATTCCAACATTGCAAATGCCATGTGAATTTAACCATCTACTCCTCTCCCTAAGCGAACTCCCACCGATGATTATGCGATGTATATTTGACACATACTATGCACTTATAACAATTAATTTTACTGATAAAATCCTCTCATCACATCAAGCATATAAAACTCATTTTCACCATTATACTCCACATATCTATTAATACATGCTCACATATTCTCAATCATCATCATTATTCACATATATATAGACACACGTAGCATTTTCACAATGTCACATAATATGATAACCCAAAAATTTTAAGTAAAACTAAATATATAAGTTTGCATTTTAATAATAATTATACTAGTTTTTGAAATTATTATGACAAGAAAGAAAGTTGTTGTAGTGGCAACAGAGCAAACATCTCCTCATTTGGTCCCAAGTTTGAACTGAAACAAGGCCATAAGTGGTCTTATTTTTTTGTCTTTTTATTATATGAAATTACAGAATTGCCCTCTTTCAAATCAGATAAAAATCTTCACTCCTTCGATTTTTCCAAACACAGTAGAGAGAGAGAGTGAAGGATGCTCTGAGATTTCATTCCTTCTTTCTCCTTCAAACCTTTGTAGTTTTTCCTTTTGTTTCGATCGTTGCTGTCGCTAGCGTGAGTAACCACCCTTGCTTCAATTGTCCGAAGTTGACAAGTGCTTAAGTTCGTTTGTTGCTGCTGTGCGTATGCAAGATCTCTTCGTTCTCCCCTGTTCCAGCTTATATCTACTGTGATTTGTTGAGTTGCTACTCTTCTATTACCGTTGTTAGAGGCTTGGTTGATCAAAAATTTTAGTTTTACTCCTCCATTTGTCCGTGCGTCACTGTAGATGTTGCTGTTAGTGCGTGGAAATTTTTATCTTTCGCTGCTAGTGCATGTAGGAATTTCAGGTTAGAAACTTGATCTTATCTCCTTCCTTGAAAACATTTCTGTGCGTGTGAATGGATGAAGAGATGGGGTTGATGCTGGAAAATTATGTCCTATAGATGCTGCTGTAGATACATGAATTTTCTTCCATAGTTTTGATTAGCTTTCTTTTGCTTGTTTTCTTTATGGTTGCTGATTCATGTCTGAAATTTATACCCTTCATCTTGCTAATTTTCTGTGCGAGCATTTTAATGGCTGACGCTATAGAATTTTGGTGTGTTTGGCTGCTGCTCGTGTGTCTCAGAGAATAACAAATTCAAATGTTGAGCTAAAAATCCATCTTAAAGCTTGATACTGATCTTCATATGGTCATAATTTTTGGAATAAATTAATTTAGTTGGAATGATTGATGTTGAAGAATTTGGTAAAATGAAGTTGGAAGAGAAGAGGTTAGACATGATAATAGGAGATTAGTGTCTATAAGATGCTTATTAAAATGCTTGTTAAAAGAATTGAATTTGACTTTAAAATTTCATAAATTCTTGTGGGAAGTAGAGTTAGTTTAGAAGTTATTAATCTATAAATTTAACTTGAAAGGTGCAAAGGACATTTGATTATGAAATTAATAGTGTATGATTATTGGAATTCTCAGAGACTGATACTTTGTTGAGAAAATACTTAAACGCTAGAGTTCTTATGAGGAGATTGGAAAGGATACATATTTGGTTTCTTGACAAAATGTTGATGAGAAATATATTTTTATATATAACTTTGGTTTAAATTTTCAAATTTATTATAGTTGATTAGTGCTGGAAATGTTAAAAAGAAATTATTGTACTGGTTAAGGGTTGAATAGAATTTTAATATGATTTATAGGATATTTGGAGGAGGAGAAATTTGATCAACAGTAAGAGGTGAATTTTAGTTCTGGGAATTTCAGGTAAGTGGATACCATCCCAACTGATTTTTTTTTAATCAAAATTTCTTTTACTAGAATATTACGTTTTCTGAAAAATCATTTTAATAGTATGAATGCGATTATTGAATATTTATTGATTAACATTACTTTATTTTGAAAAATTAGCTTTACCAAATTTGAAATGTTATTTGATCAATTAAATCAAGTTTGGACTTTGCTTATGAGATTTTTATTTTATCAAATATTGGATTGATATAGAAAATGATTCATTCGAGTTTGACGTTGAAATTTTTTTATTCAATAAATGCAAGCATGAGCATTGGATATGAAATTTGATTTTGGCAAGTTTTAATGCTTAAAAGTATTCATGCGAGTTTGATTTTGAGAATGAGAACTGTATCTTGAAAGTGATGATTTTCTCGCATGTTTGAAAATGGTTTTAAAAAGGGACTTTATACAAAACACTAGTTGCTAACGGCAGTTCTATTAGCCCTTGGTGCGCCATGGTACACCTAGCTAGCAAGGTGTTTATGAGAGGTGCGGGCCTCGTGCGATAGCCAACGCACATGGAATGAAGGGATGGTTATTCGTGAGCATAGTACTCATGTTTGTTTCATGGCTCTGGCCGCGTTTGGTTTGTATTACCCTCATGGACTGTGTGTTTATGTTTGTTTCGTGGCTTTGGCAGTGTTTGGTTACTTACCTTCATGGACTGTGTGTCCACATTTGTTTTCGTGGCATAAGCCGAGTTTGGGTATTTACCCTCGTGAATTATGTGTCCACATTTGATAATTGTTCTGATAAGCCCTTATAATTATAATCTAATTATTAAGTGATTTTATATTCTATTGGTTCTCATTTAGCAACTTATTTATAAGTATTTATTCATTTACATGCTTTCTTGAAATCAAGTGATAATAACAATTTTTATGATAGTTCAATGATTTATGATTTTATTTAATTTTTATAGAGCCATTTCATTTCAAAGCTTATGGAATTTCTATATAAGAAGTTGCCTCTTTAGTTACATAATTATTTTGAACTTTTTGTTTATTCATGATCAATTATTTATTGTTGGGATGATATTTACTGAAAAAATTTATTTGGGTCTCAGATTTGTAAACCGACGCCGATTCCACCATTGACTCTGAAGGGCAAACTAGCTACAGTGGGTGGAAATTTTTCATTGGTACTATTACTTTTAATGTAAATATATAATTTGTATGTCTTTTTGATTTAAAAGAAAGAGTAGATGCTCCACATAGATTGTTGTTAGGATTTTATTTTGATCTATATACTGTTGTTGGCTAGAAGGAGCTAAACTCCTGATTGATACTATTTTTTGAAAAATTTTTGTTATAGAACTTTTAGGAGATCGTATTTATAGGGAAGGTTTTGTCTAGATTTCAAAAAACAATGTTGAAGTCTTATTATGACAATTAATATTAATAGCATTAGAATTTTTATACAATCTGATTACTTTTAAAACGAAAGAAATTTTTATTTTAAGACTTACGGGAATGCGTGATATAGTTCGCACTCGTGCCAGTCACCCTCTATTTTCGGGGTGTGACACATAATCAATATACCAAATTTACATCGAGGCTTTAAAATATAAATCATATCTCAAATTAATCTATTTTCAACAAATAACCAATTAATATTTAATTATATAAATTAGGTTTTCCTCGGTTACCTCAAACGTTTGAGAGTTTAAAGGTTTACCCCATACAATAAACACTTCCAAAGCTTCTCATAATCTCGAATGGTGCCAAATTGAACCACACTATAATCACAATATAAGAATATCATCATCATCTCATTTTAAGGATCTACCAATACTAAACTTCACATTCTTTATTCTATCAATCCCATAAATTTTTCTACCCATTCATGCCCAATGGATCCACTAGGTTCCATTAACCCATATTGACTTCAAGGAATCAATAAACCACTATTAATAAGCTATAAACTCCTCCAACAACCTCATTTATTATAATTTTTGAATACTAATTACTCCCATGAACCAACCACTTCAAAAATTGTTAATGTTGGCTTTAAATACCTTAAACAACTCCCATTATATCCATTTTAACTAATGGTTGTTTAGACCTATAGATCCTATAGACCAAAAACAATCTCCCAACTCAAACTTTAACTTAAATCTTCATAAATATGGTAGAGAATGGAAGAAAGGAAGCCTATTACACTCACATCAAGTGTAAGGAAGCTTAAAAATGTCTTTAAGGGTCCTAATGCATATGCCCTAGTAGTGATAAGTCGTGTTCTTCTTGTTTTCTCCTTCCTCTTCTCTATTTTTCTCATGCAGACACAAACTGATTTAACCAAATTTTTGGCCATGTGCCACGGCGCACGCTGCCCTCCTCCATGATGCATGTTATAGGGAGGCCTAACACATAAACCTGCCTTTATACGCTACCTTCCTCTATGGTATGTGGCATAGAAGGCTTCTCCTTACTTTTTCTTCCTCTTCGTTGCCTAGGTGGATTGCCATAAAGTGAGAGATATTACTGGGCCCCTCGATGAGTAAGACTGTGAAAATATATGGCCATACTATAATGGAAAGGGTTTTCTTTTACTACCGTCAGTCTACTTAGAGATTGAGAAAGTAACGGTCAGGTAAAGGAGAATAACAATTTCATGTCTCGTACTTGATCAAAATATCGTGTGACAAAAGGGATGTGATATGGTTGCATGATAGGTTACATTGAATCATTGATTTTCATATGAATTGGATAGTTGCAATGTCTTGCTAGAGGCTACTTATGACTTGTGGGCTAATAACATAATTAGCCTACTGTCAATTTCATATAGGCCTATAAGATCACACACAAGAACAGCGCAACTTGAGCTATAATGTCCAAGTTCATTGAATCTGGAATATGTCTAGATTCAATGAATGTAATATAGAGTGAATGAATTATATATATATATATATATATTTGAATATTTATTTGATAAATATTTATATATATTTATATGAAATATAAAATTCAAAATATAATTATATATATATATATTAGATATATATATGATATATATATATATGATATATAAAATTAAATATAGATAATATAATATATATATATGTTTTTTCAAAATATATGTATATATATATATTCATATATATATATATAATATAATATGTATATGTGATATATATTATATTATAATATGTTAGTTTTAAATTTAATTTTATATGATAGATTAAATTTAATAACTAACATGATAAGAGAGAATATCATGTCAGTTTTATAATTTAAATTTATAAGATAAATTCAAATTAGATATAATCTTTTAAGAGAAAGACGAAAACCCTTTTCCTTATATTATATATAGATAGGGTTGTCCTAATGAAGGATGAGAGAGTTAGAAAATTTTTGATGGCAAAAACACTCTAAGAACCATGAAAAACCCTATAGAAAGAAAAATTAAAGTTTAAAGAAGAACGGACGCTAAGAGCCCTAGCACGTTGTTCGAGTTAGAGTTAGAGAGCTGTTTGTGTGGATACTGATAGAGGGAGTAGATCTACATTGCCAGCTCCTAAGATCTAAACGTGCACCAACATCAAAGAATTAAAAGGTAACTTTTCTATCCACCTTGATTTAAACAAGTTCGTTCAATCCATATTAGGATAGGAACTTTAAAATTTTAATCTTCCACTGAGTGTCCCTATCCAACAGTGGTACTAAAGCCAAGTTAAATTTTTATTTAAGTTGGATTTTGGTTTATTACATTCTTAAATCTTCATGTGATGAACTTCTTTGGATGAATATTGCTTTAAGATTTTCAAAATTTATATGTGATATTTTTGAAATCTATATATGTTTTTCATGTGATGTTTTTGAAACATATATATATATATATATATGAACTCATTTTATATATATTTGAATTATATAAATTTAAATAAGTTAATATGATTAATATTTAGCTATATGATGTGCTTTCTCAATATGACTAATGTTCATCCATATGATGTGTGTTCTCAATGTCATTATTGTTCATTCATGTTCTCATATTATTTAGGCTGGATTATCAATATGATTGATGAATCTAAAAGATCTGAGGCAATAACTCATTCAAAGAGAACAAGCTTTTCAAAAGCTCCGGGGGCTGCTGCCCCTTGACCTTGCCTACTAATCAGCTAGCGAGACTGCCATGGCTAACTCTACATAGCACAACCTAATTCACAATTTATAGCCTTTCATTATATATGAATTGTTTATTTGTTGTGTTTTCTTTGTCTTAAAGTTGTTTAGGTATGGTGACACATATGGCTCTAGTTTTACAAGGGTTGTAAATTTTAAATACGGCCTGCATGTCGTGCCCTTCTCCATAAACTCTGAATGTACATTATCTTCTCATCTCAATCACCTTATATGAATAAATGAGGTTTCTTGATGTAATTTATCTTCTTAAATAGGTCCTCTCATTGGCTTGGGATGGACACAGGTTAGGTGAGCCATATTATGTCATGTTTAATTATGCTTTTAATTAGATCACAATATGCATAATTTTGTATGAGATATAACCACTTTCACTTTACACACTTATTAAATTAATAATTCAAACCCTCTAATTAAAATCTTAAGTCATAATGCCGTCAATAAATGAATACTTGTCAAAATCTAGATCACTCAAATGTAGGATCCACTAAAGTGGATACATTTGGGTTATCTTGGTAAGATAAGCGTGATAGTGTTACTCATAAAGATTCATTATTGTTTAACTTAATTGAGATTATCAAAACAGTTTTGGACCTCAAAGGCATTAGATGGAATTGAACATGCCGGATCATATGATGATGGAATCCCATAAAGATCTAAGAGTTATATGTGATGTAATTGGTAAATGAGTTACCTACCTAAATAACATAATTTTAACCGTCCTGCTAAAGTGAATTTAAATTTAAGTGAAATATAGGTCTCAACCCATTAATCAAATTTAAGGGTTGTTAGTTTTAGTGGGAGATATAACATTAACTTTGTGTATTTTATTGTAGAATCATGTTGACTAGTAACACTGCTATACTATCATTGTGATTAGTCCTTAAGAAGAACAAACTCAATGGGACAAACTTTCTTGACTAGTTCAAGAACTTGAGAATTTTTCTCAAGCAGGAAAGAAAGGCTTATGTCCTGGATGAACCCTGTCACACACTAAAAATCAACTTTGACCGGCACAGGATATGGGCATAAACCTCACATCCCTTAAATCGTGATTGGATAAACTCTGAAATTAATACGTTAAACACACTAATAGAATAATTGGAAATTGTTACAATATTAAATTAGATTTTCAATTTTAAAAGAAATGTGAGGATCTTACTTGTAGTTTACGTGGAGCACCTAAGGCTAGACGCTAACGTAGGTATAAAGTTCAAGTTTTCATCAAATTAGGATTTGACTAAAATAATTCTTTTGCTTCAATTAAGCAATAAAACTCCTTAGTGGATATCTCGAGTCACGAGTTCAACTATACCATCTGAGACCAAAATATCTTTTCCAGTGAATAACGTCCCAACAATAAATAATTGAACATGAATAAAAGGAAAGTTTGAAACAATTATGCAATCCAAAGAGGCAACAATTTTCATAAAAATTTAATAATCTTCAAAAGTAAAAGAATTTTATAAAGTTTAAATAAAATCTTGAACTATTAAAATATCATATCAAATATTATTATCACTTGATTGCAAGAAAATAAATAAATAAAATAAATAATTATGAATAATTTACTAATTAAAAACCAATGGAATGTAAAATCATCAAATAATCAAATTCATATTATAGGGACTTATCAGAACAATTAAAAAACGTGGACACATAATCAACGAGGATAAATAACCAAACACAGCCGAAGTCACAAAACAAACATGGACACACAATCTACGAGGGTAATGCTAACTAAACGCAGCTCAAAGCCACAAAATCAAGTGTGAGTATGATACTCATGAATAATCATCCCTCCGTTCCACATGTGTTAGCCATCGCACGAGGCTAACACCTCCTATAAGTACCTTATTAGCTAGGTGAACCATGACGCGCTAAGGGCTAACAAAACTACTATTAGCAACCAGTGTTCTGTATAAAGTCCCTTTTTAAAACCATTTTCAAATATGTAAGAAAATCATCACTTTCACGATACAGTTCTCATTCTCAAAATCAAACTCGCATGAATACTTTTAAGCATTAAAACTTGCCAGAATAAAATTTCATATCCAATGCTCGTGCTTGCATTTGTTGAATAATCAAAAATTTTCAATACTAATAAAAAGGAATTTTATTAATCTTGAAAGGATATCTCATTAGGGGTAAAACATTCATATGCTATGATGAATCATTTTTCACCACCATCTTAAAACCTAAAAATGAAGAAATTTAATTAACAAAATATCCACTAATCAACATAATTATTATTTAAATAATCAATGTAACAAGATAACTTTTAATAAAAAAATTAATTGATAAATTAGTTGAGATGCTATCCACTTACCTGAGGCAAATCTAGACACTAAAATTTACCCATTTAGCATTCCCCACAAGGTTTATTCCTAAAACACCCAATATAATAATAATTGAACCTTAAAATTTTTTCAAAACTCATAATTGCCTACTCACTTAACTGTTATAGTATATTCTAGCATTGTTCTTGGACACCCATCTTTTAATTTTCATTCTAGAGAAATTCATATCTTTTGCATTCTTTTTTAGCACACAAGTCATAAAAATCTACTGACACATTTTAATCAAACAATACTATTTTTTTTCAATTTAAAATGTAGGGTCATTACAAACCCGTTCTTTAGGAGCCTGCGGTCAATGCTCCAAGAGCTCAAAGGGATGCTTACACAAAGCACACCAATGACTTAGTGGATGTAGGATGCCTAATATTAGCTACCATGGTTTCAGAACTTTAATGAGATTTAGAACACATGGAGGCTTATGAGATGGTTCTACATCTTAAGGAAATGTTCCAGCAACAAGCAAGGCAAGAGAGGTATGAGACCATAAAGGCCTTACACTCCTACAAGATGGCTAAGGGTACATTAGTTGGCACTTATATTTTGGAGATAAAGAGCTATATTGGTTACCTTAAGAGGCTTGGATTTCCCTTAAGCCAGGAGTTGGCTACAGATTTGATGTTGAACTCACTCCCAAAAAGTTATGATCAGTTTGTTATGAACTATAACATGAATGACATATAGAAATCCATTTCTGAATTGCATGAGATGTTTAAAACTGTTGAGCAAAATATTAAGAAAAAGCCTAGCACTATTTTGATAGTTCAAAAAGGAAAGGGTATTAAAAAGAAAGGTAAGAGCAAGGGCAAGGGAAAGGGTAAAGGCTTAGATGGTAAGACCAAAGAGTTGAATAAGCCCGAAACGAGTTCGTTCGGTCCATATTAGGTAGGGATTTTAAAATTTTACTCTTCTACTACAACTCCCAATCCAATAAAAGGATCTTTATAAGTGTGGTGTGTCAGTCCCTCAGGTTATTTTCTAACATTTTTTCAAGATCCCAATAATAATCTTTTTGTATAGTTCGGCTTAGCCATTGGCCTAGGTATAATGAGGAGTCAAGTGGAGCAGCATGATCCCATAATTCTTCATGAGTTCCTTAGTCTTATCTCCAGTGAACATAGTTCCTTAGTCTGTTATGATGGGTTATGGAATCCTGAACCTATACACAATATGTTTCCTAATAAATTTAATTACATTACTCTACTTTACCTTCTTCATTAGAAGGGCCTCCACCCACTTAGTGAAATAATTCATTGCAATGCATATGAAGGAGTGCCCTTTAGATGAAGTAAGGTCAAGCTTTCTTATAATGTCCATGGCTTACCCTCTAAAATGCACAGCTTTATAACATTATGAAGTTTTAAAGCAGGAACTCTCTTTATAGGTCCATACTTTTGGCACTGCCTATATCCTATCACGAACTTCATGCAATGAGTTAACATAGTAGGTTAGAAATATCCATACCTTTAAATGAGCCAACTCATTTTTGTGCCTAATTAGTGTGCTCTACAGATGCCTTCTTGAACTTGTTGAGGAGCTATATAACTTTGCTAAACCTGATACATTCATGTAAGAGACCTTCTTGCATTTTCTTGTAAAGTTCATCCCTTAAGACCACAAATTGTCGCACTTTTAGTCTTAATTTGTAAGTCTTCCTTAGATTTGGATTTAATACATAATTCTTGATCTCATTCCTCTAATTAATGGTGGCTTGCTAATCCTAATTAATTGTAAACACTAGCATTCACCTATTTTAGATTGAAGGATGTTCACTTCTTTGAACCACTATGATCTTATATGCTAGTCCTTTAAAGAGCCATATCCTTAAAGCTATCTGGGCTAATTTATTGGCCTCCCAATTTTCTTCCTTTAGGACATACATGTACTGCACACAATCTAAATCCTTGAGTATCTAAGATGTAGTAGTCAAGTAAGGAGCTAACACCAAGTTGCTGCACTTATACTCCCTGCTTAACTGATAGAGTACTAATTAAGAATATCCTTGTATCTTTATTTCTTTTGCAACTATCTCTTAGATAAGTTTGAGCCTTATCAAGAGTACTTTATATTCCACCTAATTATTAGTACAGGGGAAATCTATTTGTATGTACACTTTTAAGGGAGATAATGATTACCTTAGCGCTTGTTGATTCCTCAATACTTAAGCCATTAAACTAAAGTACCTAGGATTGTGAATGCTTAGGTTTTATCAAGAAAAATCTTAAGTTTGGCTTGATTCCTTGCCTTGGATCTAAGGATGAGTAATCCACAAGGGAATCTGGTAAAGCTTGCCCTTTGGTAGACTTTTAAGGGTAGTAAACTAAGGTAAACTCAACAAGGGCAAGGCTCTACTTGTTGATTCTCCTTAACATGATAGGTTTGCTTAACATATAATGAGTACAATTTAGGAGACCACATAAATAATTATTTTTAATATATAATACTATAGCTTAATACACAAAAAAGAGAGTCTTTGCTTAATTAACATGTGCTAGGAATAGTTAAAGCTTTATCTTATTGGAGGGAGCTTGTGGTTATAGCACAGCTTGAGCTTCATTATGATCTACTTCTATCCCTCATTGGTGCATCAAGAACCCTATGAATTTTTTGGCTTGCACTTTGAAAACGCATTTTAATGGATTTAGTTTGAGTCCCATGTTCCTAGAATTCTATAAGCAAGCCTTGACTTGCCTTATGGAGCTCTTTCTTTTTAAATTTGACCATGATACAGTCTATGTATACTTTCATTAATTCACCTATTTTGTCATGAAAGATAGTGTTCATGGCCCTCTAGTAAGTATCTCTAGCTTTATTCAAACTAAAAGGCATGATGACTAACTCAAAAGTGCCAATGGAACCAGGGTACATGAAAAAGGCCTTATGGACATCTTCTTGTACAATGAAGATTTGATTATATCCTTAAAAACAATCTAGGAAAGAGAAGAGTTTGTTACCAACCATAGAGTTTACAAGAAGGTCCATTATGGGTATGGAATACACATCTTTAGGACTTATAGTATTAAGGTTCCTGAAATCCACATACAGCCTAATCTTCATGTTCTTCTTCATAATAGGGACTATGTTGGATTGTCATGAAGAGTATTATTATAGGCAAATGAACCTAAACTATAATTTCTTCTTAATCTCCTATTTCACCTGGAGTTCTATCTGGGTGAACATCCTTTGGGCTGGCTGTTGGAATGGCTTAAAGTTTATTTTGCTTAGTAGACAGTACTCCGATAACTTCTTCTCTAAACTAGGTATCTACTTGAACTCATAAGCGAAGCAATCTTTATACTCCTAAAGCACTTTGATAAAACTATCCCTCAAGTCAACCTCAAAGAGGTTGCTTATTTAGATTGGTTGGGGTATCTCAATGCTCCCCAGGTTACTTCTTCTAAGGGGTCTTTCACTTTATGAGGAATATCTTCTTTGTGTCATAAAGTAGCTTGTAAATCTTCCTACTGCATGGGTTCTAGGTCATCTTGTAATCTTTCATAAACTAATTCCTCAAGATTCTTGGTCTTTTCAACCTATATGTTATATCGGTAAGGTAATTTATACTATCTTTTATGAGTTTCTTCTTTCTTATCTAGGTCTCCTGTCATAGCGTGCTTTTTAGCCTTATCTTCTATTTTCAAATTTCTTAGTTATAACATACTAATAGTAGCCACTACAGGGAATAAGTTCTTATATATCACCATAGTCTCCTTCTTGTCTTTAAAAAACTTAAAGACCCCTTAATTTATGCATTTCTAGATGGAATTTTTAAAAGCCCAACACATGTTAGTAAGATAATTCCAAGAATGGTTATACTTATAGTAGTTACTCCCCTTTCACTCCTCCCTCAAAGGGAGCTTGTGATTGGCTAGTAAGGAGATGAACTTCTCTTTCAATAGAAAATTGAAAATCTTGTTAGATTTATTCATGACAAAGGTATATTGGATTTGCATGTTACTGTTGGTCAGTTTCTTGTTACCCTCAGTCTTAAGATCTAAGAGTTTCGAGGAAGGGGTCAAAGTATTGTGACCCTTAAGGTGTATGATAGGCGTGTTAAAGGAGCAAGTCCTTAAAGGTATAAGTTGCAATTAAATGATCAAGCATATTCTAAAGGTTCTTTACCATAATTTCCTTAGAGAGTCAAGCAAGTAAGAGAATAATAAAGAGTATGCCATGCTAAGCAAGAAGCTTGATTGTATTATTGATGAAATGAATACAATTGGGTGCTCCATGAAGATGGAGAAGGAAATATATGTGCAAAACTAGCCTAGAAATTTGAGCTTGCATAGAAGAAGTAGTTCACATTGGGCAAGATCGATTGATGCAGGGTTAGGATTAGTGTTTTGTGCTAGGAAAGTGTTGTGTGAATTTGGCAGGGTCTTGATAGATCTTTAGTTATGCGCTTATTGCCTATTTATAAGAAAATTGCAGTGGCTCACTTCTTCTAAGTTTAAGGTTTTATGCCTTTAGGAGTAAATAACTATTTACACCTTCAAATTCTCATGTGTGCACTTCATTATATGGAGTGATGAGTGTGCACTTCAGGTGTTGTCATATAAAACTACTCATAAAATTGGCCTTACATTTCTTTCTAGCTAAAAATAGAGTTCCTTAGGAGTATGGCAATAAATTGGGGAACAACCTTAGTTTCATGTTATCTAAATAGCTCAGCTCTCCATATTAGAAGGTGAACCTTCCAAAATGTAATCTAGGGTTGATGCTCTTTCCTCACCCTTAGGGAAAAGGGTTATCATGATTAATAATTGAGGTATACTTTTTGGAAATTTGTCCTAAGAATGGGTCAAGGGCCTTAGAATAAGTTGATACAGCTCTCTAATTACTTCTCTAATAACTTTTGGGCCTACCAAGCATGGTTCCTTTCCTCCATGGATGTTGGCTCTATTTTGGCTTATCAAAGCATCGATTCCCAAGCCTTTTACACCTTGTAAAGGATAAATTTCATAAGCAATATGATTATGTAAAGGATCCTTGAGGGCATAGTAGTACATTTTTAGAAAGTTTTTGTTTCTTATATTAAAGTGATCATTCTAGCCCACTAATCCCCGCTAGTAGGATAGAGTGTAACGTCCATCAACTAATGATTGCAACTCGATCGACTTCTTAATTCTAAAGGGTTACTCCCCTATGCCCTTATGTGTGAGACTCTCTTTAGAGTTCCTTGTTGGGGGATTTTGTTGTTCCTACTTGGATCACTATATGGATTATGAACTAAATGGCCACACTGCATGGTCTCAACTATCACTAGGCATAGTTCAAAGTGCCATTCATGTTCTCACTCCTCTTGCTATTGTCAAAAGTACTCCTGCCCTCTTGCTTTAGTAGCGGATCCTGTCCTTCTCCTTTACTTTTTACATTTGCTGAGCATAGAATATAGCTTATTTGTTAGCTCTTTTCTCGTTGTCTTTTTCATAGCATCTCATGAAGCCCTCAAAGGTTTTCTTGATTTGCTCAGCTTGCCACTATAGGTTCTTTTAAAGGCTCCTTATCTAAATCATAAATCTTCTTTGTGATGAAAGGCTCAATATGCAAATTGCACAAAGGCTCATCTAACCCATGGCTGGTTGAAGTGTTGAGTTTTAGGAATATTGCCACCCTTTCATCCTCGAGACATGAAGTAGGATCACATTGCCTTCTAAACCCTAACATCTAATGTTATTTCTGTCATCAAAATGTCTAGAATAGGTAATTCTTGGCTTTGCTTCAGTAAACCTCAAATGAGTTAGTAATCAGTGACTGTTAACTCCCAAGGTCCTTTATCACAATTTCTTTAGAATGTCTAAGAAACTTAGAGTTTAGAGAATGTAAATATGTGTCAAGAAATAGTCATGCATTTCTTGAAAGTGAGTACGAAGAGAGTGATCGAATGAATAGAGGGAAAAGGAAAGTAGATAATCTAGATCGGCTAGATTACAAATTGAAGAGTTATGCCATGTGAATTTGGGTTGGATGCAGGGTCATTGAGCTGTTTGATTTTGTTTGTTTTTTAAAAGTGCTAAGGAGACCTTTGAGACCTATGTCCTTGCTATTTATGAGGTAAGGTGATGGTGCTCTACTTCAAATTTCAAAATTTATCCCAGGGTCGTGGGTGCACCTCATCAAGGGAACATGCTTAAATAAGTGCTCCATGTTCCACATATAATGGGTTATGGCCTTAGGACCTTGTCACTGGTCTACCTGAATGTAGCTAGAGCTAACAATTTAGGCTAAGGTTGACAGGCCATCTTGAACTTGCCCCAAAAAAGTTGGGATCTGCCTTAGCTATATGGGCATTTTAAAGAGGGTATGATACTTTAAGCCCAATCTAAATAAGTTCAGCTCAACTAAGGCTGATTGTTGAAATTTCCAACTCTATATGTATATATATAGTTGGTAATTTTGGCTAAGCTTGACGGGCTAGCCCAAACTAGGCCACAAAAGTTAGGGCTATGTTTGACTATATGCATTTTTTTAAAAAGGTAGGATACTTTAAGCTTAATCCAAATAAAATTGGCCCAAATTGAATCCCACCTAAATAAGCCCAACCCGTCCTAATTATTGGCTCTAAACGTAGCATTTCAGTAAATTTCCCAAGGTCCAACGTTAAGGTATTAGTAATGTGGGTGAGACTCCTTAGGTTGGGTCCCAACGCTCTTAGTTCTCGACTCATAGCGTAATTTCGGTCCAGAAACTACCATTTTTAATTTTTTTTTTAGAACTCAAAACAATATGGTTTCAGGCAAGAAAAGGGATAGTGTCCAACTTGATTAACCCTATCCAAAACTCTTGACCAAACGAGTTAGAGGACGGGTTATTCACTGGTTTGGCCTGCCAGTTTTTGAATTTTTTGTTTTTGGAGTCAAATGAATACATGCCACTTTGCTTGAGGGTGAATCTTTGGTGAATCAGTGAAAACCCAAAGAGTCGTCCCGTGAATTTCAAACATGAATTTCCAGATACTTTTCCTTTAAAGTCTGTCTCGTACATTCACCTCTCTGTTCATAAAAGGGAATCTATTTTCCATTTTCCTCCAAAAATTTTCAATCACCATAAATGTTCTAGAGAATTCCCTTCCCTCCCTCCCTCCATCTTCTCTTTTAGATCACTGACTTTGCATGATCTTTCTACCGAACAACAAATTCTCTTCGCCATATAACCTCCGAGGAAATACATCAGTCCTTTTAAATACGCACGCAATGGATTATCCCAAGCAAACAATTGTGAATTTGTCCGTCGCACTTCTATTCTTGATCGGAGTGCTTCTTCTGTTTCGGTCTTCTTCTTTCTCCAGCCCATTGTTCTTGATCCAGAAGTTACGTTCAGACACGGTATGTTCAAATCAAAAATCCTTTCTCATTTCTTACTTCGCAATGATTCGAAAGATCTAGTCTTTTTTAACGTAAATATATGCATATATTTTCTGAGATTATTGTAGATCACCGTTGATGAACGTCTTGATTCTGCTTTAGCGAAAGCGTCAACGGAGAACAAGACTGTAATAGTGGCGGTTATAAACAAGGCTTACGCAGAACAAGACGTTAATGGCCATACCACCATGTTCGACCTGTTTCTCAGCAGCTTCTGGCTCGGAGAAGGCACGAGGTCTCTGGTCGACCACCTTCTGGTCGTGGCCGTTGATCAGACGGCGTACGACCGTTGCCGGTTTCTCCGGCTAAACTGCTTTAAATTGGAAACGGACGGTGTTGACTTTGCAGACGAGAAGTATTTCATGTCCGGTGATTTCATTAAGATGATGTGGAGAAGGACTCTCTTTCTCTTGGAAGTTCTGAAACGAGGCTATAGCATCATATTCACGGTACGTTTTTCTTTCAATTTCTTTTAGAGATTTTTAGAAATATATTGATACAGCCAACTTCATTAAAAGGGATAAGTCAGTTTTTTTTTTAATTGAATATTGTTTTATTTTAATTAATTTAATGAATTCTTCGAATTTTATTGAATGGGGTTTGTGCCTCTTGTGTGGGACAATTCAACTGAATAACTATAATCCTATATTTGCATATAAAAAAGCTGTTAGTTGAAACTGTTTTGCTTTCAGGCCACATGAATTTAGAAACATATTAAATTCCTTTGACGTTGAAGATAATGGTTTATCTCTATATTTGGAAACTTAATTAGTTCTCTTTGATTTCTACGTTGTCAATGCGCGTCTTTCTTGAGAGGCTTATCTGTTTATATCCAATGAACTTGAGTAGTCTTTCTTTCTTAGTGTATCCAAAATAATTATGTGATTTCACAAAATGCAGATCCTTTATCTTTTATCATAAATGCAATGTGTATCGTTTAGAATCTTTCGAAATTTCACTATATATATATATATATATATATTCTTTTATTAAAGAATATATTTTATTCAAAGTAAACAGTACTGATGATTACATGTCTTTACTCTATTTTGGCATTTGAATGTGTAGCGTTTCGTTTCGTTTTCACACTTCATTGGAACATTTTTGCTTTAATTTCTCCCGATTCTTAATTGAAAAAATTATGTATAGGTCCTGTATAAAAGATTTATTTACACAGAGATCCTGTAAATTTAGAACAATGCAGCCAAGTTTCTTGGGACCTAAGTGTAATTAAATTTTAGGTGGAAAAATACCTTTATGCCCCTACCTACTAAAACCAAAAAACTGATAAACTGAAGTCATATTTACCTTGCATTTACAATAACTTCATAATTTACAAGTAAAACTTCTTAATTCATAAATAATATTTTCTATTTTATAAAGAATAGACTAAAATCATATTTATTTATGCATCACTTTTTCATATATAATTTAATGTATTTTGACAAGACAATACTATATTTGTACCCCAACCATAAATTATACTCAAGTTCAAAGATAACTAAAGGATAGTTTCCTAATTCTACTGGATTTATTTGTAGATAAGTTTCTTATATGAGAGCTATACGTAATTTTTCCTTCTTTATTTAGTTAATAGGTACACATAGCACTATTGTTGTTATTCTTATTGTTATTATTAGAAATAACCTGGTACCGGTATTATTATATTAACTTTATATAAAGTTTTAGTTTAGTTTAGTTTTTTTAATTAAAGTGTATCTTTAGTCATTTAACTTTATATAAAGTTTCAATTTAATTTTTTAATTTTATAAAATATTTTTTTCACTTCTCTAAAACCATTAGCTTCAAATAACTTCGCTTTTGTGTGCGTTAAAATTTAAGAATGTTTTGTTAATATTTAAAATTTTAATGTAAGAATTTTTTGTTGATAAAACTAATATATGTTAGAATTAATAAAGGATTGAATGATTTAAAAATTAAAAAAATGAAAAGACATTTTATAAACTTAGTGGGTCAAAATAAAAACTTGTGTAATGTAAAAGGGTTGAAGGTATATTTTGGTTTTATATTGTTTGTCTGAATTATAAGATCGTAATATTTCTTATATATTAATACAGAAATGACGTGTTTAGTTCTGAAGTTTGTCCAGTTTCTATTCTTGGAGAATTAGGGGAGCATCTCAAGTTAGAATTAGGTGTAAGAGATAAGTACTATAATTAGAGGGATGTTTGTGAAAAAATATATATTAGAGGGGTGTTAATTGTCAAAAATGAATTAGAGGGGTGTTGATGTAATCAAAGCCAATATGGGTAATTAATGGGGGAGTCAAGGAATTACTCATCTAGTCTTGTTTATGAGTCACTTTCAACATATTTTACTATAATCAAGAAAAACTTTAAAATTCATTAGTCTTATTTTAAAATTTAACATGATCTCAAACTTGCCCTTATTAAATATACATATTTTATAATATATTTTCTCTCTCCAACATTTAATAAAGGTTAGACAGGAAAATTTGTGTAAAAAATTTAATTAGGTAACTTACAAATAAGATAAAAAAAAAATTCTCTTTGCCACATAAATAGGACCAGAGAGAATATGACAGCAAAATTTTGATTAAATGTAAAAGGGGTGCTGGTTAATTAATTAGTCAGAGTAATTGATTTATAGTAAAATGACACGTGAAGGAAAATCTGCATTTAATTGTGGCCAAACACATGCCAAATTAAATAACTAAATAATTAAATTAAAGTCAACTATTGCGCCTTCAGAGTTAATCTTGCTGATTGAAACTGGAAAACACAAATTTTCCTTTGGTAATAAGTATTTGAGATTAAAATATCATTATCAATATAGTACTCCCTCCCATTTTTATTATAAGAAATTTTTAATTATCTTATTAGAACCAATAAGAGATGATTAAATTATTAACTTTGTCTATACATATAATAAAATTTCAATTTGACCCCTATTTAACTAAAATTTTTTAAAGTATTACATTTTTTTCATATGGTAATGAATTTGAATATGGATAATATTATTAAAACATAATTAATTCTTTATCAAGTATGATATATTAAGGATTAAAAAATCCTTTTAGAAGGCATAGTGATGTAAATTCAAAAGTTTTTATTTAATTTTAAAGGAAAAATTCCTTTGCATTTTACATATGTCTTGCCTAATACTCCCTCGAATAGTCTATTATATTATAGGAACATGTGGCTAAATCAATTTCATCTAAGAGTTTTATTATCAATTTTGATTTATGTCATTTCTTTGACAACAGTTTGTGAGAACAAGTAACAGATTAAAACACACGAAATTGAAGATTGTGGAATATGTTTACGTCACATGCTGGGTAGATGGCGTATTATGCAGAAGAGTACTCACTAACGCAGGTGCATCAAATTAATTCATGTTTAATAAATTAATTGATTGTTTGGCCAAAAAAATATAAATTAATTGATTGGTTCATTGGAAATGGATGCTAAATATCCAAATAATTATCTCTCTTTATAATGCAACTTATGCAGGCAATAAACGAAATTATTGTCAAAATGAATTGTATCAAAATCAAAAGAAATCATTATATATTGTATCCAAGGTACTGACTTATATATTTCTAATGTGTGAAGAAATTTTGTTTTCCATTTGTTATTGGTGTCATTGTGGTACGTTATGCATACCGTGCAAAAAATGAGAAAAATTTTAATTTAATTATGCTTTCCTAACATTTTTTTCCTCATTGTATGTGTGGAATGAAAAAAATGAAGGAAAAAGGTAAATAGACCTAAGATTTTAACTCCTGTAATGGCCCAAATAATATGCTTTCCTTGAAGATGTGAGAAGATGTACCGTTTTACAACCATCGTATCATTGCATGTCAATCTTCCGCTATAAAAACAATAAGAATCAAATTGTATTCGCCATTTACTTTTTTTTATAATTCAAAGAAACTCTTGGTTATTTAGTTAATAGTAACTATTCCTTTAATTTATAGTTACATATTAAATTTATTCAAAAAAATTAATTTTTATTGTGTTATTTGCTTTCCCCCCTAATTGTGTTTACTGAAAATTGGATTGATCAAGGCATTAATTTAAGGGTTAATTATTAAAATTATAATCAAACCGTGATCAAAATGATTATGAAAAAACTTTTTATTAAATCGATTAAGACAGTGTTTTAATAGTTTACTGGTTTAACCAAGTAGATTGACCTGGATTTCCAAAACTATGGTTATAAGAAAATTGAAAAAAAAAACAATTTCTTGGCTATTGTCCTTGCTAAATTTTTATACATGATCAAATGGAATATTCAATGGAACAGGATACTGATGTGATGTGGCTAAGAAACCCATTCACAGGACTCAACAACGACACTAACGAGGACTTACAGATTAGCACAGACAATTACCTGGGAAATCCTCGATTGGAGAACCATAATATCAACACAGGATTCTACTTTGTTCGATCGAACAATAAGACCATTTCATTATTTGAAACATGGTACGGTAAGAAGGACAGCTCCAAAGGTCAGAAAGAACAAGATGTGCTTGAAGGTCTCATAAGACATGGTATTGTCAGTGAGTTAGGTCTTAGGGTTAAGTTCATGGACACTCTTTACTTCAGTGGGTTTTGTCAAGATAGTAGTGACTTTAGGGCTGTCACCACCGTACATGCGAATTGTTGCCGAACTATCACTGCGAAGATTGCAGACCTTGAGGCTGTCCTTCGGGACTGGAAGCGGTTCAAAATGTTGGAATCAAGTAAGAGTAATTTGACAGCCACCGTGAAGTGGTCAGATCACCGTGCATGTAATGAGTCATGGCATTGACTGTACTTGGTGGTATGTGTAGAAGTTGAATCTACTCATTGTTTAGAGGAACATTGTTGGGAAACAATTGAATACTTTTTAGGGCATTTTAAGGTATTTTGAAATTGAAGTAAATTTGTGACAGAAATGCATTACTGCAAATATTTGTGTTTGTGATTTGTGATGCATTTTCCCATCACATGCTAAAACCGATTTATTTTCAATATAGATTTAATTTTAAGTGCACTACCCTAGACGTTTATCTTCTAAAATTTTCTATAAATAATTAAATCATTTCAAGTAGCTAGACTTCTAGAATTTATTCCCTTAGCTTGTATCTTAATTATAAGGATTTGTTAATCACTTCACACAAATTTTGGCCAAATTATGTCAAATTAGTTGAAGTTTCTAAATTTGTTGAAAACTTTAAAAAAATTTCAGAATTACTCTATATAAAATTCATTTAACTATATGCAGAGTTTTGCCTCTTGATTTGCAGAGTTGGTCTTAACATTTTTGAGCCTCGGTATATGAAGCCAAAAGGAGCGCCATGGCCAGAGGGATTCCATGCATGATTTCAACAAGAGTTTTGGACTATATTGAAGAATGACATCTTGGAATTAGTTTCATTATTTCTCAATACTAAGAAACTATCATTATGATCAATAGAAATTTTTATCATATTAATATCCCACTATTGATATGAAGACCTTATTGGTGGGCAATTTGTAAGTACTACTCCAAGTGCTTGGGAGCATGCTTTGGCTTTGGTAAGCTCCCAAATCCTCATAATGTCTATACGGTGTGCTACTGTCTTTAATATACTGGTTTACCTCCTTTATAGCTTTACATTGACAAAATCTATTTGTCATGAATTGATATGAAAAATGATACTTTTTACTTTTTTTTTGGGAACAGTCCATCTCTGATTTAATTACATCAAATCCACAAGTTGAAGTGGGAAGAGATCTTCAAGGATGAGAAGGATGGCATTAGAAGAAAAGAACATAGGAGTTATATATGTACATATGTAAGGCTATGTTAGCAAAGATATATGCAATGGCTTGGGGTTTGTTCTTAGTTCAAGATGAATCATTTTTTGCCTTCACATTAAAGGAAAATATTGTTCTACTCTTCAAGATGGGGTTATAGTGAAAAGAGCGATCATAAGAGTGTCACTCTGTTGAAACTTGGAAGGACATAAAGAAAGTAAGTGAACTAGTTACTAATGGACTTGAGTATACTTCCATGTGATGAATCTGGCATTAATATATTCAGCCAAGCTTGATGACCTATGCAAAGGGTGTTGAAAATCATCACTAATTTTAGGCCCAAACTGAACAAATGAATAAACAAAATAAATAAGAAAAAAAAACAAATTTGGATTAGCCTCCAAGCTAAGATCAATGGCTATTATTCAAGGATGGTCATTAGCGATAGATTTGTACTTGGAGGCCAAGATACTTTCTTCTGTAAATAAGATGCTTGGGTAGTTAAGGGAAGTAGAAGCACGAAAGCCTAGTGTCATGATGAAAAAGAGAGATGTAGTGAGGAGAGAAGGTACAGTGAGTGAGCAAAGAATGGAAGAGAGGAAAGAGAAAGAGGAAGAAGAGTGGCACATGAAGGAGGAGAGAGAGAGAAAAGAAAATGTTTGTAGTTTGGTGTACTTTTTATCTTGAGTATGCACTAAATTTTCTCTTTCATTCAAATCCCTCTCTTCATTTCTTCAAATATCTTAGGTCTTCCACTAATAGATACTATAAATGGTACCAGAGCTTATACAAAAATTGTACATGGGGAAGATTTTGCTCATGTATAGTTTGGAACTATGAGTTCATTAGTTTAGAACCAAAATTACTTAGTGAGACACAGGGTTGCTAAAACCAAAGTAACAATTGTAGATTCAATCAATGCCATGTGGAAAACATGTGGAGTCATTCTTGAAAGTTCAAGATCTTTGGGAGATGATTGCCGGGATCAAGACTACCTCACCACATGAAGAAGATATGGGTAATCTTTGACAGTGGAAGATTAAAGCTGAGAAAGCTATTTTCACCGTTAAAACCACCATTAAGAAAGATATGATAGAGCACGTCATGAAAGCTACCACACTGAAAGAGGCTTGGGACTCGCTTGCTTTGTGATTTGCAAAGATGAATGATACAAGATTACAGCTATTGGAAAATGGAATAATGTCTATGTCAAAAAGAGATATGTCAATTAGCCAGTATGTTTTTAAAAGGTGAAATCTTTATGAAGAGAAATTGCTGAGTTAGATCAGGAAATACCTCCCTTACTAATCCACAATGAATACTTAAATCCAAGGTAATCTTTGGATTATCCAAAATTAGATTACTAAGTTTGTAGCTTGTAAAAATGGGATTGTAAGTTTTCATAAATCACTAATCACTTAAAATTATTATTTACTCAACCTCAAATTAGAGTAGAAAAATGTTTTGGAAGCATAAGATATCTCAAAAGATTGAAAAGACTCAAGATTGGTTTCAACAATATCAAAATTTGAGAAACAAAATAGTACACCATGGCACTTGCACACATTCCAAGCTGTCTTGCTCTATGCCACATGTCGTGGCATAGGCGCCATGTGTCGTGGCATGATGCATATTTTAGATAATAGTTTTGTTGTCATTTGATAGCAAACTCAGGCCACTTTAGACGTGCCCCATTTCTCTGTTCAATATTCAGGTGAGATGGTCTAAGTTTATACTGAAAGCTCTTTTTATTAACAAGCTAATGGCATAGGTTTTACTTCCAAACTAAGTCACACAAGAAAGTTAGACACCCAAGCTCATTTTCAAACCATTTTCACAAGTTTGACAAAATAAGGGTGTCTAAAACCCATAAATGTGCCAAAATTCATTTTTAATACTCAAACCATACTCAATAGACTTATGATAACCTGTACAACACACTACATGCATGCACATATACGCCACAGTATCCAACTTTCACTCATCAACCTGTTTAATAACAAAATAAAAGGGGGATGTCTTTAGCTTTGCATAATTCAATCACTATCAATTTTAACAATATTACAGTAGTTACTATGCTTGCACTAGTATTTTAGCCCTATTGACTCTTTAACAACTTACATACAACATTCGAAGGTCTAAAATACATTTCAAATTCTTTGACAATAATATAGTGCAAGTGTAAACAAAAATCCATCCTAATTGGCAATATATTATCTATCACAGAAAATAAATCTAAGTAAGAGGCTTTACAGTAGGAATCTCATATTCCTAAGCCTCTAGAGCTTTTTTGCTTTTTGCATCAAAGCTGGAGCCTATAAAATATTGAAATAGAGGGGTGAGTCTAGTTACTCAATAACCAAGGTACAACTACCCTATATAGTTGTATATCAATTGATTTAAACACATAATAAGATGGTTAAACACCTAAAAATATACCATTCTCTCTATCCAAGGTATATGTTGCCGTTAACATATAATTCACAATACAACCACTTTGTAATTATGTGTAGAATCATAGATATTCACACACACACACACACACACACACACACACCAAAATAAGCATTTGCTTGTAGTGGAAACTTGGTCGATCAAATAAATATATCAAAACCATACACCATAACCAAGTTTCCTAAACACAAGTCTATAAGTGGCAAAAATTCATACACAAGTACATAAGCCACATATATTCACATATATGCGTAGCCACATCCTACTGACACTCTAATCCTAGATATATTACAATATACTTGCTCAAAAGAAAAGGGAATGCTATTCTTTACAAATCACAAGCAAACCCCTAGCTTAGTTCCTTTCCCTGTCCAACACTAGATCTTTCATCTAGACCTGTAAATATTGTAAAGAAAGGGGTGAGACAACCGCAGTCTCAGTAATAGAGAAATCTACATTGATTATTACAAAGTAAGCCATAATTGAATAAATGAATAATAGATTTAACATAGTGTATAATTTAGCCATTTAAAATGCATGAATGCATAAGATAGGCTGGTATGGCCTTTCTTGACTAATAGAATGTCCCCCAACACTCTTTAACTCATAGGTAAACTTTATACCCACTTGTACCTCCACAGGCACAAAACATAATTTAAGGCATGATCGAATCCACTTAACTGCCTGTACTCCTTCAACGTGAATCCTAAGCAGTCGAAGCTAACTCCCTCCTAGAGCCAGCCTAACTTACTCTTCATGTGAGGGCTACCTTAGCCTAGGCATTCAACCTCACATTTCATATATCAGATTCCCTTCCCCACAAAAAGGTGTCGAATACTCGATCCACTAATCACTTTAGTATATTGAATCCATAATACGAAAGGCAACACTGAGTACTGATAGTGTGCTATAGAATATCACTAGTCTACATCTCCCCATTGGTGAACTCCTATCGAGATCATGCTTTCACTCTTATCTACCTTTCTCGAGTATTGACCACTTCAACACTCCAAGACAGTATAACAAATATCACTCCTCCCTTAAGTGGTTCCTGAGCCTATCTAAGGTACCTAACCTAGTTATACTTCCTTAAGTGTAACTTTCATTCTTACAATGCATGCAAATAACCTTGTTTCTATAAAAACATTATTGTTAAATGAATAGAAAACATATATGTACTATTATCCAAGTAGTACCCCATATTTAATCATTTAAAACATGTAATGCATGATAGCTAGTAATATTTATTCAAAAATAGCTAAACAAAATAATAAAAAATATAAATTTCCCTGTTACCTCAACCATTTAGTACTAAAAGGGTTTCTCTTGTGTAAAATAAGACTTAGCTTGTTCCTTAACTTTTCAATAAGTTTCACCAACAATTACCTACAACATATACGTGATCCACATCACTTTTCATGGCAAATAGCATAAAAGAAGGCTATAACTCATACCACACAACTTGGGTCAATGAGCCATAATCCATCCCAATGGTCCATGTATTAAACCAACTATTCTCATAGTACTACTTAACTACTAAAATCATTTATTAGCCACTATTAGGCCAATTTTCAAACCATACAATTTTTAATCAACCAAAAACCTTCACTCAACGTTACCAACTTTCACCATTAGCCCTTATAATAAAAACCAAAGCTTAATTTAAATCTTATTGGATTCAAATAGCATAATTGTAACTAAATCAATAGGCTTAAATCATTAAAGAGTGAAATACAATATCTTAGGGTTTGAATTTCTGCCCAAAACACCTCTTTTCATCCAATTGCCTACTCAAAATATTAGAGCACTATATAAAAACTCATAACAACCTCTATAGGACCCAAGGCAATCAAAGTTAATGTCCAAGAATGTTAAATTTATTTGTCTCATTGTTAAATAGGAATTACAATTTAATGTTGAACATTAGTTTAACACATAAGTTAATGTTATTTTTATAAATGTTAATTTTCTTAGATATTTAAATTTAAGTTATTTTACTATCTTATTTGTGGAGAAATCATGTTGCTTTTTGTAAAAAGAGATGTAGTTTCTCCAGAAACCACATCTCTTTTATGACTAAAAGTGATGTGGTTTCTCTAAAAATCACATCCCTTATAAAAGTGATGTAAATAAATCAATTTTCTATGTCACTTGGATCTATGTCCCTTGTAATAACCCTGACAATTTTTTTTTCAAAAATATAAATATATAGGTTAATTTGCTTAAAGTGTGTTTATATTAGTTCTTAGGATAAATACAACAAGTTAGAGACTTAGTGTTGTGGTAGCTGAGTAAGCGTTCATGTATTAGGTCCCAAGTTCGAATCCAAAGGAGGCCAGAAGAAGAGTTAATTTTTCTTTTTTGCTATGCAAAATTACCAAACTGCCCTTAGTCCCATCAGATATTTTAAAAACTCTTTCTTCCTTCTTTCTCGACATTTTTTGAGTAGAGAGATCTGGGAAAAGGACTGACATTTTTGCTCTACCTCTCACCAATCATTACATTCTTCCTCCTTAACCATAGCTAGCACCGTCGTTCACGTGGCTTGCCTTGATGGTGTGCTCGTTTGTTCGCCTCAGCTGTGATTTCTTTCATGGTTTACTACTATTCATCCGCCTCTGTCATTGATTCAAGTATGAAAAATCTCTCTTTCTTTTACCTTGTTGTTCGTGTGCGTACAAATGCTTTGGGTGAGCTTAGATTTCTTCCTTTGGGTTCATTTTAAGTTACTAGCAAGCTTACTCTTCTCCTTTATTCATGGCGACAACCCTTCCTTCTTCACTGTTTAGAGTTGTTTCTCCTTCCTCTGTCCGTACGTGTTGATTCATTTAAGGTTAGAAACTTTAATCTCCCTTCCTTCTCTTCATAAATCTGTGCATTTGAGTGGCTAGGATGGTATTAAGGAGATTATAAATTTTATATGTGGTCTTACTGCCATACTAAAAATAGGAGAAGGAAGAAATTCAATGGAGCTTGAAAAAATATATACCTATATATATCCTAAGGCCTAACAATAATCTACATATGGTTCAAAATATCCAAGCTAAGTTGAATTATTGAGTTGGTAGGTCTAGAATAATTGTTATAATGGATTTAAAAGAGAAAGAGCTTAAGTATGAAATTTGAAATTTATGCCTATAAGATGGTTGTTACAATGCTAGTAAGAGGAATTAAACTTGATTTTTAGTGTATGAAACCTTGTTGGTTCTTAGAATTAGAATGGGTATTAGTATTATAAGATGTATGGAAGTTGAAGTTTATAAGGAAAGAGTAGTCTTAGCTTGGAAAAAATATAACCATAAGTGTTCGAAAGAGTATCTAGTAGGAGAAGTATGAATATGAAAGATATGAAATTATGAATGAATTTATACACTTCAAAGAAATGTAATCATGGAATTTTATGTCTTTATAGGACGTGTAGAAGAAGAGGATCCTGATAGAAATTGAAGAAAGAATATTTTAGAAATGTGAAACTACAACAAGTGAATAGCATTCCCTTTAAATTATTTTTATTTGTATTTTTATTTTTAATAGATTTTCATTGAGATATTTTATTCTTATGAATTACATTAGTTTTGGAATTTAGAAATATCGATGTGAGATGGTTAAAGGATGATATATGCATTTATTTCCTCAAGGAATATGTTTCAAATATTTATGAAATTATTTGGTTCATTAAACTCTTGAAATCCTTGATTATTTAGATAATGCAAGCTTGTATATTATTTTATGAAAGACTATTTTCAACAAGTCTTAAATTGAAATTTAAGATGATGTATGTGAGTTTGGTATTGAAAATGTAGATTGTATTTCAAAAATAATTATTCTTCTTGCATGTTTGAAACGCGATTTTGAGAGGACTCTAAAAAGAACATTCCTGCTAATGGCAATTCTATTTGCCCGTAGTGCACTGTAGTTAAATACTAACTAGTTTTATTCGTGAGTTTTGTGCTCACGTTTGGTATTCGTGGGCTTTGTACCCACGTTTGATTTCATGGCCTGAGTCGTGTTTGGTTATTTACCTTCGTGGACTGTGTGTTCACGTTTGTTTCGTAGCTTTGACTGCATTTGGTTACTTATCCTCGTGGACTGATGTATCCACGTTTGTTTTCATGGCACAAGCTGCGTTTGGTTATTTACCCTTGTGGACTGTGTGTACACATTTGTAACCTGTTCTGTTGAGTTCTCAAAATTTTAAATGTTGATTAATGTGTTGTCAAAATTTACATGATTTTGGCTAGAAATTTTACTGCTTTGAATTATATGTGAGTAAATTATTTTCTTTAAGCATGATAACATAAATTATTTTCAACTTACTTATATTTTACAATTATGGCTATGACTTACAGGCTTATAAATTTTTGTGGAATTATTTTAATTACTTTCCACCATTATTAGAGTTTGTTGATTTAAATTTTAAAAATTTTACTTTGGGAATATTATTCACTGGAAAACTTATTTTGGCCTTAGATTTGTTAGCTAATGCTAATCCCCCTTGACCTCTGAAGGGCAAACTAGCTACAGTGGGTGGAAATTTTTGATTGGCACTGTTGCTTTTAATGTAAATATATAATTTGTATGCCTTTTTAATTTAAAAGAAAGAGTAGATGCTCTACATAGATTATTGATAGACTTTATTTTCGTTTGTATATTGGTTGCTGTTGGAAGGAGCTATGCTCTTGATTTATACTGTTGTCTATAAAAAAATTTCTATTCTAGAATTTTAGGAGACCCTAGTTACAGGGGAGGTTCTGTCAAAACTTTTATAAAAGCGTCGACACTTTCTTATAATAATGAGTTTAAAGGAATTATTTCAATTCTCATGTAATTTGATTAATTTTTTTTCTTTTCATTTGTAAAATGGAATAAATGTTCATTCTGAGGCTTGCGAGAATGTGTGAGTGGTTCACACCCATGCCGGTCACCCTCTATTTTTGAGGTGTGACATCCCCCACGATAGGGACATGAAATGCCCTAAAAAAGCAACATAAAAAGCTTTTTTTGTGTTAACTCTATTTAGATCAATGGATTCAGACCTATAACCTATATGGATTGAAAATGATCTCCTACTATTAAAATATAACTCAAAACTTTAAGAAAATAGGTTGGGAAGGTAGGAGAAGAGGTTAGAAAACTTACTCTTGAGGTTTGGTAGCTTCAAAACACCTTCAATCCTCTTAAGAATGAAGCCTTAGTAGAGCCCTCTTCGTCCTCTTTGTTTCTCTCCCATTTCGTTTTTTCTTTCTTCTATGTTTTGCATCAGATTCGTATCTAAATTCCGTAGAAAGTGTACCCTGTGCCATAGTAATTGTGACCACACATCACGATGTGTGGTATAAAGAAGGGAACTTTGTGTTCTCATAGTATACTGGAGATATTTTTCCTTATTTTTCTCACTTTTTGACGTCTAGGGAAGCACGATTTCACTTCAAACCTAATCCTATGACTTAAATTGCCACCCAAAACATTTGTTAGCTCTTTGTAACCACACATCACATTATCTTAGCCGTCATTAACCATCTTCTAACTCCATTTAATAGATTAAACCAGATTATCTTGCTAATTAACTAAGAATTAAAATTTGAGATGTTACAATGAGGCATCCAAAACTAGCAATGATAGAATATAGCAGATCATGACACATAACTTACGATATGAAAATAGAGAATGTATTACTACAATTCAAGTTTGACCTATAAATCCATCAATTGAAGAACTAGAGAATCTATTAATAGGACAAGAGGCTCATGTAGAGCAAATGGCCAGAGTATCCTTAAAAAACGATGAAAAGGTGGCGCTTTTCACCAAGAGGAGAAATCAATCTCTTAGTTAGAATAAAGGCAAGACATAAGGAAGTGACCAATATAGGGGAGGTTAGCAGAAGAAATACCAAGACAGCCAACAATCTAAAAGCTTTAGATGTCAAAGTGGTGAGTATTTAATTATGACAATAAAGGATACTTTGCAATAAATTGCTGGTCTAAGAAAAAGCAAGTTGAAAGTAATGTAGCAATGGTGAGTAATCACCATTAAGCAAGTTGAAACATTATTTGTAGATTTAGAAACAATGCTATATTTTACTAGTTCATAAATTTTGAAAGTGCCTAATTTTATGGCTTCTAAAATAGAGGTTATGCTTTCAGTAGAATCAATTATGAAGGGATTGGAATTTTGACTGTGGGTGTTCTAGTCACATGATAGGAGATAAAGATAAGCTCTACATTATTTCAAAGTATAAAAGGAAGCAAGTTGTTGTGACTACAAAAAACTCACAGTTACCAATTACTCATATTGGTGTCACGGTGATTGATTCTTTTTTGAATCAAAAGCAAGTACAGTTAGAGGATGTCTATTAGGTATCCAGAATGAAGAAGAATCTTTTTTTAGTCCCTCAATTGCCTAATTCTAGCAACTGTATTGTATTTAGCCTAAAAGATGTCAAGGTTTTTCAACAACTCAACATAGTTGACACTCTTATAATGGAAGGTAAAAAGGTGGACTTTATGTATGTCATGCTAGCAAAGCAAACATGAAGAAGACACCGAACAAGGAACAACTGATTTATAGCATGTATGTCTTGGACATATCAACTATTATAAATTAAAGATGATGATGATGAGCACGTCTTCATTAAGAGGACTTCATGTTCTTAGTATTTGTAGTGATACAATATATGCTAGATGTTAGTATGGAAAGGCTTACCAACTACCATACAAGGATTCATCATACAGAGCTCAAGAATCACTAGAGTTAGTTCACTCAAGTGTTTTTGAGAAGGTGAAGAAATCTTCAATCATTGGTATTGTTGTGCTCTCTACAAGCACACGAGCTGTGACAAGTAATATAATGTGAGTAAAGTATAATTCCCATGGAGATTTATATTAAAAATATGATCAAGCAAAAGACTTTGCAATTTCAATCAAGTTCAGCAAAACACAATTAGATGGATAAAATTGATTTTGAAAATAAGATTAAAATTTGAAAATAAATAAAAGAAAATGATTCTCAAAGTTCAAGCAAAAAATAGAACCTAGGATTATTTATCTCCCTTACATGTCATAACACTAAAATTACCTTCTCTACTGAATGTTTTTAACGAAAACAAGTGATAACCTAGATTTTTAAAAATACTTGAACAAGCTCTCTCAAGTCATAAATAAGTGTTTAGTTAAATTAATTGCCCAATCTCTTGTTACGATTAATAAAACCCAATTTTAAGCTCCAATCCTCATCTGGCTATGCAAGGTTAGTAGTATATCTTTATCTTACTAAAAAAACTATCCAGTCATCAAGGAAACTTTAATTTTTTGCACTTGCGAAGCGCAACATAGACCTAAAAAGATAGATGTGGATAATTAAATTAGAGATAAGTTAGGATTTCTAGTGGCTTATTAGATCATAACGTTATGGTTTGTTTGAATCTCAATAGGATTAGTAAGAGCTAATTCAAACTTAAATAAATACGCCATAATATATTGAGAGGTAATTAGATACCTTACTAATGATTGTCACTATAAATAAAGGAAAGATAATTAATTAAATTAGAGTAAACCATCCTGGTAGATGAATGTTGATCCCTAATGCTTATCTATTTGGTTGGTAACGATTGTCACTATAAATAAAAGAAAGATAATTAATTAAATTAGAGTAAACAATCTTGGTAGGTGAATCTTGATCTTAAATACTTGTCTGTTTGGTTAGTTCATCGCTTTTTATCATTTTCATTTAATTTCAGTATTAATTATTAAATCCTTTTCAAAAATTTTATTTGTTTCTTTAAATAATAATAGCTGTCTTTATTTTCCTTTGGATACAACCCGAATACTCTGAATTTTAACTACATCAAACTCATACACTTGTAGAAGCGATCAATCACATTGAAGCACATTTCTTTAATATAACAATAGGCAAACATACTTACAAAAGCATTGGAAAAAGGGAGCCATGAGAAAATATAATAACTTAAAAATTTAATTCAAGTAAAAATCAATGAGACAGCATTCAAATTATATGTATATATATATACACACACATGGATAGATACTATAAGTAGGAATGGTGGGTTAGTGGAGATTTTGCAAGCAATTTATCCACTAAATTTTGAGTTTGAATCCTATGTGTTGAAGAGAGGAATTCATTTTCCTTTAGTATTTGGTAAATTACGTTATTGCCCTTAAAAAACAAAAATAGAGATAGCATCAAATTTTGGACTTGTTTGACAACCTGTTCTACGAACAATTCTCTATTCTCCAAAATAAAAACAAAAAACAAAAAACTATGTGTGGTAATGTGTTTTCAAAAAATGTTTTGGAGAACAAAAAAAATATTAATTTGGAGAATAGAAAAATAGAAAGATCTTTTAAATGTTCTAGGATTATTATCCTAGGAAATAAGGGAGAAAGAAAAAATACCTATTTTCATTGTTTTTTCCTCAGAACATATTCTACAAGATACCAGTTCTCAAAACAATAAAACAAAAATAGCTTCAAACAGGCCCACTACTATAAAAAACACTACAAAAAAAAAAACCATTGTTAAAAAACTGGCGGTAGCATGGAAGTAATTAATTACAAAACAATTCACATTGGTACACATACCATGATAACTAACATGAAAAACACATACCATGATAACTAACATGAAAAACACATACCGTATCAGTTATCAAGGAAACTGACGTGGTAAGTTTATCCAAATTTAAAAGAAATATATACTTATCATGTCAGTTGTATGAACAATCAATGTGGAAAGAAAAAAAATTTAAAATAAAAAAATAAACCTTTTCACATCGGTTCCCAGAAGAACTAATGTGAAAAGTATTTTTTTACGTAAATTCTAGTAAGAACCAACGTTAAATGTCTTACCAAAAGCTGTCATAGACAGCTTTCCCATTTTGTTTGCGCTGGTCTGTATTTCTCTTTGAAATTCAAAAGTTCATCCAAAACGTAAGCGCCTCTCCAATTCCACCATGCGCCATCCACCATCACATTCCATCACCATCATCAACCATCCGTTATCACTATCCTCTCCCTACTACCATCACCCTTTCGTGCATTTTCTTTGGGTATTTGAGATTTTTCCTCTTCTCCCTTTTTGCTGCTTCTTTCTTTTTCATTTTTCCTCCTTCATTGTTTCTTAATGTTTTTTTTTTGTAACCTTTTCTTCTTCCTTTCAATAATGCAAGTTTAGATTTCTTCTTCCCTCTTCCTATTTCATTGTTGGTGTTTTTGGGGTTTCAAAGTTTCTCATTTTCTTCCTTGTTCCAAGTAAGTTCCATTGTTTTTTTATTAATTTTTCATTTATTTTTGAAAATTATAATAGATGAGATGTTGTTTTAGATTTCAATTTGTCATCTTTAATTTGTTGTTGCATAATTTCTTTTTTTTTAATGACAATTGTTGCACAATTTCTTAAATTTGTTGTTGTTGCATAATTAAATGGTTAAGAATAGAAAAATTATTATATCTTCAATGCCAGATTTTTACTATCTAAATTTTGATATTGATAATTTTTGTGGTTGTTGATATTTTGGAATGCCATAATTTTATGGGAGACTCCACCAATTTTTTTAATTTTTAGAAATAGAAAATATAAATATGATTATTGTTGAGTATTGAATTTTGTTCTGTGATTGTTGAAATATTGAGATTTTGATTAATATACTTTAATAAGGATAATGAATGAGATTTTGATTTTTTTATTTCTTATGAAAATTTATAAATTTCTTAGAATTACTTAAAATATACTTGAGCCATAAGTTGGAATTCAATTTTGCTGAAAATTGTTAAATTATAAACATAACAAATTTTATGTTAATTAATTAGTAGTTAAATAGTGAATCATAGTTGGATAAATGTTAGAAGAATAAGTAAAGAATATGAGGATGGGGTAGAATATTTTCTTGATTTTGCTAAACAAAATATTCCAAGTAAAAATGAACTATATTTTTGTCCATTCTTGAAAATGTCTAAATGGGAGTCGATTGGGTATTAATGAAATAAAAGAACATGTTCTATATAATGGGATAAATTTGAGGTATAGGAAATGGATATGACATGTGAAACCAAAAGGATGAGTTCAATGTCCCAAGAGAAAGAAATAGATGTAGATGCTTGGGATGATAGAATAAAAGATATGATCCATGATATTAGAATGGAGTCCTTTATACAAACACATGCATATAAGAGCTTACAAAGTGATGTAGAGAAGCCTTTGTATTCAGGATGTAAAAAATATACACATTTGATAGGTGTGTTGAGATTGGTTAACTTAAAGGAAAGATGTGGTTGAACAGATATGTGCTTTATTTGGTTACTTGAATTGTTGATAGATATTTGGCCTAAAAAAAAAAAGAATTGTTGATAGATATGTTTCCTGTCAATAATGCACTTCCAAATCATTACCAAGAGGCCAAAAAAATCTTGTGCCCGATGGATATGCAATATAAAAAATACATGCTTGCTGTAATGATTGTGTTTTGTACAAAAACAAGTATGAAGAGCTACACAAATGTCTAAAATGTGGGGCATCATGCTACAAAGTAAAGAAGGTCATTTGCAGTTATGGTAATGACATTACTAAAGGCTCACCTTTGAAGGTGTTGTAGTATCTTCTAATAATACCACAATTTGAGTGATTGTTTTCTAATGCCATAAAAGCAAAGAACTTGAGATGACATTTTGATGAGAAAATATCTTATGGTAAACTCTGGCACCTAGTCGATTCTCCTCAATGAAAGAATACAGATCAAAATTTTCCTAATTTTTGTTGTGAGCTGAGAAACCTTCGACTTGGACTCTGTACAGATGGAATTAATCATTTCAGTAATCTCAATAGCAGATATAATGTTTGGCCAATTCTCCTAGTGATTTACAATCTACCTTCATAGTTGTGTATGAAACACAAATATATCTTGTTGACTATGATGACCTCAGGACCAAAATAACATGAAAACGATATCAATGTGTAATTGGAACCCTTAATTCAGGACTTGAAGATGATATGGGATGAGGGTGTTGATATGTTCGATGCTTACCAACAACAATTGTTTAAGCGATATGCCATAATTTTTTGCATGATAAATGAATTTTCTTCATATGAGAGCTTGTTCGAGTACAATGTCAAAGGGTATAAAGCATGTCTTATATATGAAGAAGACACGCATTCTCAATATCTAAACCATAGGAAAAAATAGTCTACCTTAGTCATAGGAGATTTTTTGGTTGGTATCACCCTTATTGCAGATTGAAAAAAGCTTCTAATGGTTCACAAGAGTATGAATTTGCTCCTAAGGCATTAATTAGGAAGTAGGTTTACCAATGGGTAAAGAGGATCAATGTAATCTTTGATAAGAATAAAAAAAAAGATCTCTCTTCTTTAGTCTTCCATTTTGGCGGTATCTTGATGTAAGGCATTGTCTTGATGTAATGCATGTGGCAAAAAATATTTGATAGTCTTGTGGGCACACTTCTACATATTAATCGAAAGACTAAGGATGGAATAAATACTAGACTAGATTTAGCTAAGATAGGAATAAGAGAATGGTTATTTGCCTGATGAGAAGAGGGAAAAAGGACTTATTTGCCTCCGCAGCCTACATACTTTTAAAAAAGGAGAAAGCAAGTTTTTTTATGGGTGCTTACATGGTATTAAAGTGCTCCGAGGATATTCTTCTAATATTAAACTTGTGTCAATGAAAGATTTGAAGCTAATAGGCTTGAGGTTTTATGATTACCATGTATTGATGTAATAATTGTTACAGTTGCTATTCGAGGCATATTGAAAGATGATGTGAAGCATACAATTACAAGGCTATGTAGTTTCTTCAATTCCATTTATAGCAAAATAAAGGTTATATCATTTTGTGCTAATTAGAGATGTACTTCTCTCTGACTTTTTTTTTAAAATTATAGTACATTTCATTGTTCACTTGGTAAGGAAAATAAGGCTCTGTGGTCCTACATATCTTAGGTGTATGAATCCATTTGAGTGTTACGAAAATATTAAAGGGATATTTGAAAAATTCATATCATCCTGAAGCTTTAGTTCCTAAATCTCGCCATGAAAGGATTACTCTCATTGTTAAAGGAACATAAGGAGTCAAAGTGAAGAGTATGTACTATGAAGAGGTGTTACAAGCTCATCTTTACATCTTGAATAATATAGAAGAAGTCCAGTGTTACTTAGATGCCCACAAGAAGATGTTGACGGACAGCAATCTAAAAAAGAACGATACATAACTAGCAAATAAGCACAACAAGACATTCATCAAATAGTTCAAGGAAAAAGTTTGCAACGAGCCTAATATGTCTAATATAATAAAATGGTTAGCTAAGGGGCCTTGTTTTGAGGTGTATGTTGGGGGGTTTAACGTAAATGGGTATTCATTCTATACGAAAGCCCAAGATGAAAAAAGTATTGTGCAAAACAATAAAGTGATCGTGGTAGCTAAAGCTCAATACTTTTCTAGTTCAAAAGATAAAAATCTAAAATAGACGCCCATACCTAATTATGAAATTATTAAAGAGATTTGAGAGATTAACTATACTAAATTATAAATTGCTATTTTTAAATGTAAGTAGGCTCATAGGGGTGGTATCCAAATAAACAAAATTGCTAGATTTACCTTAGTAAATCCTAATAGGGTAGGTCACACTGATGAGCCATTCATTTTAACAAATTAAGAAAAATAATAATTTTATGTGACTGATTTAGTAAATAAGCAGTTGTCTATTGTTTTTCAAGGAACAAGACAAATTGTCGAAGTAGATGGTGATGATGACTCTAGTTTTAATCTTAACAAGACCCTACCTTTCACAACAAATCCATGTGAATCAAGTAAAATTAATGAGACAGATAATGAATATGCTATGAGAGACTATGATCATTATGAAGGAATTTGGGAGAATAAATGAAGTAATGGTTTTTTATTTTATTTGTTATTTTAGTTTTTTTTTCTTTCTTATATATTCTCTCTTGCTCTATCTCAACCTATTTCCACTAGGTATATAGAGGGCTCTGGAGGAGATGATAATACTACTAATTCACTTAGTAAGAAAAAGGGGTAAAGGACATAAAAAATTGAGGAGTTGACCATATGTCATAGGACTATAGAGAGGTAACATATTAAATTTAGTCCAGATTTGGTTTCACTTGGCACTGAGGAAGATTGATTTATTAGCTTTATTAGCCTTCAAGCTTACGAGAAAATTAGTATTCTATATAAGGATTGAAGAGAAGTACCCAAGCTATTAAGGATCATGTTTGGGAAGAAATTTTGTTAAGTACCACAAACTTTGTTACTATTATTTTTATAGTATTCTTTTAAAATTTTAACTTACTTAAAACATAATTACTTTGTGGCTAATCTATGATATTTCTGCTACCTCTAGGATGAAGAAGCATTGGTTAAATAATGTCGCTGAGCAATGGAAAGATTTCAAGTCAACACTAACTCAAGAGTACATTCGCACAAATAAGAAGGTGAGTTGGGATCTATGTCAAGAGAACAATTTTCTTGATTGTGACAGTTGGAGACAATTTATGGCATCTCAGAATGACCTTGAATTCTAGGTAATAAGTTGTCTTTTAATTTCTATATAATGTTTTATATGACTTCATTGATTTAATATTTTTTCATTTGCACATAAATTAAGTACTATAAATAAAGTGATAATCATAGAATAGTTATCCTCATTACATGTCTCATAGTGGGTATAGGAGAGTTGAGCAGAATTTGATTGAGGAAGATCAAAAGAAAATGGAGGAAGTAGCAAAATTGGACGCCACTGTTGTTGTCCAGCCCCCATGACGACCAACTTTTCAAAGAAAATGGAAGGTTGGGAAGATCAAGAAAGGGGAGGACATCACTCCAAAGACTATTGCAGTTGCCAAAAAAATTGTAAGTAATTAAATAATTTTATTTTTATGATTAATAGTCATAGAAAATTAAGTAATCACTTAGCTCATATGTTGTAGGATTCACTTGTGGAGCAAGCTTCCTAAGATTCCTTCACTCTAAGTGGAAGGATGGAGATTCTATTAGCTGCAATTGAAAAGCCAGAACATCCCAATCAAGTTAAAGGGGTCGATAAAGGAGTTAGTCTCAAGCAATACTTTGGACCAGCTCCATGAAGCTCTTTGCAAGGTATGTCTAAAGATGAGATCTATAAGTTGGTGGCCAAGCTTAGGGTGATACTTTAGCCAAGGTTTGACAAGAGATTCGTGAATCATTCCGAGAAGACATCATGGCCCAACTTCGTTAAGAGATAAAATCTACAATCTCTAGCATAACAGTTTCGATAGTTGATTGTGTACCTCATATTTGCAGTATTTAGTTTAATTTAACATATATTTGTGTTTAATTTAATTTAACATAAATCTGTATTTTATCTAAACTTCCCCAGTGATACCAACCATGAAAGGTAGGAATAATCTATCAGAAATAATGGCATTGCCACTAGCTATTCTCAATCCCCCCATACTAGGTGATAATGAAGGAACTTCCTATTATCTTTATCTTGAGATTTCAAAATAAGTGTTGTTGCTGAAGTTCAAGTATACAAGTTTGGATCCACATTTTATCATTAAAAGATTAAAGAGAACTAGGTTAGGGTGACAATCACACTTGTTTGAAAGGGTGAGAATAATTCATATGTGCCATTTCTCACTTCCAAGATTACAATAATGAGCCAAGAAAAAGGTTCTTTCATTTTAAGGCCTAAAAATCTTACATCAGAGATTGATATAACATTTCTAGAAGTAAAAACAAGTTAACACTATATAATTTGCTTTGAGTTAATTCATTAATTAATTATATAACTCTTTCATTTTATGTTTTAATAGGAACCAAAAAATGCTATTAAATTTTCCTGCCTAGCACAATTGTGAGAAATTTATAAAGATATGAAAGAAGGTATTACTATTAAAATGCTAATAGGGGTTGTGGCTATAGAAAAGGGATGTGATTTTGGATTCGATAAGAGATATCTCAAGGAGTTTCTAAATTTAAAGGAGCTGGGCATATCATAGGCTAAACTGAGAATATTGTAATTTGTCTATCTACTTTCTCCATTTATTTCATTTTATTTTCATACCAATAATATTTTGATCTTATTTCAATGATAGGTACCTCTATAATATTTGTTGTGCAATAGAAAAACAAAACATACTTGGATTTTTGTGCCCTAAAGCTATGCAAAAATCTCACAATGTAATACATAGGAGGATGACATATGTAATGAATCATATGTCGGTTATGAAATTGCCATGTTATCTAGCACTAATTATTGATGGAAAAATATTTTTTATTCTTACATGTATGCATGTATATATATTCATATTATCTAATAACCATTAAAATTTTTATGTATTATAGCTACCATTGGTTACTTTGTGTTATTTGCCTGAATCAAAGTGTAGTATACTGGTTTTGCTCTTTGGGTGAAAAACCAAGTGAGGATTTGACATGATTCTTCAACAAGTAAGTTTTTATCTATATAAACCATTTCTTCAAGAGATATTTATACTTTTGTAATGTTTTTCATTTACAATTGGTAATAGTGCACTTGAGACATATTATATGTTTATGTTTGGGGATCGTAAGCAAAAATCATAAATAAAATGGATTTTCATAAATGTAAGTACGAACTCTTACTTTTATATTTAATTATGCCTCAAATGTTTTGGTTTGATTTTAAATTTCTATTTACATCAATCCCGTAGGTAGCCAGGAAGTATAAAATGCAGATATTATGTTATCTATTACATGTATGAGATAATTCAAGTTGGAAGTATTGAAAGATTATAAGAGGTACTTAATTGTTATTTTAGTTGAAATTCTTGTAATTAAATCATTAAATTATTTTATGATTAATTTTATTATTTAGATTTTTAATAATATATAGCCCTATAATGAAAAAGATATTGATGGCATTTAGGATATTTTTGTTCAACAACTTCTCCAAAAATACTCTTCACAATGTTGAGGTTGAATTAAATTTTACAGTCTATTAGTAGTTGAACAAATATGTAGTGTAGTTGTAAAAATATATTAAGTGTAGTTGTAACATATATATTCATTATGATTTTGCTGGCTGGCTATTTATACTTGTCATACAATCTATACGATTTGCAGGTTTTAAGTTCGGGATGTATACAAAGACTAAAAAACCTAAAAGAAATTGAACTTTTCACAATGGTTATTTGAAAAATAGTTGTGAAAAAACTTTTCACAATAGTTATATTAAAAAATATTGTGAAAAGAGACTTTCCACAATGGTTTTTCATGTTTAACCATTGTTAAAAAGGTTTTTCACAATGGTTACCTAAAAAACCATTGTGAAAAGTTTTTTTATAATAGTTTTTTAAATAACCATTGTGAAAAGTTTATTTTTTATAAAAAAAAATTTTGGAAATGATATTTAACATCGGTTTGTTGATAAAACTGATGTGAAAAGTGATTTTTCACAACAATTAATTAACTGATGTTGAAAGTAAACTTTTTACTTCCACTTTTTTTTTTTACTTCCACTTAATAATTGATGTAAAATGTCTAAAATAATTGTTGGTAAAAATCCTTCCTTTAGTAGTAGCCCTTTATTTCTCTCCGTTCTTCATTTTTCTTTGATAGATGCTCCATAATCAGGAGAGAGGGATTCGAAAACCTTGAGTCCACTATCATTCCTGCCCTCTTTTCATTCACTTCTCCCGTCATTTCTCCCCACTGCCCAATCTGTCACTAGTATACAAGTGGCTGAGATCTATTGATGTTCTATCAAACTCATGACTTTTCATCCTCCTTGCTTCACTACTGTTGAGCCCATCTTCATCCTCAATCCTTGTTACTATGCTTGTGTTAGACCTCCTTCCTCTTCCTTTTCCCTTGAAGTTGTTGTCTATCTCCTCCCCTATTTAGTGCTACATACTTCTTCCTCTTCTTCTCTACTTTGTTGTGACTGATCTGAGGTAAGGGTCTTCACATTCTTCAGATTTTTTGCTAATGCTATGAGTATGTGTTTTTTTTTTTTTTTGGCTGAAGTTATGATTTTTCCTCCCTTATACCTTGGTAATCAATCTGTGCCTGCACGTGTGTGTAGGTTGGTTTGAAGCAAATTGTCATTCTTCCTCTTCATTCTTGTTGATGTGTGAATGAGAATATTGTAGATGGGATCCAGTCAAGTAGAAATATGAGTTTAAGAGCACATTTTTTTATAAGAAATTATAGTATAATTGTTTAAATTACTATTAATGAAGATGAGTATGGATTTGATTTTTTTTGTCTGAGTTTAAAACTAAAAATGTTGAAGGAATGATATTTAGAATGCTTGATTAATTAAAATATTGATATTGGAATTTTGTTGGAAAGGTAAATGTAGAGGAAGAAGCTTGGTAATAAAGTTTGAATTTTAATGCACTCAAGATGTTTGATAAAATGTGTAGAAGAATTGGAATGGAGTAATTTATTTTTTCAATGTATTATGGCCTAATATTATGAATTTCGGTGTTGTTTTTGTATATCATTCCAATTTAAATTTTAATAATCAATTTAGGTTAATAGAACTTTTAAAAAATATTTAGAGGTAAGTAAATTATTTAAAAGTTAATGATTAGATTAATTTAAAATAAATTATTTGTTAAGATCCTTAGAAAATATAAGAATAATTATTACTATTATTATTGTTATTAAAAAAGAGAGAAAGAATTAAAAAAAGAAATAAAGTGGGAAACAGAGCTATGTCCATTGTGTGTGTAACTGTATAGATATACAATAAAAAAAGAAGAAGAAAAAGAATAAAAGGCCATAGGGCCCATACCTTTTAAAAAAAAAAACACCTTGTAACATTCCAAAATTTTTAAGATCTAAATTTAATTTAAAATAAAATATCTATAATTAAATTAAAATTAAAATTAATTTGTTAAATGTTCAAAGTTTGAATTTTACTAAGCAAAATTTTTATTTTATTTTATTTTTAATTATAAGAAAAATTACTAAAGTTGACTCAGGTTTTTGGGTCCCTCCTTGTAATGTTCTCCAAAGTATTAAATTTAGTTTTTTTTTATATAATAACGCGCAAAAAAGAAACAAGAAAGCAAAAGAAACAAAATGCAAGAACAAGAAAGAAGAGAGAGTGGCGGTGGAGAAGAGGAAGGAAGAGAGAGAAGTTAGAGCTCAAATTTGGGAGGCTTCGTAGCGGTTGTGAGCTCGAGTACAAGTCAGGTAAGCTCACTATTTCAATTCTCTTCCTTCCCTCTTAGTTTTTTTAAATTTTTGGGAGAGAAATTCTTAATTTTGATCTCAAAGGCTTAGTTCTTATGAGCTTTAGTTTCCTTAGGTCATAGGGAGGTTGTTTTGAGTTTTTATATAATGTTCTAATATTTTGAGTAGACAATTGGATGAAAAGGGGGTGTTTTGGGCCCAAATTAAACTCTAAGGGATTGGGTTTTTCTTTTTAATGATTTGAGCATATTTTTTTTGGTCATAATTGTACTATTAGAATCCAATGAGGTTTAAATTAAACCTTAGTTTTCATTATAAGGGCTAATTGTGAAAGTTGGTAATACTAAGTAAAGGTTTTTAGTTGATAGAAAATTGTATGGTTTAGTTACTGGCCTAATGGTGTCTAATAAATGTTTTTGGTGGTTAAGTAGTATTATAAGAATGGTTGGGTTAATATATAGACTGGTGGGATGGATTATGACTCATTGACCTAAATTGTATAGTATGATTTATAGTCTTTTTTTGTGCTATTTGCCATAATAAGTGATATGGATCACTTATATGTTGTAAAAAATTATTGGTGGAACTTAATTAAAGGAACAAGAACAAGCCAAGTGTTATTTGTGTATGAGGGAAAACCCTTTTGGTACAAAAGGGTTGAGATAGTAGGGAAATTTATATTTCTTACTGCTTCGTTTAGCTATTTTTGAGTAGATAATATTATCTAGCATGTATTATATGTTTTAAACAATTAAATGCAAATAAATATTTTATAGAAGGGTTTTAGGGTTTTAATTTAATAATAATAATGCATCTATGTTTACTATCTATTTAATAATGATGTTTTTTATAAAAATGAGATTATTTGCATGTATTGTGATCATAGAGACGAAGAGTTGCAATTAGAGAAGTGTAACTACGTTAGGTACCTTAAATAGGCTAAGGAACCACTTAAAGGAGGAATTATAAGTGTTATACTACCTTAAAGTATTGAAGTGGTCAATGCTTAGGGAAGGTAGAAAGGGATAAGAGGCATGACCTCAATGGGTGTAACATCTCAAATTTTAATCCCTTGATTACCTAAGTTTAATTATGATAATTAAATAAATTGTAGTACTATATGACCGAGGAGGTCTAATGATCATACTTGTTGTGTATCAACCCTAATTGTGGGTCTGGTGTCAAGTCGAGCCACTTGGGCATGGAAAGGAGAAGAAAATAAAGATTTAATGGTTTTGTGCCATATGTCGCAGACATAACTGATGCAATAAGGGAAACTTTCTATGCCATGTGCCACAACACGTGCAGCATCTATCACGGCGTACAAGCAATTTCTATAGTTTATTGGTCGTGAGTTGAGGCAGAAAAATGGAAAGAATGAAAGAGGAAATGAAGAACTAATAGGAAACTCAGCTAGAGTTCATCTTTAAAGGATATTTGGGACATTTTGAGGCTACTAAACACTTAAGGTAAGTACCTTAAACCTATTCCTCCCTATCTCTTCCATATTTATAAGTTTATAGTTAGGGTTAGATAGTGAAAGATGATTTTTAGTCTATAGAGGTTATAGGTCTGAATCTATTGACTCAAATGAAGCTAATAGAAGTAGATTAAAGTGTCTAATTATATTAAGTTTTGGTACTTTTAGTAGTTGGGTCCCATTATTATGTAAAAGTGACATTAATGAAGGTTGTTGGAAGAATATGATGCCAGTAATGGGAGTTTAATGGCTCATTAATGTTAATTGGAACTAAAGAGAGTTAATAAACCCAATAGGTAGGCCCAAAATTATATAAAGTGGGCATTAGGAAATCTAAAAGTGGAAGATGAGAGTTGAAATGTGTATTTTTGGTAATGAGTTAAAGAATTGACAATTGTAGATTGAGCTCTTAGGACATCATTTTGGCTTGGAAATTCAAGCTTGGAAGCTGTAATATTGTGAGTAAACTGTTGACCTCTCAAAGGCTTAAGGTAACCAAAGGAACCTTATTCTAGGTAGTTATATGTTAATTAATTTTAATTGTGAATAATGTGGATTGTCACATGCATGAGTTGATTTTAATGTGAAAGCATGTTAACACTTTTGATCTATGTTTTAAAAATATGAATGTGCATGATATTATATCTGGCTTGTATTGCAAATGCAAAATCAAGATAGTTTTCGAGTTATGAGCACGCATATACTATTAGGGAGATGAATGTGAAATTGGGTTGAGGTAAATATGGGTTAATGAAGAAATGGAATGTGGTGATAACAAGAAAAAAATAGTGATTGTATGTGAAAATAGATAATATAATGTTGTGTCAGGTTGTAGCATTAATAGACCTATGAGATAGCGGTAAACCTAAATAGGAGAGATGTTGTTCTTAAAAAGTAGAAATAATGTTAAGAAAATGAGATTTGTAAAAATAAGTAGACATCATACATAGCATGATCAGTTGGCGGGAGTTTGCCTAAGGATTTGGAATAGTTAAAATTCATATGGTATTTCGACTGCCCTTCAATGCATGAGGTATTGCCTTGTCTCATAATTTATCAAGGAACTGTCCTATAGTTTATCAAGGGACTAGAACCTAACTTTTTCTACCAATTTATCAAGGATAATAGGTTAGGGTATACGACACGTTACAGATTTAAGAGTAGGGGAAGCCGTGATTTGAAAATGAGTCATGTTATCTTTGCCCGGGTCACACCTCGCAATTGGTGAGCTTGGGTAATCCAATCACATGGACAAAACCTATTCAAGTTATAGCTCATGATTTCAGTCGGAGGAAATAAGGAGGGTATAAAATGGTTGATCATTGCCTATGTAAATTTATGACATGTCACATGATTATAACATGGCAAATCCTCTAAGTGTCTTTTGACAATGTACCCTATAATGAGATGAAAATGAATTAAATAACTAATGGTAAGTCATGATATGTGTGTAAAGTATGTATGAGAACTTGGTCGTTTTCAAATGAGCTTGACTTGTTACTCATCCTCATAGACATTGTGTCCATACTTGTTTGTTATTTACCTATGTGAATTATGTATTCACGCTTGTTATCCATCATAATAAAGTCATGCTAAAGGATATTTTAAAACCCCTATTTTAAAACAAATTATTTTGATTAAACAATTTGATTTTCATGTATGAAGTTCTTTATAATGAGCAATACATTTCCTAACTATTTAATACGAGCTTTGTAATTAGAAAGAAAAATTTGATTGTTGTGTTGTCATCATATGAAAATATTATTGGACTAAGTACTTAAATGAAATTGCATGACTTAAGTTGTGCACTCCACTTGTTATCAATAAATATTTTAATAAAATTTATGCTGACTCCATATATATATATATATATATATAATTCTTCTTTACTTTCTTTAACTTTAAATTTTAGGATGTTATTCACTGAAAAATATATTGTTGGCTTTAAATGGTATAAATGAATGAGTGTCTCAAGGTATTTATTAAGGTGTTTTATTATTGAAAGAGAGTGGAGGAATTATTTTAGGTAAATCTTGTCATGCTCCACAAATTAAACGTGACCGATACGGGATCTATGCATAAACACACATTCCTTAAGCCTTGATTAAGAAATCTCTAATCTAATATCTAAATTTATATGAAATGCAATTTGGAAATTATTGAAAAATTTTCCTGAAGATAAAAAGCTTTCTAAACTTTCCATAAAAATTTCATTAGAACATCCCCTATAAATAGAACATCCAGAAGTCTTTGCATTAGCCATATGTATAGCCCAAATTAGAAATGTAAAGCTTTACTCCTTCACAACAGAAAAATAAATAAATTATAGATAATAATCTTACCTATAGTTAATATAACACACAATTAAGCATTTACATCAAAAAGAATGTATCCTCAAAAGATCTTCTAATCAATCCAACAATAACCCCTCAAAGGTCAGCAAAAGGTACAGTATCAATTATGCTATTTGAGACCAAATAAATGTTTTACAGTGAATAACATCCCAATATTAATAAAATTTAAAAAGATAAAATGAACAAATGACAAGATTATATAAATTAAAGAGACAACAGTTTCATATAAAATATTTTATAAGCTTTAAACATAAGAGATTCCTTATTGCCTTAAGTAAAATCTTAGACCATTAAATTTATAATAAATAAATAGAGTAACATTACTAATTTTAACCAATGAAGCATGAAATCACCAAATAATTAAAAATCAGATTTCTTAAGGACTTAACAAAATAATTAATAAACGTGGACACACAGTCCACGAGGGTAAGTAACTAAATGAGGCTTAAGCCATGAAACAGATAGATACACAGTTCATGAGAGTAACTAACCAAAGGTGATCAAAGCCACAAAATAGACATGGACACACAATTTACAAGAGTAAATAACCAAACACAACCGAAGCCATGAAATAGACACAGATACGTATGAGACCCATGAATAACAGACATGAGAACAGAACCCATGAAAATCAAACTAACTAGTCATTGGCTAAGACGTGTCAATGGCTAACGAAACTGCCGTTAGCAACTAGTGTTTTATATAAAGTCCCTTCAAAACTAATTTTCAAACATGCAAAATATAATCATTATCAAATTAAAATTATCTTTTCAATATCAAACTCATATAAATCATTTAAAACATCAGTCCTTGTAAACATGAAAATTCATGGCTAACATCTCATAAATTTCTTTACCAACTTTTGTGATTTTCTTTATCAAATAAATGATTGTTAGAACTTGTAAAAGCATTTTCATAAATCTTATAAGTATATGTCATGACTTCAAGAGCTAGAGTAATTTAATTAGCAAAAATAATCAATAGTAGAATATATATATATATATATATCTTTATATATATATATATATATATATCTTAATAATTGTGAATTGTAGAAAATAATATTTTGGTAAAAGAAATTAGCTCATAACTTAATTGGGATAGTATTCATTTACCCAAGACATTTCCAAGCATATAACTTACTCTTAATTAGCCACTTGATAATATTGCCCGCACCTTAATTTCCTAATGTCCAAAAGGGACATAGCTGTTTTTTTTTTTTTTACACTTTATAAATCCTAAATCTTCCATCCAAACAAATTCATAGAATTGAAAAGAAAATGACAACATCAACCGTTCACCAAAAAAAAAAAATCACGTTAAGTTTAAACAATAATCTTCAACATACATGCTGATAAATGGTATTCAAGGTTCCAAGTCTTCAAACATTTCATTGTACTATATATAGCCAAAAACTAACATAGAAGTAAACAAACTTGAACAAAGATTAACCAAATACTATTAATATTATTTATTTTTTATTTTTAAAAATTATCAAATTTCATGTCAAACCCTCCATTATAGAAAATAAGTGTTTACCATAATAATTTAATCAACAATAATACATTTATCGAACCATAACTCCTCTATTAAACATTTCACCGAACATCCTGGTTGCATTCAAAGTCAAACCATACAACATCTTATTCTTTGAATATTTTTCTCTACAACTTTCAAATGTCAAATTTTATTTTACCAAATTTCTCAACTTGTATTCATTCAACTAAAATCAATTTAAACTCAAAAAAGTACCAAAACTAAACCCATATTCCTCACACGACTACAAAAGAAAATATAATAAATTTATCTCCATCAAGCAACCTTCCTAATCTGCAATTTAAGCTTGTTAGCACATAACAATGAAGCAAAATTTCAGCAATAAATTTCTAATCAGAATTTCAACAGTTCCCAATCACAACGCATCCTCGATTCTGACGAAGAGAAAAGATAGGACTTGGCTCACCGATAAAACAAGGACAAATGAAGAGCAGGAATTTAAACTCTAAACTCCCTTCACCAGAACTGTAGCCAGGAAAGGGGAAAAAGGGTCTGAAGCAGAAAACAGGGGAGGAAGAAACAGAACCTGCAAGTCCCAATGGCAACCTTCAACTCCAATGAAACAGACTCTTCCACAGTGAAGCGTCAACCGAACAAGGGAAGAAAAGAGGAGATCGGCACAGAACAAGGGAAGACAAGGAAGAGGTCGCTATCTGGTCGGCATCCCAACAATGGCAGATCTCACTCCTCTTACACACTCCGACGTCGGGAAAAAGGAAGAACGAAGGAGGCAGAAGACGAAGGAAGAGATGGGATGGAGGGATGATGCTTCTGGAATTCTCTCTCTCCCTCTGCTCGAACACTGCGCCGCCCCCCAGTCCAAAGGAATGGGGGGAGAAAAATATAAAAAAATTACAGTTAGATCCCACACAAAAAAAGTAATTATTACAAGGTCTATTGATAATTGAATTAAACCGTATTAATTTATAATAATTAATTTTTTTATGTGAGATTTTAATATCATTCTTTCAAAAATATAAAAAGGAACCGTACTCTCTCTTTTCTTCTTCTATTTTATTTATTTATTTTTGTTGTTGTTTTTAGGACATTATGGTAATTTTGGAAACTGAAGCAAAAAATAAAATCTCCACTAGGCCGTGCATGGTTTCGAATTCAAGACCCTAAGGTAGGCAACAAGCATGGATTCCACTAGACCATTCATTTCCTGGTCCTTCCATTGCACACATGTTTTTTAAATAAAAATATCATTAGTATTTTAAATTATTTTTTTAAGGTCATAACAAATCCCATTGAACTTTGTATTAATTTAATGGTTTGGTTTTAGATGTTCCACATTAGCTATAGGTAGGATCTTCATCTTCCTTTTAAGATTGCATATTTGTTGGTAGAAAGCGGAACTCTTTGTTTGAAATGTTGTAGATAAATTTTGGAAAGTCTCATTTTTAAAAGAGATTTCACTAAAATTTTTATTGAAAATTATGAATTTTTTTTGGCATGAAAAATGTTGAAAAATAAATAAATAAACAACTAATATAATCATTTTTCTATATTAAATGTGTTTATGATTTAAAATTTAAAGTTTCTTTAATTAAGACTTATAGAATATAAGCTTTATGTACATATCTTGTGTTGATCACATCTTCTATTTTTAAAGCGTGATAAAAAAATGTTGGTCAAGTTAGGAATCTTGAATTTGATCAGTTCCAACTTGAGGAGGAGCACAAAAAAGTTAATATGATTGGGCTGTGTTGGGCTTGTAGCTCTTGTTGTGCCTCGTTTGAGTATGTTTATGTATTTAGTTTCAAATTTTATCTTGTTTATTTTCTTGATTGTATATGTTTTGTTCTTTCTGGGCTATATATAAGACAGTATACTTCAGGCCCCCGTGGTCATAACATGAATTATTTAGTTTAGTCTATTCTCCATCATATTTGTTTTATGATTTTTTATATTCTATCAGTCAGATCTTTTATTTGTTTTTCTGTCAATCAACAACATACATTTCCAATAAATAAATTGAATTGGAAACTCTTGCAATTAAGCCTTTGAATATGGTGATTTTGCGTGTGCTTTTATTTTATTGACACATTAATGGTGTTATTAAAAATACAAATACTATTCACATCACGTCAATCAGATCTGTCTCATATCATGCTTTTATTTTTGAGAGAATTACATTAAAATTTTATATAAAAAATTAATTATTATGAGATTTATTGATAGCAGAACTAAACTATATTAATAATATAATTAATTTTTAATATAATTTAATTTTGTTATCAATAGACTTCATAATAATTAATTTCTTTTGTGTGAAACTTGGTTATAATTCTTCCTTTATTCTTGCTCAATTGACACATTAACACGTCACTGTGCCAAAAATGGGCTTCATTGTCCTCGAATTGTTGTTTGGTTATGAAAGAACGGTCAACGAAGGATAACTGGAGGAGGAAATAGTAGTCATCAGTTAATAACATGCGAAACCCACAAGTATTTTTATTAATATTATTTTTAATTTCTTTTTTAAGAAGTCAACAATAGTTGACGAGTTAGTATACATGGATTTTGCTTTCCTCCTCCCACCCTCCTCCTTCCCCTATTGAATCTAGAAAGTCGGACAGTTCAGGTTAAATGTTCTTATTTTAATTTTATATTTGTTAAAATAAAAAAATATATAATTTTTTTTTGTTAAATTTAATCAATAATCTGCAGCGACAAAGCTATGGTGGGGCTAGGAGAGGACCCGACCGCCAATCACTTTCATATTTGGCTATTATTTTCATGTATCTTTTTAATTGGCGATCAGGATAGTCCATATTTAATATGGATGGTTCAAATTTAATATTAAAATTTTTTATAATTTTAATATAAAATCTGCTCCATTCAAAGTATATTTAAATAGTTAATTTAAAAAATTAAAAAAAATACTAAATCCAATGATCAACCTAGACAATCCAAATTTAATATATATGATTTAAATTTAATATGTACACAAACAAACACACATATATATTTATAATTTTAATATTAAATTTGGATCACCCATAACATATTTGGATTGCCCAAATTAGTAATGAATCATATTTGTTAAAACCTTTTATAATTTTCTTAATAAATATAAAAAAATAACTATATTTAATTTAAATGGTCCAGATTTAATAGGAGGTGGAAGGAGGATAGGAGGGAAGAGTGGGAGGAAAGAAGTGAAGTCCAATATATAGAGATGGATTGTTCAGCGTTATATCAATCATGTGCAAAAACAAGTGGGAAGTTATAATTTCTCTTTAATTGGTATCACGATCAGTAAATGGTTATTAATTAGTTTTGTTTTATGTTGTTTCCTGATTCCTGTATTTGTTTTTGTATTGTGTTTTTCTTTTTAGGTTTAATTAATTAGTTTGTGATTTTTTTTTCCCTTATTCTTTATCAAACTCAAACTGTCATATCGAAAAGTACAAGTTTGTTGGAACAAAACTTACAAATGACCTCTTACATAGAGATGAAAACCATTAGGTAGGGCTGATTACATGCAGCGTACTGCAAACAACAAACACAAGTCTTATTCTATTAGATGGGATTGGTTACATGTACCGCAATGTATCATCAATATAAACCTTTTATATATAGGTACTATTAGGAATTCCCTTTCCGGTCAATCCAGCATCACTGGAAGGATAAAGAAAATTGGACCATATCTATTTTTTATATTCCCATTGCTGTTTCTCCTTCTGATTCTTTCTATAAATGCTGTCAAGGCGTCTCTGTTAGACATCTAGACATCCAATTAGTGATGTCTCTTTGCCCAAGGTAGATCTCATCGTATGTGTATTTTGATAAGATCTCTCTAACAAATAGCACCTTGAGGACTTTCTTTTTTGGAGCAATGGTTTTCAATAAAGCCTTCTCAAGGTTTGTTTGAAGCTCACAATGCTTTTATGCTATGTTTGGATATATATAAATTTGGATTTGAGCCAAATCCATTGTTTGGATAATTAAAAATGTATAAATTTAAATTTGGGTCAAATCCAAATCCAAGTTTTCCCTTAATCTTTTCGTAATTTGAAATTCTTTTTAAACCTTTATTATTTTAAATCCTAACTCAAGCTCCTTTGTAATTTGATTCAAATGGATGAAGACTTGATCGACCTGCCAATGGTAATTGGACCGAACCACCAAAGTTGACAGAAACAAGAATCCACCATTGACTGGGATGGAAAGATTAACTTCCATCGGGACCGGACCGACAACTATGATGGGGACTGAATGACCGACTTCCACCTACATAGACCAATGATGACAACTAAGACAAGATGCCCAAGTTCAATTGGGACCAGATCGATGGCGATGACCGGGATCGAAAGGTTGACTTCCATTGAAATCAAACCTATGGCAATGACAAGGATTAGACCAATGGGGATGATGGAGACTAAATAGCCAACTTCCATCAGGATTGACGAGATAATAGGGACTAGATGGCTGACTTTCATAGGGAATGAACTAAAGACTACAATTGGGATCGGACAGCTAACTTCCACTTGCACTAGACCGATGACGACTATCGAGACAGGATGGATGACTTCCACTAGGACTAGACCGACGGCCATGACGGGGACCGAACAGCTGACTTCCACAAGGACCAAACCAATGACAATGTCAGGGATCAGACCAACAAAGATGACCGAGACCAGACAACCAACTTCCATCTGGACTAGACTGACATCGACAACGAGGATTGGACGGACAACTTCCACTTGCACCAAACCGATAGGAATGACAAGGACCAAATGAATGACTTTCACTAGGACAAAACTGAAGACCACAACTGGGACCAGACATTCGACTTCCATCGAGATCAAATCAACAGTGATGATAGGGATCGGACGGCCAACTTCCACTGGGACCATACCAATGGCAACGACGGGGACTGGATGGCTGACTTCCAATGGTCCCTGTCACCATTAGTCCTGTTCGGTGTCAGTGGAAGTCAGCCATCCAGTCCCCTTCGTCATCGTCAATACGGTCTCAGTGGAAGTTAGCAATGCTATCCCCATCATTGGTGTTGGTCCTGTTGTAGAGGAAGTCAGTCATTCGATCCCCGTTGTCAGCATCAATTTGGTCTCCATGGAAGTCAATAGTCTGGTGCCCATCATCGTTGATTTGGTCCCATTGGAAATCAGTTGTCTAGTCCTTATCATCGCCGCCAGTTTAGTTATTTTGATAGTCAACCATCCTATCCCTACTGTAGCCTTCAGTTTGATCCTAGTAGAAGTCTGCAATCTGGTCCCCATCTTCACGATCTAGTCAGCTCCAGTGCCGGTGGAAGTCAGCCATTTGATCCTTGTCGTTGCGGTGGTCTAGTCTAGATAGAAGTTAAAGGTCCCATCCTGGTTATCACTGATGCCACATTCCCAGTTGTCTTTGTTTGTTTGATCCCATTAGAAGTTGGTCATTCAGATCATCGAGTTTGACTCATCTTCCAAGTTTGTTTTAAATTCAATTATAGAATTTGAAATTTGAAATTTTACTTTAGATCCAAACGAAGGATTTAATATTGTAATTTGAAATTTTTTATATCATCCAAATAAAGAATTTAGAATCTATGAATTTTAAATATGAGATTTTAAATTCAAATTCTCAACTTAAACCCATCCATCCAAACACAAGCTTAGAGTACCCTTTCTTGGCATGTATCGTCTACTAAGAGTAGGGCGGTTGAGAATATAACCACCATATGAGTATTGTCCAAAATTAAAAGCTACATGAAGAGCTGAAGCAATCCAGATGATAATTGTGCAAGGTTCTATCATCTCATCTCGAGTTTGCATCTTTAGCCACCACGGCTCGCCTCTTCACTAAGATTGTAGCTCTGGGTCTTGCTGAACCACATCATTAGTCTCATAGAAAATTGAGTAGTAATCTTGGGCCCATGCTTTAATGGCAAACCAAATCTCGAGCCCATCAACAGCATATATAAGGGTAATCTTTTATCACAAGTTCAATGCTCTTAGCAGAAGTTGGGTACCCAATTGCCATTCTTCTAACTAGACCAGGCAAATATAAGACAATGTTCATTAATTACTGTAAATCATATGTAGGAGTGTTACATAATTCTTAATATAGTCTGATTTTGTTGAATATTACTCCATTCAATTCTATGTGCAAGATCTTATACATTAGGGTACTCCGAGCCATTGCATTATTGATCCTCATTGCATCACAGAAGTGAGAATGTAGTAATTTATAAGTAGGATGTAGTATACTTAAGCCCTGTTTGTTTTCTATTTTTAAAAACTTTTTTTCTTTTTGGAAATAGAAAAATTTAAAAATTTGTTTGGATGAATTTTTTTCATTTAGTTGTTTTTAAAACTGTTTTTATTTATTTTTAAATAGAAACAGGTTTACGGTTTTTTTTTCATGTTTTTAAAATGCACCTTTGATTATTGAAAATTATAATTACCTTAACTAATTTCTATCATTAATCACCACCATTAACTATCTATAACCATCATTATCAATCTATTTTTTTAATTTTAAAACTGTTTTTTAATTAACATAACTAAATAAATTTTTATTTTATTTTGTTTTGAAAATTGTATTTCAAGACAGTTTTTAAAAATAAAAAATGATAACAGAAACCAAACAGGCTCTTAGCTGCCGGTTTGTTGCGATCATGAATGGTTCAGTCAATGCATGTATGCGTAACCTGTAGCTCACAAAGTGGTATTAATATACAAGATCACATTAATAAATATATGAGTAAAATATACCAACCTCCCCTCTATTTTACCTTAATGACAAATACATCCCTTCTATTTTTAAAATATATATAAACCTCCCTTGAAATGAAAAATTACATTACACATACCTCCCCTTTATTTTAAAAATTCCATTTCCACTCATCCAACCATTAATTAGCTGTTAAATCATATATTTTGGACTAAAATACCCCTTATTAACATAATATTATTTAAGAGTTATTTAAGTTTCCAAATAATAATTATAATATATAAGCTCATAAAAATAATAGTAAATGTAAATAAACTTATCTATGAAACATATAAGTTTAAGATTCACTTAAATAAACTTATTTATGTAGTATTTTTTTTAAATTCTAAAAATATAAGTTGAAAAAATAATATTTAAAATATGCATGAATAAAAATCTAATGAATTAGAAAATTTAAAATAACTAGGAATTTAATATAATGAGGGATAAATTAATTAATATAATTTTATTTATTTCATTAATTTAAATATAACTTTATGTTTACTAATTTTAATATTTTGTAATATGTTTATATAAATGTAACCATAATATTCTTTAAAATAGAAGGAGAGAGAAGACGTTAGATTATGAGGGTATATTCGTAATTTTAAATTTGTAACAGATTTTAATTAATATAACAAATTATTTTATAATCTTAAATAAAATATTCCTAATAGTGTTGAAAAAATGGATTAAAGTGTGGGTTTTGAAAATAAAAAAAAAGTCTATGTAATTTTAACAAACTTGAAGGGTCATTGTACTTTTCTCGAAATATATCAATATAAAATATAACATCTATGTGAAGCTACGCTATTGATAGAACGTAAACAATACAACTCTTTTAATAATATCTAGTTCAGAAAAAGTGTGAACTTTGACCAAGAGTGTACCGGTGGCTGATAAGTTCATGATAGTTTGTGTCATCTACATTGACATAAGCTTTGGCCAAGTTCCAAATATTCTTTTCCACTCCCGACTGATCAGAAGGCAAGTAGACCTCACTAGTGGAACCAACATATCGATCTCCATTCAAATGTGGCAAACTTAATTCAATGGCCAATGGCTTCAAAGTCCCATCTTTTTTCAAGAATAGGATTGTTCCACTCGGATACCCTTTTGAAGAAGTTGCATTTATTGGACTCAAATATAGCATGAAATCGTTGGGGTAATCCAACAGAAATAATTTCCCTTGCCTCTTTGCCTGTTACAACAAATAATTAATGCAAATGAATCATTCTCTGTAGTTCTCTTGAGTATTCATAAAGTTACACATCGTTTTCCTTAATTTTAAAAATATAATAAACCTCTCAAACAAAAAGATTAATTACCTCACATTTAGTCTTGGTTTTAGTTTAATTCCAAGATTATAATCTGACTAAAATCAACTTAGAAATATACTCCCTCTGGACTATAATATAAGGCATCAATAATGAATTCACAGCTCTAAAAAAAAAAAGTTAATTGAAACATTAATTTTTTCTTAAAAAACTTTACATCATTCCAATTATACCTTCATTAAATACCTTATAAAAGTGCCTTACCAATGACAATTGAAATTTCAATGCATTATTTACTTTAAAAAAAAGTAGTAAATAAAGTAGGAGTATATAATTGAAAAACAATTATAAAAATTACCTAATGTACTATATTTTGCCCTAAACAATAGAAGGACATCATATCTCTTAATTCAAAACCTTAAAAACTTGAGTTTATGAATCTTTTCACTTTATGCATATATTATTATTATGCTCAAGTTTATCTCATATGACTCGCTAGATCAGAGTTCTCATATAAATTATTACCTCATTTGTAAAGAAAATGCGGTGTGTGCAGTAGTATTTGGTTGTCGGAAAAGCCCATGAGTTGCAAGGAAAATGGATGTCTCCGTGGCCTCGTACGTGTTTAAGTGTTAGACGTACGAGGAAAAACTTTTGGTGATGCAAATTTTGAATCTGAAATGCTCCAGAAATATCTACTTCATCATCCCACTCAAAAATAACCTTGAAGTCCCATGGTCTTTAATTGCAAATGAGTTTTGGATTTGAAAATTTGAGTTTGTCATTTTGCTTTCACTTCAGGGAAACTGCAAATTAATGCCAAGATGTTGTCTGATTCCAAGCAGTTTCCCGATGTAGTTAATATTTTTTTTATTTTCTTTTTCATTGGCCAAAAAGTCTTCTATTTGCTTGACCAAAAAAGTTTTCAGCAAAAAAGAAAGTGGACAAATTGAATATTCTAAGTATCGTCCAAGTTGTGCTACAAATTTCTCATAATAAAAATAAGGACTAAAGTATATTCTTAATTTTTTAACTTTACACAAATTTTCATTTAAGCTTTTTAATATTATAAAGTATTTTTTTAGTCCTTTAATACCAACACATTTAGTTTTATTACAAAAAAATTACATTAAACTTTTAAATATTAACAAAACATTTTCAAATATTTTATAACATTAAGTTTATTTTTTTAAAAAACATAACAATGATCGGCACAAAAAATAATCATTTGAAACTAACAGTGTTTTGCATAAAAAAACTGAAAAGATACTTCATAAAATTAAAAAAATTAAATTAAAATCTTATATAAAGTGAAGAAAATAAAAATATACTTTAGCCTAACAATAAGTCCTCCGTTTATTTTCACAAAAACAAGAAGAATAAGAAGGAAAAATCACAAAGATCCTAGACAAGAATTTTAGTGACTTAAAAGTTCCACAGAACACAAAAATAAATCGGAAATCTCACGGTCTTTTCTTTTGTATACATCGAGGCACATGGCCCAAGCATACGAAAAATCAAACAGAAATCCAATGGGGCTCAGAAGTCCCCATATCATCCCCATCTAACAAGCTCCACTATCCTTCCTCTTCATTTCCTCTCCACTATCCTGTAACAAAATATGAGCCATTCAAATTTGGTACAGATTTAATCTGTATGATCCAAATTTAAAATTTTTATTTGTATTTATATTTATAATTTTTGAATCCTTCAAATTAAATTTGAATTGTTTTGATTGGTTATAAAATAAATTTTATCAAAAAATTTTAATTTTAATTTTAATAAATATAAATAAACAAATAAAAACGTTAAACCTAAACTGTCCAAATTTAATCTGCACCAAATATGGACAGTCCAGATTTTATTTTTGGGCAGTGGAGAGGTGGAGACAAGCCAAGTACTACCTAATAGGGTACACAACCCCTCAGGTGGTTCATAAAATTTTGGTGTGTATTTACCAAGATGCCTAATTTTACTTTTTAAAAAAATCTCAACCCATCTCTGAAGACGCTGCCATCGCCGATTTCTTCCCGGCGGCCAGAACATTATCTTGCCGGTTCAAATACCAGAGAAGAATATATTTTGTTTTATCACCCTTCTTGTCCCATAGTACTCAAAATATTTCAAAGAAAAAAGAATGTTGACATCAAAAGAAATAATTTTTAAAATTAAGTGTATTTAATAATTAATCTGAGTTCTGACACACGATCAATCTGGAAGGAACGATTGTAGAAGACTGGATCAAAGTCTCTCAGTCTTAACGCCATCAGCCTCAATCAGTTTAGATGCCCACTCAACTTGCTCATGTGATGATCTGGACAACCACGACATTAACTGGCTAAAATCACACGTTCATACTATGGGAAGAAAACGAAGAAAGGAGCGATGCCATATGTTGTGAGCTAAATTGATCTGAAGAGCAAAATCATTGGCCCCAAGAGCTTTGGAAACCTTTGGAAAACGAGAAAAAAATGTAAAACTACCAATTATCTTGTTATTATGAAAACTTATGATTAGTATGCGTAAAATGTTTCAATTTCATAAATTTTATAATATAAAAGATAAGAAATAACGGGTGGTTGGGGAGTGAGTCCACGTCCAGGTCTCCTCCACTAATGTTATGTTTTGTTTTGTTTTGTTTTTGCTATATTTTTTAATTGTACGTTTATACTAAATTTTAACAGTTTGAATTTTTTTTATTCATATATTTTTTATAATTTAAAATTTTAATAATGACTTTATAAAAAATAAAACCTTAACCATTTAAAGGGAAGACGATGGAAAAGGAATAGGAGAGAATCCTTGCCCCTCTACATATCACTTTCACTTTTGTAGGATTTTTTAATAATTACAATTCTTGTGTGCAGGTTCTCTCTGCGATTTTTCAAAGAAGAATCATCCTTATGAATAATATCCGTACTTGGCTTGTCTCCACTACTTTTCCTCTCCATTATTTAAAAATAAAATCTAGACTGTCCATATTTGGTGCAGATTAAATTTGGACGGTTCAGATTTAAAGTTTCTATTTGTTTATTTATATTTATATTTATATTTTATATTAATTAAAATTAAGATTAAAATTTTTGATAAAATTTATTTTATAACCAATCAAAATAATTCAATTTAATTTGAAGGATCCAAAAATTATAAGTATAAAATAAAAATAAAAACTTTAAATTTAGACCATACATATTTAATCTGCACTAAATTTGAACAGCTAATATTTTATTGTAGGGTAGTAGAGAGGAAATGAAGAGGAAGGGTAGTGGAGACAAGCCAAGTCCACCATGCCTAACGACTTGTGCCCACAAATTTCTTGGAAGAAAAATTATTTTCTCTACACGGACAATTACTATTCATACTTGTTCCTTTGTTGGTATCATAGTCAGTGGTTTCTTTAGTCTATGCCTAGTAAGTTCCCTTTCAACCTTTATTCTTGCTGTCTTTCAACACAATAATCTGTATCTAAAACAATACAGTCTTTCGTTCGATTTTTAAAAAAAAAAGAAAAATTATTGTGGCCTTATATATAGAATATTCGATATAAGTATATTTTTAGTTTAACATCCTTGTTCGATTAAATGCCCAATAAAACTTGAAGAGAAAATTGTAATTCTTTGTCCACAAAAATCAAAATGTTTTTTTTTTTAATCAAGAGCATTTTCTGCCAACAGAAGAGGTTTATTTTCCTTCAATATTTTTTTGATGAATTTATTGTCCTTAATGGAGGGCTAAAGACAAACACCTTCTAACTAGGCTTGCGCCACACACAAAAATAAACTTATCATAAAATAGTATCTCTTTCAATGGGAAAAAAATATTGCCTTTTCTATTTTTGATCAGAATAATGTCTTTTCTATGAACAAACCTTTTTTTTCCTTTAACTTTTTAACTGGAATGTGCTATCTTTGATAATATCTTGATACCATAGACTCTTATTAGCCTTGATATTTACATCAATGTGTAATATTTAAAATTTATAACAAACTATGCGCATTATTAATAAGTCATATATGGTAAATACATCTTAAATTATGTGCGATCCGTGCGGACCACTTTTTTATTTGAGTCATATATTTATATAAGAACCCTTCATAAGAACAAAAAGGTAAATCATTTTTCATACTTGATGAAATTCGCGTGACCTACATTTAATTCTATTTATTATGAAATGCATATTATCCACATCTAATTTGCCCAAAAAAAATATTACCCACATCTAATTATATTTATTTTTCTATCATACAAAGCATATTTTTAAAATTTTATTTTATTTCTTTGCGAGTCCAAATTCTTCTTCCTTTTCCCACTTTAATTTCTTCAAAATTCATTCAACTTATGAAATGGAGCTTAGTCTCTAGCCTAATTTGGATTTAATAAATTTCCTCAACTATTTGGAATAAAAAATACCAATAAAGATTGATCTAGTTGATAAGAATTTGATTCACAACTCGTAAGATCATGAAATTAAATCCTACTATTAATTTCAATGTAAACACTTAATTGGTGGGCAATATATAAATATCTTTATAAGCGCTTTTTGAAGTCAGGGCATGAGCTTTCAAAATTTAATTCATCTAAAATTCAATTCAATTCAATTCCAATAAAATAAAACCCGGAGAGTCGAAGTCCAAACATGAATTTCCAGATGCTTTTCCTATGAAGTCTGTCTCGTACATTCACCTCTTTGTATAATAAAAGGACAACTCTTTTCCATTTTCCTCCTTAAATTCTCAATCATCATTCCTGTTCTAGAGAATCTCCTTCTCTCCGTCCCTCCCTCCCTTCCTCTCTCTCTCTCGCTCTCTTCTCTTTTAGATCACCAACATTGCATGATCTTTCTACCAAACAACAAATTCTCCTCGCCATATAGCCTCCAAGGAAATACATCAGTCTCAGTGAACACAGGCAATGGATTATCCCAAACATACAATTGTGAATTTCGCCGTCGTACTTCTATTCTTGATCGGAGTGCTTCTTCTGTTTCGGTCTTCTTCTCTCTCTAGCCCGTTGTTCTTGCCCCAGAAGTTACGTTCAAACAGTACAGTAAGTTCAAATCAATAACCCTTTCTCATTTCTTGCTTCACAATGATTCGAAAGATCCAGTCTTTTTTAATAAAATGGTAACATATATATGGTTTCATTTCTGAGATTATTGCAGAACACCGTTGAAGAACGTCTTGATTCTGCTTTAGCGAAAGCGTCAACGGAGAACAAGATTGTAATAGTGGCGGTTATAAACAAGGCTTACGCAGAACAAGACGTTAATGGCCATACCACCATGTTCGACCTGTTCCTGAGCAGCTTCTGGCTCGGAGAAGGCACGAGGTCTCTGGTCAACCACCTTCTGGTTGTGGCCGTAGATCAGACGGCGTACGACCGGTGCCTGTTTCTCCGGCTAAACTGCTTTAAATTGGAAACGGACGGTGTTGATTTTGCAGGCGAGAAATATTTCATGTCCGATGATTTCATTAAGATGATGTGGAGAAGGACTCTCTTTCTCTTGGAAGTACTGAAACGAGGCTATAGCATCATATTCACGGTACGTACGGTTTTCTTTCAATTGCTTTAGAGATGTTTAGAAATGGATTGACTGATACAGTCAACTTCATTCAAAGAGACAAGTCAGTTTTTTTTTACAGAAATAATATTTTGTTTTATTATTAATTAATTTAATTAATTCATCAAATTTTACTGAATGGGGTTTAATTTGTGCGTCTTGTTTGGGACAATCAACTGGACAACTATAATTCTATATTTGCAGAGAAAAGAAGGCTGTAAGCTGAAACTGTTATGTTTTCGGGCCATAAAAGTTAGAAAAACATATTGAATTCCTTTGAAGTTGAAGAGAATGGTTTATCTTTATATTTGGAAATTTAGGGCCTGTTAAGTTTTTGTTTTCATTTTTTATTTTTAAAAACTGTTTTGTAATATAGTTTTCAAAATTATTTTTTAAATAAAATAAATTGAAAATCTATTTGATCATGTCAATTAAAAAACAGCTTTAAAATTAAAAAAATTGATAGTTATGGTTATAGATAATTAGTTGTGGTGATTAATAATAGAAATTAGTTAAGGTAGCTATAATTTTTAATAATTAAATGTAATGTATTTTAAAAACAAGAAAAATAAAATGAAAACAACATGAAGTTGTTTCTACTTTTTTTATTTTTAAAAACAAAAAATAAAAATAATTTTGAAAACAATTAAATGAAAAACATTTGTCCAAATAATTTTTTAAATTTTTTATTTTTAAAAACATAAAATAGTTTTTAAAGTAATTATTGCTCTTTGATTTCTTTGATTTCTACGTTGTTAATACGCGTCTTACTTGAGAGTCTTATCTGTTTATATCCAATGAACTTGGATAGGATAGTCTTTTTTCTTTCTTAGCGTATCCAATAATCCTATAATTTTACAAAATCCAAATCCCCTGTCAATCATATATTTCTCTTTTTATCATAAATACAATATAAATCATTTAGGATTATTTCCGAAATTTGACTATATGCATATATATATATATATATATATAAATTATTTTATTAAATAATATATTTTAGGCTAAAGTATATATTTAGTCCTTTAACTTTATATAACATTTTATTTTACTTCTTTAATTTTATAAAATATTTTTGTAGTCCTTTAATCATAATACTATTAGTTTTACACCAACTAATTTTTACATTAAATTTTTAAATATTAATAAAATATTCTCAAATATTGACATATTAAGTTTAATATTTTCAAAATAACATTCATTGACACAAAAAATAATTATTTAAAACTAACGAAATTAGGGTTAAATGACCAAAAAAATACTCCTATGGTCCTATTTATAGGGCAAAGAGAGAAGAAAATAATTGGTTCTATATATAGGGTACTTGCCAATTTTCAATACTTATTACATTTTTACCCTTCTTAAATGCTCTGAATAAAAATAATAATAATGAAATTTAAGAATATTTATTAGAGATAAAGGTGAAAACTTGTTAAATTTTAAGACAAGGTTAATAAAATTTAAGATTTTTCTTTGTTCCAATGAAGCTGGAAGTGACTTATAAATAGGATCAAAGGGAGTATTTTACAAAATTAAAGGATTAAATTAAAACCTTATATAAAGTCAAAGGACTAAAAGTATATTTTAGCCTATATTTTATTTAGAGTAAACAGTACTGATGACTACGGGACTGTTTGAAACTATTTTTATTTTATTGTTTTGAGAACTGGTGGTTTGTAAAACATGTTTTGAGAACAAAAAAATAATAAAAATAGGTGTTTTTCTCATTCTCCTTTATTTTTCAGAACAATAATCCCAGAACACCTAAAAGTTATTTTTTTTTGTTCTCCAAAATAATATTTTGTTTTTTTATTCTCTAAAACACATTTTGAAAACACATTACCAAATAAGTCTTTTTGTTCTTTTGTTCTGGAGAACAAAAAACTATTCCCAAACCAAGTTGACAAACAGGCCCTACATGTCTTTTCTCCTTTTTGGCTTTTGAATGTGTTTCGTTTCCACACTTCATTGAACCATTTTTGCTTTAATTTCTCCCGATTCTTTATTTACTGCTATTATTATATTGTTCATGGTCATTTAACTTTGTATAAAGTATCAGATTGGCCTCTTAATTTTATAAAATAATTTTTCACTTGTCTAACCCTAAAACTATTAGTTTCAAATGCTTTTGTTTTTTGTCAATATAATAATGTTATTTTAAAAATAAAATTTAATATGTTAAAATTTGAGAATGTCCTGTTAATATTTAAAAGTTTAATGTATGAATTTTTTGATGATAAAACTAATGTAAGTTAGAATTAAAGAACTGAATAGTTTCAAAAAAAAAAAAGAATTAATGGACTTGTGTAAAGTTAGGGGATCAAAACGAAAACTTGTGTAAAGTTTAAGGGTTAAAGGTATACGTTAGTTTTAAATTGTTTTTCTGAATCAAGCTTGTAACATTTCTTATAGATAATAGATAAATACAGAAATGACGTGTTTAGTGCTGAAGTTTGTCCCGTTTCAATTCTTGGTAGAAGAAATAAACAAAAATTGGGTGAAAATGATTAGAATATTAGGTGTAAGAGATAAGTATTATAATTAGAGGGGTGTTAATTGGGAAAAAGGAATTAGAGGGGTGTTAATTAGCTGTGAATTAATGTAATCGAAACCGTTCTAGGTAATTAATGGGTGTGACTGGAAGCGAAATATTGGGAAAATGGGAAAATGAATATTATTGATTGTATAATATCTGTACAGCCAGCAATATATATACATGTACATGAGAATAACTAATGATACATAACTAATTCAGGTATTATACAACTAATTTCAATTATAACAGAATTAAGTTGGAGCTGACACCCCCCCGCAAGCTGGAGCATGTATATTAATCATGCCCAGCTTGGAAATGAGCTCAAAAAAGGGCTTAGGATGAAGAGCCTTAGTATAAACATCTACAAGCTGATCTGAAGAACGCACCGGAAAAAGACAGATGATTTTTTCTTGAAGCTTCTCACGAACTAAGTGGCAATCAAGATCAATGTGTTTAGTACGTTTGTGAAAAGTGGGATTGGCAGCAATTTGAAGAGCTGATTGCCTATCACAGTAAAGATAAGCAGGATCACAATGTATGTGTTCAAGATCATGGAGAAGATACAATAACCATTGAAGCTCACACGTTGTAGTTGCAAGAGCACGATACTCAGCTTCACTAGAAGAACGGGACACTGTGGGCTGTTTTTTAGATTTTCAAGAGATTAAAGAGGGACCCAGAAAGACACAAAAACCAGTAACTGAACGCCTGGTGTCTACACAGCCTGCCCAATCAGAATCGCTAAAAGCTTTCAACTTAAGATCAGATTTGGCAGGAAAAAATAAACCAGCACCAGGACAAGACTTGATGTACTGAAGGACCCGATAGGCAGCTTGCATATGTATATCTCGAGGATCAGACAAGAATTGACTTAAATGGTGAGTTGCAAAGCTGAGATCGGGTCTGGTGGTGGTAAGATACTGAAAACACCCAATCAATCTTCTATAGGACAAGGGGTTGGATAAAGGAGTGCCCATGTCTTTAGACGACTTGAGATGAGGATCCATTGGTGTACTAGCAGGTTTGCAAGCAAGATAACCAATGTCTTCAAGTAATTCAAGAGCAAACTTGCATTGAGAAAGAGAGATACCTTCCTTTGAACGAGCTAATTCCAACCCAAGAAAATATTTGAGTTCTCCAAGATCTTTAATAGTAAAAGCTTCATCCAAATGTGCCTTAATGAGATTAATTTCTGTCATGTCATTTCCAGCAAGCACCACATCATCCACATAAACAAGTATAGCAGTGAAAGAAGAACCGGTGGATTTAGTGAATAAAGAATGGTCAGAAGGAGACTAATTATACCCATAAGAAAACAAGGCAGCAGAAAGCTTAAAATACCATTGTCTACTAGCCTGTTTAAGGCCATAAAGTGATTTTTCAAGCTTGCACACCATATTCGACTGAGGAGTAGAAAATCCAGGTGGGGGAATCATGTACACCTCTTCATGAAGATCACCATGAAGAAATGCATTGTTAACATCTAATTAGTGAAGAAACCAATTTTGAGCAGCAGTAAGAGAGAGAAGCAAGCGCAGTGTAGTCATCTTAGCCACAGGGGAAAAAGTGTCAAAAAAATCAACTCCCTCAGTTTGAGTGTAACCCTTGGCTACTAGGCGAGCTTTGTGTTTATCAATAGTACCATCAGCTAAAAATTTGGTCTTAAAGACCCATTTGCATCCAATAGCTTTCTTACCAGGTGGCAAAGTAGTAAGGACCCAAGTATGGTTCTGTTCAAGTGCAGAAATTTCTGCAGCCATGGCATCCCTCCAAATGGAGTGTTTAACAGCTTGTTGGTAGGTTTTTGGATCAGTAACAGTAGAAAGGGATAGAATAAAATGTTTATAAGAAGAGGAAAGACGAGAGTAAGACAAAACAGAGGATAAAGGATAATAAGGAGTACCTTTGCTAGATGATTAGTCAGAGGATGATAAAAGGGCACAATGGTAATCATGCAAATAAGAAGGAAGGGTATGAGGTCTAGTGGAGCGGTGTAAAGGAGGAGCAACTGAAGAAGAGGGTGGAGTCAAAGTAATAGTAGGAGGAGGAGGAGGGGGAGGAGGGGAAGAGAAAGAGGGGAGGAGTCATCATCAATAGATAAAGGAGGAAAAGACTATATGCTGGGAATATTAGGAGAAGAAGGAGATAGAGGAGAAGAAATAGAGGAAGGGTGAAAAGGAAAAACAAGTTCATGGAATTGGACATCACGGGAAAGAAAGACATGATGAGTATGTAAATCAAGTAAAATAAAGGCTTTAGAACTAGAAGGATATCCTAGGAGAACACATTTACGGGTACGAGGAGCAAACTTAGAACGATGAACAATAATAGTAGTGGCAAAACAAAGAGAACCAAAGACCCTAAGATGAGAATAAGAAGATGGTTTTTGATAGAGTTTGTCAAAAGGAGTGCAATTATTAAGAATAGGAGATGGAAGAAGGTTTATAAGATAAGTGGCATGCATAATAGCAAAAGACCAGTAAACAATTGGAATATTGGATTGGAACATCAAAGCTCTAGAAACATTCAAAATATGTTTGTGTTTTCTTTCAACTAAACCATTTTGTTGAGGAGTTTCAATACAAGTAGTCTAATGAATTATTCCTTTTGAATCATAATATTGAGAAAAAGAGAATTCTAAGCCATTATTAGTTCTAATGATCTTAACAGAGCAAGAAAATTGTGTTTCAACCATGGTAAAAAAAATTTTTAAAAGCTGGCGGGTGTCTGATTTAGAATGCATCAGAAAAACTCATGTGTAGTGAGAAAAAATCATCAACTATGGTCAAAAAATAGTGATAACCTTGAATAGAAGGAACAGAAAAAGGACCCCCGATATCAACATGAATGAGTTTAAAAATTTTATTACTTGAGCTTGTGCTAATAGGAAAAGAAAGACGTTTTTGCTTAGCAATATGACAAGTATCACAAAGTACGGGGTGAGAAGTACAAGAAATTGATGGTATTTGCTTATGTAAAACAGTAAGAGTAGAATGAGAAAGATGACCCAAACGTAAATGCTAAAGAGTATGATCTGAAGTTGGAAAGGAAGCAACGGCAGAAATCAAAGCAGTAGATGGAAGCTGAAAGTTGAATTGTGGCTTATCCGCAGTCAAAATATAAAGCCCTTCAAAAAGCTTAGCTGTACCAATCATCAGCAAAGGATGGAGTGAGAGAATCTGACAAGATTGAGAGAAAAAAGTGAGACAACAATGAAGTGAAATGGTCATTCGAGAAACAGAAATAATATTGAAAGAAAAATCAGGAAGATAAAGGACATTAATAAGGGTGATGGTGGAAGAGATTTTGACAGTACCGGAAATAGTGGCAATAGCATGAGATCCAGTAGGTAAACTAACTTTTATGGGAGAAATAGAATGATAAGAGGTAAACCAAGCTAAAGAACTACAAACATGGTCCATCGCACCTGAATCAATGATCCAAGTGGTGTTAGGAGAACGAAGATTACTTGTAGGAGGTTGAGAAGCAGCCAACTGATTAACAGAGGAAGAAGACTAGGAATCTGGTTGGAGCAAAGAAAGAAGTCGTTGATATTGGTCAGCAGAAAGTTGAGGAAGAACAGTAACTGAGGAGGAAGATGAAGTCAATGGTGCAGTAGAAGTTTCTTGAGCAGAAGCAGAATCTTGAGTAGTCAAATTGTTCACCGCGGCAGAGGAGTTGCGAAATTTAAAGCCAAGAGGAAAACCATGTTTCCTGTAACAATTTTCCTCGGTGTGATGAGGTTTGCCACAATAGGTACATATTTTTTGTTGAGTATAATTTCCTAAAGGCTTGAAACCAGAACGAGGAGGTCCTTTAGCCAATAAAATCTTGGAATCTGAAGCAAGAGAGAGTTCCCGTTCTTGTTGAAGAACAAGAGAAAAAACTCGATTAATAGAAGGTAAGGGATCAAGAAGCATAATTTGAGATTTGACTGAAGTAAACTGATCATTGAGTCCCTTGAGAAAACGAAGAACATAATCTTCATCCCTATAAGTGCGAGCACTATCAACAGAACCACAAGTACAACTCTTAATGGGTCGTAAATTGGTCAATTCATCCCAGAGAATTTTCAGTTGAGTAAAATATTCACTAATGCTTAGGTCACCTTGCTTCAAAGAGAAAATTTCTTCTTGAAGATCAGCAATTCGAAAAATATCAAATTGAGAGAAACGCGATTGAAGATCGATCCAAATATCACGAGCATTGTCGAGCCACAAGATACTCTTAGCGATCGTCAGTGAGAGACTTTTGGTGAGCCAACCTTGAACAAGATTGTTACAGCGTTCCCAAACAGGAAAAAGAGGATCAGTAGAAGCTGGTGGAGAAATAGATCCATCAATGAACTTGAGCTTGTTCTTTGAAAGCAAAGCCATGCGCATAGCGCGAGCCCAACAATGATAATTTGAACCATCTAACAGAGGAGACACCAGGACAAGGGCTGGGTTCTCGTTAAGGTGAATGTAATATGGACTGGTCTGATCAGAAGGAGGAGCAAGTTACTGTGGAGAGATTTCAGCCTCAGGTCGTCGGAGAAAGTTGAGGTCGGCCATGGGGTTTGATGAGATCAGAAAAGACAAAAGAGAAAAAGAAGAAAGAGAAATCGAGTAAAGTTGAAAAGCTAGGTAAGAGAAGATGGAAAAAGTAAGAAAGAGAATTAGTGTGCTCTAGATACCATGTGACTGGAAGCGAAATATTGGAAAAATGGGAAAATGAATATTATTGATTGTATAATATCTGTACAGCCAGCAATATATATACATGTACATGAGAATAACTACTGATACATAACTAATTCAGGTATTATACAACTAATTTCAATTATAACAGAATTAAGTTGGAGCTGACAATGGGGGTTTCAAGGGATTATGAGTACTAAATTTTGATTAAATGTAAAAGAGGTTCTGGTTAATTAATTAGTCATAGTAATTTATTTGTAGTAAAATGACACGTGAAGGGTTATATTTGGAACGGGAAATCTGCATTTAATTGTGGCCAAACACATGCCAAATTAAACAACTAAATAATTAAATTAAAGTTAATTTTTGCACCTTCAGAGTTAATCTTGCTGCTTGAAACTGGAAAACAATTTTTCTTTAGTAAAAAGCATTTGAGATTAAATTTTCAATTATCAATATATATTGATGTTGATGTTGATGCTTATTTTTTGACCAGTATATTGATGCTTATTCAAAAATTTTATTTTAAAGACGAAATTCCTTAGATGATGAGAGCTAATAATGATACATGAATTCCGTGTGTTATTTCTGTTTCATGTCCTGCATTGTACATATGTCTTGGCTCACACTCCTTCGAATATATTCTTTTATTATATGAACATGTGGCTTGTGGGGGAGCACGTATACTCCCTCTGGTCCTCATTATAAAGTGTTTCCAACTATCTTACCAAAATCAAGAGGAGGCAATTAAGTTATTAATTTTGTTTGAAAATAGAATAAATTTTTAATTTTATCCCTATTTAAATAAAAAATATTCAATTTTGCATTTCATTCTTTTTCATAGTCAATGAGTTTAAATATGGGTAATACTAAAAAATAGAATTAATACTCTCTAGTGTGACTTATATTAAGGATCATAAAATGCTTCTAGAATATATCCTATAATAGAGAAGAAAAGGAGTAAGTTACATTGTGTACATGAAATTGAAGATAATGGTTAATGATAGCTTCAGATAGATAAGAATTTGTATTTTATTGCATTGATTAGAGTGAATCGACAAACTTAAACAAGAAATACTCGATCATGTTTTCGTCACATGTCTTGATGACGTATTATGTAGAAGAGGAGTCACTAACGCAGGTGCATCAAATTAATCCATTTTTAATAAATTAATTGATTGATTCATTGATAATTGATACTAAATTTCCAAATAATTATTTCTCTTTATGGTCATTATATTTTGTATTAGAGGTACTGACTTGTATATTTCTAATGTGTGCAGAAATTTTGTTTTCCATTTGTTATTTGTTTCATTGTTACGTGCTCTGCATACTGTACATATGGAGTTGCCACACACGCCTTACAATTTTCTTTTAATATTATATTACCCGACATTTTTTTCATCATTGCATGTATGGAATGAGAAAAATGAAGGAAAAAGGTAAATAAACCTAAAATTTTAATTCTTGTAATGGCCCAAAATATATGCTTTCCTTGAAGATGTGAGAAGTTGTATTTTTTACAGCCATTGTATCATTGCATGTCAATCTTCTGTTAAAAAATATTAAGAATTAAATTATATTCATCATTTACCTTTTTTTATAATTCAAAGAAACTCGTGGTTATAATGTTCCTTTAATTTATAGTTCACAATAAGTTTATTCAAAAAAATTAATTTTTGTTGTGTTATTCTCTTCCTCCCTTAATTGTGTTGTTTGCTTGTTAATTATATTTAAAGTTATTAAAAAGAAAATTGATCATTAAATTAATTAAGGCACAAATTTAAGGATTAATAATCGAAATCATAGTCAAACCAATATCAAATCGTTTATAAAAAGTATTTTATTAGATTAGGCAAGACACTCAATTAACAGTTCATTGATTAAAATCAGCAGGTTGATCTGGATTTTCATATTATAGTTATACAAAATGAGAAAAGAAATAACAATTGCTTATTTATTGTCATCGCTAACCGTTGATATATGACAAATTGAATATTCAGTGGAACAGGACACTGATGTGATGTGGCTAAGAAACCCATTCACAAGACTCAGCAACGATGCTAATGAGGACTTACAGATCAGCACCGACTATTACCTGGGAAATCCTCGGTCAAAAAACCATAATATCAACACGGGATTCTACTTCGTTCGATCAAACAACAAGACCATTTCGTTGTTTGAAACATGGTATGGTAAGAAGAACAGCTCCAACGGTCAAAAAGAACAAGACGTGCTTGACGGTCTCATCAGACATGGCATTATCAGACAATTAGGTCTTAGGGTTAGGTTCATGGACACTCTTTACTTCAGTGGGTTTTGTCGAGATAGCAGGGACTTCAGGGCTGTCACTACCGTGCATGCTAACTGTTGCCGGACCATCACCGAGAAGATTGCCGACCTTGAGGCCGTCCTCCAGGACTGGAAGCGGTTCAAAATGTTGGAGTCAAGTAAGAGTAATTTAACGTCAACTGTGAAGTGGTCACATCACCGTGCATGCCGTAAGTCATGGCATTGACCGTACTTAGTGGTATGTGTGTAGTTGTTGAATTTACTCCTTTTTTTAGAAGAACATTAATTGTTTGGAAACAATTGAATACGTTTTTGGGCATTTTAAGGGTTTCGAAATAAAAGTAAATTTGTGACAGAAATGCGTTATTGCAGATATTTTTGCTTGTGATTTGTGATGGCTTTTCCCATCACATACTGTTACCGATTTATTTTCAATATAGATTTAGTTCTGAGCCATGTACAATAGTATATCACAAGTCCCCTCGGAAAATGCAGTACCGTACCCCAGGCATTTATCTTCTGAAATTTTCAATAAATAATTCACTTCTTTTGAAGTGGACCTCTAGAATTTATTCCCTTAGCTTGTATGTTAATTATAAGGATTTGTTATTTGTTAATCACTTCACACAATTTTTGGCAAATTAGTCAAATTCGTTCGTGTTTCTAAATTTTGTTGAATACTTTAATGTTAAGTTTGGTTACATATAGGATTTAAATTTGGATTTAAATTTGAGTCAAATTTATTATTTAGATAATAAAAAATATATGAATTTAGATTTAATCCAAATCTAAATTCTATCTCAATTTTTTTTAATAATTTAAATTTTTTTTAAAGCCTTGATTATTTTAAATCTCAACTTAATTTTTTTTTAATTTGACTCAAATTTATGAACGCTTGATGAACCTCCAACTATATTAGACCAGATTCCCAAAGCTATGGAACCAACCCGCCACCATTGACTGGGACCGGACTGCCACTACTGACTGGGACTATACCAACGGCGGCAATCCAGACCAGACGGCCAACTACCACTGAAACTGAACTACCGATATTGACTCAGACCGGATGGCCGACTTCCATCATGATTAGAACATGGACGATGACCCAGACAGGCCCCTGATTCCACCAGGCCGAGTTTCACTGGGATCGTCTTGATGCTCGCATTGGTGGGATCGATCGTCACTTGGGCGTTGAAAACGAGCGTTTATCCCAATTGATATGGAATTCCACCTCCACTTCCGCCGCCATCTTTAATGATATTGCCCCTGGTCACAACGTCTCCGTTCCTCTCGAGCCTGTGTCGTCTTCATATGACCGCAACCAGATTGCTCTCGCTGATTTTCTAATTTCTACCCTCACCGATGTCTCTAAAGCCATTGAAGCATCTTCTGCTTCCCCGACTCATGCAGTCCACTCACCTAATGTCAAGGACTCGGTTATTCATTATATTGCTCTGAACCATTTGCTAGAGTTTTTCTTTGAAGCATCTGAACCATTTGCTAGAGTTATTCATGAACCTTTATTTCATGCCTTGTCTTGTTCTGTTTCAACGTTCTCCTTTTCTCCTTCAAGTTGTTCAGTCAGGTGTTTATCCTCCAGGTACATTTCATATCTATTCCCCAAGGCACGCTAGGTGTTTGTTCTGTTGTCACATTGAACCTCTTGCTTCACTTGTTGGATTTCCATCACTGCTCTTATTTTTCATTTATGTGTTTGACCTTGGCACTACTGAGTTGGTGTGGTGCCAATATTCGGAGCTCCAGTCCCTCTTCCCCTTGGGTTTTTTTTGGGTATCTCCTTGCCTTAACTACTCCATTATTACCCTCTCAAATTGGTCTTGGTGAAATATGTGTTAATGCCTTCCGTTTCTATCATTTTGGAGATTTTCATTATTTGCAAATTATGGTTGCAAAAACCATTTTCCTTAAAGCAACAAATCTGATTGATTTTGCTTTCTGCAAAGACATATTTGGCCATTGTACACTTATACCTCGTATCATTGATCACTACCAGATTTTTCCACCACGCCATTGTGGCATTGCTATGCATCTCCTAAGGGTTAATTCCATATCACAATCATATGACACTGTCGCATTTTGGAAATTGGTTTCCATGCATCAATGTTCCTTGTTGACTTATGCCATTTTAGTGCTCAATGCTTGCGTCAGATCTATTTTTCATAGTCATGGGAGTTTCTTTGATTCATTACTTAGTTCACACTGGTCCTCTAGCTACTCAATCCATTACCTTGAGGACAAGGTTATTGTTTATGGGGGGACATAATATAATGCATGAGTTTAGCATTATTGAGGATTTCGACTATGGAAAAGGAATAGTTGCGTTTGAATTATTCAGTTTTGCAATTGGGTTTCAACCATGGTCTATATTTTGCATTTTGGTCTTTGATCCTGTAGATGCTAAGATGGATATGTGCATGAAATTTGTTGATGAGATCTCTTACTTATCAATTATTATCACTATTAAAAGTGAAGCTCAAAGGATGGAATACTTAAGCGAACAACAATGGCACGGTCTTTTCTTGACTAGATACATACTTTATAGGCCACCATCACATGTCTTTACATCAAAAATCATGATAGGTGGTTTTCTAGTCACTCTGAGTATTGTTTATTTCAGTGGTGGCTGCTATGTCAATATAATTCGACCATACCTACACGTTATTAATCCTCATTTTGGTGTTCAGAAAATTAACAATCAAATTTTCTGCAGAACAAAAGGTAATGCAATGGGTTTTCTCATGAAAAAAATGTTCTATAATGGGTTGCCTTGATCTGATGCCATAGTTCTTTGATAGTGATCCCAAGTCTACTACACATTATGCCGTGTACTTTTATCAACTTTTGTCCAGCTTGAGATTCCCACAACTTACTGGAGTTATGAAGATTTTATTACCATGGAAGGATTTAATGTGTTTGGACCCAAGGTATACCCTTTTGTTTTTGTCTTAACCAAACGATATAAAATGATAAAAGGTGTTTATACCATTTGGGATTATTTTCATAAGGGTACTATTATAATTACTGACACACTGCACCTTGGTATTATATTGTTTTCATTGATTTCAATGGAGCAATGCCGAATATGTCGCAGTGTTGTTCAACCATGCATCTCCAATTGCTTTCCTAAGGGCTATCTTATTTTGATCCCTTGGAATGGTCTTGATCCACCTTTGTGTGTAACTTTAAGTTCTTTTCAAGTTAATTTTTCAAGCTTGGGCCTTGAGGACAAGGTCCATTTTGATGGGGGAGAAAATGTCACGGACAAGTTTGGATGGACCGATTTTACAAGGAAGCAACTAGTGGTCCAACAGCTTGTGATGTTAGGCTTAGGGCTATGCTGAAGGAGTTTGAGGTTTGAGGTATATATCGAGAGATATATGCACCGGAGAGGCAGAGAATTATTTTGATGAAATGATCTCCCTCTGTTGCTTCTCTCCTATCTGATATTTTTCTCTGTTCCTTCAGCAATTTCTACTTCTCCTTGTATCTTTTCTTCTTCTATCTCTTCTACCATTGCTTGTAATTCGGAACGTGCTCATTTATCCCTGTAATTTCAATTCCAGCATCACATTTTGTGGTCAATTTAGAATTATATTGTTGCTGGAAATCCGAGTTAATTACACATGGATGGTACAGGCAAAGCCAAAGGGAGAGGCAAGTCCATTTTATCTTGATGAATATTCTAACTAATAACATAAAGGCTTTCTAAACTGATTTAAATAGCCTTACTTAATCTCATCAATGTCTGTCATGAGTCCCACATCAGAGATGTCACGCCCTGAAATATAGAGGTGATTGGCATAAGATATGTGTACAGAACATGAATCTAGGAAATTTTCTGTTAATTATATTTATATTGAATCTAGGAAATCCTGAATAATAAATCAATTTTATTTTATTATTATTTTTTTTACAAAAGCTTTATTATTTTTGTAATAATTTTAGCAGCATCTCCTTTAGCAAAATATCACTAAGATCAGGAGCACAACTCCATCCAGCTAGCAGATAGAGTATATAACTAAATAAGGACCCTAACTATAACTTATGTAGAGCACCTAATCATATTTTCAAAACATAACACATTAATTTCATTAGTACATTAAAAGAAATTTTTATAAACAAATCTTCACCTTGCTCAACAAAAAATCCCTCAATAGTCAGCAAGACATGTTAGATAGAGAGGCGCAGCGAAAGATTAAAATTTTAAATCTCTATCTTGATGTGGATTGAACGAACTCATTTAAGTCAAAGTTAATAAAAAAGCTACCTTTTGAATTTTGAATTCTCATGTGTGTTCTCTTCAAAAGTTTGGATCTCAGAAGCTGACAACATAGATCTGCTCCCTTTATCGGTATCCATATGAACAGCTCTCTAACTTAAACAACATGCTAGTGCTCCCAATGTTCGTTCTTCTTTGAACCTTGATTTTCTTTATCTAGAGTGTTTTATGGCTCTTAAAGTGTTTGGCCATTAGAACTTTTTTAACTTTCTCACCCATTTCATAAAGCTCGTCCATATCTATATATAATATATAGATTAGAGTTTTTGCATTTCACTTGAAGAGCCCGTGAAAAATTAATTAAATTTATGAGATAAATTTAATTCATAATATCATATCTAATTTAAATTTATAAATTCAAATTATATAACTGACATGATATTTTTTCATATCATGCTAGTTATTAAATTTAGTTTATTATATAAAATTAAATTTAAAACTAACACAGTATACTATAATATAATATAATAGATATTATGACTTATTAAACTTTGTTTAGTTCTTAATCTTTTTGTATCATGTTTTATTTCATCTAATTTTTCATTACAATCTTTCTTCATTTCATATACTTTTTGTTCTAAAAGTTTAGCATGTTCTTTAAATCTTTTCATTTTTTCCCTAAGATTTTCTTTTTCTAATATTATTTGTACTTCTTCTGGTAACATTTTTATTATTTTCTTTTCATTATTATTATTATTATATATATACATGAATACACACACACATATATTTCAAAAATATATGTATATTATATTTTATTTATTTAATTTCATATATCTCACACACACGCGCGCACACACACATAAACATGAATATATATATTTCAAAATATATATATATAATTATATTTTATATTTTATATTTCATATAAATATATATATACAAATATTTATCAAATAAATATTTAAATATATATATATATATATTTATATATATAAAATTCGCTCACCCTATTTTACATTCATTAATGTCATACCCCATAAATAGAGGGTGACTGGTATGGGTGTGAACCACTCACACATTCTCGTAAGCTCTGAATGAACATTTATTCCATTTTACAAAAGAAAAGAATAAAAATTTAATCAAATCACATGAGAATTAAAATAACTCCTTTAAACTCATTATCATAAGAAAGTGTCGACATTTTTGTAAAAATTTTGACAAAACCTCCCTTACAACTAGGATCTCTCGAAAATTTTACAACAAATTTTTTTTACAGATAATAGTACAAATCAGGAGCGTAGCTCCTTCCAGGCAGCAACCCATATGCAAACCAAAACAAAATATATCAACAATCTATGTGGAGCCTCTAATCTTTCTTTAAATAAAAAAAAACATACAAACTATATATATTTACATTAAAAGAAACAATGCCAATCTAAAACTTTCACCCAATGTAGCTATTCTGCCCTTTTAAGGTCGATGGTAGGATTGACGTCAGCTAACAAATCTGAGGCCAAAATAATTTTTTCAGTAAATAGCATTCCCATGATAAAATTCTTAAAATTTAAATCAACAAAATCTAATATTAGTGTCAACTAATTCAAAGTAATTCCATAAAAATTTATAAGCCTATAAGTCATAACCATATTTGTAAAATAAGAGTAAATTGAAAACAAATTATGTTATCATGCTTAAAGAAAACAATTTACTCACATATACCTCAAAGTGGTAAAATTGTTAGCCAAAATCATGTAAATTTAAAAACACTTTAATCAACATTTAGAATTTTGAGAACTCAACAGAACAGGTTACAAATGTGAATATACAGTTCATGAGGATAAATAACCAAACGCGGCTTATGCCACGAAAACAAACGTGGACACACCAGTCCACAAGGGTAAATAACCAAACGCAACTGAAGCTACGAAACAAACGTGGACACACAGCCCACGAGGGTAAATAACCAAACGCGGCTCAGGCCATGAAATCAAATGCAGGTACTAAGCCCACGAATACCAAATGTGAGAATAAAACTCACGAAACAAACTAGCTAGTGTTTAACCACAGCACGCTACGGGCTAACGGAACTACCATTAGCAGCAGTGTTCTGTTTTGAGTCCTCTTAAAATCACGTTTCAAACATGCGAGAAAAATAATTACTACTGTAATAAATTACCATTCTCAATTGCCAAACTTGCATGAATTGTTTCAATTCTTAAAATTTGTGAAAATCATACTTTATAGCTAATATACCAAACTTGCAGAAATTAAGTAGCCAATACATTCCAAAGCTTAACAACCATACAAAAATACTTTCATCAATCTTGAAAATACACTTTTGAAAATAATAAATGTATGTATTATAACTCGTTTGTCTTTCATTGATATTTTATAATTTTCAAAATTAATATAATTCATAAGAATAAAATATTTCAGAAAAATGCTATTAAAAATAAATTAAATGGAATGCTATTCACTTACTTGTTATAGCTTCAAATTCTCAAAAGTATCCTTCCTTTAATTTTGGTCAGGGTCCCATTCTTCGTCACACCCTATCAGGATGTAAATAAATGAAATTTTTTTAACACAATTCCAAATCAACCCCGTCATTTTAAAATTAATATTCATGCTTTAGAGTTAGTCTAAGTACCATTTATATCGCTAGTCTACTCTAGCTTGTTTTACCCATGTCAATCTATTATTATCATTTTTCTTTCTTGAGACACAATCCTCTGTTAGTCTTTGCACCAAATACTTTAGGTGCATTACTTCTCCTACTACTCATTTTATTAAATAATTATGGCATAGTTATCAAACTAAAATATTTTTTTTCCATTCTAGATTTCAACATTCCTTACCCTTACAATCTTAATAATCCACTTATTTTCAAATAAAACTTTAAGCTACAACATCATCTCCTTCCTTCTACACTTGAAATTTCTATTTAAATTAAAATTGTACTTCCTCCTTATGCACGTATAGCCACAGTAACAGGGGAGCCAAACTTTTCCAACTTCAATGATCAAATCACACATATATTAATCAAGACAAAGCAAGTCTTGAAGCTCCCTTACTTCCAGTAACCAACAACGTACACTTAAGGAAGAGAAAGGCAAAACTTACACTGAACAAGGGAGAGGAAGAATGGATCATAGCACTCAAGAAAGGAGGAAAACCACGTCATAGCAGTAGACCCAGCTCTCAACAGCACCAACAATAGCTCTAGCAACTTGGTTTATTCCCCATAGCCCGACACAGTCACACGGCCAGAGATAGAGCAGAAAATGGAGAGGCAACTAAAACAGAGAGTACAGACCAGTACAACAGAGCACAAAGCTCACGGTTGAGCTGGGAAAGGAAAGGCTCATGAGTAGAACTTCCAGCTCTAACGATTTGGTCCCACGCCAATAGCAACCTGAACACAGACTACAGAAACCAAGCAGCAACTGAAAAAAAAAAAGAGAAACAGAGATGGAAGATGCGAGACTGAACCTCTTAGAAGTTTCCAAGCTATGACAACTCTCTATTAACACCGGTAAGCCTTGAGATCGAGGAAAGGAAAAAATACAGAGGGACGAGGAGACGAGTTGCTCCAAAATTCCAAATCTCTCTAGCTTTCTCTTGTACTTTATAGTTGACTCAAATAAGGGAGAGAATAAGAAAATAAATTTGATGAGGGAGGGGTGTTTACATAATTTCAGAGAAGCTAAACCAAATAAAAATCCCTTTTATTGCATCAAGGATTCAAACTTAGAACCTTCAGGTTACTTGGCACACATACAATCATTCTACCAATACTTCATATTGTTATAATTATCCCAAACATAACTAAAATACATTCTTAACAAGTTATTATATGTTAATTAAATAAGTATATAGATATATTTGTTTTTAAGGCTATTACAATTAAATCTAGACATATTCCTAATTTAATAAACTTGGACATTATAGCTTGAGTTGGACTGTTTTTGTGTGCAACCCTATAGGCCCATATGAAGTTGGCAATAGGCTAATTACGCTATTAGTCCCACAAGTCACAAGTGACCTCTAACAAGACATTATAACTACCAAATTCATATGGGGATCGTAATTCGATGTAACCTATCATATAACCGTATCATATTTTTTTTTGTCACACGATATTTCAGTCAAGATCGAGACATGAAATTATTATTCTCTTTTAACTGATTATTGCTTTATTGATTTCTGAGTGGATTGACTATAGCAATGAAAAAACCCTTTCCATTATAGTATAGCTATACATTTTCTCAGTCTTACTCATTAAGTGGCCCAATAATATCTTTCACTTAATGTAAGAGACAAATTTCATTTTAACCACTCATATTTCTCTACATGAATATCACTAAACTCAATCATAACCTTCATGATCACCCGATCAAAGGTATTTTTGTTTAGGTCAAAGTTCAATGGTCATCATGTAGGAATTTATGATAATCTCAGGTCAAAGGGTTTAGTGATATGATTACATATAAGATAAGCTTATGACTTATATCATGTAGTTTTCTCATAGCAGGTCGATCCAACACCTTATACTCTTTCAAGTGCCTACAACTTTGATTTATATCTCTATAATTAATTAAAGTCATACTAGTCTTGTTTCATCTATAATCCCTCATATATGACCGACCAGGAACATTTAGAACAATCACTGTACTTTGTTCAAGGATATAGTTATCATAGTAAACATGTAATGATATGATAACAAAAAAATTTATTAACTAACAATGTACATAATATAATGATTGACCCTAAGGTACAATTTCCAATAGGACATACAATGTCAGTTACATTGAGACCAAAAATAATGTTTCAATGAATAACGTCCCAACCATGGTTGATAGAAATAATGAAAGCCACAACAACAAGTTTCTTATATAATTAATAAAATAATCAATTGAAAATAATATAACACTTACCTCATATATATATATATATATATCAATGGCTATGTAAATTAAAAAAATTATGAAGGTATGAATTCAAATAAAATTTTATCAAAAATTCAAGACCCACTTTAAATAGCAACATGTTTAGACGCCTTGAGAATTATATAGCTCAATACAAAATATAAAAATGATAAAAATAACAATTTCCTTTAGAATATCAAATTTTAAGAAAAACTAATTTCCTAAATTCACTGTCATGTTCCAAAAATTAAATATAATCGACACAGGATATTTGCACAAACTTACTTCGCTTAAGCCTTGATTAAAAAAACTTTAATTTTAATTTATTTAAAATAGGATGGAAAAGCATTATAACATTTTTATATAAATAAAAGATTCTTAACTTTTTGTAAAAACTTTGATAAAACCTCTCCGGCAAATAAAACTTCCTAAAGTTTTAAAAAAAAAATCAATATACAATCCAAATTAAAAAATATGAAACTCTGCTCCTCCACAACAGATAGACAAATAAATAACATATCAAAATCTTATTTATAGTTTATGTGGAGCATCTAATTCTAATTTTAAAGTATAAGACATAATTAAATATTTACATTGAAAGGAAGGTATCCGCAAAAAATCTTCTCATCAATTCAAAAACAACCCCTTCAAAGATCAACAGGAGGTAAATAATCAGCTATGTTATCTAAAACCAAAAATATTTTCAATGAATAACATCCTAACAATAAACAATTAATCATGAATAAAAGAAAAGTTTGAAACAATTATGTAAGTTAAAAAAATGATGATTTTCATAAAAATCCAGTGAACTTCAAAATAAAATAACTCTATATAACTTTAAATAAAATTTTGAACCATTAAATTATCAAATAAAATGTTATTGTCACTTGATTTCAAGAAATCAAATAAACAAAATAAATAATTATAAATAAATTATTGAAAAAAAAAACAACTATAAGATGTAAAATCACCAAATAATATAATTTATGATTATAGAGACTTATCAGAACAATTAGCAAACGTGGACACATAATCCATGAGGGTAAATAACTAAATGCGGCTTATACCACGAAGACAAACATGGTTACACAGTCCATGAGGGTAAGTAACCAAACGTAGCTTGAGCTATGAAATAAACATGAATATACAGTCCACGAGGATATTGCTAACCAAACACAGCTCAAAGCCTCAAAATTAAACGAGGGTATTAGACCCATGAACAATAAACATGAGAACAGAGCTCACAAAAATAAAACTAGCCAATCATTGACCATGGCGCGCTAAGGACTAACGAAACTGTCAATAGCAACTACTGTTTTATGTAAAGTCCCCTTTAAATTCATTTTCAAACATGCAAGAAAATCATCACTTTTAAAATAAAATTTTCATTTTCAATGTTAAATTCGCATGAATCATTTTTTCGTAGCAATTCAATAATTTTCAGAATAAATTTCCATAATTAAAATTCAAACTTTTATTTACTAATTAAGTAAAATAATTAATTTAGGTAAAATAATTTCACAAAATAAAGTAATTTAATCAATAAAATATCTCATAATTATATTGTTGTTGTAAAAAGAATTTGCATAAAAATGTAATATTTCAATAAATGAAATTTTTATTGAAGTATCAGTTGGGATGTTATCTACTTATCTGAAATACTCTCCAAAATTTATAACTTACTCTTTATCCCTTTTATCAAAATCCTCTTTCTCTAGACACCCTATAAAATATAGTAGGGTCTTAATAGACTTTCAATAAATTCAATAAAACTTTATTTCAAACTAACATAACAAACATTTAACTATAATAAATTTAAAGCCTTAGAACTAAGATTTACACATGAAGTAACAATAGCTAAATGCTCAATTAAAATGCAATCTCCTCTTTAGTCTTTTGTCAAATGCCTAGTGTGCATCATTTCAACCATTCAAATGAGCTTTTTAACATTCAAATCTATTACTCAACCATTAATCAACAACCATACAACTCCCAAGAAATCCACTACTTACACATTATCTCCATAATTATCTAATTTCTAGATAATACTCAAGTTAATTCACAATTAAATAGTACCTAAATCACACATACTTCTTATAAAAAATTAATAAAATTTCATAAACTACAAAATCAAGCAAAGTTCCTTCTATCAAACATTTTGTCAAACACCTTCCATGCTTTCATATCCAACTATAATACAAGCTTCTTCATTTCCTTAAAAATTTCATTAATATCTAAATTTTCAAGCTTCCCAATTTTTTTCTCCCTTCACGCAAGCCAATTGAGATCAAAGAAAATTAAATCTAATTCTTCTTCTACAGTAATATACATAAGAGAAATTATCTTCTGACGATCATACTCTTAAATTCAAGTTTCGTTTAGTTAAACTCATCCATTCCCTTCTATCACGCATAGCAACAGCAAAAATAGAAAACAATCACAGCCAAGCCAAATATCACACAGACAAAATGGCAAAGAGGTGGGGGATTTGAAGCTCCACACCTTCAATCGATTACTGTAGAACAGGAAAGGAGGAAGGACAAATCTGTCATGTTGAATAGGGGAGGAAGAAAGGAACCTCTTACACTAACCCACAGTAGCTCGGACGGGAGGGGGATGACTTTCAGCAACGCAAAACAAAAATAGAAGAAGAACGAATAGGGACGCAGATGAACAGTGAACAAATAGCAAACAGGGGAAGAACTCACGGCAAGGTTCGCAGCAGCTGCAAACGGAGCTCATGAACCAGCAGATCCAATGACGCCGAACCAGGAAGAGGAAAATCTGAGCATCCAGCAACATAACAGTAGAAAGGAGATTGGGTGTTGTTATTGTGTGACAGAAGAGGGGAAGAGGGATTGACGCGATGTAGGGGCAAGGGCAAACTCATGGTTCAAACTCCGACAACAACAGATTCACGATGATGGTCTCCAAATGGTTCGAAGGAATGGAGAATAGGAACAAAGAATCTAGTTTTCCCTTATCAAACTCTCTCTCCAAGTCTGGAGAATTCAAAAAGAACAGATTTTTTTGGCAGAGGAGCATGCGTGTTTACCAAGAGGGCACTATAATAATTTTAGCCAAATTAAGACAAAAGTAAAATAAAATAAATTCCTATCTTATACCATCATAAGAATTCAAAGTTAGAATATAAACTTAAACACCCAACAATAGATATCACTAAACCATCATTCTTTTTTAATGAATATACTCCAAAACAAAACAAAAATGCAATCAAAATATCTAATTATAAATTTTAATCTTGTTTAAATTCTTGAGTTATTACATTCACTCTTAGTAAGATTTGATTATAATGATTATCAAGCGTGGAAACACAATCTTCGAGGATAAACAATCAATAAGCATAGCTTGAAGCCACAAAAATAAGCGCAAGCATAAAGCCTGCAAAAACAAACGTGAGTACTATGCTCATGAAAAACCATTCCTCCATTTTATGTGCGTTGGCCATCACATGGATTAGCACCTCCTAAGTACCCTACTAGTTAGGTGTATCATGACGCGCTAAGGGCTAACGGTACTATTGTTAGTAACTAGTATTCTAATTAAATCCCACATTTTGAATCAAGCTTGCATGGGTCAATAAAATCAATATATATTTTTTTTAATATTTCTCATCATACTCAGCATAAATAAATTTATTTGTATATTTATATATCCCATACATGAATCATTATAATCGTTCTTTAAATACATAACCAACATTCCATGCAAGACAGCTAATAATAAAATTAAGATTATAAACCATATAAATAAATTAATTAATTAATACAAAAATTAATTAAAATACTCTATCATTTGTTCTTGCAGAATAAAAATAGTTATGTAAATAAAAGAGATGGCACATGAATATGCTAAACTAATATTTTTATGAAAATAAATTTGCTAACGAGTCATTGGGATACTATTCACTTACTTTAAATGTTCTCAAGATTCAAAGTTCACCTCTTATAACTTCAATCGAATTTTTTCTCTTATAAACACACTATAAAATATATTAAGGTCTTAGTTGACACAGAATAAGTTTAAAAGTTCCCTCCCAACATAATCACCCCCAACTATAATAGATTTAAAATTTTTGAATCAAGGCTTTACACATAAAAATTGCTCAATAGCCATTGCTAGCTACTCCATTAAATTAAGCTTTTTGTTCAGATAGCTTGTGTACATTATTTCCAAACCACACAATAAAGCCTTTTAACATTCAACTAGCTACACACATTTCTCCATCACGCTTCATTCTTAAATTCCTTTATAATATTCATGTGAGGTTCAAGATTCATTAACATCTAAATTAGATATATTTCTTATATGTGAGTTAGTTAAATCTCAAAATACATATTCAAACAAAATTCCTTCTAGCAAGCATTTCATGGAACACTTCATAAGGATCAAGTCATAAACTAACACCAACTTTTTCCTAATCAATTCCAACTCTCAAAATTTACAATGAAGATATTTAAATCCATCAAAGTCCAATATATATATATATATGCCTTAATAGAAGATTAATGTCAACCACAAATAACTCCCAATTCTTATCTCTGCATTTCACACGATTAAAGGAAAATAAAAGTCCACAACTTAACCAAAACACACGCACAGGACAGCAAAAGGAAAGAGAACTTAAAGTTCTATACCTCATGTTACCAACTAGAAGCAGAAAAGGGAAGGAGAATTCGAAACTCGTGCCGAACAGGGGAAGGGAGACTGTCAGTTATTGCAACAACAGAGAAAGAAAATAAAGGGACCAACAGCATCCTCTTTCAGTACAACAATTTTTCAGCTAGATTCTAGCTCCCCATCCCCATAGCCACGGACAACACAGCACAAGAAGATGATCATTAATTCACACAAACACGCACAGACCAATCAATAAGAAGGGTTCCAAACTTGTCACCTGAATCACGTTGATAGAAGCAAAAAGAGGAAGAAGAAGGTGTATCTCAGCAACTATGAAGGAGGAGGAGGAGAAAATCTGAGGCATACCCACCAGCATGCCGATGATGAGTAAAAAGAGAGGAAGTCGGACGGGAAGCAGAGTCGGGAGAACTGAAATTTGAGGTCCACACGCACACCGGATGACGTCGCAGCAAGGGAGGGGAAAACGATCGACGACGCACCTAGGAGAACTCACGACTCAAACTCTTAGCAGCGGCGGACGAAACTCTGGACTCACCAGTACCAGCGACAGCTGAAAACCAAGAAGGAAGTGCAGGGGAGAAGCTTCCCGATCTGTCTCTATTGGCAGTGAAGAATCAGAGTGTTTGTGTCGGTGAAGGAAAGGAAGGAAATGGATTGGACGAGTGCTCTGTTTTCGCGTAAAATGATATAAATTGTGAACAAAAAAAAAAATTAATTGGGAAAACTACAAGCAATGGCACAAGGAACAATTACAAGAAAAGGCACAAATTTTTCTCATAATTAAAAATAAAATAAGACCAATCTTTTTCTTAGTAAAATTTAAACTTTGGTCCTTAAAAAAAATACTAGATAAGTTCCTCTAAATTACCACTTTCCACTTACTGTAAAATTAATTTAAATAAAATATTAATTGAGAGAAAAGTTAATTTGCATTAACTTTAAAAAGAATTTTGGGTCATTACAGGGGAGCCTCACAAATGGTGTAGAGTTTACAAATTTAAGGGACTCTTTCACCCAACAAGCACCTCTATTGGGTGGTGGTATCACTCACTTTAGACTTGTGGTCTTGGAAAGGGCCTCATACTTAGGGTTCTAACCTGTCATGGTTGAGTGAAGTGCTATGGAGTAAGAGCCGCTGGAATTATACGTTTGGAGGGCACTCCTACTAGGCTAATCTTTTAGGAAGGGTTCTTTCTTTAAGCTTTTACTCATTACATTGATGTTTTCATTGAGAATCTCGTGTCATGAAAAAAGGGTACCCATTGAGAGTTTTAACTTGCAGGAGGCCAAATGAAGTGTCGTAGAGTGAAGAAACCATGGATGTTAGCTCTTGACAAACTAGCATTGACATGAGTCCTACATCGACAAGCCTCATAAGTGGTGTGGGATTTATAAGTTCAAATGACTCTCTCACCCAACAGGCTAGTATGTTAGGTAGTGGCATCACTCTCTTTAGGCTTATGGTCTTAGAAAAGGCTACCCAAGAAGGGTTATGACCGGCCGTAGTTGAGTGAAGTGCCGTAGAATGGGAGCTGCCAAAATTATAGTTTAGAGGTCATTCCTACCAGGCTAGCTTTTTAGGATGAGCTCTCTTTTTAAGCTTGTGTTCATTACAATTTCCACTTCATGAAAATGGCTCAATAAGCTCAAACACTTAAAAGTGCAAAAAAAACTAATTATTTTATTAGTGATTCCAATTGAAGAAAGCACAAAAATTCTAAAAATATTGTTATCTCTTGGGTAAATGAAGTCACAAAAATTCTAAAAATACTTTTATATCTCGGGTGAATGAAGTCATGTCTTGTGTAATGATGTTAAAATGTGACACGTGACATACAAGTTGCATAATTGAGATTTCTTCAATTGTGTATGATTCTATAAAAGAACACAACTTTAGCAAAGAAAGAGAAATATCAAAATTCACAAGGTTTCATTAAACAAACATGCTCTTACCTTTTGCGTGACCCATGTAGATCTTTGAGTGCATGGGTGTGCTTTCTTAAATCAGCAAACTGGTGCGTCCTCACAGCCCTATAATTAAAATTACAAAGACAATCACTTATCAATTATCACAAACCGGATGTTCACTAAACTAGTTTAGAAAATAATTTTTAGACTGGTTGTCTTTGTAACCGGTTTTGAAAGTCTTGTTGACATGTCATTTATTTTGCAAAAATGCCACTACCTCTAGTTTTTAAATTTTTCATGCAGGAACCAGTTTAAGAAAGGCAGTTTAAATAGCCATTTTTCCATTAGTGTTTTTCTGCTTGGTACTTTGCACTTTGGATGTAGTAGTTTTCTACAAGTAAATTAATAATGTAATGTAAACAAATAGACAAATGGCGTCTAAAACACGATTTCATGCAATGTCCGCTAGAGTTTCAATACAAGTCATTGTCAAATTACTTTCTTTAAATTTCTAGTTGACTTTATGAACTTTGGAGTTTCTGAGACGGAAGTCCTCTCTCATATATGGTATGGCTATTTTTCCATTAAAATTATTCAAAATATTTTATATACTTAAATTGAATTTTGGTCCGTTTTATATTTATGACTTCTCAAACTTGGCACACTAGGAAACCTCCTAATTAAGATTCCATGGAATACTGCAGCTCACGCAACAAATTCCATGCGAGTCTGCTAGAGTTTAAGTAGTATTCATCAAATGCCTCTGCCGAATCTTTAAATTCCTAGTTGATTTCTTTCAATTACCCAATATTCACACTAGCAGATGTATGGATGAAATGGTCCAAGTCTTCTGTGGTTCATGTTCTCCACAAGAAAGGACATAAGGAAAATGTGGTACTTAAACATTAGTTTTTCTTTTATTTTTGATTTTTTATATAATTATATGATACTCGGTCCGGTCCTATTTAATTTGTAGGATACTTTTTAAAAATAATTTTTAATTCAAAATACAGAACACCTTATAATAATTAAATTATTTTTTTTAATTTTATCATTTCTTAATTAGTGTGAAAGTATTTAATATATTCGTATCATTAATTAAAGCTAATAATAAAAATAAAAGTACATATCATTTTTTATAACATAAAAAAAGTAACTTTTCATATAAGATGCATAAAACTTGAAAGTGTCTTAAAATGAGAATTGAAATGACTATACTATTTAATATTATTGAATCAAGTTCAAATGTTTGAAGCTACTTAAGAAAAATTTAGGTTCCCTTTGGTTACTAAAAAGGAAAAGAATAGAATAGATTGAAAAGATCAAAACAAAAATAAATTAAATCACCTTTTTTCTTATGGTAAACATAATAAAACTCATTAATATAATTACAAAAGTAAAATTATCATACCCTCTAAAAATCTCATAAATCATAATTCATAATTCTATAAATTAAATTATCCTTCCTCCTTAAAAATTGAGTTACCTATTTTTTTAATTATTTTATTTTTATCTTTATTTTGTTAATTCATCCTATTACATTCTTTTCTAATAACAAAACTATGTCTTTTCATTTGACACAGCTGGAGTTGGTGAAACCCCATTTTTCTTGCAACAGGTTTCGTGACCCAGAAGAAAAATATTAAATTAAATCTTATCGAACATTGGCGCTCTTTCTTTTTTTTTATTTTTTTGTTTTTGTTTTTCGGATTAAGAACTTCGGCTCTTATTATTATTCTTTTGGATAAACATTGTCTCTCATTGATACTGACAATGGGAAGAGTTTCCCCCCATAGTTAAACCGACTTGGTTAGTTGGGGGTTTTGGGGACCTTATCTGTTAAGTGGGACCCACCTATTTCTATGTGAGGAGCATTTCCTTCTCTTTTACTTTCAATTGCTAGATTAAAGTTTTTAAATTTAATTTTTGATAAAAATATTATTATAATTTTACATAAAAACATATAAATGAAATATTATAGTTTTAAATAGTTTAGATCAAATTTTAGTTCTTCAAATTTATTTATATATTTTTATGTAATATTATAAGAATAATTTAATTAAAAATTAAATCAAAATTGATGAAAAGTTTAGATCCAATGATGATGAATGAAAATAGACAAAAATGGAGAGTACGGGAAAAGGAGACTGGACCCCCTCTCACTTGGTATTTGTTTAAGAAAACACGTAATGTTGGATTCAAGATATAGTTTATTTTAGAAAATTAATCATTTAATTCTATAATTTTGATTATATTAAAACTCAATTTCTAAATTTTATAATTTTGATTCAATTAACATTCATTTTATAAAATTTTTACTTTTGCAACTCAATTAAAGCTTAGGAACTAATAATATTTTATATAGTTAAAATTATAAAAACTGAATCATATATAGTTAGAGTTCAAAGACGGTTACAACTAAATCAAGCTATATGGACTTAATTATATTATGTTAAAGTTTAAGTATTAAAGTACAATTGAGTCATAAGTATAGGAATCAAATAATTATATTTTTAAAATATTTTTAAATTTTAGCACACATATTAAGAAATACAATTGTTAAAACATAGATCGCATTATTGGATACATCTTTAATTTAATGCATTAAAACGTGTCTACATTATTCTGAGTATAATAGAAAAATATTTACAAGTTAAAATAACAAAAAACATTAATAAACGTAACTTTAAAATTCTAAAAAAAAACCATACTCCATCGTATCCTTAATGTAAAGTAAATTTAATCAACTCCGCATTTAATATAAAACAAAATGTTAGTTATATTCTTAAAATTGTTTTAAAAAAATATCCAACTTTTCAATTCATATCCTTCTATACAATTAATAACTATAATAAATTATTATTTAAGAATTCAAACAGCAGGAAATAAATAAGGGATAAAATTGAAAAAATTATTAACTCTAACTTTTCTTTATATTAAGGACAAAAAGGATCAAAAGAGTATAAAAATTGAAACAAAAAATAATTTTATAAAAGGACTTGTATTATGAGAGAGAAATAGTTTATATATAATTCATTTCTCCTTCTATGCCGTGGCCTCCTCTACAAAGGAAGCAAAATCCATTCTCTCCCTCTTTCTTATGTACCCAACGTTCCACGACCATTTTCCGAAACTATCACCAGGCTTTATCTGTATGTAATTCCCATTCAAAGCAAATTCAATTCCCTTGATTCTGCAATTCTGGGAAGAAATATCAGCATATGCATTATATACGTAGAGGCACATCCCATGGATAATGCCAAACAGAAATTTGGGAATTTTTCCATCGTTCTGCTATTCTTGATCGGAATTTTCTTACTGTTTCGGTCTTCTTCTTTCTCTAGCCCGTTTCTGATGCAGGAATCATCATCAGACATAGTAAGTTCAGGATATATTAATGCTTCAGAATGAATCAAATAATGATCCAGTCTTTTTAATTTGACTTCATATGTTTACTGTAGAGAATTATTGATAAACATCAAGATAAGCTTGAATCTGCTTTAGCTAAAGCGTCAATGAAGGACAAGATTGTAATAGTGACGATCATAAACATGGCTTACGCAGAACAAGACGTTAATGGCGATACCGTCACCATGTTTGACCTCTTCTTAAGCAGCTTTTGGCTTGGACAAGGTACGAGGTCTCTGGTTGACCACCTTCTGGTCGTGGCCGTCGATCAGACGGCGTATGATCGGTGCCGATTTCTCCGATTGAACTGTTTCAGATTGGAAACGGACGGTGTGGAATTGAAAGGCGAGAAGTTGTTCATGTCCGCTGATTTCATTAACATGATGTGGAGAAGGACTCTTTTTCTCTTGGAAGTTCTCAAGCGGGGATACAGCTTCATCTTCACGGTACGTTTTTTTCTTTGTTTTTTTTTTTTTGGTGTTTGGCTTTGTTAAGAGTTTTGGAAAAATATAATTGTTAGTGCTTATATTTTTAGCTTGTTTTGATATTAGTCCTGCGCTTTATTTCTCCGTTTTTCCAAGTCTCCTAAGTTTTATCTTTCTACAACATCAGTCCTTATCAACACTTATATGGATTTGAATTCAGTGACTCTACTTAATATAGGTATTGAATGCCTATATCATCTGAACCATTAAAATTTAGATCAACAATTATGAATTTATACTCCACTTAAGACTAATAAATGAGTAAATTTATCTTAATCGTTGATCTAAATTTTAATGGTTTAGATGGTACAGACATCAATATTTATATTAAATATAGTCATTGAATTCAAATCTCACTTTTTATGGAGTTAAAGTTGCTGATGTCAACATAATACTTCGATTAATCATGTTGCTGTGTTGGTAAAATTTCGATGAATTAAACATTGTATAAGCAAAATTATTATTACTAACTTTTAATTTTTACCTATCTACTTTAGCTATCTTGTCCTCTTCTTTTAGAAACTTCATTCATTGTGCATTTAAGGACTTTGATTTAAAGTTATACTTGATTTATATGCCATCTATTTATTTTTTATATAACTCATAATAATTTTTATTAGTCATCACAAGAAGTAGCGGAGTTCATGTACATGTTAGAAGCTTTTAAGTCTTTAGGGTAATATTTAAATATAAGGTTCATGTTTATATTAAACACTATTATATTAAGTCTTTAAGTCATATTTAAAAATATAAAGATTAACATTGCAAATAGATAAAACTTAAAGAACTTGGAACAACAAAAAAATAAATAGAAACTAATATCAAAATACGTTATAAGTATGCAGGTTTTGTTTTTTCTGAAAAAATTTATGTGGGTTTCATTTATCGTTATTATTATAAACAAATTATCAAGTCCACGTCAAGTGATAAGTTAGTTTTGACTTTTTTTTTATTAATTTATAATTTATCAAAGCGGGTTTGTGCCTCTTTGTGACAATTTGAGTGAATAACTAAAATTCTACATTTGTATATATAAGACTTTCCACAAGGTTAAAATTTCAACCAATACAACAACACATAGAGAAAACAACGCAAAATAACCTCCAGATAACCTAAAATTGCTCATCTGTTTCTCCAAATGATAGATTTACAAGTCAAGAAGATTAGTTAATATTAGTTGGCTATCTTAACCATCTTTCCAACAACGCAAAATAACCTAAAGAGAAAAATTTTCTCACCTGTTTCTTCAAATTATAGATTCTGCAAATCATACTATTTAACTAATGCTCACAAATCACGAAAATTAATTGGTTAAAATTAGTTGATTGTCTTGAACCCCATCTTTCTAAACACTAATGACAATAAAACCTAAATAGGATCTAAAATTTCTCACTTGTATCTCCAAAATGATAGATTCTGCAAAGTCATATTTAACTATTGCACACAAACCAAGACAATTAGTTAAAATTAGTTGACTGTCTGAAATTTACCCCATCTTTTCAACAAAAACAAACCCAAAGAGAATCTAAAATTTCCCACCTTGTTTTTCCCAGTGATAAATTGTGCAAGTCATATTTAACTAATACACACGAACCAAGAAAATCAAATTACTCTAAATTAGTTAAAATGTCTTAAGATTAACCCATATTCCCCAAATGCTAACGATATCCATGCCATTTGATTCTATTAGAAACAATATTATTTTGGTAGATTTTATAAAATGGTTTACTCTCTTCATCTTTACCCATGATCTGATCAACACAATTAATTTAAAATTCAAATACTCTTTAGGTTGTTTAATGTAGGGCATATTTAGAAAAAGTCATCAAATATTCTAAAAATTCATACGAAGTGGTCATGTATTTAAGATTATAAATTCTTTCTAGAACGTCTCAGCGTTAAGACGAAGCAATGGCTAGATCCACAATATGACCGCGTGTCTTATATTAGTTAGACTACCTGTAATTAGTTTCTGATTTGTTATTTTTCAGTTACAGACCACTTTTATATAAAAACTAAGTTATGATTAATAAAATTCATTCAGTTCATTTTCCTCAAATTACTTTTCTCTCATTTTTCTTCCACTGCACAATCCATTTCAAAAATGTTACTTACATCTAGTACTGGAAAGAGTATAAATTTGGAAGAATGACAATAAAGTTTCAAAATAGAGAATTTATGACAGTTAAGTCCCTGACATAATATTCTGAAAAAAAAGTTATAAATATAGGTTCAACAGTTGCAAACAAGAATCACAATTGCAAATTAAAAGTTATATTCAGAATTTAAATGTCTTATTTGCAATTAAAACTTTTAAATTTCAACTATTTGAATCAATATTTAATTTACTACTAATTTTATAGAAAATTTTATCAATGACCTAACTGTTATAAATTCATTGTTGAGACTTCAATATCATTCTCCTTATAAATAACAAACTTTTAGAATGTAATTTATAAACAGGAATCCAATCACACTCCAACGTGAGTGTTGCAAAATAGCATGATCTATGTAACACAGAACAATCCATCTCTCTATGCAAAACTAACTGCTAGAATTTCATCAGGATGCTGATGTGATGTGGCTTAGAAACCCATTCACAAGGTTTAGCAACGACACTAACGAGGACTTACAGATCAGCACTGACAGATATCTTGGAGATCCTAGGTCGACACGGCAAGATATCAACACGGGATTCTACTTCGTTCGATCGAACAACAAGACCATTACATTGTTTGAAACATGGTATAGTAAAAAGGACAATTCCACAGGTCAAAAAGAACAAGACGTGCTTCAAGATCTCATTAGACATGGCATAACTACACAGTTGGGAATTGGTGTTAGGTTCATGGACACTCTTTACTTCAGTGGGTTTTGTCAGAACAGTAAGGACTTTAGGGAAGTCACCACCGTACATGCCAACTGTTGCCGGGGCATCACCGCGAAGGTGGCCGACCTTAAGGCTGTCCTCCGAGATTGGAAGCGGTTCAAAATGTTGGAGACAAGTATGAGCAATTTGACCAAGACTGTTGCGTGGTCGCGTCACAATAAATGTGGCAAGTCATGGAATTAGCAAGTAATATAATCCCGTGGACGAGACAGTGTATATATGTATATATATATAGTCCTATCGTAGATTAGAATCTGCTTGTACGTAGTTTAGAGGAACATGGTGAAACAGAGACGTTTTATGTTTTCCAAAATTTTTCTTTTCTTTTTTGTGTATCAAAAGGAATTCATTGAAAAGTTTCAGCACTGTATCTAGTCAATAGCTCAAGTCTACTCATTTAATAAGTATCTCATATGGCATGATAACAACCTTTTAAGTTAGTCAAACGATTGTAAAAAATTTGTCCTATAATATTCAAAAAGTATCAAATCTCAAATTTTTAGAGGTAACAACATGTATGAAGAGTGCTTGTATGAAAGGACATTAAATGAGCCTTTATTTACTGTAACACAAGTCTCAAACAATAGTTGGTTAGCTACCTATGGCTAACTCAGGTGATTAGGGTAGAATACGATGTGGGTAAGAATCTAGGGTTTAAAAAGGCAAGAAAAAAATGCGTATTTAGATGGCTCAAAATATACTGAAATATGAACCTCCCAGATTTTTCTCTCCAAAACTATTAAATTCTTTTTTTCTCTAACTCCTTCCTCTCTTATCCCAAGCATGCTTGCTTTGTGAGATCAATAGAACAACTGCAGATTTCAAAATGGGTTATAAATAGCTTTCACATGCAAAAATTAATTAAACATATAAATTTTAATGGCTTTGAAAGTTCAAGTAATGGATACCTAAAATGAATGAATTGCATGGGCCGTCCTAATCAAACACAAAGTAAATTAAACTTGGGAGAAAGACATATAGGTCCTAAGAAGATCAATTAATTCAAATTAGGTCCTAAGTACCAAACTTTAAAAATTTGTAAGTTCATTTCTCAAATTTGTAACTTTTTTGTGATGAATTTATAACTTAATTTTTAAATTTTAACATGATTAAAGAATAAGAAAATGCATTTTTCTTGTTAAAATTTGAAATATAAATTGTAAATTTATTATAACGAAGTTGCAAAATTGAGAGCTTAACTTACAAATTCCTTGAGTTTGGGACTTGAGGCCTAAGTTGAATTACCTCTGTGTCATTCTCCCATTAAACTTTAGTGTAAATTCATCAAAAAATTATCAAAGCTAACAAAAATCAAGCTCAGCTTTATCTTCTCTCACCCAATCAACCAACAGTTAATTAGTACTAGCTAGGAATAGTTGTTATGAGTCATAAATTAAAGAGCCTCATAAGCAAAATGAGATTTATAAAGTCTAATCTCATATTGGTAGTCAAATAGATTCTATTACGCCTGGATTTAGTAAGACTCTAACACGACAATGTTCTTTGGTATATTATTTATGTTTAATACTCCCTTCGGTCTTGTATATTAGACGCCTTCTAGAAGCACAATCTGGTTCAATTTATAAGTCAATAGTTTATGAGATTGTTTTGTTTCAAATTAAAATCCCTAAACTACCCTTGAAAAGTAAGAAAGAGAGAGAGACAAAATAAATAAATATTATATGGTTTGTTTATTTTTTGCTTCTTATTTGAGGAGTATGTTTGAAATTTTACTTACTTTTATTCCTTGTACTTTTTTAGTATTAGCATTGATGAGGTTGGTAGATGTGACTTATAAATAAAACTGAAGGGAATATTCTTTTAGGAATCATATGAAGAGCCAAATCCACACAAAAACCTTCACTAGGAATGAGCCAGCTCTTTAAGTAAAATCGTCACTTGAAACTATGATTAAATAGAGCTGGCTCCTAAAGTTTCATGCTGCATATGCAAAGAATGCATGCAAGGTGTAATAACCTAGGAATTAATTGTTTCAATTGTAATTATATTATTTATGGGACATCGATGATAAGGGGGAGTGTTGGTATAGTGGAAGTGTGCGCATATAATATCCCTTACGTTCAGAGTTCGAATCCGTTTGGGCATATAGAGAGATTTTTTTTAATTATTTTCAGCCTTTAAAATTGTCACGCTCCAAAATAGAGGGTGACTATAATGAGATGTAAATTGTACCATGCATCTCTTAAGTCTCAAATCAAGAAAACTTTCCAATTCCAAAACATACTTTAATTTTTTTATTGAAGTCATGACACCCTCAATAATATTCATTATAATGAAAGCTTTAATATGTTTTTAGAAATTTTGACAGAATCTTCACTATAATTAAGATTTCCCAAAATCTCTAAAATAGAAAATATTACCATAAACATTTAACAGTTCAGATATACACTCTCTACCCAAAGTCAGTCAGCATAATAAAATAAAAACAGGACCCTAGCTATAGTTAACGTGGAGCACCTAAACACAAATTTAAAATAAAACACATAATTGAACATTTAATTGTTAAAAGAAAAGGCGTTTCTAAAGATAAAATATTCACCCAGCACAATTGTAAGCCCCTTAATGATCGGCAGGAGATCTAGCATCATCTTAGTGAATCTGAGACCAAATAAATTTTCTCGTGAATAGCGCCCCAACAATAAATAATTAAATGTACATAAAAGGAAAATATAGAATAATTATGAGTGCTAGAGATGACAACTTTCGCAACCAAATGTTTAATAAAATTTGGCATAAGAGAATTCTATATAACATTTTAAAGAAAATCTTAATTCATTAAAGCATCATATCAAACATCATTATCATTCATTTTCAATAAAACAAATAACTACATTAAATAAATAATAAATATATTGTTAATCAAAACCAGTAAAAATTTCATCAAATAATCAAAATCTCATAATTATGGGGACTTATCAAAACAAATAACAAATGTGGACACACAGTCCACGAAGGTAAATAACCAAATGCGGCTTATGCTACCAAAACAAACGTGGACACACAATCTACGAGGGTAAGTAACCAAACGTAGCTAAAGCCATAAAACAAATGTGGACACAGTCTACGAGGGTATGTAACTAAATGCAGTCGAAGCTATGAAACAAACGTGAGTACAATGATCACGAATAACCATCCCTTCGTTCCATATGCGTTGGCCATCGCATGGGGCTAGCACCTCCTATAAACACCCTGCTGGCTAGGCGTACCATAGCGCACCAAGGGCTAACGGAACTGTTGTTAGCAAACAATGTTCTGTATAAAGTCCCTTTTTAAAACCATTTTTAAACATGCGAGAAAATTATCATTTTCAAGATACAGTTCTCATTCTCAAAATTAAACTCACATGAATACTTTTGAGCATTAAAACATGCCACGATAAAATTTCATATCTAAACTCCATGTTTGGCATTTATTGCATAACTCAGAATAACTGGAGTTGATAAAAAATAATCTCATCAATTTTTTAAAAGTATTCATTATAAAAAAAACATACGCATACCATAACTCAATTATCTTTCAAAACTTCTTTATAATTTTCCAAAATAAGAATTTAAATGACAAAAAATTCAATACTTAACATAATTGTCATTAAACTGATTTGCATAAATATAATATTTCAGAAACTAATTTTATGGTAAAGCAGTTGGGACATTATTCATTTACCTGTACAGTTCCCGAGTATATAATTTACTTCCAATCTAGTCTCCTAATGAAAATGCTTTGTCCTTAAATTCCTAACATTTAAATAATATCATTGTCATTCCCTCAAACATGCTTTATCATCTAAAATCTTCAATCAAAACAACTCAGAGAAATAAATGAAAGAAAAACTTTCCCTTTTCTCTTTCTCAACATTTCATCCAACATCCTAAGGGAAAATATATAAATAGAGGTTTGGTTCTTAAATTACTAACTCAATTATCTCTCCAAACAATAAGAAAACAAAATGCAAATTTCAACTTTAACTTCCATTACAAAGCATAAATGATTTCTAGTATTATTTAATCAATGGCGACATACCTATCATATATATTTTGTTACTTAAAATCCAAAATTTTCCTTTTTAAACATTTATCCAACATCCTTTATTTTACAATGTTTAATCCACAAGACCACGTCCTTTTTCTTCTTCAAGTTCAATTTCAAGGGTTGTCCTAAATTGATATTTGAACTAATCAAAATTTCAACTTCTATCTAAAAGAATTCTTTTCCAGAAATTTTCTAACTAACAATAATTAAATTTTCACATGTATCTAATCGTCATATGCCAATTTCTTCTAATAGAAATTTAATCGAGCACCTTGCAAGCATATATTTTATTTTATTTTTTTTCTAATCCATAATTCCAATCCAGTCTTTTCTTCAAATCCATTCCAACAGCTTCTAACATAAATTTTAAATAAAAATGTCATCTAAACTTTTTTTTTCTTACCATGGCTATATGTTTAAATCATAAGAGCTACTTAATTCTGTAAATACTAAAAGATTGCTAAATTAATATTTCCATTCTTCCTTCTACCCGTACAGCAGCTACAAAAAAATGTGGACATCAAAATCTCATTTACAAAGCAAGCTCAACAATATGCGCACAGTCAAAAGGGAAGAAAAATGGATTCAACTCACAGGAAATCAAATTAACCAATTTCCATATGCTCTACTATTAAAATTTCAGCTTGAGTCAATTTCTTATTCCCACTCAAACTGTCATAGCAGCAAAAAGGAAATAAATCAATACTTCAATTGTAAAACATAAACTCCCACATACATAGCACAAGAAGAAAGAGGACATGAAGCTTCCATACTTTAAAGGAAGAACAATGGAGAAAAGGGAAGGAGGAATCAAAACTTATGGCTGAATAGGGGAAAGAAATTTAGGCATGAAGCACAAAAAAAAGAGAGCAGAGCAAGCAGAACAAGACTAAGAAGTAGAAAGACTCGCGCAATACCTCAGCCTTGGTGATTCAGCTCTCATGCATTAGCTCCCACACACCAGCAATGGCACAACCATGAGTGGAGGAGGTAGAATAGCGAACAGAGAATATGAGACAAAGGTGAGGACCATAGTGGAGGACTCGACCTTTGCACGATAACGACGAGCGCCCACAATCACCGACGATAAGGATAGAACAACGAAGAGGAAGTTGGAGTCGGGAATTGCAAGACGAAGGACCTGAAGCTTCTTTCCCTTTCTGGTGTGGAACGCGTCTGACTAAGTAGGAGGAGAGAAAAAAATATCTGATGGCATGAGGATATATTGGTAATTTCAAAAGCTCAAATAATCAGCATACAAAACTGAAATCCTTATTTTGAGCCATAAAAGTATAGACTTAATTCTTACTAGACTAGCTCTCCCTCTTATAAATTTGCTCCAAAATTAATAAAAATATATTAATATACATTATTATAGATTTTTAACTTTAATTAAAACTTTAGGTTATTATAAAAATTACTAAAATGCCACCAGCCTATCAAATATATTTTTTTTTCTCTTCCTTCTCCTTGATTAATCACATTTCTACATTAGAGGAAGGGAGAGAAAAAAATCTAGAAATCTCAGCTGCGGTCTCTGTCTTTGTTACTTCTGTAAGTCTCAATTCCTTCCATCCCTTCATTCCTTGCTATCACTGACGTGAGAGTCGAGTTGCTGTTAGTCTGCCATCACAGCTTTGCCGTTCTTGAAGATTCTTTCTATTCTGCTTCTTGTAGTCAAACAATTTTCTCCGTCCACTCTTTTTGTTCGTGTGTGGCGATGATGTGAGGAGTTGACTTGGTGCCATAGGAGGTTTGTATTAGGAGATTTAAAGGCTAGATACCAGTGTCTTCTTCCTTCCTTGTTGAGCTACGAGAATTCCATCTCCTCCTCTATTTCTAGCTCCAATGGTTTAAGGTAGGAGTTCTAGATCTTTTTCTCTTAATTGTCTTCATGCCTTTATGCATTTATGTCGTAATGAATGAGATTTTGATGCTTTTATGAGCTGCTGTGTGTACATGAACAAGGAAGAAAAATTCATTAAGTTGAAACTTTAGGTATTAGGGGGAAGAGGATGATGGTGTGGATTAAAGCTCTAATTAAATTTGATTTGTTTATTGGTTATAATATTGATATTATAAAAAGATTTTGAAAGTTAAATTGGAGAGGAAGAGGTTGGTATTTGTTTAAGGAATCGGTGCCCATAAGGTATTTGATAAAATGTCCATTAGGAAACCTTTGCTTGAAATTGCAATTATTAAAATCTCATTAAATTTATTGAAAGATATAATTAGTTGGGATGCTATTATCTTATGAATTTAACTTGAAAATTTCAAAAAGAGATACTTGAGTAGGTATTTCTCTATAACCTTGTTGGATCTCGCAAGAAACATGAATTGACTTGGGTGTTGCTCACTTGTGAAATTAAATTGAATATTGTGAAGAAATTTATCTAAGTTATTGAGAGATTAATTGGATTTTTGAGAGTTTTATGGTTGATAATTTATAAACTATGGTATTGTCATATGATTTAATTTTTGGACTTGTATATTATAGAAGTATACTCAATATATTAGATAAGGGGAGTATATATAAGAGGTAACTATAATATTAGAGAAGCTTTTAAGACATGGATTTTGGTGTTTTTTTAAATTTTTTTTACTATTGTAGTTACTTGGGGTTTGTCTTAATTGATTTAATTTCTTCATATGTACAAAAATATACTAACATAGGGTGTTTAGAGGAAGAGAATCTTGATAAAAGTGATAAAGAGTGAGCTATAAAAGGTGGGAAGACTTATTAGGTAAGTAGATAATGTTTCAATCAATTTATATATTAGAAAGTTTTCTTTATCAAAATATTATTTTCAATAATTTGCAGATATTTGTATATTTCTATTGCTTTAGCTACTTCTGTTAATTAAATTGTTCAGCTTCTTGAAGTCATGACTTATATTTTTCATATTGATAAAAATGCTTTTATAAATTCTAGTAGTCCTATATTTGATAAAGCTAACTATGAAAATTTGTAAATAATTTATGAGATATTAATTGTGAATTTTCACATTTAGAAGTATTGATGCTTTTATATATTTATGCGAGTTTGATATTAAAAAGAGAAATTATATTTTGAAAGTGATAATTTTCTCACATGTTTGAAAATACATTTAAAAAGGGATTGTATATAGAATATTGGTTGCTAACGACAGTTCTATTAGCCCTTGTCCTTAACGCGCCATGGTCAATTACTAGCTAGTTTGATTTTCATGAGCTTTGTTCTCACGTCTGTTACTTACCCTTATAAACTGTGTATCCACGTTTGTTAATTGTTATGACAAGTCCCTATAAAAATAAATTTAATTATTTAATAATTTTATATCTCATTGGTTTTTAATTAGTAATCTATTTATAATTACTCATTTCATTTATTAGCTTCCTTAAAATCAAGAGATAACAATATTTGGTATGATAATTTAATGGCTTAAGATTTCATCTAAAGTTATATAGAATCCTTTTATTTCAAATTTATTTAAATCTTCATGGAGATCGTTGTGTTTTTAATTTACATAATTTCTTTTAACTTTCCTTTTATTCATGTTTAATTATTTATTTTTGGAGATGTTATTCATTGGAACTAATTCTGGTCTCAAATAGTGTAGCTGACACTAAATCCTCTACTAGACATTGAGGAGTTTATAATTGACTAGAAGTGGAGGAGTTAATGTTTAAACTTTCTCTTGATGTAAATTTTTAATTATGAAAATTTATTTTGTAAATTTATGGTTAGGTGCTCCACATAGTATATGGCTAGGTTGTTTATGTTGTTATATATATATGTATATATATTGTTTGCTGGCTGGAAGGAGCTCTGCTCCTGATTGACTTGATATTTTTTGATTGAGATATTGTATTATAAAATTTTTAGAAGATCCTCTTTATATAGGAGGTTCTGCCGAAATTTCTACAAAAATATTGAAGTATTTTGTTAATACCAAAAATATTTAAGTATGTTTTAATTCAAACTAAAGCATAATTATGTCTTAGTCATGGAAAGACTACCTGATTTAAGACTTAAGGGATGTGCAGTAATTTATATCTTATGCCGGTGACCCTCTATTTTTGGGTCATGACAGAGGGGGGAGGACAATTCAAATATTCATACAAAATTGGCATTCAACAAGCTTGGCTAAATGTGTATGTGGGACAATTGTTTAGGCTTGTTATCTAAAATATTCTCCAAATATCTTCTATTATTATTATTATTGTGTATATATCTCAATTATTATTAGGAAATATTATTTGATATTATTATATAGTTATTAGTCATTATTGTAGGATCTATTTATTGTCCTATCTATTTTTTTTATGTATATAATTTAACCTTCATCTCAATTATAGATACGATATTTTTCAATCCTTCTCTAGTTTTTTTCTCGTCTCTGAAAGCTTTCATGGTACTAGAGCCATATAATATTTTTTTCGCACAATAAGTCAGGTTTTGAAGAGCGTTAGCTTTCCTTTACAGCAGTGTTGCCATCTTTCGTCACGAGCTCAAATCTACCTTAAATTTATTTTCGCATATCCACAAGGTAGCTTTATTAAATCAACATTTTCAGATTCGATAACCGTTGGATTGTACTAAAATTTGGTCATCAAGTAAAGAACATCTAACACGTCATTTTAAACAATCAGATCATTGATTAGTTTCCTGGTGTGAACGCTATGCCATTCACACTATAGTCTCTGGTTTGGGTGTTTTTAATCCTTCATTTTCTTTTGTAAGCCTTTTTTCCCTAAAAAAATGAAAAATTTAAATGGTGCTCAATCTTTATTAGTTACTTTGAATAATTGCAATTATCATTTTTGGTTGGAAAAAATGTGATCTAGCTCAAACTATTTTGGGATCCTCTTCGATTGAACTTGAAAATTTATTATGTACATTTATCTCTAGTTCTTCTAGCCCATATGCTACCTTGTCTACTCCCACTAATAAATTCACTTGGTATTTTAACTCTACTTGTTGTAATCATATGATAGGTCAGGAAAATTTCTTCTCCTTATGACACTTAACTCTACTACCTATCCTATACACACTGTTAATAATTTTCAAATGCCTATTAGTCATATTGATTGTATCTCCTTGTCTTCCCTATCCATTCATAATACATATTTTGTTCCTGTCATTAACTTTAACCTTCTTTTTGTTGGAAAACTTGTTGATATGGGTTATGATGTGTTATTTAATAAACTTGGTTATGTTGCGATAGATTCTCAGACAGGACAGGTTGTCATGATTAGGCGCAAAGTTGGTCACATGTTCGTGCTCACCTCAATGCACCTACTTGAGATCACTATTCCCACACTGTGTGCTGCCTCCACATCCTCTTCTTTTGATTCTTCTCTCGACCTATGGCATCATCATCTTGCTTACTCTTTTTTAAGTAAATTGAATCCTTTAATTTCTAGTAGTCTTTTAGGTCATGTTCATAGCCATTCTTTACAATGTGTTTCTTATCAGACTTCTAAACAACCTACTTTATCTTTTCATAACAATGATTATACTGCTACTTTTCCATTTGATTTGATTTATTCTGATATTTGGGGCCCTGCACCTACTCTTTTTATGGGAGGATCCCGATATTTTGTGATTTTTATTGATGATGTTCTTGTTTTACCTAGATTTATATGATGAAACATCAATCTGAGTTACCTAAACTTTATATCAAATTTGCTACTATAGTTCACACTCAATATTCTAAAGTCATCAAAATTTTTCATCATAATAATACCTTGGAATATCATGACTCTAAATTACTCACCTTTCTTAATTCTCAAGGTACTATTTCTCAATATTCTTGTCTCTATATTTCTCAACAAAATGGTTGTACTGAGCGTAAACATCATCATATTCTTGATTCCATTAGAGCATTGCTCATTTCCTCTTCTTATCGTGAACAGTTTTGGGGTGAAGTAGCTTTAACCTTTGTCTTTTACATCAATTGACTCTCATCTCCTGTCACCAATAACATTTCTCCTTTTGATCGTCTCCATGGCTATCCTCCTAATTATAGTCTTTTGAAAGTCTTTGCTTGTGCTTGTTTTATCCTTCTTCTGTCTCATGAGACAAACAAACTTCAAGCTTATTCTCATTTTTGTTGTTTTCTTGGTTATGAATTTTAGCATAAGAGTTATCATTGTTGGGATCCTCTCTCTCACTACATTCGTATTCCTTGACATGTTGTCTTTTGGGAAAATATCAAGCTTTCATCTCTAAGTGATCTCTCATCATTCTCATCTTCATCTCTTATTTTTACAGATATTTCTACTAGTCTTTTTCCTAGTAACTCAAGTACAGATTCTTTTATTGAGCTCGTTTCCACGACTGATGTTGCCTCGCTCTAGATATGCCTACTATCACACCTATTGCTCCTCTAGCACAAGTCAGGCCTACTAAGCTCATATCATTCACAAAATATTAGATTAATTGTGTAAGAAATCCTCTCTCTTACCTTAATAATTACCATTATTTTTTCACCATGCTCCAGTTTCAAGAACCCAAATCCTTTAAGGAAGCCTCTCGTGATCCCCTTTGGCAGCAAGCTATAGATGATGAATTATAGGCCCAAAAGAAAATGCAGACTCAGGATTTTGTTGATCTTCCTCCTAGTAAAACTTTGGTTAGGTGGTGATAGGTCTATAAGAACAAGACTTATTCTTATGGCTCTTTGAAGCAATGTAAGGCCTACTTGGTGGCCCAAGGATTCACTCAAGAGTGTGGTGTTGACTATGAGGAAACTTTTGTACCTGTTACCCGTATGACTTCTGTTCATGGCCTTCTAGCCATTGCTGCTATTAAGTACTGGCCTCTTTACCAGATGGATGTTAAAAATGCCTTTCTAAATTGAGATTTAAAAGAAGTGTATATGAAGCCTCCACTTAGGTATCAACATCCAAAAGACAAGGTCTATCATCTTTGTTGAGCTCTATATAGGCTCAAGTAGGCTCCACATGCATGGTTTGTTAAGTTTAGTAACACTATGAATCAATTGAATTTTTCTTGTAGTCCTTACGTCTCAACTCTTTATGTTCACTATACTGCTCATGGTATTATTTTGTTACTACTATATGTTGATAACATGATTATCATAGGCAGTGATGATACAAGAGTTCAGGAGCTTAAGACATACTTAGGCCAGCAATTTAAAATAAAGGATCTTGGTAAATTGAACTATTTTCTTGGGCTTGAGATCTACATGGGAGTGATGGTATATCTCTCTCCCAAGTCAAGTATGCTATCGATTTGATATCCTGAGCTCATCTTTCTGATAAGGAGGTTGCAACTACTCTTATTGAACCAAATGGTCACTATATTTCCATTGATGGCACCTTGTTAGATAATCCCACCTATTATTACTAGCTAGTTTGGGGCCTTATCTATCTTGATGTCACTTGTCCTGATATTGCTTATGCAGTTCATGTTGTTAGCCAATTTATCTCTGAGCCTCGTACAACTCATTATGTAGCAGTTCTTCAAATCATTCGGTATATTAGAGGCACTCTGTATCATGGGCTTTACTTCTCTACTAGCTTTGCTCTTGTACTATGAGCTTACTCTAATATCGATTGGGGTGGTAATCATGATAATCGACAATCTACAACAAGTTTCTATATCTTCCTCAATCATTCCCTTATCTCTTGGAGAAGTAAGAAGCATATATTAGCCTCTCGCTCCAGTGTTGAATCGGAATATCGTGCACTAGCAGACACTATTGCTAAGGTACTTTGGCTTTGTTGGTTACTTATGAGTTGGGAGCATCTCATAACTCCTCCACAAACATTTATTGTGATAGTTAAGCTACAATCAAGATTGCTCACAATGGTGTGTTTCATGAGCAGACCAAACACATTGAGATTGACTATCACTATACTCAACAGCATATTGTTCAGGGCACCATCTGACTTGTTCCAATTCAAACCAAGTATCAGCCGGTGGACTTGTTTACAAAGTCTTTTCATGCAAGCCGCTTTTAGTTTCTGGTAGACAAACTCAAGTTGCTTTTTTTTAAACCATCTTGAGTTTGAATCTAGAATATTCTCTAAATATCTTCTATTATTATTGTGTATATATCTCAATTATTATTAGGAAATCTTATTTGATATTATTATATAGTTATTAATCATTATTGAATTATCTATTTATTGTATTATTTATTTTCTTTGTGTATATAATGTAACCTTCATCTCAATAATATATATGATATTTTTCAATCCTTCTCTAGTTTTTCTCTTGTCTCTGATAGGTTTCAAAGCTAAAGTATAATTTTTGTTCAAAGTCCAATTATTTAGGCAAAAATCTTAGAGTTAACCCAAGCCCACCTAAGTTTGATAGATGCAAACTCCGAAATTATCAGTATCAACTTGATATATATATATATATATATATATATTCTGGCGTGGATCAACTGTTCGAACTCGTGATATTTCTTATATTGGCAATCATTTAGAAAATAAAACGATCTTGTTTACAATGAATGGCAAAGCTGCAAATTCTCCTAAATTTTTATACATTATAAAAACTTCTCCATGAAGGTTCGTCTTGGCAAGCGGAAAAGTTCAGACTCGTTGGCTTCTGGGCCAAACGACAAGCATCAACGTATTTCATCATTCAGGCTGAACCAATTTCGCATGCACTCGGAAATGATAGTTGTATAATTAAAATTATTAAAAATGTAGCTTTTCATTTTTTATCTTTCTTTGTAATTAATAATTAATAATTATAATAAATTGTTGTCTAATAATTTAAACAATAATAAATAAATAAATAATAAAATTGAAAAAAAAATTAATTAATCTAACTTTACCTTACATTAAAAACTAATATTTTTCAACCAAAAAAAAAAATTTTCAAAAGTTTCCTTGTGTTAAGAAGCAAGTATTAAAATTCACGCGATGACGACTTGCGTATCTTTTCCAAAGTTGTTGATCAGTCTTGCCCATGGCGTCAAAGCGGCCATGAAGGGATGACAGAAGAGCCACGATTTTATGAACATCAAAACTTTGGTTGCTATATAAATTTTATATTATATATATATATATATATATATATTAATAGTTTCAAACATGTTTGAGCTGGTTTATTTGTGCGTGGCCTTTCATAAAATTTTATATATTATACTGATGCACCAAATTAATAAAAGAATATGCTCTCAAAATATTTTATAAACATAATTAACCAACAGATTGTGATTAAAAAACACGATTTCAATGTCCCAAAATGTTTTATTGGGCATGCAATCCAACCTGGATGCATGTTAAACTATATATTTTTATCGAGTATTCAGTAGAAGGCCTCATGAAAAAAATATAACTTCTTAGAAAGAATGTTGAATGGAACAGTCAAAATGGGTTCTAGATATGATTACTTTGCATATAGATACTGACGAAAGTGTAAGTTTGAATAGTTGATTGTTCGCACGGAGAAAACTTATTTATCTTACAATCTATTGTAGCACAAGTGGTTGGGTATCCAGAAGAAGGAATCTTTTTTTTTTTTCCCCTTGAGAATAATGGAGGACTTAGTTGTATTACAAGCAATTAGTAGCACTAGTTGGAGTGTCTGAAATGTATTAAGAAATTTTGAGCACATTTGTGTCATTTACTCCTTCTGTTTATTATTATAAAACATTTTTAATCAACTAACTCACCGAGATCATTACAATTAGGTAATGTCCCTAAAATATTCTATTTTCTAAAATATGCCCTTCACTGGATACAATTGACTCTACAACATGGGGAATGGACGCAATTAATTGGGGTCAAGTAAAAGTTTTATTTGTCAAGGGAATTGTAAAGTCTTAACATTTCACAAAATATCTTACAAATTGGAACATTAAACCTTCAGAAACATGCCATATAATATTAAATGGATGTAATATTAATAGTTGATTTGGGACAAAATATTATTTATTTATATTTTTTATATTTATAATTTCTCTGTAGGCCCGTAAGACCCAAGTGAAATTATGCTCCAAGGTCAAAAAAAAAAAATGAAAATGTCCCTAATTTTTTGGAGATACCCTTTTGAACGTTGAAAGTCCCTGATGAAGATAATTGGATTTTATGTTGTAAAAACATGATATGAATATTGTCTTTTTAATGTAGGATATGTATTTGTAAATTTATAAAATATTTATAATTCAGTTTTTACAAATAAATAAATGGATTACAAGCTAACATTAGAAATGACAATCGATTCTAGACATATACTTATCAACATCAGAGCTCGTAGTTGACAATATCATTTGATAAATTGTATGAGGTATTTCAAGTGATAAAATATTTTAAAGGATATAAAAATAGGATATTTATTTGTTAAAACCTAAACACTTACTTGTCATTATTGACAAATACATTTTTAGAGTTTAAAAACTAGAAGTTTGTAATTGACAAGTATATGTTCAAATTCTAACAAGTCAATCAAGCTAGAAATAGATTTCAAATGAGAACTCCAACAAATATTCCCAGCCCTTTGTAAAGAACCAATTTGATTAAGCCCTCTTCCATTTTTAAGCTCATTAATCTCAAGCAAATAAGCAATATTTTCAGCATGAGCTTTTTTAAATTGATCATTGCACTTACAAGAGGTGCCAACAATATTAACAATAGTATCCAATGAAAAAAAAAATTGATGGATAGGAATAACTTCTTTAAATGTAGCAACCAATGCTAATTGCAAACGATGTACCATACAATGTACATAATATGCATATGGGCATTCATTTGAAATCAAAGCTTGTAATCCATTTCATTCTCCACGCATGTTACTTGCACCATCATAGCCTTGTCCTCTAATATCTTGAACACTAATATTATGTTGAGAGAGGACAGAAAAAATACCTTCTTTCAATGTCAATGCAATGGTATCTAAAATATGAATAAGCCCAAAAAAGCGCTCTTGTACACATCCACTTTTATCAACAAATCTCAATACAATAGACATTTGCTTCTTCTTTGATGCATCTCGAGCTTCATCAACAACTATACAGAATTTCGCATCTCCAATTTCTTCACGAATGACATTTTTCACTTTTTTGCCATCACATGCAAAATTTCTTTTTCTATTTTTGGTGATCTATATAATGCATTTTGTGGAGCATTTTCTAGAACATTTTCCACCTTGTCATTGTAAGAAGATATGGAACTTGAAAGTTTCAAAAAATTTCCACGGTTAATTGATGTTTCAGACTCATCATGCCTATAAAAGAGAAACCTTGAAATGCTAGCCACTTACACACCTCAATTGAAGCTTTCAAACGAAGTCTATTTTCTACAATTTCTTGAGATATGTAAGTTTCAAATCTATGAGCAATATGAATATCTTGATTCATGAGATCTTCACATGCTTTTTCTATAGTTTGATGTGGAGAATTATGATCTTTTCCAATATGTGTCAAAAATGCACAATTTCTTCCATCTCTCACCCTTTTCCAAGATCGAAATCCATTAACTGTAAATGCATCTGATTCAAAAGATCCATTTTAAGAATGAAATAAATAACAAGGTAGACAAAATGTAGCATCTACACTAGAAGAATATTCCAGGCATGATGGAAAGAATTTAAATCATGATGCTTGGAAACTATGAGGATGTTTTTCTTTAGATTTTGGATACTTTGAACACAAATATTGATAAGGACCAGCTTTAATATAAGCTCTCCTAACTTCATCATGCATCTCAATAGAATATTCCCATATTTGTCTCCTCAATCCTAAATCATATTGTAATGAGTTGATATCAAAATTTTTATTGGTCAGGATTTTTGAAATTTTTGAAGGAGGATGTTCAGGAAGTATCTCCTCAATAGGAGGTTGATGTTCAATTTCTAGCAGAGAACTTGATCCCCCATCAAGTTGTGAAATTTCCACATTCTTTCTTTCAAAGTATGAATGTAGTGTCTTTTTCATCTAAAAAATTAAAATGGCTAATAAGAAGCTAACAAATAAGAATCTTTTTTAAATTTGAGAAATATAGATTAAAACATATAAATAGAATTAGTGACAAGAAACACAAACATATAAATTATAAGTAAAAATACCAAAGCAACACATAACCATCTAAATTTCATTTAAATCCAAATTCCAAAATCATAGAACGCATGTGTGATGTGTCAAGTGTGAGTGCCTAAGCCCTAATGCGTGTCAGTGCTTGTTGTAAAGTGTGCCCTTTTTGGCTTTTTCTATCCATCATCCTCATCCACCATATTAAATTGATTTCGGGAATCAAAGAAAAGACCAAAACTCATTCATCAACATTGCATCATCATTCATAAAAAAATCAAAGAAACTTAAACAAAAATGCAAACTCGAAATCCAGTCTCCAAAGTCCAAAGGTCAAAGTCGAATTAAACAGCAAAACAGTTGAACAAGGGTTTGGGCGTTTGGCCATTTAGAAAATGCTGAATTTGAAGTGGGAAACATACCCATGCTTCACAGTCGCTAATGGTCAAGTCATCGGGTTATCACTGCTCCTAGGCTTGGATGAGAACAGGATGCCGGCAAGCAAAACACGCAAAACAGAAGAGGGCAGAGGCAAGACCACAAGAGGCGAGAGCAGAGGTAGCTTATCAGACGCTCCATCCAAATTAATAAATTTGAATCATTATTTTATAATGTATTAATCTTATTTATTTTAAGTTGGGTTAATTGTTTTGGGCTGGACCATACATTTAAATTGGGCTAGGTTAGATTATATTATGAGATTAAGAGTATATAATAAAAAAAAAATTTGAGGCCTGGAAATGTCTCCCAACATACTCCTTGCACCTTACAAATTAAAAAAAAAAATCCTGGGGGGCCCATAAAGTAGGTCCATCCTGAGTCAATAATGGTTATTTTTATGCTCTGTATTACAAGTTATCCAGAAAATTATAAGACTAGTTGACAATAAAAGAAATTAAAAATAACATTAATAAGAATAGTTGCAAGTTTCATAATTGACCACCTTTGTTGACTATTCTCAACCAAGCAACTATTCAAGGACAATAATGAAGCTCATTTTTGGCACAGCCTGACCAGAGCTGGGAAAGGAGTGGGTCTTGCCTTTATAGGTCTAATCCCTAAAGCTTGTTTCCTAAAAATTATCCAATTCTTGAGACCAACCTTGATTCAAAAGACTGGGCCAATGCTCTTAAGCCAATTTTATAAAAAATAAAATAAAACTGGAAAAATTACTATCAAGTCCTACCCAACAAATCCAATTACACCATAGTCCTATGAAATGCCAACAAGTCTCAAATGCTTGCGCAATTACAATAATATCCGTACATTAATTATTTTCAAATATATATATATATATATATATATCATCCATCACAATCACGGAAACTCCAACAACTAGAACCAAATCTCTAGCCGGTACCGGAATTGGAGCTCATAGTGGGATTTTTTTTGAGAAGGGGTGGTCATGGGAGGATTAGAACCCAAGACCACATCAATCCCCAAAAAATATATAAACTACTAGGCTATTAAAGCCTTTAAGTATACATAAAAAATTATATATATATATATATATTAAACTCGAGGAGACAAAGTTGGTTAAATAGAATTTAGCAATTAATGATGTATAAGGTACTTGTTAATCACACTAGGTGGCTTGTCAATGAAGAATATGTACATTTAGAAATCAATGATGTATAAGGTGCATGTTAATCACACTAGATGACTTATCAATGAAAAATATGCACATTTAGTAGTCAATGATGTTTATTATATTGGGTAACTTGTCAATTGAGAATATATAAATTTAGCAATCAATGATGTATAAGATATATGTTAATCACACTGTGTGACTTCTCAATAGAGAATATGCACATTTTACAATCAATAATATGTAAGGTACATGTTAATGACGTTATGTGACTTATCAATGGAGAATAGGTACATTTATTAGTCAACAAGGTATATACTTGTTAGTCATGTTGGAAGATTTATCAATGGAAGATATGCACATTTGGTAATTAATGATATATGAGATAGTTGTTATTCACGATTAGTCACTTGTCGATAGAGAATATGTATATTTAGCAATTATTGAAGTATAAAGTACCTGTAATTCAAGCTAGGTCATATGTTTGGGTAAAAAGAAAATTAGTAGTAGCTAGTTAGAGGGGGGAAAAAAGGAGGGAAAATAGATTTTACCTGATCTCTTTGGATAACACTATCAGTTAAGAAGGAAAGAAAAGTTTAAGAGAAAAAGAGACATGAGGTTCACATACTTTCTTCAAAACTTTCTCACTATTACCGTTGTAAAATTACTCTGTTTTTTTTCCCCTATGTTTTCTCATGTTTAACCAAACATAATGAAAAAAGATATTTTTTTTCCTCCACTTTTTTCTTCGCCATTTTCTCTTCTCCCATTTTTTTCTCTCCTATTTTTTCTTCTCATACAAGCTTTACCTTTTGTTTGGACGAAGAGAAAAATAAGAAAGAAAGAATACTAAAAGAAGAAACTGCTAAAAATAATAAAAAAATTTACTATTTTTGAAAAAAAATTTCTTCTAGTTTTCTTTCTTTCATATTTTTTTCCATTTTTCTAGAATTTCATACTCATTCCAACAAGGATAAAACAAAATTAAGTGATAGATCTGTATATTTTATCATATAAAATTACTAAAATACCCCCCTTGTTTAATAATTGTGAGCATCAATATTCTATTAAGGCATACAGGCCTAAAGCTAGCCATACAAATTTCTCATCCTTTATCTGTCTTTCATTTCTTCTCATACGGGGGAGAATCCAACTTTTGATTATTGAAGCAAGACATATATAGTATGAAGGACTAAATTTTGACAAAATATGTCTGAGGACCAAAACTGTACGCGTCATGCTAAAGTTCATGTTCTTCCTTATATACTTCGTAAGAAAGGGAAGCCAAAAGGAAAATTGAAAAGCCTACATATATGGAAAGGTGGATTACTAAATCCCCCAGATGACAGCTGAAAAATCTAAATTCAAAGTACACTTTGAATGGGAAGAAGTGGAGATTCCAGGAGCATTTCTGATCAAGAACAAGCATCCAAGTCAGTTCTTCTTAGTCAGTTTGACTTTCAAGATGTTCCATTTGATGCTGAAATTCACTTCCCTTGCAACTCTTGAGTTTGCCCTACAAATAGACACGAAGAGGGTCGTATTTTCTTTCGCAACATGGTAACCATATGTGCTCTGTCCACTTATAAATTGAGCATAAGAGAAGTACTTCTTTTAGTCTCATATATAAGAAAACAAAACCAAAAAAAAAAAAAAAAAAACTTTTGATCTATAAACTTGTTCTCAATTATCGACTCACTCCCTAAACTTTGTCTTAAAACAACTAAATCATTATAATTTCTTTACTCAAAATAACTCAGTCATTAAACTTTATCTTAAAACAACTAAATCATTATAATTTCTTTACTCAAAATAACTCAGTCATTATAATTTTTGACTTGATATAATTCAGCTTCTGTAATTTCTCAATTCAACAAATTACAAAGATTAAATTGTTGAGTCAAAATTCAAAGAGTAAATTGATAATTGAGAGAAAGTTTAGAAACTAATTAAAAGTTATATTATCTTAAAAAAACAATTTTACATTCTTTACAAATACATTTCAAATTAATTTTTTCCCTAAATCACCTATAATGTTTAAAATTTTTCCTACTTTAATGATGGTCATTTACTAAAATACCTCTTAAAGTTTAGAATTATCCAAATTGAGAGGGGACGGAATTTAAGAACTTCAAGAACGGGAAGATCTACGATCATGCTCCTTGTAATGACTTGAATAATTCAAAAAAATATAACCGTCCATTCTTACTAGTGGAAAAAAAAAAAAAAACTTTCTAAACTAGTTAAACAAACCTTTTTAAATCAGTTTAGATAAGGTAAGTTTAGGAAATCCTTTGTTAAGCTAGTTTAAAAAGTACCCTCAAAAAAGAAAAAAAAAATTCTAAACTAATTCTCGAGCACAACCAGTTTAAAAAGCCTCCATTTTCTAAGCCAATTAAGATGTGAACTTTTTAAATCGGTTATTATTTAATCAGTTTAGAAAGTGCCCACTTTCTAAACCAGATATGACTTTAATCGATTTAAAAAGTCTTAGAAAGTAGACCGATTAAAGTCACAACTAGTTTAGAAAGTTAACTTTTTTTATATTTATATTTTGTTTAAAATTTACAGGGCATTCACATACTCTCTCACCTACAATAAAAAAAAAAAAACATATATACCAGCCAGTCCAGTCAAGATCAAATTAAAATATATATATATATATATATAAAGAATATAATCCTTCCAACAATCATATTCTAGTTCAAACCTAAACCATGTACAATTAAAATGAAATGAACTAAATTAACGCTTTAACAACTCAACTCTAATAACTCATTTCATACAACTAATACTCAAATAACTAAACTAAACTAATACCTGTGGACTTCCATGAAATACTCCACGTTCCATTGCTTAATTTCCTCCATATCCTCTTCAGGAAACGGCTTAACAAGCTTGAACATTTGAAAGTACAAAACCAAAGTATTATAGTATTAGTAATTCCAATTGAAGAAAAATAGCACAGATTTTTAAAAATACTTTTACTTCTTAGGTGAATGAAGTCATATGCGTTGTGTAATAATGTTGAAAATGTACTGCACGACATATAAGCTGTATGATTGACTTTGTAAAAGAACAAATTTTAAGGAAGCAAGAGAAATTTTATAATTAACTAGGCTTATCACCTAACAAACATGCTCTTACTTTTGGTGTGATTAAGTAGGGTCTTTGAGACCAAGGGTGTACTTCTTTAACTCAACAATCTAGTATTTCCTCATAATCCTATCATCAAAATTACAAAATCAATCACTTATCAATTATCACACTATTATAAAAACTACTTTTTTGAGTGTTTATTTTTAACTTATAGGAGCACTCATGTAAGATTCGCATACGAGTGCTTTCAGTTCCTAGCATTGAATAAAATATTTGGGTATGTTAAGTTCTACATGAGCGCTTATTATGAAAGTTCTTCCGTAGACTAGGGTTACAAGAGCGCTTCCTCACAAAAGCGCTCCCATATGTGTATTTTAAAAAAAATATAAAAATAATTAATTTTACAAAACCGTCTCATCATATTAAATAATTTCATAACAAAAATAACTTGTAAAATAAATTACAAACATGACAATATCTTAACAAATAACTTGTAAAATAAATTACAAGCATAACAATTGTTATTAGAAATACACAAGTCTTTGAACTCAAGACATGAACACAACAAAAAGTACATGAAAATTATTGGATCACTAAATTTGAATGAGGCGACATCAAGAATTGTAAATTGCAACTTTTGTGCCTTCACAAATTTAAAATAATGAAAAATAATTTAATTAAATCATGACATATCATATTAATAATGAAAAGATCTGAATAGGTTTGTCCTGAAATATTAAAGTAATTACAAGTACATATCTTATCACAAAACATATTTTTTCCAGATTTTTCTACTGCACATTTGCATCGCATGGACCTTGATGTTTCTTATGACTTGCGTATCTAGGAATACACATAGGCAAATAACAAAAATTGACATAATTAATGGAGAAAAAGGCAGGGTGCATAATAAAATAATCAACAAGGTTATTGACATGTTGACTCACCCCAACCAAATGTGGAACTGTGAAATATAGTTCTCCAAAATAATCTTGCCAAGCCACCTGACAATACAAAGTAAAGAAAATTAAGAAACTAATAATGTAAAAATATCTCCCTACAATATGTGGCAAGCTATGAATATCAAATTAATGGTGAAATTTGTAATAAAAAATATCTTATTCATTATATTCAATTTTTCTAAATGTTCTGCAAGGGCTTTGACGTCAACCACAATCATGGGCTATGATTTCTGAGGAATGAAAGCTATAAAGCCCATGTCTTCACATGCCTTTTTCTGATTTCTCATTTCCATCAACAGAAGAGAGAAATACTAATATGGTTAATTTGTGAATATTAACTAATCACGAGAACACTGCTATATATACAGAGAGTGAGTGAAAGTGTGTGAGAAAGATCATGGTACAGTGTCGTATCAAATCCTAAAAACAACCTCAAAAGAATGGATTCAAACTACAAAGTGGCAACCAAAAAGATCATCATCATGAAAAATATCCATTTACGCATCTTTGAAATATAAAACATATTGAAGCCGGCTTTACACCATGCAGAAAATTTCTATTAGTTTAAAATGTTAGGAAAGAAAAATCTGCCCATTCTTGTATCACAATAAAGCCACTTAATTTTAACTAGGTAAGAAATGATAACAACCACGAACTATTTAACAAAGTGCCACAACAAATCACATCACTCAGACAAGATACACAGAAAATGAATTAAATCACACCAAAAGAAAAGTAATTTTCAGTTTCTGACCTCGAGCTTGGTCTGCATTTTGCATTCCCTTGGACATTAACTCATCCAAAGCAACAAGCCAGTAATGATCATCTACACAGAAAAGACTGGATATCAGAAATCCATACAGTATATTTTTGCATCCAAGAACTTTCTTTTCCCATCTGATATGATAAATCGATGTTGAAAAAAACAACCTGTGTCAAAAGAAAATCCGATAATTATTTTCGAGTACAGTAGCACAAGGAAAATGCAGGATGAATCAAAGAAGCAGTTCTAGACATATTGAATATATCTACCACACACACAAACTTATATATATATATAATTATATTATACATCAATAAGAAGAATGCTTGTGCGTGCAGTTTATATATATATATATATATATTAGACTTCCATGTAGATGGGAAAGAAAGAAGATCTTACTTCAACAATAAATAAACATCTATATACTAGGTGATGCAGCATCCAAAACACTTTTGGCCCGTTTGGTATTGAACAGGGATGAGAGAATTGGAAGTAGAATTTTAAAAATTGAATGTTTGGTACGTTGGAGTCCACTTCTCTAGAGAAGTCGATTCCATCAAAAACGGTGGAGCTCAATTCCTTGCCCTTACCCATGAAACTCAGTTCCTCCATCACTTCCTCATTTTCCATCTTTGACCCCACCCTTTTCTTGCCATGTTTGAGTTTGACTGAGATGCATGCAGGTATTCATTGTCAGTCACCGACGACGACACCATGGAGGACGTAATGGTGCAGCGGAGCATGGATCAGCAGCAAGATCTCTGTCTTCATGAGTGGCAGTGGAGCATCTATCCTCAATGGTCATTCAATTTGCTCGAGCTTCTTCGATGTCAGCTTCTCACTTCCTATAACATCAGCGAAGAGCATCCTTTCCTCCTCCTCCAGTATCACTTCCTCCTCCACCTGTGATGCTCCATCTCCATCCTCTTATTGTTCTAATTATTTCTTCAATTTTACTAGATCAAGAAAAAGGCAAACTTGATACGAGCAGATCTGGAAAAAATTGTGTTTGAATGTTGATGGAGTATTGTAATCAAATCTGCTTTACTGATAGTTTTTTTAGTTTTAATCTTATCAAATCAAATCTGGCTTTTTTTAATGAAATTTGAGATTTGCTAATGGTTTTTTTCCTTTTAATTCTCCAATGGTGGTTTTGGCGTCGATTCATGTGCTGATTTTTTTTTTCCTGGATCCTATCAAATAAAATGTTTTTTTTTTAATGAAATTTGTTCTGAAAGTTTTTTTGTTCTCCAATGTAGTTTTTTTCCATGGCGTTGATTCGATTCATGTACAGGTGGTTCAATGGGTTTTTAGGGGTATTTTAAACTTTTCAAAACTTAAATACAATATTAAATAAATTTTCAATCACATTTCCAATTGCATACCAAACATACTTTTATACTCCACTTCTACTTCTATTTTCAAATAACAACAACAACAACAAGCCTTTATCCCACTAGGTGGGGTCCGCTACATGGATTGCAAGACGCCATTGTGCTCTATCATTTATCAAGCTTTTAGGAATATTATTAATTAACAGATCGCGTTCAATAACTTTCAAAAGTGTTCTCTTAAGCCTTCCTCTACCTCTCTTAATCGGACTCAAAGTTATATGTTCCACTCTTCTCACTGATACCTCCCTTGGTCTTCTTTGTACATACCCTAACCATCTAAACCGATTTTCTACCATTTTTCCCTCAATAGGTGCCACCCTCACTTTTTCGCGTACGTGCTCATTTTGAATTTTATCTTTACGTGTATGTCCGCACATCCATCGTAACATTCTCATCTCTGCTACTCCAACTTTATGCTCTTGTTGTCCCGTTAGAGCCCAGCATTCACTACTATATAACATTGCCGGTCTGATAGCAGTGCGATAAAACTTTCCTTTAAGTTTATTAGGCACCTTACGATCGCAAATAACTCCTTTAGCTTTTCTCCAATTAAACCACCCAACTTGAATTCTATATAAAATATCTCCACTGATTTCACCATCATTTTGAATAATGGCTCCCAAATCTCTAAACCTTTCCACTTGAGGTATAATTTGATCTCCCAATTTCACTTCCAAATTATTGTCGAATAGTCCTTTACCAAATTTACAATATAAATATTCCGTCTTATTTCTACTCAGACGAAAACCTTTCGACTACAATGTCCTCCTCCATAACTCAAGTTTGCAATTAACCTCTTCTCTTGTATCTGTTATAAAAACTATATCATCCGCGAAGAGCATATATTTCGGAATTTCCCCTTGAATATGTTCCGTCAAAACATTTAAGATCAAGTTGAACAGATAAGGACTCAGAGATGATCCTTGATGTAGTCCAATCTTTCTAGGAAAATCCTTTGTTTGACCACTAGGCGTTCTTATACTAGTTTTTACCCCCTTATACATATCTTGTATGGCTTTAATATAAGCAATCCGTACTCCCTTTTTTTCTAACGCTTTCCAAAGCACTTCTCTTGATATACGGTCATAAACTTTTTCCAAATCAATAAAAACCATGTATAGATCTTTATCTTTACAACGATATTTTTCCATTAATCTCCTTAGTAGATAAATCACCTCTGTAGTTGATCTACCTAGCATAAAACCAAACTGATTCTCAGAAATACTTGTCTCCAATCTCAACCTGTGCTCAATTACTTTCCCCCACAATTTCATTGTGTGGCTCATGAGCTTAATCCCTCTATAGTTAGTACAATTCTGAATATTTCCTTTATTTTTATAAATAGGAATTAATATACTTCTCCTCCACTCATCAGGCATTTTCTTGGACCGTAAAATTACATTAAATAACTTAGTTAACCATCTCACCCCTTCTTCACCTAAACATTTCCACGCTTCGATAGATATACAATCAGGTCCGTTGGCTCTACCATTTGCCATTTTCTTAAGAGCTTCCTTTACCTCCTTATCACATATTATTCGATAGAATGACAAATTTTGTTCTCCTTCACCAGTTACTAAATCGTCCAAGTTAATAGATGAACCCTCTCCATCATTGAAAAGTTTAGAAAAGTAAGTCTCCCATCTATTTTTAATTTCATCATCTGTAACTAAAGTTCTTTCCTCTTCATCCTTAATACACCTTACCTGTTCTAAATCTCTTGATTTTCTTTCCCTACTCTTGGCAATCTTATAAATATTTCGCTCTCCTTCTTTGGTCTCAAGGCTCTTATAAAATTCTTCAAAAGTTTTAGAACAAGCTTCACCCACAGCTCTTAGTTTCCTTCTTAGCCATACGGTACCTCTCCCAATTTTCCTCATTGTTACACAAATGTATGGGTTTAAAACAGTTCTTCTTATACTTGATTTTGTCCTGTACACTATTATTCCACCACCAAGACTCCTTATCTCTCGGACCAAAACCTTTTGATTCTCCCAAAGCTACTTTTGCAACTTCCCGTATCTTTTTAGCCATATCCTCCCACATGATATTAGCACTTCCCTGAGATTCCCAAATTCCTTTATCCAAAAGATTTCGCTTGAAAATATCTTACTTCTCACCTTTTAATTGCCACCACCTAATCCTTGGTGCTACTACTTGTCGACCTTTTTGGATTTTACTCATAATACACACATCAAGGACTAAGACCCTATGTTGTGTCATTACAGCATCTCCGGGGATCACCTTGCAATTTTCACAAAGTCTTCTATCTGTGTTCCAAACCAAAAGAAAATCAATTTGTGATCTTGAGGCTCCACTTTTGTAAGTGATGAGATGCTCATCTCTCTTCTTGAAACAAGTGTTGGCAATCTTAAAATCATACGCCAATGAGAAATCAAGAAGAGTTTGTCCTTCATTGTTTAGCTTTCCAAAACCAAAACCACCATGCACCCTCGCATACTGACCAGCTTCCCTGCCGACATGCCCATTAAAGTCTCCTCCAATAAAAATCTTTTCACTTCCCTAAAAAATATTTCTCTATACCAAATGGGATATTAGGCTTCTTTTGTGTTTTTTTCCAACAAGAGGGAATTCCAGTGTCTGAAGATTCCACTTGAGGCATAGAGCCACATGTTCAATGCTACTTGGTTATTTTACCGCAAAATAAGAGACAAATATCAGAAACTAAAGAGGCCAAAACAGGAAAGGAAAAAAATAAACAAGCAAAAGAGGGAGCCCTTGAAGCTAGAAAGGAGGAGCATCGATGGAACCGCAGATGAAAGGCAAAAGATGGAGTAGTGAAGCTTCCACAGATCTGGAACAACGACAAGCTCGAGCAGACACAGCAAAGGAGCAACTTGCGCACGAAATTGAACTCATGCACGGAATTGCACATGCAATCAAAATCATCACATCAGCGGCCAACTGGAATTTGAATTGTCACAGCTGGGAATCTGAACAGAATTGCAATCTGGAATTGTCACAGCAGCAGTGAACAGCAGTCAGACACAAGAAAGAATGGCAGCAAACGGGATCTTTCACAGCGGGAGATGAAGTAGGTGATGAAAAACAGCTTCTGAACTTAAAACAGCAGATCTGATGAGAGGCGGGTCGCAACTCTAAAGCTGTGAGGTTTTGAAGTTTTAGATATGTTGAGGGAGCATGACGCAAAGTCTGTTTTTCCCAAAAAAAAAAAAACCTTTTTTTTTTAAATGAAGGGCTACCGAAGCACTTTGGAATACTATAATATTATCTTACTAAAAATTTGATATAATTAATTGTAAATAATAACAAAAAATACATTTTAAATAATAATTTAAAATATAAGTCAGTATTGAAGAACAATAACAAGTAACTATATTTGTTATACTTAAACAATCTGAGCAACATTGAAGAACCAAATGAGAAAATTTCAAAAATTAAAAGCAACATACTTGGTGGAAGCTTGAAGGCAGAATTCATGACGAAGATATGGAAGCTCGAAAGCAAAATACAAAGCTTCATGAACATGAGCAAAAAAGGAACAGAACACGAGCTTCAGAATGAATTGAAGCTAAAACCAGCAGCACCCACCAGAAATTAGACGAAGATGAGGACCAAGAAGAGGAAGACAAACCTAGACTTATTGTTATTGAAGCTCAAGAACTTGAGATTGAGAGATGCGACGAGATGTTTTGGCTGTCGGAACAGAAATTCAAATGGGAGGGAGATGAAAAATGTAAAGAAATGAGCTGATAGGAGGTTTTTTTTTTTTTTAGTACGACTTTCTAGACTGGTTACTCTTGAAAACCGATCTAAAAAGTAATTAAAAATACAATTTTTCTTAATTTTTAATAGTTTCTAGACCAGTTGCATGAACAACAGGTCTAGAATCTCATTTCAAAAAAATAGTTTTTAGAAAAAAAAAATATTTCAAAACCAACTTTAAGATTAAACCAGTTTAGAAGTGCGCAAAAAAATTTCAGCAAAAATTTAAAACTTTCCAAACCGGTTCTCCACTAGTAGAAACTACAAAAGATTATTTTAAAAAAAAAATCGCCACATATTCCAAATTAATTATGTTGTCAACTGGTCTAGAAAACTTTATTAAGACCAGTTCCCTTTGGAACCACCAGTTTAGGAGGTCTTAATAACACACTACTTAATACGGCCATTGCCTCTACATTTTAAATTGTCTCTACAATAATGGGCTTAGAAAGGGTTGTTTAAAAAGCTAATCCTTCACTATGTCTTGGAGAAATGATTGGAGGAGAAATTAAACACCCTTATGGTAGAGGAAGAACTAGAAGGTTATTAGTACAGTCAAGTTAGGCTTCTAGATTTGATTTTCGTGGAGGCAGATACCAAATAGCATCCATATTCTAAACAAACACAACAATGAATTTCCTTATACTTATGCCTGCACAAGCTCCTTAGCCAAAGGGCAGAAATTACCGGAATTAATTTACAAAATCGTATTAATTCCCAAAAATACCAAACAAATCCCAAAGTCCTTATACCAAATTTAAATTGAAGTTTTCCTCAATAATCACATGACTAACTTCAAATTATCCCCTTTGGGCTCCTCAATTCATCACCTCAAGTTTCTCAAAAATACTAAAATCCAATCTAACAATATCTATACCAATCAAACCATTTTCTCAACACTAATCAGTCCAAACAATCATCTATCAACCATAATCATCATCCATATCAACAATCATCAACAATTAGAGCCTCTAGGATTTACTCTAATCCATCCCAAAACCTCAAATGAACAAAGATAAACCGAGTAAATACCTCAGGAGTCTCTAGATAGCTTATCGGTAGAAACATCAAAGAATTCAAAACCCTAACCCTTACATCAACTATCAACCTCAAATCACCTAAAACATACAAAAGGGAAGTGAATTAGAGTTTAGAATCACTTACTAGAGAGTTGGAAGGCCTCAATCCGTGTTCAAAAGCTCCAAATTAAATCAACAAAACCTAGCTCCCTCTGTCTACTCTGCACTTTCTCCCCCTCTCTCGATTCTGTCATCTAAATGTTAACCACTAGAATTCCATGTCATTTGATTACATTCTACTTAGATTTTAATACATTTTGGCACAGTTGTCCATATTTTAATTACTCAAATTAGAAAAATGTGCATTTTGTTTGGGGTTTGCACACTTGTCTCTAATTTGATATTTCTGGAATTAATCTATGTTATTATTGTTTAGAATGTGGTTGGAAGCATTTTTTGACCTTTATTGATTTTTTGGAAGGTTTTAAAATGAAGATATCAGGTGCAAGGGTGATTAATCACACTAAATGGGATAAGTGTCTAAAACAGAGCAAAGTCTTGACCAAAGTCGCGGCTTGCACTACTGACATCAAAACATTGCATTCTATTTAGCTAAATATGTTAGGGCTTGATGTATACATGTTTTTTGCTCAAATCAGAACTGGTTTTTTCAGACTCTGAGCCACCATTTGGAGCTTTGTGTGCTAAGGTTTTTGAGTTAGAAGAACTTGGAGCAAGGGAATGAAGATCTGAAGACATTTGGACCTCCATTCTCTTGGTCACTACTATAAAAAAAAAAGATTCGGTGGCATTTAAAATTTAAATTTCGTAACATTTATAAAATGTTACAAGTCTTCAAATTATCTAACATTTCAAGTGGCATTTCATTAATTAATGAAATGTTACAAGATGTTGGCACCAGCAGTGGCATTTACTCAAGGAAACACCATCTCTATAATTACTTTTTTAAAAATAAAGGGCAAGAGGAAACACCACCTCTTGAATTATTTTTAAAAAAATAAAAGACAAGAGGCAGCATTTCCTCCAGGAAAACGCTACCTCTGATACTTTTTTATAACAAAAAAAGGAGGTGGACTTTCTTTGAAGAAAAGCCACCTCTCCTCCCTTTTTTATATAAAAATAAAAGGAGAGGTGATGTTTCCTTCATGAATCGCCACCTCTCCCCCTTTGTTTTTTTTTTTTTTTTAATAGCAAGCACCTCTTTTATATATATATACACGCACATATATATTTAATCTCTATTATAGCCATAAATACAAATACATAATTTTTTTAATAAATCAAACATTATAAATATACAACTGATTTATACAATAAATTTTATTTATACAATTAATACAAGTAAATAATCAATTTCACACTATATAAATTTCAACAAATTCAGCAAGGTCATAAAAGAAAAATCAACTACATGTTATAATTGCACACTATACTAGAGCTTCGAGAATTCTTCAATCCAATGCCCTTATTCTTTTTTATAGTCAGCATGTGAAATAATATAACAAGGTTATAATTTCCCAATGACATAGTGGTTAAGATATTAACATGTTACGCCAATAGATGAAATGGCTGACAAAGACAACATCAAGGCCTAGACAAGTAACAAAGTTCTCGAATCTCTTTGCATATCAATGGTTCCCAAAAATAGTTATTATTAAAGCACCTAAGACATACAGAAAGCTCAATGATATTGCATGACAAATACATCTATAAAGAAATCCTACTTGAACCAACTGTAAGTGATTTGGATTTAGAAATTCTGATGTGAATAACTTTTAGGCTTCTCAAAGTAAAATGAAATTACATGAGTACAAGAACTTAGTATTACAATACAGGGAAGAGAAGAAAAAATCCTACCTGATGTATTACGTTATCTTCAACAATTGCTGGTGCACCAAAGCTGTTTCCAACATCTACAAAAGTCGGAAGTCCCCAGTTGTCAAGCCCTACCCAAAGGAAGGAGCGAAAAGCTGTCAAACATAAATTTTCTTACATTTTAACAGTAAAGGACTTCCATAAAATGGAAAGGAAGAACAAAACCCCAGAGCATCAGGTATCATCTTTGACTGAAAACAATTAAAGCAGATGATATGATAACTACATAAGCTCTGAGAAGCATCCCAGTCCCTCTGTGGCAGATGAGTGGTGCATGTAAAAAAAATCAGTAGCACAATGAAAGAAGATGCATAAATAGAATAAGAAGTAAAAGCTATCAAGACCTAATTGAAGTTTATAAAACTAAACTAAATTACAAAAATTCTAAAGGTAGAAGAGGGTAAACGCATGAACTGGCATGTTTATTAGCACTATATCAGAAACAGCACAAGCAAAAAGAGCACACAGAGTCATCCCGACAGAAAAAAATATATTAATCAATAAAGGAGGAAACAACCAAATGCAGAGCATGAGTATTAATATGACATGTCACTGTGCATTTTCTGAACTGGGAAAAGATTTCCCAGGTATAAATTCACATTGTGATCGAAGTTAAGATATAAAATTGGATAAGCACCTCTCCACGTTCTCTTCCATCTATACTCTCCAAATCCATCACCAGTGTAAAAGGCTCTATGCCTGCACATCTTGCCATCTAAACTCCTTGAGTCATTTGAGACCTGAAGACAAGCACATCTCATCAAGTTACTGCCCACTCATATGAACAAGGTAAACAGAAATATATAGAAGGTAAACAGAAAATGCAGTGAAGAAAGTATAGAATCCTTAGAAAAAGAATAGATGCAGGGATAAAGAGCAATACCAAAATAAACAAAATTTGATTTCTTGAAATAACCCATACAAACAGATGATAGATTCTAGTTTTATATCAAAATGTCAACTACAAGTTACGTCACATAACAACATAAATCTTCATAATGTGGTGTCCCATATGATAAATTAGTTTCTACTTCTGAGACTGAACCACCGTTACCCTCCTTTGAAGCTCAAGTAACAAAACAGAGAAAAGGCTCAGTTTGTTAACCCCTAATAACATGAAAACAGAAGCAAATGGAAAATGTTAGCTTTTAACAGGATATTCACCAAAAATATATAAATGATGTGTCTTTTTTCAGTATAGAGGCATTCAGGTGTGAATTCAGCAGTCTGTTAACAAACTAACTATTTACATGATTACTGTGCCTGACAATTCTGACTAAACATCAAACATGAACTTGTTTGTCCATTTCATTGAAGTATACATGGCTTAAATCAGATTTTCATCAATTCCTTTAAGACATTTGATAAATGATAATGGTCATTAATATACAGAAATGAATGATAATTATCAGATCAAACCTATTTACAACAGTAACCCAAAACTCAAATTCTTCTCCATCCTCATCTGGTTACTTTAAAAAAAAAAAAAAAAAAAAAACTTTTTCAACGTAGCATGGTAAAGCATATATGGAGAACGTGCAAATGTTAATGCTTCTTTCCATAATTTTGATCGCTTTTTAAATTGAAGTGTCCTTTTTCTTTTTCATGTTAGAGTATCTTGAAAAGAAAAGGTCAGAAGTCTTACACGACACAAGGAGACATAAAACAAATACACATTAAAGGCCCCAAAAAAAATAATTTACCAACACATCCGAATTCAAACCTGTGTAGAAATTTGTACCTTCTGGTGCCTGAGGCAATGAAAAAGTTCAGCAAATTGAACCTTCCTTCATCTTCCTTTCTTCTTTCCCTCCACTTTTCTTTTTCCTCTAACAGCATCTGACTTATAAATCGTCTTCAATACTGCAGATTCAATAATAGATAATTTAATGACAATAAAACGTGAACTATATACAATTCTAAAATCAAAGATGACATATAGTGTTCCTATAAGAAAAACAGGGGATGATTTGGTTTTAGTGGTTTCAACTAGAATACTAGCTAAAATCTATTCATAAACGGAAAGTCAATGGCTTTTTAGTAGGTTGGCTACTGGTTCAATCAATAGCAGAAATCAAGACTCAGAAAACGTAAACCTAGAATAACCTAATTTCAAACCTAGTGGGAGGCGCATCTTGGTCCTCCTCTTCTGGCAGATAACAGCAACATTCATAAAAAACCTACCAACGACAAAAGTATGTAACGAATCAGAAAAGGATGATCATATGCCTCCCTTGAGCCTCTTTACCAATGAAAGATATTTATAACGAATGAAAGACGAAGATAGTGATGCTTTCAACATGTCCACTATTGTTGCCATTTTCTATCTTACACGAGTCACTTTATGCAATTCCGTGTGGTTTAACTTCTTTAATTTCAGTTATGAAATATCTCATTTTTAAACTCAATAAGATCTTCTAAAAAAATAAGAAAGAAGGACCTAATAAAATGTCTTTATCACTTTTTAAGTGAACATAGAAGAAGCATGAAAATAGATATGATGATTCTCGGTGAGACACAAAGACTTCATAGAAAGTTACCTTGAGCTCAATCAAGTAACCCTTGTATCAACGATCATCCAATTAAGGAAGGCTGCACATCTTGGTAGACGAGTAAAAAGCTTGCACTCATTTCTCAAAAATGGTCCATAAGGGACTGCATCAGCGATCTGTACGACGTCGTTTGAAGAAACGCGGCTGTTCAAGATGACGTTGGCGGAGGCGGCAAACAGGGAACAAGAAGTGAAGAGCCCTGAGAGCAGCAAACCTTGAAACGTATGTGTGCGGCTAGGTTAGGGTATAAGAACGCGAAGAGCCCTTACAGGAAGTCGAAGATGAAGACGGCGAACGCGAAGTAAAGGCGACGGAGAATTAGGGAAGGTGAGGAAGTGAAGGACTGAAGTGAGTTCGAACTTCGAAGAACCACGAAGGGGCGAATGTGCGCGGCGGGCTAGCTTATCGGCATGAGAAGGTGCCTCAGGTGGCGTTGCATTTTTGGAAACCTTACTTGAAGGTTATAAATTTTTTTAATTTGAAAATAAAATCATTCATGCAGCTTTTCCTTCAAAAACGCCCCCTGAGAACTTTTAATTTTATAAAACAAAAATTCATCAGAGAAGAAACGCCACCTAAAAAATTCAATTTAGAAAATTAAAAACTTTCATGTGGCATTTCAAGGTTAAACGCCACATAAGATTTTTTATTTTAAATTCTTATATTATATTAATAATGAATATTGATTAATTATTTTAATTATATTTATATTTAATTTTAAATCTCATTATTAACATATTTATAATTCTATTTATTCTCAATTAAATGTAATTCAAATTTTGTCGTTATTAATAGTAAACATATTTATAATAACAATAATAATTAAATTATAATTTTTGTAATAACTGTAATAAATAAAATTATTTTTATTCTATTATCCGTATTATTTCTAAAAAAAAGTAAATAACCCTCAAGTGGCTTTTCCCTTAAGAAACGCCACTTAAGGCACTGTTTGGTACGCAAGCTTTAAAAATATGTTTAATATGAAGTAATATTTGGATAAAATACTTGCAATAATTTTATTTTATAATCAATCAAAAAATTATCAAAAGACAAAAAATGACCTTTATCATTGAAAAAGAAAATACAAAGTCTCAACAGGTCTAGAACTCCATCTTTAAAATGAACCATATCTGAGAAAGTGTTTTGTTTTCACAAAGTCTAGCCATAAGTTCAAATTCAGGCATCCTCAATCTCATAAGCATAACAACTTGAACTAAAAATGAGAACCATATCTCAAACTCAATCTCAAACCAAATTTAAAGGTGAGTGAATTCGAAATCAAACTAGTGGGAACTAGATCTCAAAATAGTTGATAAGAGGAGTGAAATTATGGCAATTAGTGGGTAGGGCAAAAACATATCAGAGCAAGAAATTAACGTTGAAAAAATACAAAAATGCATGGCAGAGACTTTTAGTGTCGCATTATGAAATCTTTGATCCCCAACGTTGTGAAATTTCTAGGGCAAGATTGAGAGACCATCGAGATCTCTTCTAGATCTCATCTTCAATCTCTTTTCTTTCTAGCGACATCGGTGGAGGAGAGGCTAGCATTGGGATCAGTGCTTGATGGAATGAAGGCAGAGGGTGAGAGGCTCAATGAAGATGCGCGACTGAGTAGAAAGCAGAGAGAGAGAGAGATAAGGAAGAGAGAATGGGGGCATTTTAGTCTAAAAAAATCAATTATGGGATTAACTTTTTGGGATTAAGCAATGCCGAGGGGATGGTGGGTTTCAATTGTCACACCTCGCAATATAGGAATGACCAGCATGAGATATACACCTAAGCACGCATCCCTTAAGTTTAATTCAAGAAATATTCCATTTTAAAAATACTTTTCCTTTAGTTAAAATCTTAATATTTTTTGTGAAAATTTTGACAAACTCTCTCTTGAGAATAGGATTTCCTTAAAATTTTTATAATACAAAATTTTTAAAAAATATAATATCATCTAGGAGCTCAACTCCTTCTAACTAGCAGATGAAATATTACAAAATAAGACCCTAACTATAGCCTATGTGGAGCACCTATAAAATTATTTATAAAAGTACAATATATAAATTAAAATTTTACATCAAAAATAGAGATCAATCAAAATGATGCCTCAACTTTAATTCAGTAGCAAACTCCCTTAAATGATCTGATAGAGGTACAGGCAATCGGAGACCAAAAAATTTTTTCAGTAAATAACGTCCCAACTATAACATTTTGCAACATTAAAATGAATATAATAAAATATAATGGTTACATAAAGAAAAAGTAATTCAATGTAAACGAATTTGTAAGCTCAAAATAAAAATTCTATATAACTTCAATATTAAGAAACTTTAAATTTATAATAGCAAAGAATCTTTAATATTTGATCTTGACAAGTCAAAATAATTATACATAAATAAAAATACTAACATTTGCTAATTAAAAATCATTAGAGTGTGAAATCATCAATTAATTAAAAATTTATATTTCTAAAAATTTATCAGAATAATTCACAAACATCGATACATAGTCCACGAGAGTAAATAACCAAACGCGATTCATGCCACGAAAATAAACGTGGAGACACAGTTCACAAGGGTAAGTAACCAAACATAGCCTGAGCTACGAAACAGACGTAGACATACAGTGTCACACCCCTAAAACAAAGGGTGACCGACATAGGATATGAATTGTATCATACATCCCTTAAGCCTCAAATTAAGTGAAATTTTACTTTTCAAAAAGATGATTATATTTGTATTGAAATTATGATATCTTTAACAATGATTGTTTTAATGAAAGCTTTAATATTTTTATAAAATTTTCGACAGAACCTTCTTTATAAATAAGATTTTTTGAAATCTCTATAAAAAAAATTATTATAGTATGCATTCAACAGATTGAAACTATGTTTTTCAGACACAAACAGTCAATATAATTGAACAAAAATTAAGATTCTAGCTATAGTTAACGTGAAGCTCCCAAAGCATAAAATTTTTAAAATAAAACATCTAATTGAATATTTACATTAAAAGAGAAGAGATTTACAAAAGTAAATATTTATTCAGCACAGTTGTAATCCCTTAAAGGTCAGCAAGAGGCCCAGCGTCAATTAATGAATTTGAGACCAAAATAATTTCAAGTGAATAGCATCCCCAAAAGTAGAGTTTAACAGAGCAAAATAATAACTTACTATTATATAAATAATTGAAAGGAAATTAATTCAAAATAATAACTTATAAGATCTAGAATTATCAATTATAATAATAAAACATGAATGAGTTAAAATTTCTTGAATCTGATATGCTAAAGGAGGATAATTTATTCATAATTGAGTAAAAGTAGTAAACTTACTAACTACAAACATTCAAAATTCAAATAAACTAGCTAAAAACAATCAATATAATATAATCATGAATTTGAAGGTTAAGAAATTCCACATAACTTCAAAGTACTAAACCACCAAATTGATAATAACAAAATAGTTCAACGCTTTGTGTTTGTAAAGCAAATTAAATGAATAAATAAGAGTACCCTTTATTAAATAAAACCAATAAAGTGTTTATTCACAAATCAATTAAAAACTAATATTTTTAAGGACTTTTGTAGAACAAACATCAAACGTGGACACACAGTCCACGAAGGTAAAATAACCAAATGCGGCTTATACCATGAAAACAAACGTGGACACACCAGTCCACGAGGGTAAGTAACCAAAGATGGTCGAAACTATGAAACAAACATGGACACACAATCCACAAGGGTAAGTAACCAAACACGACTCAAGGCCACAAAACAAACACGAGTGCGAGGCTCGCAAATAACAAACATGAGAACAGAGCTAACAAAAATCAAACTAGCTAGTCATTAACCAAGGTGCACCAAGGGCTAACGGAACTACCATTAGCAACAGTGTTCTGCTTAAAGTCCTCGTGAAATCACTTTTTAAACATGCGAGAATAATCTTTTTTGAAATACAATTTGCATTCTCAATATCAAATTCACATGAATCATTTCAAATCTTAGAGTTTGCCAAAACATTGTTTCATAGCAAATGTGTAAGCTTGTACTAGTTGAGTAACCAAGAATTTCTAGAGTAAAATAAACAAAGATACCTCCATCGATCTTGAAAATATATTTCATAAAGAAAATACATGCATATATCAAAATTTAATTAACTTTCATCGTCATTCTAAAATTTTCGGAACTAAAATGATTTAATTAACAAAGTATATAATAGTTATTGTTGTTGTTAAAATGATTTATATGAAAATGTAATATTTTCAAAAACAGACTACTTTTATTGAAAAATATGGGGTGCTATTCACTTCCCTACTAAATTCTAAATCCAATGATTTCCTTGCTCAATTCTTATTAAGGGACTCATCTTCCACATACCCTATATAAATAAATGAAACCTCAATTTGCTTCTTATAGATATATAAACTTTATTTCACTACCAACACAATCTCAACCAACTGGAGTATTCAAAATTCCAAAAATCAAAATTCATATCTTAATGGTTTATCAAATATCATCACTTACCACCAATTTACCTCATATTATTCTAGTTATAACTATTATTTATATAAAATATGATTTTCTCATATCTTGTATCAAACACCTTGTGTGCAAAATTTCCAAACACCCATAATTAAATTCATCATGCTTCTTTTACCCATTTCTCAAACACCTTAAATGTATTTTCAAGATCTAATAATAAAACAACACTATAATTATAAATTTATAAATTACACAACATAAAGCTTCTAAAAATTCAACTAACCACACAGTAACTTAAAAAATCAAATTCTTTATGATGTTCGAGTGAAAATTCAACTAAATAAATTTGAGTCAGTCATGTCTCTCATCACAATCACTATAATTTAAAAAAAAATAATCCAAAATTAAACAAAAAAATCCTCTAACAAATATTTTATCGAATATCTTAGGGGCATTAATCTTTAGATTAATACTAACCCTGCCTCATTCAACTTCACTTCCAATCTCCTTACAATATACCATATAATTTTATTACTCTTTGCCTCTCACATCCCAGCATCGTCTTAACACAACATAATCAATCCAACCATTCAAAGCTTCCCATCTACTCAAGATTTCTTAATTACTCCCTTCTAATACGCATGGCAACACTGAAATAGAGGAACATAAACCAGCCAAAAACACACACACGAACAGCTAGGAGAAAGGGAGAAGTTTCTCACCTGAGGTCGTTAATATTGGAGACAATATGAAGAAGAAACGAAGAAAGACCCACAGCGTTGAACAGAGCCGAACTCCCACTCCATACACAAATGTGCTCAGTCATAGACAATAACGATCAAAAGGAAGAAACTGAAACTTCAATCATCCATTCAGACACTCTCTTACATCGAATTATCAAGGAGAGTTCAAGAATCCTAACCTTAAACATCAACAGTAATAGGGGAGGGAAAGGACAAGAAGAAACTGTCAGAACAAGGAGAGGAGCTCTTCATGCTTCAAGTTTCCAGCCATGGCAGGCCATTCCTCTTGCTCTCATCAGCTTGCACAGGTAGACTAGAGGGAGTCAAAGACTAGATGCACTCAACAACGGCAAAAAGAGAAGAAGAAAGAAAACAGAGAGCACGAGCTGCACAAGGAAGAAATTAGCTTCGGCAACTTGATTCTCGCACACCAGCAACATGAATGTGAACCAAAAGAATAAAGCAACAACGAAGAGGACAAAAAAAGATAGGGAAGCACGAAGGAAACCTAGCATCCATAGCAGCGAGGAACGAACAAGCTTCATCCCCCATCAACGGTAGACGGATGAAAACAGCAACGAGCTTCACACCCGCGATGACAAGAAAACTGCTGTCATCGATGAGAGGATAGGACCACGGAGAGGAAAATGAAAAGTAATGATTTCAGATCTAAGGTTCGAAGCTACTAGAACCAAAAATTTTCCAACTCTCCCCTCTGGTCTCTTTTTGGAAAAATCGAAGAAGCAGAGGAAAATATATCAGATTTGACAAAGGGGTAGTTTGGTAATTTCACAGAGTAAAAAGGAAAAATCGAAGAAGCAGAGGAAAATATATCAGATTTGACAAAGGGGTAGTTTGGTAATTTTACAGAGTAAAAAGGCAAAAATAATTCCCCTTGTGACATCCAGCAGATTCAAACTTCAAACTTGAGACCTATTGAGGGAACACTTACACAACCACTACTACACCAGCTTTTCTTCTTGACTTATTTGTCCCAATAATTAATATATTTACAATCAATACACATTATTACATATTTAATTTATTATTATTTTTTCTTAAAATTTTTGGGTTATTACACACAGTTTATGAGGGTAATGCTAACCAAATGCGGTTTGAAGCCATGAAAACAAATATAGATATAAGACCCACGAATAACAAACGTGAGAACAGAGCTCACAAAAATTAAATTAACTAGTCTTTGACTATGGTGCGTCCAAGGTTAACGGAGCTGCCGTTAGCAACCAGTGTTCTATATAAACTCCCCTTTAAATCCATTTTCAAACATGTGACGAAGTCTTCACTTTTAAAATATAGTTTTCACTCTCAAATCAAACTTACATGAAGAATTTGAGCATTAAAAACTTTGCCAAAACAAAGTTTCATAACTAATGTCCATATTTGGCATTTATTGAGTAACCTAAAAATAACTAAAGTTGATAGAAATAATCTCATCAATTGTGAAAGTATCCTTAGTAAAGAAAAACACATACGCATTCCATAATTTAAATATCTTTCAACATCTCTTTATAGTTTCCTAAGATAAAATAAAATAATTTAATTAACAAAGTATTAAATATGTAATAAAATTGTTATTGAATGATCTATGTAAAAAAAATATATCTAAAAAAATTTCATTGATAAATTAGTTGAGACACTATCCACTTACATAAAGTTTTATCAATGTACGATGTTCTCCTCTTACCACATTAATCAATTTTCCCTCCTTCCAACTTCATATAGAATATATTAGGGTTTTAATAAACTTCTAACAATACTCAAAAACTCTCTTCCAACATTAATACATCCTCTCTCTCTCTCTCTCTCTCTCTCTATATATATATATATAATGATAATAAATTTAAAATTTTGGAATCAAGATTTACACAAAAGTTTCTTCATGGACATAACTAATTCCCAATCTACTCAAAAAACTTGTAACATTAAAACCTCTTATCACATAATCTATTAACAACTAATTTCACAATTAAATTTCTTTTACAACCTTCAGGTTTATTCATAAATCAATAACACATGCACTAATGTACTTCTCATAGAAACCAATGAAATTTCAAAAAAATGCAAACAAAACAAAGCAAAGCACTTATAAAAGGCATTCTATCGAACACCTTATAGACATTAATAATTAAGCTAATATTAACATTTTCTTTTTTTAATTTCAATTGTCCAAAATTTTACAATATCAATATTTTAATCAATAATCCAATCAGTTTTAGTTAAAACTCTAACCTGCATCATCGTCGTCTTCTTTTCTTCATCTTTCATTTTGCCAAATTTCATTTCCAGACAACAGTCAATCCAATTCAAGAAACAAGTACTATTCTTCCTCCATCATACACGATCAGTATCTTAATTAAAAGAAAGACAATTCTAGATTCCAGCAAGCCAACACAATCACACAAACAGAGACTAAACAATAGAGGGAAGAGAGGAAAGGCAGAGCAAATGAAGCTAGACCAAGGAGAGGGATAAATCAATGTTGAGGAGGTGGCCTAAACATAGAGCTCACTCACACACACAGTCTAGCACTAGGCAGAAAAAGGGAGAAGATTGAGGCTCTCACCAGCTACACATGCACAATGTGGACACAAAACAAGGGAGAATAGTTGGGTCTTGGTTCAAATTATTAAAGATTGAGCAATGGCAAGACACGCCTAAGCACTTGTTGGCAGTGGTTTGCAACTCAGAACAAGATAGAAGAAAAAGGAGGATGAGAGATTGTGATTTGAAGCTCCTGCATCAGTGGTTGGGACTCTTTCACACACACACACACACTAACAACAGCTGGAGATGGGGGGAAGAAGGAGAAGACGGGAGAAAATGGGAGAGTTCCAGACTTCTCTGGTTCCAGAAACATGATTGGAAAAGAAAAGGAAACATAAAGAAAAGAAAAGAACGTGAGCCCTCCCTCTCTTCTGCACACACCACCGACTGAGAGAAGCAAGAAATAAAATAATAAGTTTTTTAGGAAAATTAAAAAACATAACCCAAACTTTGTTGGGAAAATTTCAAAAGGAAAACCCACCCGATTTTTATTTTATTTATTTTTTATCTTATTTTATTTTAATTATTATAATATTTATATAATAAGAAGCAAGGCACTTTAGTACTTTTTTGTATAAACAAAAATAAAACTGACATTTGGCTAAAGTATGGTTTGAACTCTGGACCTCCATAAGTATAACTAGTATAAATTCGAATAGGCCACTACTCTTCATTTATCATAAAATTATAATAAGTAAATAAATATCAATTAGAAGAAAATTTTATTTAATTTAAAATTTATGGTCATTACATTAATATTCCTACTTAAGTGGGATAAAACAATTCCAAGTATTAGTGAATGCCTCATACCAAACATGTAAAAAGTAGGATTACTCTAACCCAATCCCAGTTCTACCCTTCCAATAATGCATACGAAATAGGGCCTAAGGGTTATATCCAAAAGAAATTAAAAAATCTCAAGTTGAATTTGAGGGATTTAATATTTTGAAAAAAAAAAATATCATTCAATGATCACTGTGCATATTTAATATTAAATAAGGACAAAAAATTTGAAGTATCATTACAGGATTAAGGAACTGATTTAAAAATCATTTTAGATGAGAAAAGACTATAATACCTCTGCTTTTCTTTTTTAGTTAACAAGTAATTATTCATTAATTGATAAGTAATCATTCGCATTTCACAAGAAGTTATTCACTAATTGACAAATTCAAAAATTTGAAAGAGTTTAATTGTGGGAAAGGACAAGCATATATTATATTTCAACATGAAGCCATTTGATAATTTACAAGTATTCATTCACATTTAATAAGAAGTTATTCACTAATTGACAAATTCAAAAATTTGAAAGAGTTTAGTTGTGAAAAGAGACAAGCATATATTATGTTTCAACAAAAAGCCATATAATAATTTTCAAGTATCCATCTACATTAAATGAAAAGTCATTCGCTAATTAACAATTTCAAAAACTAAAAGAGTTTGGATGCAAGAAGAGACAAATGTATATCATGTTTTGACAAGTAGTCATTCGTTAATTAACAAGTATTTGTTCTCATTTAACAAGAATCCATTCATTAAACTAACAAATTTAAGAATTTGAAAGAGCTTGGTTGTGAGTGAGAAGGGACAAGTGTATATCACATTTCAATGAATAGCAATTCATTAATTGACAAATTTTAAAAAAGAAAGAAAGGGTATTATAGTCTTTTTTAAATAAAATTATTTTCAAATCAGTCTTTTAGTCCTATAGTGATATTTCAGAATTTTTTTTCTTATTCAGTGGTCCTTAAATGATATTTTTCCTAATATTTTTATGTAATTTTTTAAAGGATATGGTAAAAATACTTAATATTTTTATATATTTTTATTTTATTGTTGTTGGTTTCATAATTTAATTAATAATCATATCTAATTTATTTTATTAGGTGGTGTTTCATGTGGGAATGCCATATCTTGTTTAGAAATAATAAGTTGTGATATTTCACGAATGAACGCTAAGTCTTGTTTATTTATTAAAATTATAAATTAAAAAGAAATTAATAAGTGATGGCATTTTATGTTGGAAATATCACCAAAGTTTTTTTAGCTTTTATTTTGGTAGCGTTTTATTTCTAATTAGGTTAACAATTACTTTTATCATTGAACTGTACATAAAATTTTTACAAATAACCCTAAATTTAATTATGAATTAATTTCATCCCTTAACTTTAAATATTCAATCATTGTTATTTTTCTATTAAGTAAGTCTTACATTTGAATTTCTTAATTTTTTATTATAAAATATTTAATTGTGAGTCTCACAATTCATTTTAATACTTTTATAATATAAAAAAAATATCATTCCTTCTCTCCTCCCTCTCTTCCTACTCTCCCTCTCTCCTTGCTCTCTCCCAATCCCCCCTTCATTTGCTCTCTCCCAATCCCCCCTTCATTTGCTCTCTCTCTGTGGATGGAATCCACATGATTAAGCATCAAGGAGTGCCCCTACCCAAATAGAAAGCAAAGATTACAATTAAGCAGAGAACTAGGGTTGGCTCCTAGGCAAATTAAGTTTTGGTTCCAAAACAGGAGGACCTAGATGAAGGCACAGTAATAGTACAGTATATACTACTCTATTCATCATCATCATCTTCTTCATCTTCTTCGCTTTCTATGCTTCCCTGTTACTTCATTGTTTTAAATTTTTCTTTCCTTTTGGTTATACAATTCAGGCCCAACATGGGAGAGCCGATAACTGTGCCCTCAGAGTAGAGAATGACAAGATTCGTTGAGAAAACGTAGCTATCAGAGAGGCCCTAAAAAATGTTATTTACCCTTCTTGTGGTGGCCTTCCTCTTCATGAAGATTCTTACTTCGACAAGCAAAAATTGCATCTAGAAAATGCTCAATTGAAAGAAGAGGTTAAATAAATAATCTTGAACTTGAACATGGTAAACACTTTAATAAGTCCTTCTCTTGGATTTGATCTTCTTCCTGTAGTTCTTTGTGGACTTTGAGCTTGCCGTATCAGGTAGCTTCTTTCTCTAACATCGATAAGTTTGTCATGTCCGACATTGTCGGGAATGCCATGAACAAGTTGCTCAGGCTTTTGCAACCCTTGTGGATGAAAACATGCACTAATGGGAGAGATGTATTTAGGTAGTAGAGACTGGAGAGCGAAGCAATGAAGTTGAAAAAGAGTTTGGGGTGGTGAGTAGGAAGACCTAGGTGGTGATAGATGCAGCAAAGGAGTCCATTGAAGGAGCTGCACCTTACCTAATGACAACTCTTAGGTAGAGGTGAGTATCAGTTGGTTTGGTTTGGTTTGGTGCCAAAATATGCAAAACCGATCAACCGAACCATACTAAAAATGTAAATCGAATTGAACCGAACAAACTAATCAAACTAAATCAAGATTGTTAATCTCTAGAAGTTCATGTTATTTCATCACAGTTTCCTTAGATTCTAGTCCATTTTGGTTTAATTGTATATGTTTTTATTGCCCAATTTAGGAAAATGTGCATTTTGTTTTGGGCTTGTGTTCTTGGCTTTAATTTGATATTTTTAGCCTAATTTCATGTTATTTTAATTGAAGTTTTGATTAGAAGCATTTCTGGAGCTTTGTGGATGTTTTTGGAAGGCTTTTGGATGAAGAAATCAAGAGCAAAATGAATGATTTTCGTTAGCTATAAAAACAGTGTAAAACTGCCAAAATCGTCCTAAAGTCGTGACTTTCGCCGCTGTTAAAAAAATGCTGCGTTTCATTTATCAGAAATTAGTTGGCTAGGATACATATAAGCTGAGAGCTCGATCCAGAACGCATTCTTCAGACTTTTAGACACTTTTAGAGCTTGGTTGTGCTAGGGTTTGGGCATTGGAAGAGTTGGGATCAAGAGATTGAAGCTTTGAAGACATTTGGAGCTCATTTTCTTTGGTTTTTCTATTCTTGTTCCCTTTCCTCTCTTGTAATCTAAAATGGGTCCACTTATTTTGTATATTTATAGCTTATGGATGATTATGAGTAGTTAAACCCTTTGTTCTAGGATTATTTGGAACCCTTGTATGGATTAACACCATATTTCTCCTCTCTTTTTGTGATTAATGATATATATGTGTTTATTTTACTCTTTCCTTAATGCTTCTACTTGATTGGCCACCATTTAGATGTTGGGTTCACTTAATTGATGCTTGAGAGGGCTAGGTTGAGTGTAGAACTTGGGTAAAATTGTGTAAGAACTTGATATTTGCATGTTGAATGGATGGTTCTGCTAGTAAGATAGAGATATACTTGCTAGCCTTGCATAGCCACATTAGGGTTGGTGTTTAAAATTAAGTTTTATTAATTGTAACAAGAGATTGGGTAATTAATTTAACTAAACACTTGTTCATGACTTGAGAGAGCTTGTCCAAGTATTTTTAGAACCCTAGGTTAGCACTTATTTTCATTAAAAGCATTTATGAGAGGAGGTAATTTTGATGTTATGAAATGCAAGGGGGACAATTAATTCTAGGTCTCCATTTGTGTTGGAAGTTTGTGAATCACTCACATTCTTAATTTTCTCGTGTTAGTTTCATTTGCAAAACCATTTCACCTAACTTTGTGTAGCTCAACTTGATCAAATTTACTTAGTCTTTTGCTTGATCATTGTTTTTGAACAAATCCTTGAGGGAACGATACTTTACTTTCATTATATTACTTGCTACGATCCGTACACTTGCGGTAAGCAACAAGATCGAACTGAAATTTCACAATTTGATTCGATTGGTTAATTTGGTTTTTTAGTTTTATATTGGGCTACTTGAAATTGGGCCCATTTTTTTAAAATATTAAAACAAACAAGATTGCAAAATTAGGCTTTTTTTCCTATTCATTTTTTTTCAATAGGAGCTCATTTCAATTACACCTGTATGACATAAAGCCCATAAATAAACAGCCTTGGATCATCAAATAATGGTGTTATAATCCAGTCAAAGCCCTATAATCTAGCACACTATCACAGTCATGTTTGCTGTTAAAGTAGTAAACTATGCATATTTTCTGTTAATACAGCAACACATTTACTAGCTAAATGAAGAATTAAAAGCATAGCTCAGTAAATCATCAACTGTCATTGCATTTAGTATTTATATAAAATTGAATACTCATAAGGGTAGGGATACTTGTTTTCCAAATATTAAGATAACCAGCGACATACTTGCAAAGATTACAAAATTACAACCAGCCATATTCTAGCTCACGTGGAAATATAAAGATTACAAAACCAATGGAAAGGAAACAATTAGGAGAAAGATTCTTATGTCAAGGGTAATGGATTCATCAAAACTAAGTTGGTGACAGTATTAAAATTAAACAGCAACACCACAATGCCATAATCCAGTCAGCTTTTAAAGTTTAAACAGCTACAGTGCCATTATCCATAGAAACCATTACAATAATCAAATATCCAAATTAGTAAAACAAAATAAAACATATAGCCTTCATAAATGGAGCACCACCATACTAGCATCTTGCAACCTACATTACACAAGTAAAAATCATATAAGAAGCTAAGAATTATTAATGAATTTAGTATCAAACTTATAGCAAAAAGCTAACATATAAAATAATTACCTCAAGTCATTAAGAACAAAAGCTCACAGTCATAGTATATCCACATTTGATTCTATAGCAATTTTTTGAAGATCTAAACATAAATAAAGTATTTAATATTAATATCATTTAACCAATAACTCAACATTAAATTTAGAACAATATAACACATAATAAATTACCTCTCTTAATCTTTTGTGCATCATCAATCTTCTCTTCTACTACAACCGAAAGTGAGCGGCAAAGTCAATCTTGAGCACAAACAAGAGATTGCACAACTTTAAGAGTTAAAGAGCTCCTAAATGAATCTAGAATGCATCCTCCAGTGCTGAAAGTGGACTCAAAAGCAACAGTGGAAATTGGGACAGCCAAAACATCCCTTGCCAATTGAGAGAGAATGGGGAATTTAGGCCCATTCAACTTCTACCAACTTAAAATATTAAAATCTTTCTTATCCATCTCAATTTCTTTAGCCAAATACTTGTCAACCTCTGTCCTACTAGTTCTCCCACTAAGCCTTTCAGTCATGAATTTTTTCTTTGCATATTCAAGAATTTTTTTAACTTTCACAACTAGGTCATCATCTTCATCAGATTGGTAGCAATTAAATAATTACTCCTTTTCAACTTGCTTTGAGGCAGAGACATGTTCTTTGTATTCATTATACAAAGAAATAAGCAAATCATTCAATTTTCCTCCAACTTACCCTCCAACCTCACTAGAATACATCTTACAAAGTGAATATTGCACCTACTCAAGCTTATATCGAGGATCAAGAATAGCAGCCACAAACATCAATTTATTGATTTTTGAAGGATCTCCCTAATACTTATTAAATTTTTCTTTCATTTTATAAGCCATTGAAGAAAACTCCAAATCATCACATTTTCTCCACTCTTTCAAAAGGCGGAATAACATATAAATATCATGAAAAAAGTCATTAGATGTGACAAATGAAGAACTAGAAACACACAAAGTCAACTCATAGAAATGACTTAGAAATATTGTCATCTTTCTTACATTTGTCCAATCTTCAACATTAGGCACTCCCTCCCCACTTTCAAGATCAATCCTAAAATAAGGGTCCTTATCCTCAAACCTCTTAAAGGCAACCTCAAACTTTTGAGCTATCTCTAACATCAAATAGGTAGAGTTCCACTTAGTAGAGACATCTAGAGATAACAATTGCTTACTTGGAATTTTCTCATCTTGACAACTCTCTTTGAATTTTTTCATCCTAAGTGGAGATTGCCTCACAAAATGAACAGCTCCTTTACTTTCTTTACAGAAGTTCCTATTTCTTTCAATCCATTAACAACAATCAAATTAGATAAGATAAAGATGAAAGACGAAAGACGAAAGAGAGAACAAAGATGAAAGACAAACCTCACAATGGTGCAAGATTCAGATGAGAGAATAGAGAACATGAGCACACCAATGAATAGAGACTGTGAGACCGGTAAAGAATTGGAGACCACGAGTTAGACCAAGATGAGAGCACACAAACACGAGTTGGACTGAGAAGGCGAGAACAGAGATGACTGAGTGACAGATTGCTGGAGATTAAGACATGAGCTGGAGATTGTAAAGACAAGAGACTGAGATGTGAGATGGAGATGCAAGATTACAGAGATGCGAGACTGAGAATGCTGGAGATGGGAGATGCTAGCTAAGATGCGAGAGAGACGACGGAAAGGGTGGGTGATGAGAGAGAGCAAGCACCAACTGAGAATCTGAGATGAGAGCTGAGACGGTGAGATGAAACAGATGAGACTTGGAGACCTGTAGGCTACGGCTGTGACTTGTTTCGTGAGGCTAAGGACTCTAAGAGATGAGAGTGAGCTTGAGATGAGAGTGACTGACCAAAACACTTAGGGTTTCAAGTAATATTATTATTTTTTATTCTTTATTTAAATATAAACTATAAAATAAAATAAAATAATTTATAAATTAATAAATTATATGTAATTCGATTGGTTCAATCTATTCAATTTTGAATTTTACTAATTGAATTGAACCGATCAACTGAAATATTTAAAATAAAAAAATTGAATCGAACTAAAAAATCAAATAGACTGAATCAAATAGGCAAAATTTGATTCGATTTGATTTGATTTTCGATTTTGATTCGGTTTTGCTCACCCCTTCTCTTAGGCCTTCACCTTCTTGTGGGCCCCATCTCCATTTGCTTGATGAACTACATCTACGATTCCATCCAAAGAGAAAGAGGGAATGAAGGGGAGAGAGAGAAGAGAGTGTAATTTTTTTTTACATTATAAAAATATTAAAAATGAATTGTAGGACCCACTATTAATTATTTTACAATAAAAATTTGAATATGGGACCTGCTTAACAGAAAAATAATGTTAAGAGCATGGACAACTAAATCTCTAAAGTTAAGGGATAAAATTGACTCATAGTTAAGTTTAAGGTTATTTGTGAAATTTCACATATAATTTAGGAACAACAATAACCCTTAACCCTTTTTAATTTGATATAAAATGCATTTTTGTAGTAGTGGGTTTTTCTTTTTCTTCTCCTTTTCTCTCTTATAATCTGATACGAGTTCAAAATTTTGTATAGTTGTTGCTTGTGGATGATTTTGAGTGGCTAAATACTTTACTCTAGGGATTATTTTGAATTCTTGAATGGATTAAAACAAATATTATTCTCTCTTTTTGTATTTAATGATATATAATTGTTTAATTTGCTTTTCTCTTAATGCTTCTAAGTGATTGGCCACTATTTAGATATTGTATTCAATTTGATGAAGCTTGAAAGAGTTAGCTTACGTATAGAAATAGGGTTAAATAGTGCAAGATTTTGAAGTTTGCATGATAAATGAATGGTTTCATTAACAAGATAGAAATATACTTACTAACCTTATATAGCCACATTAAAGTTGGAGTTTAAAATTAAATTTTTTAATTGTAACAAGAGATTAGACAATTAATTTAATTAAATACTTGTTCATGATTTGAGAGAGCTTGTTCAAGTATGTTTGTAACCTAGGTTAGCACTTATTTTTATTAAAAACATTTATGATATGAGGTGATTTTAGTGCTATGAAATGTAATGGGGGATAAATAATTCTAAGTTGCTAATTCATTATTGAAGTGTATGAATCATTTTTTTTAGTTTTAATATAATTTTCAATAAAATCAAACTTGTTCAACTAATTGTATTTTGCTCAACTTAATTGAATTCACAATATCTTTTGTTTGACCAAATTTTTAATACAATTCACTATGGGAGTGATGCACTACTCACTTTGTATTACCTGTTACAATTGTTACAATTCGTGTACTTGTGAAGCACAACAATAAGGACCTATTTTCTGGTTATTATTATTTTATATATTTTTACTTGATCTAAGTGATGTGCTTGTGCCTATAAATCCTAAACACCTCAGTTATATTATATACACACACACACACACACACACACACACACATACACACACACATACATCAAAATAAGAAATCTCTCTTTCCTCATTCTCTCCTTCAAGTTTTTCTCTTCTTTTTTTCTCTCAATCTGATCTAAATTTTTTTATAACATGTTATTATCATGATTTCTTTGCTCTTAATATCACTAGGTGTGTTCTTTATTTTTTTTATTTAATGTGCTTTCAATTTTCATTATTGTTATTGTATTGGAGATTAATGCTCATACTAATGAAAATTTCTGATAGGGATGGAGGCACACTCATGTGAATATTATATTGAGCCAATCTCCATCATATATTTACATTTTATTATTTATTGAATATATTATTTGTTCAGCTATTTTCTTATCCTCTCAATTAATCGAATGACTATGTGTCGTGTATCATATTTAGAAGTATGAGGCACATAACTTAAATTCTAGAAAAAGTGGATATACTAAAATTTTTTACACATAACATAAAGTGGATCCTAAAATTAACATATAACAACATTAGAGGTTTCCTAAAAATCTATAGTTGCATGTGAGAACCAAAACTTAGCTCTCGTTATTCAATTACTATCTCAAACGTAGAAACCCCTTTAACACAACATCAATTTAAAGCACTTTGTCATTTCCTGGGACAAATTTATAGTTGTTGCAACTAAAATCTTTGTTGGAATATTCCATCCCCACCTAAATGTATAAAAGTTAGTTGGGAGTCTTGATGAAGTTAAATGTTACAAGTGACTTATAAGGACAAGAAGTAACGGGAAGGAGCAAGGTATATATTTGTTATAAAATTTATTTCTATTTATTGGTCATCTTCAAATTCCAATACAACAACAATAATAATTCTTTCAATATTAATTATGTACTTGTGTTAACTAATTTCAAAGGTGCAAAACTGGACTAACTGTTGAAAGATATTAACGACATTTTAGAAATATTAAAAGGAATTATGGATGTGATAAAAAAACACTAAAAAGAAAAGCTCTCAAAAACAATAATTTTTTTATTATTTTTAAAAGTTTTTCTCCTAATATTTTCTCCTCCATATTTTCCTTCCATTTTCCCCTCTATCTCAACCAAGCCTAAACAAACATGTTTAAAAAAGTAGGAATTAACCTTTTGTTTTTAAACAAAAAAGAAGAAGTAGTAGGAATATAATTTACTTGAACCTAAACATATTTTTCCAATTAGTCAGATAATGATTTAAAATTTTTGAAGATTGCATCCACTTTAATTTTTTATCATTTAAATATCACTTAAAAAGTACATGGAGCTAGATGAATTATGTAAGAAACAATTAAAGGGTTAAAAAGAAATTTTACTAACTATCGATCTAGGAACTTCTAAGATCCTAGACTCATTTATGATATAATGTTTTCTTTTAACTTTCAAAAATAGTACAGTTGTCACACTCCAAAAATTAGGTATGATGAGCACAAGATATGAATATAAAACTCACATCCTTTAAGCCTTGATTGGAGAAACTACAAATCTAATACTTTGAACACATTAATAGGATCATTAGAAATGTTTACAATATTAAATCAAATATTCAATCTTAAAAAAATATGAGGGTCCTACCTATAATATACTTGAAATACTTAAGGCCAGACTTTAACATGAGTACAAAGTTCAAATTTTCATTAAATTAGGATTTGTTTAAAACAGTTATTCTGCTTCAGCTCAATAATAAAACTCCTCAATGGAAACCTCGAGATACAAGTTCAACTATACTATCTGAGACTAAAAATATCTTTTTCAGTAAATAACATCCCAAGTTAAAATTCAAGGAAATAAAAGAAAGCAATATAAATAGAATAAACATGAATTTAACTAAAATAGACATTTAAAATAGTAAGAGTGCATAAGTCAAATCAAATAATTTTATTTAAGCATTTCATCCAAAAACATCCTCATATGATGATAACTCAACAAGAAAATTATACTTTATAGGTCCCAAGCTTATATCAAATAGTTAGGAAATGCACATCTAGTTATAAAGATACAATTCATGAAAATCAACTAGTTTAATAAGATTTATTGAAAATAAAAAATTTCAAATATTTTTTTAGCAAGACTTTATTAGAACGAATAGCAAGCATGAACACATAATTCATAAGGTTAAATAACAAACAAGCATGGACACACAATCTTCGAGAGTAAGTAACCAATCAAGCACAACTGAAAGCCATGAAACAAGCTCAACAGGAGCCACAAATCAAGTGCAGGCATAAGGCCCATGAAAACAAATATGAGTACAATACTCACGAATTACCATCTCTCCGATCCATGTGCGTTGGCTATCACACGTGGCTAGCATTTCTTGAGCATCCTACTAGTTAGGTGTACTATGGTGCTCCAAGGGCTAATGAAATTGTTGTTAGCAACCAATAATCTGATTCAATCCCACAATTTAAATAAAACATGGACAAGTTTATAAAATCAACATGATTTCTCTTACATATAGATCAATATAACAATGGCCTTCAAATATTCATTTGAAGAAAATAATCCTAGATATTTCTATAAAATTCACTTATGTAGAAAACATTTCCAAATTCAATCATCAATAATAAAATTAAATCATAAATCATTAAGTAAGATTAAATTAAAAACATTTTATCATTTATTTTTAAGGAAATCAAAAGGTTTATATAAATAGAGGATGTGGTGTATAAATATGCTCAAGCAATATTTTCAATAAAATAAGTTTAATAATAAATCATTGGGATGCTATTCACTTATTTGAGACATTCCCAAATATATAATTTACTCCTAATTAGGAATTTTTATAATATTTTCTGTGCCTTAATTTCTTAATGCCCAAGGGGACATTAGTGTTATTTGTTTTATTCGCTTTATAAATCCAAAATCTTCAATTCAAACAAATTTAGAGAATTGAAAAGGAGAATCTCAACATCAACCTTTCACAAATAAGAAGCCATATTAAATTAAATGACAAATCGTCAACAAACACATATATAACTAATATTCAAAGTTTCCAAGTCTACCTAAAGAAAATAAACAACTTCTATGATTTAATTAGTATTATCACTCAAGTATATTGAATTTTGTAAACTTTCTTCACTCAAAACATTTCATCAAACACTTTATATGCACCAAAAATCTAACATAAGAACAACAAACTTGAACATATAATTATTAACCAAATACCTTTTTCCAAAATTTTCTACCCTCATTTCCCACCTTTCATTATAGAGAATAATTATCTTCTATAATAATTTAGTTAACAATACTACATTTCTCATATTTATTTGAAATCCTAGACTAAATTCTTATGTCAAATAATTTATCAAATGCCTTGTGTGGATTCAAATCAAACCAAACAACCACCATCCTACTCTTTAAATAGGGAAAATGATAGAAAAATTTATTTAAATTATGTAAATGACAGATTGGTCCTACAAAATGGCATAATTTTCTTGGAGTTTCATGCGATTTTTTTGTCATTAGGAAATTAAAAGAAATGACCAAATTGCCCTCAAATAAAACAAAAATCCTTAAAGTTGTGAATAACTATTGAATTGTTGTGAATTTTAAAACAAAACTTGTTAATATAGGAACAAAAGTTGTTAATAAAAAGTTATGAATTTTTAACACCTAATGCATATCAAAACCTGCATATGCGAAGTTGTGAATGACTATTGAATTATTACGAATTTAGAAATAAAAGTTATTAATATAGGAATAAAAGTTGTAAATGAAAAGTTATGAATTTTCAACATCTGATGTATGTCAAGACTTGTAGATGCGGAGTTACAAATGACCATTGAATTGTAGCGAATTTAAAAATAAAAGTTGTTAATATAGAAAAAAAAAGTTGTAAATGAAAAGTTGCAAATTTTTAACACTTGATGCATATTAAAACCTGTAGATCAGGACTTGTGAATGGCTATTAAATTGTTGTGAATTTAGAAATAAAAGTTGTTAATATATGAACAAAAATTGTGAATGAAAAGTTGTGAATCTTTTTAATATGAATAAAGGGCAAACGTGTCATTTCTTATAATTCCCAATGACAGAAACATCCCTTGGGACTCCAGGGGAATTATGCTATTTTGTGAGATTAATTTATCATTTACATAATTTAAATGAATTTTTTTGTCATTTTCCCCTTTAATTTCTCTCCCAAAATTTTTTTTTCAATCATCATCATTTAAATTTATTATGCTTCTAAAATTCAATTCCTTGCCAAGAATCAATTTCAACTAAAGAAAAACACAATCTAAATCTCCCCACTTTTTATTAAGTAAAAGAGGAAAATATAATTACTTAAAAGAGGAGTGAAAACACAACAACCAACACTATATTATAAAATAAAATACTAGGCAATTTGATAAGAACAAAAGCACTTGGCACAATTAAATAAGAAAATGCAATATAGCTTTAGCTAAAACTTCATTCAGTCACTAACACGTGCATGAAGGCATACCCATTTTTTTCTTAACCCAAAAAAGCAACTAAAGAAGAATCGTTTATCAAAATTCATGCTCTCTTTAAACTTAAATTTTAGTTTGCCTGGATCCAAACTACTCTCACATTTACGCAACAAGCAAGAACAATGAGGGAGAATCAATTTTTCTATTTCTATTGCAATAACCCATTCAACAACCACAACCACATAAATCTAAAACAAGGGAGGGAACAAATGAAGCTTGAACTCACCAACAAGCAAAGTAGAAATGGAAAGAAAGAATCCAGTCCTTCTACTCACCTAAGACAGTAACAACATAGAACAGAGATAGAAAGAAGGAAAGCACGCGACACTAAAATAGAGGAGGAAGAAGAAATCGGAAGCTTACAGAACCCATCGCAACAGCGGACAACTCACCCCTGATCACTGGCAATAGACGATCAAAATAGAGGATGACAGACAGCACACCGAACTCTCACTCTCTTCCCTTGGTTCTGGAACAATGCAAATGGGGAAGGAAATGTGAAAGTTGATGATTATGTGGCTTCTTATTAATGTCATTTTGGTAATTTCTTGAGGTTTGGCCAAAATAAATAAAATGCTTCACTTGGGCCAAAATAAATTCAAACCCAAAATCCTTAGAGCATTTAGCAAACAAAATCACCACTAAACTACCAATAAATCTTATTCAATATTCTCCCAAAAATTAATAAAATATACTTAATTACCTTATTATTTACTCTAACTTTGGGAATATATTCTAAGTTTTAAATTAATTTCTTTTAATTGATAGCCCCCATTATTTATTTCATATTTTAAAAATTCTTAAATTCCCAAGTCATTACGGCATTGTTACCCTATCATTAACAAAAATTAATTTTGACTATTAGTTAACAAAAAAATTACATAAAAGGTTATTGAAAATTACAGGAAAGGACTCAAAAATTACAAATAAGGATGCAATAAATTACAAAAAATGATCAGAAAATTTTTATTGATCATTTTCTATAATTTTTGAGATCTTTTTTATATTTTTTTAGTCAATTAATGATCAAAGTTAATATTTGTTAATATTAAAGATAATATTGCACCATTTTGAAAATGACAAAGGAAGATATTTCACAAAAAAATAAGTTTAGAGTACCTGCTTGTCTTGGATATATAATTTAGGGAAAAATTTACCATTTAATTTATAATTAAAAATAAATAAAAATGCACATAATGCAAAAAGAAGGACGGACAAGTAGGATGTAAAGAGATACTCCCTCCTTTAAATGTAAGGCATTTTTAGTGTTTCATGGCGTAATCATTGCTCTCTTTTTTTTCAAAAGTGCCCCTAATGAATAAAATATATTTATATTATTTTAGAGTGAAACACCTATTAAATAGAGAAAATATGAAAAGATGATGTTAGGTTGAAAGCAAGTATCTATTTTATTAAGAAGTGAGATTCGGTTAAAAATGCTTTATTTTTTTTAACGGAGAGAGTATTTTTTTTTTTCACTTTTACGTTTTGTTTAATACTACAACATTTAATACCAAGAGGTAATTAAAAGGTGGGATGGGAAATTTTATTTTCTTATAATGATATTATTGGAACAAATTCATCATTATACTTAAAAATTTAAAATGGGATAAGTATTTAGGACAAAATGGAAATACAAATCAGAACAACTAAATGAGGATAGAGGAAACACATATTTAGAGGGCTTCAAAGAAAATTTCAAGAAAGTATTAGATTGATTTTAGAAAAGAAAAGCTCGGATTTCTCAAGTATTCTTTGGTTTCTGTAAAAAAATGTTCTTGTGACAATTTTTTTTTTTGAAATGGAGGGAGTTAATATATACTTGTGATGCTCTCTCCCTCTCTATGTTTAGTTTTGGTAAAAATATAACTGTCAATCCCTATATTTTAATTTAGTGTGTTTTGACATTAGTTCCTATATATGCTCTCTCTTTTTTTCATTTCTTGAAGTCTTTTAAATTTCACCTGTCTGAAATGTTAGTTTTTATAGTCATTGATATTAAATATGTTGGTGTATATATAATTCTGTTAATTTTGTTACTTAGTTAATAAAGGTATGATGTTGAACATTATATGAGCAAAATTTCTTCTAAACTTTCCATTAGTCTATTTTAGTTGTCATATCTTCTTCCTTTTAAAATTTCATCCATTGCATGTTTAATAATTTTGATTTAATATTGTGCTTGTTTTCTTGTTTTTTTCTCATTTTTTATACAAATCATAATTTCAAACATTTGTGTTTGCTAGTGTGAATATGATCAATATCTGAATTTTGGTGCCTTCCCATGGAAACTCAAGTGAAGCTGCACTTTTGTTCTGGAGATTATTGTAGCTTTATATACGAATCACGATTAAAGTTCATAAGTTTTATTTTTTTTTCTCTAACTAAAGTAATGTTTTAAACACCAGATCAAATGTTGAAATGGAAAAGTTAGCGATTCTCAATTTTGATGGTCTAAGTAGTTAGATTAGTTGTTGGACTGGTGATATAATAGTTAAATAAAAATAATATTAAATGAATATATGGAATAAGTATAAGAAAAGAATTTATAGTATGTTAATAAAATGACATAAGATGACAATACATTAACACATCAACCATATTATAAATGATAATTTTATAACTTGTCAAATATGAGTGGATCTTAGTTAAATTAGACATGAGTATACTCAAAAGTATCTATATTTGAACCTATAGCTATCAACATCTTTATAAAAAAAAATGGTCTTAAATGATATTTTATATGTGTGAATTATCCAAAAATAAAGTTAATTTTTAATAGCATCTAATTTTTAATTTTTTTTAAATTTTTTAAGCTTTTTTAATATTATGTCTAAAACTGTCTGATTTTTTAAAAACAGCTTTGGTTCTCAACTCATCTCTAGTTTCTTGCTTAATAACTGCTCAACTTCAATCCAATTTGGTTGAATCATGCGGACATTTTTTTGGTTTAAATTAAATTATTAATGACTCCAGTTGACTGTCTAAATCATTTGACCAACTGAATCAGTAAGGTTTTTAAAGCAATGGATTTAAGTCCATATGTTCACAGTTCACACTTTAGAAGGACAAAAGAGAATCTCATCTAGGCCTTTAAGGGAGAAAAAATTGCACTTAGAATTCAATGCATTCTAAAATTATTTTGTGGGCCCATGGCCCTTTTTGCAAATATGTTTTAGGTGGAAAGGACACAATTGCCTTTAGTGAGAAAAAGCAACAATTGCAAGTTTAAATTTTTACAACTACATATTCACCAATTTATAACTTCAGTTTCAAATATTAACAAATAATTATTCATTGGAAGTGAAATTCTTGTTTATGGTTGGCATGTTTGATAAATGATAATTTTATATATTTTTATCCTTTTAATTTAAACTTTTAAATATTTATTTGTGGCTAATTGAATTTAATTGGATATTATTTGATTTCATTAGCCAATCTTTAATTTTGAGATTTTTACTAACTAAATCTTGAGTTTTAAAATATAAATGATATATTTAATATTTTTATACATTTTCTATTTAATTTTATTTAATTTATGCAGATCTTCTAGATTTAATTTAAAAGATATTAATGGAGATTGTTTTGGATAAGAAGAATATAAGTATGCTTGAAGATCAAGTCAAGAATTAAATCTTTGAAACTTCATTTATATTTATTTTGGGTTATTTAGTGTAGTTTTTAATTAGGGTTATTTAGAATAGTTTTATTATTTTATTAAATTATTAAGTTTTATATATATATATATATATATATATTATATATATAAAGAGTTTGAGACGCAGCAGAGGGACGCACGACTTTTTGGAATTGCAATTGGGAAAAGAAAGCAGAAGGAGTGCCACGGAGGACGCAAAACTTCTGAATTGAAGGAGAGGCGACGAACGCGATTTGCTCATCATCATCATCTTCTTTTCTCCAGTTTCAGCCATGGTTTTTCATGCTCTCATGTTTAGCCAGTGCTATTTGATTTTTAAAGTCATGATGAACTAATTTTTTTTAGTATGATCAATCACAAATCATAATCTTAAACTTTAATCAAAGTCTTTGATATTTAGGGAAGAATTTATTTTAGCTTTATTTCAATTTACTCTTCTTCTCTCTACCTCTGTTATACTTTAATTGCTATTGCTTATTAGAGTAGTTTTATTGTACAATTTTTAGGTTACAAATTTTATATGAGGTTTTACTTGCTATAATCAATTGATATAGTAACATAAGAACAGTTTGGCTTAACTTGAGTGATTATTCATACTTTGTTTTTGACATGGTTAACTTAGAATAGTTGTCAGGTTGCGAGTTAAGGAAGATTTTAATTAATCTATAACTTAATTTCTCACTTAATTCTTAAATGATAATTTGAGAAACATATAATAAGATCATAATAATGAAGTTAAATAAAATTAATTTATTTTGTAGATGAGGAAGATTAAGTTTAGGTGATTAGATTGTGATTGATTGCACTGCTTATGCTTGGTAATTTTTTCAGTTTAATTTGTTTTAATTATTTAATTTTAATTTAGTTTTTTAAAATTAATGTCATCATAAAAAATCCCCCATTATTTAGCTTTTCATAATTATAATTCAAATAGTTAATCTATTGACTCTTAAAAAGATGACTTAGGTTATGTTTTACTGTAAAATTTAATTTGCATTAATTTTAATGCTATTTCACAGTAGTGTCAAGGTTCATGAGCCAACTTATAGTTCAAATATTTACAAGCAGTGACGGAGCCAGGATCCTGAGTCGGGGGATGAAATCATTTGTGTATTCATAATTTAAAAAAATAATTACAAAAATTATTTAATAATTACATATCTTATAAATTTTCTCTACGCGGTTTCATGTTTTGGAATCATTGAACAATTAGTTCATTGTCAATGCTTTCAAATACATCTTTTTCAATATAAGTCACGAGACAATTATTCATCCATAGATTCTCCATTCGATTATGCAATCGATTTTTCATAAACTTTATAGCAGAAAAGGCTCTTTCAACTATTGTCGTGGCAACAGGTAACACCATTACTAATTTCAAGAGAAGGTAAACCAATGGATAAATAATATGCCTTCTAGTTTTAACTAATTTTTCTGCAAGACTATTGATTCCTTTCAAGGATGCAAACTTAGCATTGCTTCGCATATCAATAATGTAAGTTTCAAGCTACTTCTCAAGCATTACTAAATCAGTTGAAGAAAACTCACATGGATAAAACTTGAAAAATTCAATCAACTTTTCCTTATCAAAAGTAGAGAACAAATTGATTGGATTCAAGCAAGACATACAAGTCAGTAATTGAGTATTTGTCTCGGTGAATCGACCATTAAGTTCTTAAAGTTGCATATCCACAATGGTATAAAATAATTCAATTTGATAGTAATGTTCCATTGTGATAGCTTGAGCTTTGCCTCTATAACGTGATCTTCCTTTGGATGAAAAAGAATCTTCCTTGTTAGGGATGTCGTTGTCATGGTTCTTGCAAAATAAAGTTACTTCTTCCAATAATGACCCCCATCCACTATCTCTCAAAGTTTGTAATCATTTCTTTGTGATGTTAACGAAGTTCATGGCATTGATAATGTCTTGATATTTTCTTTATAATGATTGTGACAACTCATTTGAGATACCCAAAACATTTTTCATCAAATGTAGTGTGAATGCAAAATCAAAATCATCTAACAAATACAAGAGACCATTAGCTTTAGCCCTTTGATCTACATTTAATCCATTTTCTTGTATAACTTCAAGAACATCAATCACAACAGAAAACATAAGTATTCAATTTATCAAAGTTGCATAATGTAAACTCCAATGAGTGTCAGCACTTCACTTAAGATTAGTTTCTTGATTCAAGCCTCGCCTACTAGGAATTTCTCCTATTTCCAACACCTTTCTAATATGGGCTATTTGTTTTTCATGAAGCAAGTCATGTCATTTACAAGAATCCCTAGCAACATTTGATATAGTAAACACTAAATTGAAAAAGAGAGGCAACTTGGATATGATTTTTAGCTATAGCAACTAATGTAAGTTGTAGCTGATGAGCAAAGCAATGCACACAAAATGCATATGGATTTTTCTATAATATTAAACTTTTTAGACCACAAAATTCACCCTACATATTGCTAGCACCATCATAACCTTGTCCATGAATTCTTGATATGATTAAGCCATATGTACACAACAATTTCTCAATTGCCAACTTCAAGGACAAAGCAATAGTCTTTGAAACATGGACTATACCAATAAAACGTTCAACAATACTTCCTTTCTTAGTAACATAACGTAAAGCAAGAGCCATCTGTTTCTTATTTGAACAATCACGTGAATCATCAATAATAATAGCAAATGTTTCATCTCCAATATCACTAATAATAGCATTAGTGGTTTCTAATGCAGCATTATTAACAAAATCCTTTTGAATTTTAGGAGCAATTAATTGATTGTTTTCGAGAGCATTTCCCAAGACAACTTGATTTATTGATTCATTATGACCAGCAAGGAACTTAAGAATTTCACGAAAGTTACTTTAATTATTAGATTTGCTTGACTCATCATGGCCATGAAAGGCTAATCCCTTTTATAACAAAAAACAAACACAATCAATTGATGCTATCAAACGTCTTTGATACGAGTCTTGAACTTGTTCTGATTGCTTTGCAATTGCAACTTCAATATGTTAGTTTTGATTTATCAAATCTTGACATTTCTTCCTAGCAATGTTGTGAGCACTATTAGGACCTCCAACATGAGATGAAAGCTTTTATTTCTTGCGCCAATTTGTGAATCCTTGTGTCACAAATACATCATCACCTGATTGCTTTTCAACATTAGGCTTGAAAAGATAACAATTCAAACGAAATGCTGCATCTTTTTCTATACTATATTCCAACTAATTTCCAAACTCACTAAATCAAGCAGGACAAAATCTTCTCATATAATTCCCAAATTTTCTTTGTGAAAAACTATGTTGGGTAGGTTGACATGATCCTTTATACAAATATGCTCTTCATACCTTTTCTTGGTCATTAGGATGATATGATGAAATTTTAATCTTTTTCTTGGAGCAAATTGCAAATCTTGCAAGTTTATTTCAATTTATAGTTGTGGTTGAATACTAGATTCATAAAGCTTTGATGAAGATGGCTGTTCATTTGATGACAATTTTCTGTTAAAAAATCTCTTCATTTTCCATTCAAAATTTATACAATTTGAAATTATTCAGTTACAATCTTATGAATATTCAAAACAAAAGAGATGACAAAAAAGCTATATTTATGAAACAAAAATAGATACTTGAAAATAAAATCATATAACACAAATATTAAAATATACAAATGATTTTTTATGCCATTAAAATATTTTAAATAATGTGCGAAGAATGTTCGCCTGCACAACTGCACAAGAAGGACAGTTTTTGACTTTTGCGTTGCGTGATGAATGAAGAGCCTCTTCTCCCACCTAGCTTTTGTCTCGTTCCTCCTTTCTCTCCTCTTTTCTTCACCCGTTCTCACTGGCACTGCCCTCCCTGCTATTTTCTCTACATCAAAGATGAGGATTGAAGACCATCGCCAGGACCAATTCCGCGATGCAGTTTCAGTACGCCAAACCAGGTGCCCTTTAATTTTTTTTCCCAAATCTGATTTAAAATTTCAAAGGATGTGAGACAGATTATTTTGTTTCTTATTTTCTTAAAGATTTAATAAATATTAATTTTTTATAAAATAATATTACTATTTGGATATATTAAAATTGTGGGCTAAAATTTATTGGGATTTAGAGTTAAAAAATTTAATTTTGAATTTGAGTTAAAAAATAACATGAAATGAGTTTAAAATGCAAAATATAAAAAAAGGTGAAAAATATAAATAGCTATACTCCATGTAAGTAATTTTTTCCAAATGCATGTGGCTTCGCTACTGTTTACAAATACATGTTTATTTATTCACAAATTAAAGTACAAAATTTATGACTTTATATATTTAGAATTAAGATTCATCGTGACATTAAATTTAAATTTTTACGACTACATCTTCACTAATTCATAACTTTAGATTCACATGTTATCAAGTAATTATGCATGGTGGTGAACTAAAGTTCTTTCTTTTTCATTGAGGATAATTGCGTTTTTTCTCCCTAAAATATATTTGTAAAAAGAGCCCTTGAGCTTGCAAAATAATTTCTAAATGTATTGATCTTTAAGTGCAATTTTTTCTTTCTTGGAGAGAACTAGATTCCCCCAAAAAAATAAGAGGGAATCACATTAAAGGCCTTGAAAAGATAAATTATTGCATTTTAAGTTTGAAAAATTTTAATATTGCACTGTAGGCTAAGGGCCCTCGTTGCAATTTTTATTGAGACCAAAAGTACTATGTTGCCCTTGTGACTTGAAAGCACAACTTGCCCGATAATGTACAACATAATGTCTACTATATACAACATAATATTCATATATTTTCAATTAAAAGTTCATGCATGTCTAGTTTATCAGTACACTTAGTACAATGTACAAGTTAGGCAAACAATATATAACTTAATATTCACTATGCATAAAATAAGGTTCATAAATTCTCAACCAAAAGTCCATGCGTATTCAGTTTATTAGTATGCTAAGCTTAACGAAATGTACAAGTTATGTAGACAACGTAGAACACAATATCTATTATGCACAACACAATGTTCATATATTCTCAAATAAAAGTCCATGCGTGTCTAGTTTACTAGTAGGCTAAGCTTAAAAAATTGTACTAATTAGGCAAACAATGTATAACACAATATCCACTATGCATAACACAATATTCGTATATTCTCGAATGAAAATCTATGCATGTCTAGTTTATCAATTGGCTAGATTTAACAAAATGTATAAGTTAGGCAAATAATGTACAGTATAATATTCACTATGCACAATACAATCTTCATATATTCTCAACTAAAAGTCCATGCCCATCCAATTTAATAGTAGGTTAGAATTAACAAAATGTATAAGTTAGGTAGACAATATACAATACAATATCTACTATGCACAATACAATGTTCATATACTCTCAATTGAAAGCTCATGCGTGTTTAGTTGATTAATAGGCTAGGCTTTACAAAATGTATAGGTTAAGCAGACAATGTATAACACTATATCTACTATGCACAATACAATGTTCATATATTTTAAATTGAAAGTTCATGCGTATCTAGTTTATTAGTTTGCTAGGCTTAACAAAAAATTTCTCACGTTTATGAATAATAGAAAATCTGTATATAACATGGCAAAGTTCATTTATTAACAATACAATATCCATCCATTTCACATGATTTGTGTGATTATGCTAAACATTTAAAAAAGTTTCTCAAATTTATAAATAATAGAAAGTCCATATATAACATGAAGGTATTCATTTGTTAACAACATAATGTCCATCTATTTCACATGATCCGTGTTGTTAAGTTGAACATTTGCAAAAAAATTTTAGGTTTATGAACAACAAAAAGTCTATATATAACATGACAAAGTTCATTTATTAACAATATAATGTCCATATATTTTACATGGTCCGTCTGGTTAAGTTAAAGACTTTCAAATAACATGGCAAATTCAACATATTAACAACACAAGGTCTTTTTATATGGCACACATGAACATTTGCACAAGGTCCTTATATATTAACAATATATTTTCATTAAATTTTCAAGAACAAATACATCATATCTGAATAATTTACAATTGAATTCACAACTGAATATTCAATATTAACAAGATAATATTCATGTTTTCACAACAAATAATCCAATTTTTTGACTATTAGAAGATCAAAAGTTGAAGTTTCAGGAAATGCTACTACACAATGAGATATAGAAGCCATTCTCTCTATAATCTAATTCATCGAGGGGTGTAATTAACTAATTCAACACAAAACATTCATAAATAACATCAAACGGTCCAAATATTTACAACATAAGGTGTGTCTATATGATACACATAACCATATACATAAGTTAATTGCATAGTTTGTACAACATAAAAATCACAAATAACAATATAAATTTCATAAATAACATCTACACTAGGACATATACATATGCTGCAAAAAAATATATATCAAAAATAATAAAAAGTCTATAAATAACAACTTGTTTTCATCAAATGAACATGAACATGTACATTATGACTGGATAAAATTGATATGGCTCAAACTCTCTTTATATCCTCTTTTGACAAAATAAAGCTGTGCAGAAGCAGTGATGAGTTCACAATATGCAATAATTGCCTTAACTTCTATACCAAAATCAACACAGATCCATTCTTTCCACACTATGGTGGATTGTTCAAAGAAGTTGGTTGGTGTGAGAGCGATGTAGTTGGTCAAACACTTGATTATCCTCTCCATAGCCATCTGGATAAAAATGGATCACCCGCTCATACCTATTGAGCAAAAATGGTTCAAATGTGAGCTTGAGGAGGAAGAGAAAAAAGGAAGAGGGAGGAAGAAGAACAGAGGGAACAGAGAAGCATGATAGGAAGGAAGATGAATTTGATTATTGCATCGATGTTAGAAGAGGAAGAGGGAGGAAGAAGAAGAAGGTTGTCATTCAGTAGCTAGTTATGGGAGAAACAAATTGATCATTTCATTGAAAAACATAATTGCAAATGAGGCCTTTGAATCCTTAGAATAATTTCAGATTCTATTAAGACTTGTCTACAGATTTCTTGCTTTTAAGGGCCCTAAATGTGATTCTACCAAAAAAAAAAATAAATGTAACATGCATTTATGGAGAGAACTTTGCTCATGACATGATCGTGGTGGAAAAATATCAAGGGCGAATAACATAGAGGTCTTAAAAGGATTAATTAATTTAAGTTAGGTCTCAAGTGTCAAATTTTAAAAATTTGCAACTCAATTTTTAAATTTTTGCAACTTATATTCCAAAATTTAACTAAGAAAATGATTTATTTTATTCTTCAACGATAATGAAATTTAAAAAATAAATTACAAATTTATCATAACATAGTTACAAAATTGATAGATTGAATTATAAATTTTTAAAATTTGATATTTAAAATTTAATTTAAATTAATTAATCTTTTTGAACCCTTATTGTTATTGTCCCAAATATTAATGAAACATGACGTGAGCAGCGTGACATCATGCCCGTGGTTAGCAAAAGACGGTCAGGTTTGTTCGGTTGGATACATGATTATCACATCTGCCTCCATAGTCTATACGAAGCATTCAATACATACAGTTTTTTTTTTTTTTTTTTTACCCGTGAATTAGAATCACACACTCCCTCCTCTTCTGTTTTCAATATAATGTAAAATTAATAAATTTCATACTTATAAAAAAATATTGGTTATAATTTTGAAATTGAAGAAAAAATATATAACTTTTTAATTTTACCTTTTTTTATAAACAATGACTATAATAAATTGATTCTTAAAAATTCAAATGATAATAAATATATAAAAAGTAAAATTAGAAATAAGGCACTAATTATTCTAACTTTTTATATTTATGATAAATTTTTTTTAAACTTTATTTTATATTAAAGATGGAAGTAGCATTAGTTATGATTTTAATCAGTCAGTTTTGATAAGTAAGTGGATGTGACAGCTAAGCATTTAAAAGCTGGTAGACAATGCATTTATAGTTATTACTGAAAATTTGATATTAAAAGAAGTGACCATATAATATTGGGATAATTATATACAAATCCTACTCTACATAATTAATGGGTCATTAATAATTGAGCTTAGAAAAATAACAATATAAATTATTAATAGATTTAAGAGTAATTAATTTTGTTAAGTGGAATTTTAAAATAATTTCCTCTAATTTTAAAGTATTACCTATTGATAAAAATTGGTTAACTTAATTTTATGATTTTTTTTTTCCAACGAAATTCTTTGATAACTAAAAACTATTTTTGCATTTCATTTTTCTTTATTATTATTTGTTTTTCACGAGTGATTTATTTTCTAAACCTTTTTTAGAGTATATTACCTGTCTTTCTTTCACTTATTTCCTTTTTTTATTTTTTTTTCTTGGTGAATCATTTCCTTTTATTATTATTATTATTATTATTATTATGAGAGCACCGAAGCAAACTGAAGTTTTACATAGAATTTTTTGCATCAGCGTAGTTAATGTATTTAGAATTTAGTAGACTTTTCCAAGCCTTATTTTAAATAAATGGACGAGGCTCAACCATGTATATTTTACATAGGGGTAATTTTGAAAAATTAGGACACATTTTTTTTGGGCAAGTAAATTATTTATACCTCACTTTCTCACTATAAAAAAAAACAGTTGATTAGCGATAGAAAATTCCGTTGCTAATCAATGATATTTTCGTTGCTAAACAGATTAGTGATGAAATATTTCAATCGGTGAAAACACCATTACTAATTCATTAGCGATAGAATTTGCAATTCCATCACAAATTAGTGATGGAAATAGAGACGGAATTGCATTCCGTCACTAATTTCCAATGGAATAGTGACGGAAATTTTCCATCACTAAATAAGGATAAGCTATTCTAACTTTGTGACAGAATGAATTTCGTCACTAATCTATTGCTAATTTTCCAACAAGCTTATTCCATTGTTAATTCCGTCGCTAATTTATTAAATGGACTAAAATATCATTACCACGTCACTCAGTGGATCAATGCCACCTCTCCACCACCTAGTCACTCAGTGGACTAGTGCCACCTCACCGCCATGTCCTAGTGACCCAGTGGACCAGTGCCACCTCATCGCCACATCATTTGTCACTACTATGTCAAATATTATTACCTTTAATTATGCCTTGGCTAAGTTTAAACTTGCAACCTCATACTCCCTAGTGCCTTTGTGTCCACCTTATTGCCAGTGGAGTTGAAAAAAATCTTCAATTTTAATTGTTAAATTCAATATATAATACTTAACCACACACACACATATTAATAAATATATTATTTAAATTATTATTAAATATAATATTTAAATTTACTTATTTTTTGAACATTATATTTATTTATTAATATGGAAAAATTAATTTATATATAATAATTATTTCTTTATATTTTATTTAAAAAAATTAATTGATAATAAATTTAATATTAAATTGAAAAATATTTTATTATCATTATATTTTATATTATAATTTGTATCTATATAATATATAATATTTAAAATTTTTTAATTTTTTAATTATTTATTTATATATAATATATAATAATAATAATTTTAATATTAATTATTTATATATAATAATATATATAAATATATATATATATATTATAATAATAAATTAAATTAAAAATAATTTTGTGATGGAATTAATGACGGAGTTATGATAGAAACTTTGTGATGAATTTTTTGTTGCAAAGTCCGTTACTAAATCAAAATAAGATATCTTGACCATTAGCAATAGGATTTTTCATCGGTAAATTTTATCGGTAAATTATTTCTGATAAATTAGCAACAAAATAATGATAAAATTTGAATAATAGAACATTCCATTGCTAAATTCCATTACTAAATTAGCAACTGAATTAGTAATGGATTAGCAATGGAAATTTATTCCATCGCTAAATTCTATCACTAATCTATTATTATTATTTTTTTGTTGTGTCTTACTTATGTGAGTTAGTTAACTAACCCCTATTTAAGACTATAGGGAGTGTTATAATTGGCACATACATTTTTTTTTATAAACAATTAGTACATACTCCCTCTATCCTTATATAAGGTGTTTTTAACTGAATCCTGCATACTAATAAATATTTGTTATTTAAGTAAACTCACATAAAAATAAAAAATTATTTAGTTTTACCCCTAATAATATTATAATTAATATCATGATGGTGGTAGGGAAAACATACAATTAATGATCTATTCTATTTTTCAAGACAAGGGTAAAATCAAAAATATCATTGCCACCCTTTATATTTAAAGTCAAAATAAGTTTATAGAAAATATCTTATATATAGGGACAGAGGGAGTATGTTTTAATAGGTTACAATTAGTACATACATTTCAACATTAGAATTAAGACTCTAATTTAGATTTAAGTGTCCGTCAATCATAAAAGACCCATAATCTAACTAATGCTATGATATCTCATGCAAGTCAAGATTTAATTATGTATAAGCTTCACAAAGATTACTTATATGGGGCTCTTGAGTATTTGTCTATCTCAAACACAATTAGATAAATTCTATATTATTTTAGGTAGCTTAATAAATAGTCTAATTGCAATCTTTTTCTTTCAAAGGTGAATTCCAAAATCCAAAAACATATTAGAATTGGCCATCAAATAGCGCATGAGAACAAATAAGCATCAACAACCAAAGAGAAATCTATATACAAATCAAAAGTTCATAGAACCCTTTGCATTAAACAAAATTAGCTACACATGGCTCTAAATATGCAAAAAAAAAAAATCAGAATTAACAGAAGGAATGAAAGGCATGGAGTAGACGAGAAGTTTTTTCACAAAATCTAATCAAGAATTGCTCAAATCGCCCTCTAATTTCAAAAAAGCCTCCAAGACTTTGGTTGAATCTTCGAAATCACCTCCAAGACCTTGAACCTCTTCAAAATGTCAAAAAACATTGAAAACCTAGCTTCCTATTGCTTAAAACTAAGAAAAAAAATGCTGTGTGTTTTGCTGTCCAATGTAGCCATGGCAGGTGCCATGGCCCTGATGCCCTCTATTTCTATATTATAGCACATGCTTGCCATAACAGGTGCCATGGCCACCCTTCAAAATATTAATTTTTTTCCTTTTTTTTATTTTTCTTTCTTTAATATCTTCCCTCTTCTTGCCGGGGTCACCTAAAATACAAGTACTGCTCATTTTACTCATAAATACTTACAAATTATAATGATTAAATGAGAATAACCTATTTACAAATCATGACAAAATGAGTTTGAGTTTAGCCATAAGAAAGGAGATGACTTTCTAATTGCTAATAAAATCCATTGAAAACGTATTAAAATTAGAGTCATCAAACCAAAATAAATAATACAACAATATAATGGTGATTCATAGTAATTGTTATATAGATCAAAAGAATATATATCAGTTATTTTGATATAACTGCTATAGTCTTTTAATCCATATCATGCATCATCCATATGATGATATTTTTTGAAATAACCGTTATATATGAGTGCTATATATACACTATTTTTTTAGTAGTATAAATTGGTAAAATCATGATGAGTTGAACATTGTATAAAAAATTGGTTACTAAATTTTTTGCTTGTCAGTCCTAGCTATCGTGTCTTCTTTCTTCTAAAATTCATCCATTACACATTTAAGAATTTTGATTTAATGTCCTGCTTGTGTTTTTTCCTTTTGCCTTCTTTCTTCTAAAATTCATCCATCACACATAAGGTGGTCACACTTCTGCAAGTTTGTACAATTTTGCTTGCTAGTGTGAATATCAATATCTGAATTTTCCTGCGTTCCCATAGAAACTCAAGTGAAGCTACACTCTTGTTCTTGATATTATTGTAGCTTTATTGATGAATCACGATTAAAGTTCATATGTTCACACTTTTGAAAATAAAATATGGAGAGAACTCTTTTCATGACACGATTCATGGTGGAAAATATCAACGATTAATGTTCATTTTTACCTCCAAACTATTCTCGAGAGGCACTCAATATCCTAAACTATTTGTTGTACCAATTTTATCCCTAAAGTAATTAAAACGTAGCTTATTTTTCTTCGACGTTAAATACTCCAACGTTGATCATTAAAAATGCTAATTGGGACTTAAGTTTGAGAAAACAATGCCACCTATCATGCTAGGTGGATTCAAGTTAAAGTACATTTTTGCCCCCAAATTATTCTTCAAGGGGCACGTATCTAGTGTTCTAAACTATTTGCATCGTAGCAATTTCACCTCTAAAGTAATTAATAAATTGTTGTTTAGAAACCCAAATGACAATAAATGTACAAGGGGTGAAATTGGAAATAAGGCATTAATTATTTTAACTTCATCTTATATTTAGGATAAAAAAACTTTCGAACTTCAACTTATATTAAGGATTGGAGTAGTATTAGTTATGAGTTTCATTAGTCCGATTTGATAATTAAGTTGATGAGATGGCTAAGCATTTAAAAACTAGTGAACAATGCAATTATAGTTGTTATTGCAAATTTGATGTTAAAAGAAGTGACCATTTTGAAGTATTCCCTCCGTTCCAAATCATAGAACACTTTTAAAGGAGTTTCTCTATCTCAAATATAAGACACTTTGAGTAGATTAAGGTTTCATTAAATGTACCAATTTTTGTATTACCTTTTTCTTTCTCTATAATTAATTTCTATCTTTTCTCTTTCAATATATTAAATGATGGGTATTTTTAAAAGTTTATATTTTGGTTTTGGACAGATAAGATCGTTAAGTGTATTTAATGAGATTTATTGATATGTAAGATTTTGTCTAAAAATGTCTTGTAATTTAGGACGGAGGGAGTATTACTCAGTGATAACTTAATTTTATGATATGCTAGTCTTTCTTTAATTAAAGCATCCAAGCAATCTACAGTTGCATGACAACTCAGGAAAACTCAGCTCTTGATATTCAAATACTATCTCAAATTCAGAAACTTTTTCCCCCAAACATAACATCAATTTAAAGAAGTTGGTCTTTTTTGGGACAAATTTAGCTGTTAAAACTATATAAGAATCTTTGTTTGAGTACTCCCTCTCGCTTGGCGTGGGAATGCATTATTAGGTGAAACCTCTAGTCTGGCCATTTCTATTGTTTTTAATTATTGCTTGCGTATGCATTTTATTATTAATTAGCCTCATCTATCCATTTCCTCACTGTTAAAGATGTTATCCTCCCTCCCCATTGAAAGCCTCATTTAAAGTCGATAATTTAGATGACTTGAACTTATTTTTATTTCAATTAAACTGAAAATAGATGAGAAGAAAAGGAATTTGTCTAAGTTATTTACATATGTTTGGGAATATGCTGCATTTTAATTATTTTAGGAATGAAATTATTATAACACAAATAATTTAGAATACTGTTGGGTGCACTTTAAAGAATAGTTTAAGGGCAAAAATATACCTCAATTCAAAACATTTGACATTTTTAGTCAAATTTAAGTCTCAGCCAGTATTTTTAATTATCAATATTGGGGTATTTAACACCAAGAGAAAATTAAATATATTATGTTTTAATTAGGGAGAATTTTAGTTAACGATCACGATAGAGACTTAATTATTGGTGGGTCTAATTTTTTTTTTAAATTTCAGTTCAATCTATGGGAGAAAAGTCAAACTGATTTTAACAGTGAAAAGATCAAAATACCCTTTACTTGTTATGTAGACTTATTAGTTGTTAATTTTCTTCCTTTACTTATTAATTTACTAATATGAGTTATAAATTACACGAGTTGATATGTCAATATAATTAATTATATAAGACTTGATATGAGTTATTTAATCATTAGCAGAAATATCAATTGTTAAATTATAAATTTTACTTGTTAATTTACCAATATCAGTTATAAATTATTGATAGATCTTATAATTTACAAACATTAATTGTAAATTATTGACAGATTTTATAATTTACAATTGATATTAGTAAATTAACAAGTAAAATTAGCAAATTAAAAATTAATGTTACTGATTGTTTGACAAATGAATGTAATTTATAAGTAATATTGATAAATTAATAAGTGAAATAGGGAAGTTAACAATTAGTGATTTTGTATAATAAATAAAAAGTATTTTATTCTTTTCATTATTAAAATTAGTTTGACTTTTTTTTAAATTGAATTGAAATTTTGTAATTTTTTTAGACGAATTAGTAATTAAGTTTCTCCTGTGTCTTCCTTTTAATTATTCTATGGGCAAAATTGTTATCACAATTAATTTAAGACAATGGTAACCCAAATATCAATGAAACATGACGTGAGCAGCGTGACATCATGCCGAATGTTAATAAAAGACAGTCAGGTTAGTTGGTTGGGCACATGATTATCCCATCGACCACTATTTGAAGCATTCAATACACGAAAGCAATTTTCCGGTGAATTTGAACGAGACAACTGAGCATTTCCAATTCAATTTCTTAATTGGATATGAATGTTGTTCATTGACAGAAAAACTAATAAAAGACATGAATGATTAAACAAAGAAAATCATAAAATAAAAAGAAAAATTTTATAAAGATAACTCCATTTTTTTTAAACGATGATTTCAGTAAAGCATTTTATGTTCAAATTTTGACTCGTATATCATACTCCATTTTTTTTTCCTTAAAAATATATTATCCATTTTTTTTATATATATAAATGACATCTTACCTAGCCTGGCGAAAAGTACAGGATCCTATGTTCCTTTTCAAAAAATTAGACAGCAAATCATACATGCGCGTCGCAAAAAGGCGGGACTTCAAAATTAAATAATTACCTGATTAATTAATTAATATATTTTCGACCACTCCTGAAAGACTCTCTCTCTGTTTTCTTTGTTTTTTTTTTTTTGGACCTGTAACTCTCTCCCCCCTCTCTCTATTAATACCCTCTGAACCTTGTCAACTTGCGACCGGTGATTAGTCTTCTTCCGTCTGCAGTTTAATTCCTTCAGTTTTTCAGTGTCTTCGAGTGAAGGAGGTAACAATGCTGTCTAGGTTAGGCCTCAAAAAGGACAAACAGGTCATCCAAGGGACTGTGGTGTTGGTGAAGAAAATAAACAAGTTCGACTTGACTGACGTTGGTGTGTCTTTGGCGGATCGTGCTAGTGAGTGTTTAGGACAAGGCGTGTCTTTCCAGTTGATTAGCGCTTCTAAATTTGACCCAGGTTAGTTCTTTCATATATATATATATATATATATATTTAATTAAGAATGGAGAGTCGCTGCTTGAAAACTGGGGAGAACAGATAAGTAAAGAGAAGTGATAGGATGGGACGGGACCTCTCCATTTTTTTTTCCTTTTCCCTCCACTTACTTAATCTTCACTCTTCATTAATTCTATAATTAAAAAAGTATTTAATAAAATAATATGGATAGTGATGATTGGAGAAATAGAGGGAAAAGAATGAAAGAGAAATGGAGAGACCTGATCCTCATAGGATACCAAATGTTAGTTCACAATCTCAAAGGTCAAGTACCAAAACTCAAGTTTATGTTATTTTCAATTATCTTATATTATTTATTACACTTAACTTTATTTGATGTGAAACTTCTTACATCAATTTAAATCCATCTATACTCGAACAACTTAATATTTTCATTTTTATTTTCATTTTTCATTTCACACTTCATACCATGGCCTTACACTATGTTTGGATAAAAAGAAAAGTAGTAGAGGAGACAAGCGCTCACACATTTTCTTCCAAGCTTTTTCTTACTAAAATTGGAATGATTTTGGAAAGAAAACTTGCTTTCTAAAATTATTATCATTATGAATGAGTATTATTATCATTATAAAATTAGTCATTTTTCTTTCTCCTGTGTTTTCTCATGTTGAACTTTTTTCCCTCAACTTTTTTTTTCTCCATTTTCTCCTCTCCCACGTTTTCTTTCCTCATATTTTCTCTTCTCATGCAAACTTGAAAGTTAAATTCTGTACTGATTTTGAAAGGAAAAATGGAAGAAAGAAGTGAAATATTCACTCTTTCTCATCCTTTACCCTTCTTCCGCTTCTTCTCCCATGCGTATGGGAGAGAAATATATGTTATGAATGGGAAACAATTGTCCAAAAATGAGGAAGAGAAGAGATAGGCAAGAATAACTGAAAGATATCATATTTTAACTCAAAATGTCAAGATTTAAGTTTATGAATATTTTTTATTTTTTATTTTTTATTTTTTATTAGTTATTAAGCCCAACTTTAAACTTAATTTTTTTTAAGAGTGCTGGATATGTTACAATCATGGGTGGTACAATAATCTCAGGCAACAAATTAAACAAATAAATGCTAGGACATAAATAGCACAATTTAACAAGAGAGTACACTAGAAATTATTAATCTGAAAAACCTCTCACATTGCACCATCCATAACTATATGGTGTCCAGTGCTCTTGAAAAAAAATTTATGAGCAAACCATCACTTTAGCTCTTAAAAGCATGAAGGACCAAATTTTGACAAAAGATATCTGAGGGCTGTGTCATTCTAAAGTTCATCTTCTTCCTTGTATACTTTTGCAGAACGGGGAGCCAAAGGGAAAATTGGAAAGCCTGCCTATCTAGAAGGCTGGATTACTAAATCCCCAGATCTGACAGCTAAAAAATTTGAATTCAAAGTACACTTTGAATGGGAAGAAGAAGTGGGGATTCCAGGAGCATTTCTGATCAAGAACAAGCATCAAAATGAGTTCTTCTTAGTAAGTTTGACACTCAAGAATGTTCCATTCGATGGTGTAATCCACTTCCCTTGCAACTCTTGGGTATATCCTACAAATAGACACGAAGATGGTCGCATTTTCTTTCGCAACATGGTAATCATATGCACTCTATCCACTTATAAATAGAGCATAAGAGAAGTACTCTTTTCAGTTTCATATGTCAGAAGAAAAATAAGGAAAAAATATAACTTTTGGTCACTAGATATATTCTCAATTATCAATTCAGTTTTTAAACTTACTCAAAATAACTTAATTCTTATAATTTTTTGAGTCAAAACAACTCAGTCTTTATAGTTTTTTTGACTTGATATAACTTAATCTTTATGATTTCTTGATTTAATAAAGTACAAGGACTAAGTTGTATTGAGTCAGCTCAAGCTTGAGGGCTAAATCAATAATTAAAAGAAAGTTTATGAACAAAAAATTATATTATTCCAAAAAACTACTCCCTTGGTCCCAAATTATAAGATGTTTTTAAACAAAATTACACACAGTAACAAAACTCATTAAACATACTTAACAGTTTTATTTTCTCAAAATAAAAATATACACTTTCAAAAATACCTTTTATTTAATATTCTATTTATGAAAGAATATTAAAGAGAGAGAATATAATGAAAAGTGTAATATTAAAAATGTATCCTTAGTGAAATCTTATTTTTTATCAAAATGCTTTTTATTTTGAGATGTTGAATCTTCTTTAAAAGTGTCTTATAATGGACAAAGGGAGAATCTTGCATTATTCATCAATAAGTTTCAACTACCCTTATAATGTTTAAACTTTTTCCTGCTTTGATGATGGTCATTTATTTCCAGCCGTTCCTTTTTGTTCATTTAATGAGGAGTAGGAAAAACATGTTTTAACTGTTCACCTCAAATATGGTAGCATTTTTGTTATAATTATCAAGAAACCTCCCTTAAAATTTTCTTACACGAGACTAAAGTAGTATACTCATTATATTAATTATCTGACATGAAATAAAGTTTTGTCTAATGTGTATTGCAGACATATCTTCCTGATAAAACACCAAATGCACTCCGCAGATACAGAGAAGAAGAATTATCCAAATTAAGAGGGGATGGAATTGGAAATAGGGAACTTGAAAAACGGGACAGGATTTATGATTATGCTCTTTATAATGACTTGAACAATCCTAAAAAGTATGAACGTCCAATTCTTGGAGGAATGATTGGAGGTCAAATTAAACATCCTTACCCTCGTCGAGGAAGAACTGGAAGGTCACTAGTAATGTCAGGTCAAGCTTCTAGATTTGATTTAAATTGTGGCAGATATCAAATTACATCCATAATCTAAATGAACACAACAATGAATTTGTTTATACTTATGAATTTGCCTACCTTCTTGCTTTGATTAGTTTGTCATAGTATTATCAGCACATGACATATGTGAGGATATTTACATGTGGGCTAAAAGGATACCTTTGATTCTCTAACTTTGTATAAAGTTTCAATTCGATCCCTTAATTTTACAAAGTGTATCTCTTAAATCATCTAACCCTAATATCATTAGTTTTAAATGATTATTTTTTGTGTTAATCATTGTTATTTCTATAAATTCAGCTTGATATGTCAACATTTGAAAATGCTTTGTCAATATTTAAAGTTCAATGTAGGACCTTTTTGTTGATGATGAAATTAATGGTGCTAGGGTTAGTTGATTAAAAAGAAACTTTATAAAATTAAGGGGTTAAAATAAAATTTTATGTAAAGTTAAAGGACTAAATATGCACTTTAGCCTTATCTTTCTGTAGCATAAAATTTAGAGAAAATGACAATTATAGTTATAGACCTTGCAAATGTATAAATGACAATCAAAGATCTCGAATTATTGAAATGTCATGAAACGACCATAGTCTTTATTTGTGATTAAAAAATAAATAATTATTAAAATAACTAATAGAATGTGACTCATGAATTTAAGTAATGTTATTTATGAATCAATAAAGAGTGAATTGTGAATGACATAATATGAGAACATGACATGTGAGGATATTTATCTGTGTGTGTGTATAGCAAAGTATTTGAGAGTTATCAGTTTATATCTCGAAGTTCAATGTTCATATTACTTTGTCATGGTGCTAGCTAGTGAAAAAACAAACTATTGTTGCCTTTGATTATCTGAAAACAGTTCAATCTTCAAAGGAGAATTTTCTAAATTATAACCTGTCAATCATCTTCTAGCTAGATCACTAGCCAAACAATCTCTTCTGGGGTAATTACTTCCTTTGGATTACAATATAAGACATTTGGTAGAAACTTTGCCCGGTCCAAAATATAGGGCATTGTATAACTTTTATATTTTCTTTTCAACTATACCCCTACTTCATTTATTCCTCTTTTTGAAAAAAATCAGGCATTGAAATTTTAACTATTATTTAATGAGGGTATAAATGGAAAAACTGACATTTTTAAGAATTTAAGATTTTAACTAACATTGTTCGTAAACTGTGAATTAGTTAACTATGATTTATATTGTGGTTCAAATGGAGTATAAAATTTCCCATTCTTGTAGCTGACCTATTACTCTATCATTTTTTTCTGATCCAGGATACGAGGGCAGAGTGAAGAAATTTTGGGGCTCAAATTACGTTCCAAGAGATGAAGAATTTTCTCCATTGAAGAATTCAGACTTCATTACTTTTGGATTCAAATCTGTGACTAAGATCATCAAACCTGCTTTGAAATATCATCTTTTTAAGGAAGAGTTCAATAGCTTTGATGAAGTTCATGATCTCTACGAAGGTGGATTAAAGCTGCCAAAGGCTCTACTTATGGCCGTAAGTAGCTTAGTTCCAATGCAAAAATTAAAGGAAGTTTTCCGAATTGATGGTGAAGACTTTCTCAGGTTTCAAAAGCCTCAGGTGATTATAGGTATGCCTAATATGTGTGTGAGTGTGAGTGACAAAAAGTCTGTATCATTTCATGACGCTCAAGCTTTGAGAATTCTGGCTTGCACTTCTTACAAGAAAATTATTCTTGATCATATACATAATGGGAAATGACTAAAATAAGTGTCTCTGAGGATTATCATCCCCTTGATATACTACAAAGTGAAAATGTCATGAGTCCTATATCGGGAAGTTTCACAAGTAATATGGGGTTTATAAATGTGAAGAGCTCTCCCATCTAACAAGTTAGTTATTTGGAATGGGCTCTTCCTTTGAGCTCATACTCGTCCGTTGGGAATGTCGGCTTTTGACGGGGTGACATTGTCACTAGTCCCAAATTGGGGAGCTTCACAAGTAGTGTATATTTTTTAAGTATGAGGGGCTCTCCCACCCAATAAGTTGTAAATGTTATCAAATGAGAGTTTTGATTTGCAGATAATAAAAATGCATGGATGACAGACGAAGAATTCACAAGAGAAATGCTTGCTGGAGTAAATCCTGTCAAAATTTGCCGTGTCCAAGTATGGCCAATTATTTTAAGTTAATATAGTTAGCAATTTGATGCCATCTGATCACTTAATTAAGAAACTTCCATTTCTTTCGCGTATATCTTTTTTTTGCAGGATTGGCCCATAAAAAGCAAGGTAGATGGTACTATCTGCAAAATAAGTCAAGATGATATCAAAGAAAACCTAGAAGGGCTATCTGTAGAATGGGTAATCTGAAAAATTGTTATTTATTCATCTACAAGAGTTTGTTGGTCTAGAACTGATTCAGTTCAACTTATTTCCAGCTTACGTTCTCAATGTGGTAACAATTATTCTGTATGTGATTCATCAGGCAATAGAGGATAAGAGATTATTTATATTGGACTACTATGATGACTTCATTCCATATCTGGGGCTTATAAACACAACTGCTGCTGATGATATTACTTCTGAAGTGGCACCTAGAGCATATGCTACTAGGACAATTCTTTTCTTGAAAAATGATGGGACTTTAAAGCCATTGGCAATTGAATTAAGTTTGCCACAAGAGGGTCAATTCAATGCGACTCCTGAAGTTTATTTGCCTGCAGAAGAAGGCGTGGAGAGTTGGATTTGGAAGTTGGCTAAAGCCTATGTTGTTGTCAACGACTCCAACTATCATCAACTAATTAGCCATTGGTAATTATATTGTTCTAATTAATATATCAATCTTATACTTTCTATATACGATACATGTATTAATATTTTTACGTGTACATCATGATCACAGGTTATACACTCATGCTGTCGTTGAACCTTTCGTCATTGCAACGAATCGACAGCTCAGTGTGCTTCATCCTGTTTACAAACTTCTAGCTCCACACTTTGTTGATACTATGAAGATAAATGCTCTTGCTCGACAATATCTCGTCAATGCAAATGGCGTTATAGAGTCAACATTTTTCCCAGGAAGATATTCTATGATGCTTTCATCTGATGTTTACAAGAATTGGGTTTTCACTGAGCAAGCACTGCCAGCTGATCTTCTTAAGAGGTAAATATATATCATTAAAACAACTTGTAACCTAGGAATAATATGTGTTAAGTGTGAGTGAACTTAAGTCATGTGATAAGTGCTATATTGGAAAAAATTAGGCATAAAATCCATAAACTTGAACTATGAAATTTTGACTTAAGATGCAATGTCTTATACTACTTTTTGCTTATTTTATTCTCTCGCATCTTTTTGGGCATTCTCTCTCTAATAATTTAATTTTTATAGTGTTGACTCAATTAAAACTTGGTCCCTATTGAACTTTAACTCTTTACAATTTATTTTCTTTAGTTTTATTTATTTAAAATTTTATTCCCGTTATTTTGGAAAATAAAATTATAAAGAATAAAGTTATTATTAAAGCTTAGGGACCAATGTTTTAAATGACTAAAACTGAAAAGACTAGGTTATACTGAATTATATCATATGAACTAAATTGTATACTGAGTTAAAGTTTAAAGATTTAGTTACAATCGAATTAAAAGTATAGAGACCAAATGATTAATTTTTTTTCAAAAACAAGAATTTGATTATATACATAGAAGGTAATGGTAATGATTCCTTTTTTTTTGGGGGGGGGGGCTTGATTTAGGAGAATGGCAATCGAGGATCCAAACTCTCCTCACGGCCTTGACCTTGCAATTAAAGATTACCCTTATGCTGTTGATGGACTAGATATATGGTTTGCGATCAAGACTTGGGTCCAAGATTATTGCTTCTTTTATTATGAGTCAGATGAGACTGTTCAACGAGACACTGAACTTCAATCTTGGTGGAAGGAACTCGTTCAGGTGGGTCATGGTGATAAGAAAGATGATCCAAGCTGGCCTGACATGAAAAATCGTGACGAGTTGATAAATTCTTGCACTATTCTGATATGGATTACTTCAGGCCTTCATGCTGCTGTTAATTTTGGACAATACCCATATGGTGGTTATATACTAAACCGACCGACCATGACTAGACGTTACATGCCTCAGAAGGGTTCTCCTGAATATGAAGAGCTCAAGACTAATCCAGAGAAAACATTCTTGGGAACCATTAATTCCAAGAAGCAAGCGATCAAAGTCATTTCAGTGTTAGCTGTCTTATCTAGGCATTCTTCTACTGAGGCATATCTTGGACAATCTGACATCTCTGATTGGATATCAGATAAAAAGCCCTTAGAGGCATTTGAGAGGTTCAAAGAAAGAATCAGAAAAATTGAGGAAAGAATCGAAAGAGATAACAAGGACGTGAAACTCAAAAATCGACACGGTCCTGCTAATATGCCCTACACCTTGCTTTATCCTAACAGTGAACCGGGGCTGAGTGGGAAGGGAATCCCAAATAGTATCTCTATCTGAGGGGCTGATCAACCAAAACCAAATAGTTTAATCCAATGAAAGATCCAGATGCCATCTAGCTAGCTACCTAGTTTTTAGCTAGTACATTTGTATCTGCATCTTTTATTATTATGATTCAGGCTGGAAGATGCTTGCTGGATGCTGATATTGTTAAGTTACTCTGTGTTCAATTAGTTATTTCTTTCTTTCTATTTTGCTGTTTTGATTAAGATTCTTGCCATCAAGTTTCCCATTTGCATGTACTCCATTCATGTTTGCAGCTGTTCATCTGTAGCTTGGGATATCTCCGTTTGTTCCTTAAGGACATTAATTAATTTGATTGATTTGCATTATTGTCTGTCTACTCCAATTTTTGTCTTATACTTTGCTCTCCAGCCTCTTAATTTTTTTGTTAGAGAATTTTCGTGATGAATTTTAGGTTGAAATGTTTAATTGATTTGATGGAAGCATCGGAGCACCCGTGCTTGAATTGAATTGGACACAATTTTGTGCGTGTGCTGTGGTGCCGATGGTCACTTGTAGGATATCTTAATTTTGGGACTATATCTTGATTGTGCTTTTTTATTTTCATAATTTCCAGTTTATTATATGTAAAATTATTTGGAGGTCTAACTTTATCAGACTTTAATGGAAGAATCTACCAAAATTCATGTAACTAGTTGAAATTGAAATTCATGTACGATAGCTGACACACATGGATATGGTGAATTTTTTATATTTATTTACCTAACTAGTTTTATGATTTAGAACCCAGTAGAATAAAATTCAAAGATATAAGGTCATATACCCCAAAGGAAATCTTAATCTTTGCTTCAATTTTACGTTCTTTGGGGTATATGATCTGTATAATCAAATACTTAAATTCTGAAAACAGCGCACATTTGATTTACAATAAATTAAGAGGGAGTCTTGTTCTCTTAAAAAAAAAAAAAACTTCGTTGTATAAAAAAAATCAAAACCTGCAAAAGTGTACATTTAGTGCTCTGGACTCTAAACTCATTCTTAATGTAATCCACACAAAACAGTATAATGTTAGTCAAAACATTACAAATGTTAATTTTAATCATTAATTGACCAAAATTTTATAAAAAATAAATAAAAAATTATATAAAATGACTTAAAAATTATAAAAAAATTAAAAAAATTTACAAATAAATATCATATAAGTAGGTTAACACATTAGTAGAGTTGTGTTGGTCATCATTCCCACCCATGTGCAGTTATCAATCTAGCAAATAAATCTAATCCACACAAGTGACTTTAGAAATATGGCTCCTCTTATGGTTAAAAAAAAAAAAATGGCTGCTCTAACCGTTTTAGTGTTGCCTTCTTTTATGTTGGGCCACGTGAAGGGATTTTAGAAAATTCCTTCGTCTTTCTTTTCAATTTGTGTCAGAAAAGGCAAGTCTCAGGACGGTGTATAGTGCAAATTGAAAGCAACATATCTGCTTTAATTTTATATATAAATCCGCAAATTAAGGAATCACTCATCTTCTCCATTTTTTTTTCATGAAAAAAGGCTTTGGTTTTATCACACATGTTTAAAGGGCATGAATGAGACAAAGCAGAGTTGGGAATAATGTGAGGTGAAAATTAAAATTAAAATTAAATCCATTGCTATTTCTCAATTTATTCTCTCCTTTCCCTTTCTTCTTCTTCTTCTTCTACCTTTTCTTTTTATGAAAATAAAAATCAAAGAAAGAAAAATGATGCTCAGTCCTGGACAACCACAAATTCGATTATGCTACTTGCTAACATATCTCCACAATTTTCCATAATGTTATCCGATCACCAGTTGGCTTCTTCAATCCTCTAGCATGAACTCACAATTTCTCATTAATGTCCTTACCTAGGATCAGGCTAGGATGTGACTCCTCATAGCAAAGAGAAGGCCACCACCAGCCCACCACATAACCACATGTGCTCCTTTGTTCATCTTTTCTGTTCAATCTTAAATCGTGCTTGAATTTTGGCCAAAAAATAGTGCTTGAATAGGTTAGAAAAAGGGACAATCACAGATAGTTCCCAAGGTAATTAATTAATTTAAATTAGGTTTCAATTAATTTTAAAGTGAGAAATTTCATGTATTTGAAAGTTTGGTTATTAATTTTGTAATTTTAATGTGATGAATTTATAATTTATATTTTAAATTTTAATATTAAAGTAAATACCGATGAAAAAGCCCACCACATATGCAACTTGTGCCAAAGCCCACAACATTTGCAAGGTAGAATTGGCCTTGATGAAAGGAATGCATCACTAAAGTAAATACGGATTGCATAAGGGTGAAATATAAAAGGAAAACGCAATACAATATCGTCTGATACTAACTTCATATCTTGATATAACGCAGGTCAATCCTCTCTATCTGCCAACTCGTCCAAATATAGTTAATTTCTTAAAAAAAATTAAAAATAATATTACTAAGAATAGTTGGCGGTTGAATGTTAACTGACAACAATCTCCTCCGCCCTCATCCTTTGTTGACCGTTCTTTTTCACAATGAAGTCCATTTTTGGCAGTGTGACGTTTTAATTTGTCAACTGAAGAAGAAATACAAAGCTTGACCATGAGCCGACTGACGTTATGTACATAGTATTTGTACTTTTTTTGGAAGCAGAATAGTATTTGTAATTTGTAATTTTAATAATACCATGTATGTAGGCACAAGCCAAAATCACCATTCAAAAGTTTAATTAATTATAATAAGTAAGAGGAATCCAATGATTTCAGAATCCGTCTTCCAATTCAATTTATTAAGTAGATAGGTTGTCCATGAACAGAAAAGCAAACAAAAGATCTGAATGATAGAACAAAGAAAATAATAAAAATGTAATGACTAAGAAATTTTGGTGAAAATAGAAATTTTTTGTTACATATTTTGAATCTGTTTTCATTAATTTAGAGTAAGAAGAAGGAGAGTTGGTTTAGTGGTAATTGAGATAGACTTCCATTGGATAGGTCTCAGGTTTGAACCATTAGAGAGGAGAATTTTTATTTTACTAATAGTCTCTTTAAATTACCATTATGCCCTTCTCCCTTAAGCTGATTTTTCCTCTCTTATTCTTTTCTTTCCGGAAAACACGTTTGAACCAGAGAAGGAAAGCTCTGGAACCCTCCACTTTTTCCTCCATCTCCGAACTTTTCCTCCTTCCTCAGCATCGTCGGCGTGAGACAGGGTGAGAGCTCCGTCAGTCGCTGCTTTATCAAGCTCGTGGTCTTCTGTTCCTTTCCTATTTCGTATCATCAAAGTCCTTCTCCCTCCTCTGTCCAAGTGAATGCTTGAGCATTCAAATCTTCCTCCCCTTCACTTTCGTCACTGTCTGTCACCACTGAAGACCGTGGAAGCGCCATCGAAGCTCTCCCCTCTTCGGTGTTCAAGACTCTTCTTTTCTTTTCTTCGTTCGTCCACCACTGTTTAGTTTAGCTGGGTTGAGATGAAGAGTTTCGAACCTTGCCATTGTTGGTTCTGTTGTGCGTGTGAATGTAAGAAGTAATATTGTTGAAGTTGCAAAGTTTTATTGTGTTCTGCTGCTGTTGTGACTGTGTAAGAAGGGGTGGAGTTAAATTGAGCTGAAGAAAAAAAAAAATCTGTGTTGAAGCATGATGATGATACATATGAGTTAAATTGGTTGATATTGAAGATTTGGTTAGTATAAAGTTAGAAAAGAAGAGGTGAGATATGAAACTTGAAGAATGATAATTATTAGATGTTTGTTGAGATACATGTTAGAATAAATTGGACTTAATTTTTTCGAATGATTATGAAATTTCATTGATTTTTGTGAGAAGTATAGTTAGTTTAGATGTTATTTTATAAATTTAACTTGAAAATTGCAAAGAAGACTTGATTGTGAAATTAATAATATGTGATTACTTGAATTCTTTGAGATGGATGGTTTGTTGATGAAAGATTGAATGCTAAAAAGTTCTTGTAAGTGGGTTGGAAGTGATGTATAATTGGTGTTTTAACAAAATACTAACGAGAATATTTTAAAGTGTAAAGTTTTGATTTTAAAGTTTCAAATTTATTATAGTTTAATATTAGTGGGAATTATGTTGAAAAGGAACTATGATACTGGTTGAAAGTTTAATAAAATTTTAATACGATTTATAGGATGTTTGGAAGAGTAAAAACTTGATTAAAGTTTAAAGGTATAATTTAAACTTTGAGAATTTTAGGTAAGTGGATAGTGTTCTACAAATTTTTTAATAAAATTTTCTTCACTACAATATTACATTTTTATGCAAATCATTTTAATAACAACATTGTAATTATTGAATATTTTCTTAATTAAATTAATTTATTCTGTGAAATTATATTTACTACATTTGAAATATTAGTTAATCAATAAATACAAATTTGGACTTTAATTGTGCAATTTCATTCTAGCAAATATTAGATTGATATAGAAAATGATTCATGAGAGTTTGACGTTGAAAATAAAAATTTTATTTTAATAGTAATTATTTTCTTGTATGTTTAAAATTGGGTTGGAAAGGAATTTTATATAGGAAATTGGTTGCTAATGGAAATCCCATTAGCTCTTGGTGCGCTTCGATTAATAACTAGTTAGTTTGATTTTTGTGAGTTTTGTTTTTACATTTGTTATTCGTGGGTTTGACATTTGCATTTGTTTTCGTGACTTCGAGGCATGTTTGGTTAGTATTACTCGCATGAACTGTGTGTCAATGTTTATTTTGTAGCTCAGGCTACATTTGATTATTTACCCTCGTGGACTATGTGTTTATTTTTGTTAATTGTTCTAATAAGTGCTATAAATATGATTTTAATTATTTGGTAATTTTATATCCTATTGGTTTAAGTTAGTAATCTAGTTAAAATTATTTATTTTGCTTATTTTTTTCCTTAAAATCAAGAGATAATAATATTTATATGATAATTTAAGAGTTCAAGATTTTGTTTAAAAGTTATATAAAACCCTTTTAAAACTTATTCAATTTTTATAAAGATCATTGTCTCTTTAACTTATATAATTATTTTAAAAATTTTTTATTCATGTTTAATTATTTATTATTGGGATGTTATTCACAGAAAAATTATTTTAGTCTTGGATAACTTAGCTAACATTGATCCTGCTATTGACCCTGAGGACTTCTAGACATGCTGGGTGGAGAGTTGATTCAAATTCCTTCTTTTAATGTAATTATAAATACTTATGTATTTTATTTTGAAAGTATGATTAGATGCTCTACATAAATTATAGTTAGGGTTTTTATTTTGATATATATGCTGTCTATTGGTTGCAAGAAGCTAAGCTCCTGATTGATACAATATTTTGTGAAAAACATTGTGTAAAATTTTTGAGAAATCCTATTTATAGGGGAGGTTCTACCGAAATGTTTACAAAAATATTGAAACCTTTGTTATAACATATATTATTAAGTATATCATTCCCTCCATTAAAAAATACAAAAGCATTTTTAACTGAATCTCACTCCTTAATAAAGTAGTTACTTGTATTCAAAATAATCATATATTTTCATATTTATCCCTATTTCTATAAGGTGTTTCACCCTAAAATAAGTATAAAGTAATTTATTCAATATAAATATCTTTGGAAAAAAAGCAATAATTACATTTTAAAAAATAAAAAATATCTTATATTTTTTAACATCCAACCTATGACACCCTGGTCTTAAGGGTATGACTGACATAGAATATGAGATAAACTCTCATTTCATGAGCCTTAATTAACCAAAAATTAGGTTAAAATATTGATATATAATATATAAAGTTCATAAAGCCTTAAATATTTTGCACAAATTTTGGCATAGTCTTCCTTGTAATTTAAATCTCTCAAAATTTATACAATAGCAAACTTGTCAGTCAATTTATCAAAGAAGACTAACTCTACACCAGTAATTTATATATCAGCAGTTTATATATAAGCAAAGTAAAAATAGGATCTAATTATAGTATATGTGTAGTGCTAAGTTAACATTTCATAATATAAAATATATTTCTATCAAAAGTACGTAACCCAGAATATAATTATAAAAATTACAATAAATTATAAGATAAAATTATAGTATTTTATTAATCATTGGGGAAAAAATAGTAACATTCGTGGATGGTTTAGTAGAATTTATCTTTGTCCTTGCTTATGAGGTCCCAAGTTCGAATCTTGATGACGCCTAAATGAATGTTATTATTTTTACTTCATCCATGCGAAATTACCATTTTTGCCCCTAAATAAACAAAAGTCGAGAGTAAACATGAAATAAATCACGCACAGTGTGATCCTTCCCCCTTTGATTGAATTCTCCAGGCTCATTCATTGAGAGAGTGAGAGCTCCAATCTATGTTTCTTCATCCTCTCTTTGTGATGGGCGACGGTTAAGGTGAACGAGCCTTCTTCCCCCTCCTCCGTCTAAGGAGCTGTCTGGATGAGTTGGAAATCTCCCTTCGCTATTTTTCCTTCGACTTCTCCACAACCTAGCATGAGGGAGAGGGTGAGCTCTCTCCACCTTCTTTCCCATTCACTGCAAGAGTATAGTTACTACAAAAAAAAAATTGACTTTACAATATGGCTGCTAAAACTATTTTTATAAAAAATAATTAAAAAATTAAAAATAATTTTTGTAATTAATTTTAGCCGTGACATTTAATTATTGCCATCAAAGGTCTCCTTTTAGCAATGATATTTAATATTTTAGCAACAAAAAATTATTGCCACCAAAAATATTTTCATAAAAAATAATTACAAATTAAAATTTTTTATGCAATTACTTTTTAGCAGCGATAAACTGTTACCACCAAAAGTATTTTCATAAAAAATAATTTAAAAATAAAAAATAATTTTGTCATTAGTTTTAGCGAGGACAAACCTTCATTGCCAGAAGTATTTTTATAAAAAATAACTAAAAAATAAAAAATAATTTATGTAATTACTTTTAGTAGTGACAAATTATCGTTGTCAAAAATATTTTTATAAAAAATAATTAAAAAATTAAAAATAATTCATCTAATTACTTTTAGTGGTGACAAACCCTTGTCACCAAACGTATTTTCATAAAAAAAATTAAAAAATTTAGAATAATTTATGTGATTGCTTTTAATGGTGATCAATTGTTGCTGTCAAAAGTATTTTCATAAAAAATAATTTAAAAATAAAAAATAATTTATGTAATTACTTTTTACGATCACAGCTTATTACTGTCAAAAGTATTTTTATAAAAAATAATTAAAAAACTAAAAAATATTTTATAAATTTAGTGGCAAAATTTGTTTCCGCTAAAAGTATTTATATATAGAATGACAAATAAATAATATTGAAATGTTAAAGTTATACATAAACATTAAAATATTAAAGTTGTATAGATGTTGTAAGATACAAATGGTATTGTAGACTATTTGATATATTGCGCACTTAAGACTTGGCTTGATGTACAAATAGTGTCTACCTCATTTGTTAAGCTTTACTTTTCATTACCACAGATTATTTTAATAAGATGCTTATTTGATGGTTATTTAAATAAGCAATAAATAAGATAGGTAAAGAATACTTGATGATTTTTTGATTATGGATGAAATTATGTATAAAATTATTAAATTTTATTTATTTTAAATTGTAAAGTTATTAAGAAGTATTCCCTATTAACTTTAAATTGACTCTGTTAATGAAACTTTAATAGAAGTCTAAACTAATTTAAATCAAGTCAAGATAAGATTTCTTCTATGTTGATAGTGGAATATCCACTTAGATTTTTAACTTGGAGTTTTTTGTGTTTAGCATCTCCTTTGAGTTTATTACATGTCCATCTATTTCCTATCTCAAAGATAATAAAGAATCATTGTCCAAAATGACTATTAACAAAATTTATATGATTAAAATAAATTTTTTATTAAAATATTTTTAAGATAATTGAAAAATTATAGATAAAATTTATTTTTAATAAAAGAAGGGGAAACATTTAACTTGGGAGAACATAAAATTTTAATAGTATATGTATTAATTTTTGAGAAAAGGATGAAAAAAAGTAAAAAATATTTTACATAAACTAATATAATAGATACTTATAAATAAATTAAATACTTAATTATTTTCATTTAAAAAATAAAATAAAATTTAAAAATTGGTAAAAATGTTTGTAAGAAAATTATTCAATGTTTAAAAATTATTTCTTTTTAAGTTCATTTTCCTAACAAAAATAATATTTTATTAAAAAATATAATATACATATACACTCATAGAAATTATTTTAACATATTAATAAATGAAAATAAAATAATATATATATATATATATGTGTGTGTGTGTGTGTGTGTATTTTTAATAATATATTATTTGATATATGTGTATGAAGTTAAATAATATATATTTAAGGGTTAAGAGCAAATAAGACCATGAACTCTTGCTCAAAAATTATCCTAGACTCTAAACTCTTAAAATATGTAAAATAAACTCTAAATTTTTTAAATTCATAGTAAAATAAACACTAATTGTTAACTTTTTAATACTGTTACTGTCTACACAGACATTGTTCATAATTTATTTTCCTATGAATCTAACCCTGACTGTTGCAGTACCAGCGTGAACAGTAATAGTGTTAAAGTTAATAGCCAGGGTTTATTTTGTTATGAATTTAAAAGTTTAGGATTTATTTTTCATATTTTAAGAATTCAAGGTCCAAGACGATTTTTAAGTAATAGTTCATGGTTCTATTTGCTCATTAACTCTATATTTAATTTTATATATAATAACTACATGTGCATTTCAGCTCAACTGATAACAAAGGAAGACTAAGGACTTGGGAGATGGAGGTCAAGGACTTAGATCTTGGCTTGGGCATATTTTACAATAAATATGTGATGTGGCATGTGGTGGTGACATGGCACAAGGTGTCAGATGATGTGGCACAAAGAAGCATTGATGTGGTATGAGATGAATTTTTTATTTTTTTTAAAAAAGTGCTGCCAAAAAGTCATTGCTAAAGGGTTTTAGCGATGACTTTTTACTACCAAAGGAGAGCCACCAAAAATCTTATGACTAATAGTCTTTTACAGTGGCAAAAATATACCTTTAATGGTGACAATTGTTGCCACTAAAGGTAAACTTTTAGTGACAAAAATTTTTTTACAATGACAATTGTTACTGCTAAAGGTATACTTTTGGTGGCAACTATGTTTGTTGCTGTCAAAAACTATTAGCAACAAGACTTTTGGTGGTAACTTTTGAACTTTTGGGCAAAAGTCCCCCTTTTTTTTTTTTGGTAGTGAGTTGTCCTCTTCCATCTTTGTCAAAGTAGCAGAAGGGGGATGCATTGATCTACTTTGCTTTGCTCTTCTTTGCTCCGCATATTCTCCTTCATTTTTGCTTGTTTCGTTCTCTTCCTCCTGTCGCCAGTGAGTGGGCGTGTAGAGGCGGAGCAGATCAGCTCGTTGATGTTGTAGACTTCTATTTTATTCTTTCCCTATTTTGCGATTGTTGCCTTAAGGGAATTTAGGTGTGGATAATATCACAAAATCGGATAATTAGGAGTAAGTTATATGTTTAGGAATATCTTAGATAAGTTGATCATGTCCTAATTGACTTACTAATTAAAAATTTTTCCATCAAAATATTATTTCTATTTCATTAGCGAGTTACATCTATTAATTAATACATCTTTTATTGGATATTTTGATAAAATGGACTATTTTCAGTATATATATATATATATTATTTGATATTTTGATAAAATAACTCATTCTTGTTCATGAAATTATATCATGTTGAATTGACAAGAAGTTCATAAGTGTTTGAATAATTTTATTCGATGAAGTCATGCATGAAAATTGGTGAAGAAATTGAGAAATGTTAGTTGATTTTCATGCATATTTGAATTATTTTTTGTGGGACTAAATATAGAATACTGGTTGCTAATAACAATTTTGTTAGCTCTTTGTGCGTCATGGTATACCTAGCTAGCAAGGTATTTATAAGAGGTGCTAGTCCCTTGCGAAGGCCAACACACGTAGATTAGAGGGATGAAAATTCATGAGCATTTTACTCACACTTGGTTTCATTGGCCTCATGCTAGTGCTTGATTTGTGGCTCCTACCATGCTTATTTCATGATTTTTAGCCGCGCTTATTAGTTATTTACCATCGTGGATGGTGTATTCATGCTTGATTGCTTAAATACTCTTGTAAACTTTGCATCCATGTTTGTTATTTGTTCTTGTCACACCCTAACACTAGGGGTATGATTGGCAAGAAATATGAGGAGAACTCATTTTTCATAAGCCTTAATAACTAGAAATTAAGCTAACATATTGATATATGTAAGTTATATATAATAATACTAAAGTAAACTTCGTAAAATCTTAAGTGTTTTGTAAAAATTTTAATAGAGTCCCCCCATAACTCAGACCTCCCAAAATTTTTACACTAACAAAAAAACTTACCAAACAGACTAGCAAGGAGACTAGTTTCATTCTAGTAATATACATAATAACAAAATAAGACTAGGACCTAACTATGGTGTAAGCATTAACTTATAATTTATAAAATATAATGAAAAAATTTACCAAAAATAACTACAACAGGTTTCCTCTTTCCCAAAAAGAAAAAAGGTCCCTCAATGATCCATTAGAGGCATAGGGTCAGCTACCATATCTGAGGCTAAATAAATTTCTGATAAGTAGCGTTCTAATCAAAATTATATATAATAATTATGAAGATAGAACTAATAAATTTGGTCTAAAACAATATCATAAAGTACTAAAACACATACTTGAGCTAACCATAAAGAACAATTCTTTTTAAATAATACCATTTTGAAATTGAACAATACAAATAAAATAATATAGATTTACCAAGATTTGTATAGCTCATAATATAACAATTTTGAGAAATGGTACATTCAGATAGAACACTTTCAAAGAAATAATATAAAAATAATAATTTTTTAACTTAAATCCAAGGGCTTTATTAGGACAAATAACAAACATGAACATATAGTTTATGAGGGTAAATAATCAATCAAGCATGGACACACAATCTATAAAAATAAATAACCAATCAAGCATGGCTGAGAGCCATGAAATAAGCACAGGCACAAGGCCCATGAAAACAAGCATGAGTACAATGCTCACGAATAACCATCCCTCCATTTCATGTGCATACCTTTTAGAAGCACCATGTTAGCTAGGTGTACCATGATGTGTCAAGGGGCAATGGAACTGTCATTAACAATCAACGTTTTAATCTTAATCCCTCTAATAAAAATCCAGCGTGCATAAAATAAGAAAGAAATTTCAAAGTTTCCATCTTTAACCAAGAATTACCAGTGCCCAAATTTATTTTCATATTGAACATGAAATTAAATAATTAAGTTACAATTACATAAATTATTAGTAAAATCAAGACATATCATTATTGAAATAATTATTATTAAAATTGAATTGAAAAAGATATTAGGACAATATATAAAGGAATAATAATAAAATTTAAATAGGGGAATTTTTATAATCATTTTACTAAAAATACATTCGAAACGCTACCCACTCATATGATATTTTCAAAATTCTTATAGTTAGATTTTCTAAATTTCTTGTTTACTTCAGTAATGCCCCAAATTTATCTAACATGCAAATCAACACATTTTACGTCACTACGATTCTCCTTCATAATATAAGTAAGCAAAATTAACATTCAACTCCTCAATTATTCATTAAATTCCTCAATAACACCTTAGATTCCCACCAAGCCCTTCAAAAACTTCTATCAAATAGTCAATAATACTAGGCAATATTCAACAACAATTACTAACATAACTCTTATTTCAAGCTCAACAAAATTTTAATTATTATATAATCTAATAATTTTCCTTTAGGTGCTACCCAATTTTAATGAGTAATTTAACTTTACAGCTTGTGTGTAAAACATATGCTCCCTCAAGTAATATTTATAATCCTTCTATACTCTATTATAAAAATTTAACAATCTTGTGCCTACCAATAAATCTTTTAAGTATATTTTTCAGCTTTAAGAGAATATTTACCGTCAAATAATCAATGAGGCAAATATTCAAGCAAAGTTCAACAATTTTTAACATTTAATTTCTTTATTAATCTTTGAGTCAGCAATAGTAAAATATCACACAATGTTATCTAAACAGCATCTAAATTCTCATTCAAGCTTTTCCACAAGCATGTTGAGGGCCTTTTCCATTGGCGAAGTCACGAGACCACAACTACACTCAAACATCTCCCTCCCAAAACCTAACAGCACCAGCAATAAAAAGAGCAGAAAAGTCGGCCAACCAAAGAAAAAAATGAACCAACTTTCATACACATGCATACACCACTAGCTGTTGAAGAGGAAGAGAATCAACCTGATGAATACAAGCACACTCACGACTGTCAACCTGGAACAGAGCAGCAGCGGGAAACGACAAGCTAAAGAATTTTCAGCAACTCCACGCTCTCACAGTGACAGAAACGCAGCAGCTATCATGCACCTCACGGACTGCACAAGGAGAAGGAAAGGAGTTTCAACTCAACACCGAATAGCCTCGTGACAGAGATAAAAATTTCCTTCCTCCACCATGGCAGATGAACGAGGGCAGAGAGGAGGACGAAGGTGACAGCGAGAATCACAAACCGATGGCAAGAAATGAGTAAAGTACTGCTCACCTCTTGCTGACGCAGATCAGCACGACGGTAGGCCAAGAAAATCAGCAACCCAACTTCAACGTGGCGGGCAACGTGAACGAGAATGATTCATCAATCGAAGCAATAGCAGCGAAAACAATACCTAGTCACAGCGAGCTACGAAGGTTGATAAGAATCAAGGAAAATTAATCGACTTGGAGGGTCTAGAGGGGTGTATAATGGCGGTGAAGAGAATGCTCTGTTTTTTGTTTCGCGTGGAAAAATAAAACTGATCACAAGAAGTTTTGAAAACAATACGAGAAAGAGCACGAAAAAATCATAAGAAAAGGCCTAATAAAATTACAAAAAAAGCACTATATTTTTCTATAATTTTAAATCCAAACTTTTGTTCAGAAACAATTGGACCTTGGATCCTTGAGAAATTTTTTAACATAAATTTTTATAAATTACACCTTTCTATTTGCAATAAAATTTGTTTAAATAAAATATCTATTGAAAAAAATTATTCAATTTAAAATTTAAAATCATTATAGTTTTGATTAAGTCCTATTAAAAATGAATTTTGAAACTTTTTGTTTATTTAAGTTGATTTTAATTTGTTAAATATTCTTCCATCGTATATGAATTTTATACATTTAGCAACATTATTTATTTATTTAGTTATCGTTATTTTATTGTTTAAAGGATGTATGATAGCTTAACAATGGAACTTGAATTGTTGATAATTTTATTGACTTCACATATCCATGGTTTAAATATATATAACTGTTGATCTATGTATGCGTTATATTATACTCAACAATTATTTTATTAAACTTGTAATTGACTCATTAACATTTTTTCCCATTATTTTTCTTAAACTTAAACTTCAGGCATTATTTACTAGAAAATATTATTTTGATCACAGATACATTAGCTGATGTTGTACACTGCAAGGGAATTTAGTATTGAGTTAAAGTGCAGAATGGTAGATCAAGTTTCTTTTGATGCAAACCTAAATCCATGTATGGTGCTTGTAAGTATTATGCAAGGCACTCCACAAAATCTACGATTAAAATTCTTATTTTGTTAAATATTCTGTTTTTGTTAGTTGAAAGGAGTTGAGCTCCTGATTATTATGGTATTTGTCTAATAATTTGTATTATAAATTTTTGGGAGATTTTCAGGGGAAATTCTACCAAACTTTTGACAAAAATATTAATTCTTCATCTAAATAAAAAATTATTTTTAAAATGGAATCTTTCTTGATTTAAGGTGTCACACCCCAAATATAAGGTGTGATCAGCACATGATACGCATAAAAATACATATCCCTTAAGCCTTAATTTACAAAATTTTAATTTAATACTTTAAACTTGTCAATAATAGGATTACAAATTCTTATCATGGTTTTTCTCATAAACAAAAAAAATCATATACCCTTTTTTAAAATTTCACAGAACCTCCCAAAATTTTTATAACAACTAATTTAAATTTAATTTTTTTTATAATTCCACAACAAGGAGTTTTGCTCTTCAAAAACAAACAATCAATATATACAACAAATCAAGATTTGATCTATAATCAAAGAAGAGCACATGAAGTAGACTATAAAACAAAAAAAAAAAGAAGAATACTAAAGCTCACATCTAGATTAAGTGAGATTTGTCTAAAGAAATTTTTCTACTTTAATTCAGTGATAAAACTCTCAATAATCAACAGCAGATATTGGTCTAGCTATTATTTGAGGCCAAAATAATTTTTTAGTGAATAACATCCCAATATCATAAATTTGAATAACAGCAAAAGAATATAATAAAGAAAACATATAATTACTTTAAAGAAGAAATTTAATATAATATATGCATCTTACTTTAGAATCATAAAATCTCTATGACGTTTTGGGCATGTGTACAACAACAGCATATCCAACATTGTTCATTTTCGATTTACACAAACATCAAGTCAACTTTTAAACCATGAATCATTAAACTAATAAAATGAAACTTGTAGTCACCTTGCTAAAAAAGAATCAAATGGAATTATATATATATATATAAAATAAATGAATCAAATAAAATTATTTTTTATTGGGTCTTTATCAAAACAAATAACAAACGTGGACACATAGTCCACGAGGGCAAATAACCAAACGCAGTTTATACCATAAAGACAAACGTGCACACATAGTCCACAAGGGTAACTAACCAGGCATGATCAAAACTGCAAAATAAATGTGGACACACAATCGATGAGGGTAACTGAATAAATGTGACTTGAAGCCATGAAATAGATACAGGTACGAGACTCACGAATAACAAGCGTGAGAATAGAGTTCACGATAGTCAAACTAGCTAATCATTAATAAAGGTGCGCAAAGGGCTAACAAAACTGTCGTTAGCAATCAGTGTTATGTATATTGTCCCTTCAAAAACCACTTTCAAGCTTGTGAGAAAATAATCACTTTTCAAAATATAAATTTCTCTTCTCAGTATCAAACTTATGTGAATTAATTAAAATAATTAATCTTCTAAATAAAAAAATTCATAACTAATAGATTATAAGTTCTTTCACCAATTTCCATAATTGTCGATCTTTATAGGATAAAAGATTACTTGAACTTGTAAAAACATTTTCTTAAATCTAAAAAAAATGCCTTTCACAAAAGAATGTACATGCACACACTATGACTTCATGAGTTCAAGTAATTTAATTAAGAAAAAAATTCAATATTTACAATATTACGCATGATCTATTTAAGAAAAAAATAATATTTCAATAAAAATAAATTTATTAATAAAGTAATTGAAATATTATCCACTTACTTGAAGCAATATCAAATTCCAACAATGTAATATACTCTAAAAAATTTTCAAGACAAGGTTTATTTTTGAAACATTTCAATATAATGATAATTAAACCTTTAAAATTTTGTCAAACTCATAATAGTTTACGCACTTAATTATTATAGTATATTCCCCCTTCTTAAACATTAATCTTTTAGTTCTCAATTACATTCATTTCCTCTCCATTTCTTTCTAATCCACAAAGTTATAATAATTCATTAACACATACTTTAACTAAACAATACCCTTACTAAATTCTTTATGTAATAACTCGAAAAAAAATAAAAAATTAAATTAGATTAACATCTATAATAAAATTTTAATGTATTTTTATCATTTCTGGGATGGATTAAACATGAGGTATTGATGGTTTAGTGCAATTTCTTTTAAACGTATACCTCTATGTCCCTGGTTCGAATCTTGATGGGCTAGGAATTTATTTATTTATTTTTTTTTTTAACCACAGCCTTTTAAAATTACCCTTTTACACTTCAAAAAAAAAAAAGAAAAAAGAAAAGGAAGAGGGATCGGAATATTTGCACGCATGCCCGCCTGCCTTATTATTTCCTCCTCCTCCTTCTGAAATTTCGAAGGTTCGAGAGCTACAGAAATCGACCTTCTCTCCCTCCGTTTTCCAGCGTCGTCCCTGTTACTGTCGCCGGTGTGGGTGCTGCTGGAGTTTCTTCCATTTTTGTAGAGGTCTGATTTATGAATGCCTCCTCTGCTTCGAATCAGATCGCTCACCCTCGCTAGTCATCCAGCTCGTCCTACCACCACTGTTCAGATCGTCAGCAAAGCAAGCAGGTGCAGTGATCCAGCCGCAAGTCGTGGGTCCTTGTTTGACAGTTGATTCTGCATCCTCCTCGCTACCATCCGTTTCTCCTCTGTCGTCCCCTGTTTCACACGTCTATAATCAACACTCATCATCTTCTTGTTCCTTATTCAGCAGCTGTGTTTTGTTTCCCATTTCTCATTATTATTGATCGGAGGTAAGGATTTATAAATCTCTTCCTCCTTTCTCGGTCCTCTGTGTGTGTGTTGAAGAGATTGTTCCTGTAATGGAAAGGGGCTTCGAACTCTTTTCCTTGTTGAGCCTATTTCTCTCCTATGCTAGTGCTGTACGTGACCACATATGTGAGTGTATAGGAAGGGGAAGTTTGATTTAAGTTAGAAATTTAAAAAAAGAAAAACAACAACAAGAAGAAGATGTTGGTGTGGGTTTAAGTTTTAATCGAATTTGATAAGATAATTAATTACAATGCTGAATTGTGAAATTTTAAAAAAGTGAAATTAAAGAGAGAGAGATTAATATTAGTTTAAAGATTATCATCACTAATGTATTTGAGAAAATACTTGTTAGAAGAGTTTTGCTTGAATTTAAATTTTTTTAAAATTTTATTGATTATAATGAGAGGCTTGATTGATTCAAAGTTTATTTAGTTGAATTTTTGAAAGTTTTATATTGTGTAATTTATAAATTTATAACTATGGTGCTGTTTTTATTATTTAATTTTGAGAATGCATTTAATGTGTTTGAGAAAATGGGTAAAAGAAACATGACAAATTTAATTATAGGTGTTTGGAAATTTGTTGGACAAGAAGCTATAGATTAAAAAGTTTTATTGAATAATTTAAAAATTTTGCATAGAAGGTATGAGAAAGCCATATCTCATTTAAATAGTTGTCACGATTAAAGTGTTATGAGATAAATTGGTGGTACGTGATAATGTTTGAGAAATCATTAAGATATAAATTTTGGTTTTTGGGATAGTTGTCATGATTAAAGTGTTATGAGATAGATTGGTGATAAGTGATAATGTTTGAGAAATCATTAAGATATAAATTTTAGTTTTTGGGAATTTTGAGCACATGCAATTGGCTAGAATTGTGTTGGTAGTGGAATGAAGTTTATATAACTACAGGAAGTAAAATGAAGTTTTATTTACACATATTCTTACAGGATGTGTGGAAGATAAGTGCCTTGATAAGAATTGAGGGAGGAATATATAGTTAGATATTGAAATTTAATAGGTAAGTGAAAAACATTTCAATTAATCTATTAACAAAATTTTCTTTATAAAATATATTAATGCCATTTTACTTTCATATCGTTCTATTGTTAGTAAACCATATTTATCAAAAAATGATTCTTTTATTGAATAGATTTTGATTTGATGGATGGATCAATTTATTATGTGAAATTATTTTATCTTGTGAAAATATATATAACTATAGCAAATGAATAATTAAATTATGACACGTACATGTATTTTTCTTTATGAATTATATTTTTAAGATTGATTAAATTATTTTGAGTGGCTTTCGAAATTTTAGTCACCAAATAAATGCCATCATGGACATTATTTATGATATTTTATTTTGGCAAGTATTAAATTGATACTTACAATAATTCATGTGAGTTTGGCATTGAAAGTTAAAATTTTATTTGAACAAAGATTGTTTTCCTTGTATGTTTGAAATGTAATTTTAAGAGGACTGTAAGTAGAAGACTATTGATAATGGCAATTTCGTTAGCCCGTAGTGAGCTATGGTTGATAACTAGTTAGTTTGATTTTTGTGAATTTTGTTCTCACATTTAATATTCATGGGTTTAACACCAGTGTTTGTTTTTGTGGCTTTGAATCACGTTTGGTTAGTATTACCCTCATAAACTATGTGTCTACATTTGTGTTATTTACTCTTGTGGATTGTGTATCCTCATTTGTTTCCTATTCTATTAAGTCCTCAAAATTCTAAATTTTTATTAACTTGGGTATTTGAAATTTCATTGCTTTCAGTTAGTAAGTGCACTACTTCAATTTACATATGAGTAATTTGTTTTTTTCCAACATGATCGAATAAAGCAATTTCAATCCACTCTCAATTTATGGTTATGATAATGATTTCAGATTTATTAAGTTTATTATATTGAATTATCACATTTTCAATTATTTTATATAATTGTTTGAGTTTATTATTTCTACTCTTTTAAATTTTATCATATTATTAGAGATGCTATTCATTAGAAAATATTTTATTCTTAGATTCATTAGTTGATGCTAGACCTCTTGCTGATCATTAAGGGGTTTACAACTAAGCTGGGTGAATATTTATCTTTAAAAATACCTTTTCTTTTGATGTAAAAATTAAATGATGTGTTTTGTTTTGAGATTATGTTTTAGGTGCTCTACGTTAACTATAGACAAGATTTTAATTTTATTTTTTTATGTTGATCGTTAGTTGCTAGGGAACATAGTTCCAAACTGTTAATTGCATATAATAATATTTTTTGTTGTAGAAATTTTGAGAGATCCTATCTCTAAGGAAGGTTCTGTTGAAATTTCTATAAAATATTAAAAATTTTATTATAATGAATACTATTAAGAATGTCATCATTCCAATATAAATCTAATTATGTTTGGAAATTGAAAAAATTCTCAAATTAAGGCTTAAGGGGTGTGTGATACAATTCACATCTCGTGCTAGTCATCCTCTATATTTGGGGCATGATATTTCTCTTGCTCTTCAACTGGGTCTACGATCTGAGGTGTGGCAATTCTTATTGCTCTTCAATTGAGGTAACACTGGTTCCTCCTTCCTCTCCTTCAATTTCAAACATGATTTTTCATTTTTTCTTCACTAGCTAAAGATGTGCCTTGTTCCTCAATATTTCTGTCGTGGGCTTTGTAGGAAGATTTAAGCTTTGTTTGGGCTAATGTTGAATACAATTTTATTCTATCCTGATTGACATATTGCATTATTTGCATATCTTTTAGGATGATATTCTTGTATTACTGAAAGCTTAATTCTTGCATACTTTGGCATTTCTAGGCATTGTAAATCAATTAGGGTTTACTCTTAATATAAGGGTATTTTGGTCATTTTGACAATTTTTGGGCATTTTTGAACATTTGCTTAGTTTGTGTCTTTTATCTTTCGAAGATCAATGGAAAAAGTTAGAGATTCAAATTTATTCTAAGTTGTAAAAGGATATTAATAGACATAAGTTATAGAATGTTTCAAGACAAAAATATTAATACTAGGTTATCATGTTTTATAACCTAAGAATTTAGAAATGGCATTGCACCTTGTAATTGTTTTGACATTAATTTTTTTTGAAATTTTGCACCATGCTTTAATCATTCTTGTGTGTACAATTACAGATGCAAAAAAAGATTTGAATGAAGATTAAATAGTCAAAAGATTAGATTACAAGACAAAGTACAAAGCTAGAAGATCTTAGAGTAACACAGGTGCAAGTGTTGAATCAAGAAGCTTCTAATGGCTCTAAGCATGGAGGATTTGTCTAAGACCCCTTAATCACCCCTTAACCACCTTTTTAGAAGTGTTTAGTGAGTTTTAATCAAGTGTGGAGCATCTTACAAGAGCTACATGTGCATTCAAGTTAACCTAGCTTGAATGGTGGCCATATTCATTCTTGAACATCCTAATTAAGTTTGTTAAATAGTTTTAGATATTTTATAGCTTTGATCACATAAAATCCATCCTATTCTACTCAATTTACACCGTCACAAGCTAAATATAGGGTTTTGGGTCATACACACCCACATTCACTTATTTTTTTTCACATCACAATTCACATCTATTCTTTCTTATTTTTCTAAAATTTCTAACACCACCTTATTCAAATTTTCTCTCATTTTCTATCATGCCCCAAAAATATTGACATGACCAACACAGGATAGATATACAATTACATATCTATTAAACCTTGATCATGGAAACTCTAATTTAAATATCTTAAATCATTTGAAATAGGATTGGAGAATCATTATAACACCTCATACAAACAAAAAGACTCCAAAATTTTTTGTAGAAATTTTGACAAAATCTCCTCTAAAAAGAGGATTTCCTAAAGGTTCTATAACATTGTCACAACAAAATAACAATAGGAAGTTTAGTACTTACTAGCTAACTAATAATATAGATAATAAACAAGGATTCTAGCTATAGTTTATGTGGAGCACCTAAAACAAAATGCACAAAATACGAAATACAAAGTTTAACACACACACACACACATACACACACAGAGATATATATATATATATATATAGGTTTACAATGAGTGGAAATTAACTAGAATAATGCTCTAACTTCAACTTGACATTAAACTCCTTAATTAGCATCCGAAGGTGCAAGACTGGCTACACTATTTGATACTAAAACTTTTCAATGAATAACATCCCAATGTACAGTTGAAGAAAATAATAGAAAATACATCAGTGAATCAAGTATAAATTTAATAAAATAATGAATTGAAACTAATATAAGCATATACCTCAAAATATCAATATCAATAACTATATAAATGTATAAAACGTGAATATAAGAATTCAATTAAAAGTTATAAGAAATTCAAGTTTCACTTTAATTTTCACATATGCTTAAACACCTTAGGTTTTGTGTTGCTCAATATAAAATTCATATATGGTAAAAATAAAAATTTTCTTTGCAAGAACAAACCTAAGGAAAATAAGCTTCAAAACTCTTTATTTAGTAGGACTTAATCATTATGATTAACAAGCATGGACACAAAGTTCACGAGGGTAAATAACCAATAAGTGTGAACATATAGTCTACAAGGGTAAGTAACCAAGTGTGGCAGAAGGCTGTGAAACAAGCACGACAAGAGTAATGAAATAAGCATGGAAAAAGTCACGAAACAAGCGTGAGTATAATGCTTAAGAATATCCATCCCTCCATTTCATGTGCGTTAGCCTGCGTATGGGGTTAGCACCTTCTACAAATACTCTGCTAGCTAGGTGTACCATAACACGCCAAAGGCTAATAGAACTTTCTTTAGCAACCAACATTCTGATTCAATCCCACATTCGAAATCAAATATGCTTGGATATAACTTCAACATGATTATTCATAAGCATATTTGATTTATATATTCATTTGAAGAAAATAATCGCAAATATTTCTTTAAAATTCATTTATGTAGAAAACATTTTCAAATTCAATTATTGATAATAAAATTAAATTCATAAACGATTAAGGAATAATAAAAAAACATTGTATCATTTATTTTTAAGAAATCAAAAGGTTTATATAAATAGAGGATGTCACATATAAATATGCTCAAGCAATATTTTTAAGAAAATAAGTTTGATAACAAACCATTGAGACGCTATTTACTTACCTGTTGAGTTTTCAAAACTCAATAATTTCTTCTTTTAACACTTATCAAGGTTCTCTTCTTCTATACACCCTATGAGAATATATAAACATGGAATTTCCATCAATTTCCTATGATTATATAAACTTCTTTTCACAACTAATGCAACCCCGATCACTACAATCATTCAAATTTCAAAAACATTAGGATTGATATATTAAGGTTTCCTAAATATCTTCACTTAATACCAATTTATCTCATATCACATTAGTTATATAACCAAGTATTTAAATGATATGATTTTCTTTTATGCCTTACACCAAACACCTCATGTACATAATTTCCAAACCATCCACCAAGGCTCTTTAACATTCAAATATCTAATCTAACAAGTTATAACAACCCTATAATTCTCAAGAATTCAATTAGTTTTATATTAACTTCATAATCAAATTCTTTTGCAATGTTTAAGAGAAAAATCAACTAAATAATATATGAATCAATTATGCTTTTCACCATAATTAATGGAATTTTACAAAATGCACAATCAAACAAAACTATCCTAATGACAATTTATTAAAAATGCTATGAGCATTAATTTCCAAGTTTTAAGTCTAGGCCCTTCTCCTCCAATCTTATCCTAACCATTTTTCATAAATTCTTCAATGTTAGTATTTGAACTGATTGAGCATTCTTTCAATACAAATCAATTTTTAAAACCAGGAAATTAAATCCCCATTTTCCCCTTAGTCACAGCAACAGAGAAAAGAAGAGAAAATTCACTACCTTAACCCACAAATATACACGCATAGAGTCAAATAAATGAAGGATCAAATGTCCTCACCTCAGACTGTCCACAAGGCAAAAAGGAAAGACAAGAAAGAAACAGACGGAACAGAGGAGATGCAAGCAGCGGAGTTGCTTGAGTGAAAACAAAGGAAAACATCCTAATAGCCTATAACACGAACAGAGGAGGGAGAAGCATAAGCAATCCAGAACAAAAATAGGAGAAAGAACAAGGACACATAAACACGTGCTCGCAACTCATGTCTTCACAGCCCTAAACTCACAGTGAACACAACAGAGGAAAACAAAAAGAAGCATTAGAAACTAGTGCACCTATAGTGTCCAGCGAAGGCGCGCGACAATTGCAAGGGGTGCATCTGCGATCACTGACCATCGAACGAAGAGGGGAGGACGTGATATGAAGCTTCTTCAACTCTCTCTCTCTCTCTCTCTCTCCCCCCTCCCCCCTCTCTCTCGATGTCTCTGTCTCTGTTACTGGGGAAAACCAAATGGAAAAGGGGAAGGGAAAAGAAAAAAAAAAGTCCAGATGAGTTACCTATAGGCAACGGTAATTTCGAGAAACTAAAGCAAAATAAATTTTATGCCTCTGCACCTCAGTGATTCGAACTTAATACCTAAAAGTAATATACTAGCAGACTTTAAACTTTCCACTAGACTACCAAGATCTCTTGTTATATTTATTTCAAAATTTATAAAATAACTTCAAAATATGTTATTAATCAATAATAAATTAAGTTTAAATTTATTTATTTTATTTTTGTCTAGGATCATTTCATTTTTATCTATTTTTCCACACGTTCCTAGCCACATTCCTTCATCTCAAATAAGTATTGGAGCTATGGAAGTCATTTCAAGGAGGATCCAAGGAGAATTCAGCATGGGAGGCTAGATTCTCAAAGCTTTTCAAGGAAGATGAAGTCACATTTTGAGTTCTCCTAAACCTTTTCTCTTGTTTTCAATTTCTTTAAATTCTTCTCTTCTCTTTCTTTAATTCCATAATTCATGCTCTTAATGATTGATTATAGGTCCTCGATTAATCATTATGGCTGAAATTCATGTTTCAAAGAGGAGAGGATGTGTATTTAATTTTTGAACTAGTTGTACACTCTAAATGTTTGTATTTATGCCTCAATATTATGACGAATGAATACATGTATTCATTTCCATCTCTTGCTGTTTGGAAATGCATTAGCTATTGTTTAGGACATAAATTTTAGTTAATATCATAATCTTGTTGGTTTAAGGTATTAAACATGATCAAAGCAAGAGCTAGGACTAGTTTCAAGGATTGAATTACAAATTGGTGCATCTATTTGGGTGGTTTATGCATTGGATTTTAAGTGATTAGTAGGTTCTAATCACTATCACTTAGTCTTGATTGTCATTAAGACACTTTCACATACTAATTGAAGAAGGCAATTGAATCTAAAATAAGGTAAGAAAGAACAAGGATGGAAGTGGTGGAATCTAACCTTGGAAAGTCACTTTGATACTTGGTTGATTCCCACACATTTTCTTCACATTAAAATCAAATATAAACATTTAATACTTTCTTAAACTCTTAACTTCAACTCTGGACTTTTAACTTGTTATGATCAAGGTACTGAAAACCGAACCGGTCATTGAACCGGCCAAACTTAGGGGTCAGGGGTCATGAGTTCAATCGGGGGTCAAACCGGAGTCAGACCAATCATAATAAAATAATATAATTTAAATAAAAAATGTATTAATTCTCAATACGTTCATACATATCCAAGTCTTAATATCTCATATAACATATAACAATAATTCTAACAATAATAAAGTATAACAACATTTCTATATTTTTTTTAAAATAAGGTTAACTAAATGATAAAAAAATTTCAATGAGTTAAAATAATAGAACTAAAAATTTATTTTAAAATAAAAGATAATAAATAAAAGTGATATATTTTAAAAATTATTTAATTAAATAATTCAAATTAAAAAATAATATAATATAATATATATTTATACTTTTTGATTTCTTTTTGCTTCTTCCGTCCCCTCATCTGACATAAGTATGATTTTTTTACCCTATGACTCCTATTGACCTATCATTAATCATTATCATGTCAAAAATAAATATACATCTTGGTTAATCATTATCAAGTTTTTTTTTTAAAATTTCAACCCGCCCAACCCGCCTGAACCGAGGGGTTGGGCGGGTTAATTCGGGTTAATCTCGCGTCACCCAGATTAACTTAAATCACAATAAAAAGAAAAACCAGACTGGACACATGGTTGGGTCATCGATTCACCGGTCAGACCAGCCGGTCCGGTCCGGTTTTAAAAACAATGGTTATGATCATTAGCTTGATTTGGTTGCAAATTGCTTGCTTCTTGAGGATGGAATGACCTAGGGTGCTCTTACTACTACACCTTAGTTTCTTTGAGAAGTTTGACACGACTTAGGGATTTTCATTGAGTTGAAATTTGGTGAGGAAATCAGACATTAGAAATTTTTTATTCTACTTGGATGCTTGTTTCATGATTCACTTAATGATAAATGTTCTTATAATTCTTGTAGGAATGCTTAAAATAAGAAATTGGTGGAATATTGTTTAATTCTCATATTAGAGCCTAAAGGAATTATATATGCTACTTGAGGAAGTTTATATCTTTACATATAAGTTGTAAAGTTGATTTACTCATTGGGTTTGTATAACACCAGAAAAAAGGAAATTGTTAGACTATATGATAACTAAGATTTTTTGTTAAACATGGAACAATAGATGTGTTAATGATTGGGGTTGAATGTTGTCTGGTATTGTTGACTACTTTGCAAAAGTTGTTGGAGGGTTCAGTGAAAATTTAAGGGGTTAATGAGTGATTTAAAGAATATTTGAAGAGTTTGAATGTTAATTTCACTTGCTTATATTAAGAAGAGAAAATCATAATGACATAAGAGCTGTTCATTTGAATGCTAGATTAATTTGGGCTATTGCAAGAGTAAGCGTGAAATTGAGAGAGTCAAATTGTAAAATTATTGAAAACAATTAAGTGAATGGGAAGCATTCTAAATAAATTTTTAATAATGTATTTATAAAAATTCTTTTACTTGAATTTTAATATTATTCCCTTATAAATTGTATTAATATTTTCTTCAATTCAATTTTTATAACAATTGTTTTTATTAATGATTATATATTAATTTTATCAATAATTTATGTTATTGCAGTTTAATTTTTTAATTCCATGTTTGTCATAAAAATGAATTTGTGCAATGTGAATTAATAGTTTAATAGTATGGTTAAAGATTAAAATTTTGAGATTTATTTTCTTGCTCTATACACACTCAGTTTTATTAAGGGAATTAAGATCAGAATGCTAGTTACTAATGACAGTTTCATTAGTCTTTGACGTGCCATGATACACCTAGCTAGTAGGATGTTTGTAGGACATGTTAGCCTTATATGAAGGCTAATGCACATGGATCGGAGGGATGAGAATTCATGATCACAATATTCATACTGGTTTTAATAAGCCTCATGCATGCACTTGATTTGTGATTTTTGCAATGCTTGTTTTGTGGCTTTCAGCCACGTTTGACTGGTTACTTACTTTTATAGACTGTGTGTCCATGCTTGATTGGTTATTTGCTCTTGTAGACTGTGTGCCTAAGCTTATTATTTGTTCTAATAAAGCCCTCCTAGGTTTAAATTAAAAGTTATCATTTATATATATATATATATATATATATAAATGTTAGTTTTCTAAAAGCACTCTACTTTGTTGTATCGCTACTTGAAAATTTTATATTCTATAGACAAATGCAAATTTTGATAAATTTATATCATCTTATTAACATTGTTTAATTTCATCATTGTACTAATGATAAAACTTGTTAATTGTTGTTAGTTTAGTTACATGTCTCATTATTTCTTTGATTTGTTTTAAATTAAACTTGATAGTCACTATCTTCAGATATTTTTATAATTAAGATTGGAACGCTACTCACTGACACTTTGTTTGATCTTAGATATTACAGTTGACCCTGCTAGAGCTATGCAAACGGGTTGCGGGCCAACTTGTGGGATAGCTTGCATAGGTTAATGTTTTAGCAGGTTAGGTTAGGCCAGCCTGTCAAGATAAATGGGCTGGGAAAACCCAATCCAACCTACACACAAGTGAATTAGGGAGCCCATGGCCAACTCAAAAAATACAATTTTATTTTTAAATAATTTAAAATTTATAATTAACATATCATATATATATACACATATAAATTAAATCACCTTCTAAACCCTATTAGACAAATTTCACACAATAATCTTTTTTTTTTCAACACCTATGTAAATCTAAGTCATCTATTGTGCATTCTTGAAAAGCCATGGTACTTCAAAAAAATTTAGAATCCAAATTTTTTTTTTTTACTTAGATGTCCCACTAAAAGTAATTTTGAATAATAGAAATGGATATAAAATTGATAAAAGAAAAAGAATAATAATTAAAAATATTTTGGTATCACAAGAAATTTAAATGTAATTTTGATATTATTTATATTTTCTTTTTATGGATTAAGAATTAAATAAAAAAATGAAGCCAAAATATTAAAAAAATTGCTAAATTTGTATTATTAATCATCTTCTCGCTTAGGTATGTTATCTTTCTCATTGAGAGAGAAAATTTGAATATAAACCCATGTTATTTGTTTCAATAAATTAATATTTGTGATTTCAATCAATAGATCTTATGATTAACAAATAATATATATTTAAAATATTTTTATAAAAATTAATAAATCATCAATTTACAAACTATACCAAAAATTTCATTTGTAAATTATAATAGTGATTCACATTATCTTTTAAATATAAAGAATATACTTGGGAGTAATAAATTATAGATTTAAGAAATATTGCCATTATTATATATTTATAAAAAGATATTTTTCAATTTAAAAAAATTAATTTTTTCAAAAAAAAAGCTAGCGTAGGCCAACTTGTTTAGCCTGCGTGCTAACTCATTTTAACTTGTCAATTTAGTGGGTGAGGCTAGCCCATTCCGTTTTAAAAAATGAGCCAATTCTTTTAATTTAACTTATCAAAATTGATGGGTTAAACAGGCTAGCATGTGGTCTCAACTCATTTTCCTAACTCTAGACCCTGCACCGCCTGTTGATCATTGAGGGGGGCCTAAAGCTTTTTGAATGGTGGAAGCACATTTTGATCATCTTTTGGTAAAAACTTTTATTGTATTCTATGATTGTAATTTAGTGCTTTACGTATATCATAGTTAGGTTCTAATTTTATTTTGCTAATATATAATTTGCTAGAATGGAGCTATTCTCCTTAGTGGTTTGATTGATAAGTTTTGCTATTTAAGACGTTCAAATTATAGGAAAGACTCTACTGAAATTTTTACAAAACACTTAAAGCTTTACGAACTTTATTATTATATTTATAACTTATGTATTAATATTTTAGTTTAACTTTTGACTAATCAAGGCTTATACAATATGAATTCACCTCATATTTTATGCCAGTCATGCCTTTAGTATTAGGGTATGACATAATGCTACCTCACCACCACTTGTCACACAATGGACTTGTGCCACGTCAATTGTCGCTACCGTGTCAAATATTATTACTTTCAATTGTGTCTTGACGAAGCTCAAACTCACAACCTTACACTCTCTAGTGCCTCTACATCCACCTTGTTGCTAGTTGAGCTGAAAGAAATCTTCAGTCTCAATTGATAAATTAAATATATAATACTTAATCACATACATATATATTAATAAATATATTATTTAAATTATTAATAAATATATTATTTAAATTTACTTATTGCTAAAATTATATTTATTTATTAATATGACAACATTAACTTATATATAATGATTATTTCTATTATATTTTAGCTAAAAAAATTATTTTTGATAATTGTAATAAGCCAGGTTAATAAAATAAATTAATTATATATTTTTATTAAATGAGATGTACATGTGGCTTAATGGAGTCCCTATTGGCCCTTATTAAGTAGGTCTTGTGTTCGAATCTGATGGTGTATAAGGAAAACATTTATTTTGATTCACTCTTGTGAAACTACCATTTTGCCTTTGTTAAAACAAACAAACAAACAAATAATAATAGGACGAAAGACATAAATTAAAAAAAGGCTTGGCTCCCCCATTTCTCCTATCTATCGTCGATTTCTCCAAAAACCTAGAGAGGGAGAGAATTCTGATCTTCAGTCCCCTTTGCTCGTACCGCCATCCACCACCCTTCTCCATCCTCACATCGTCGCCGGCGTAGGTCTCAACCCTGCCACGAGTTCATTGCTGTTCCTCTTCCTCTGCTTCTTCAGTGTGTATTCGCTCAAGCCTTCCACTGTCGATCAGCTTCCCTGTCCTGTTTGTGCTGTTGGTGTGTGAGAAGCACCAGAGCTGGAGGGTTTTGCTTGTGAGTCCTTCCCTTCCCTACTCGTCAGTGAGTTTTGTCATCTTCTTCCCTGCCCCGTGCTGTATAAGTCGCGAGTTCATTCCTGTTTTTGTTGCTGTTGGTTTTTTCCTGGTTCTGCATCAGATTTCCGATGCTTCTTCCTCCTCCTTCCCTGTTCTTCCTTGTTTGTCTGTTGGCCTCTCCTCCTTGGTTGTGTTTCTTGTTGTTAGAACTCTTCTCTTTCATCTCTATGCTTGCTGTGGTGAGGGATGTCACGCGTTCCTCTATGTGCAGGGTCATTGACTTCTTCTCCTTCTCCTTCTCTGTCCTTCTCATTTCTAATTGAGGTGCGAAGCTTCAAAACCCCCCTCTTCATTGATTCTGTGCACGAGTGTGTGTATGTTTAAGTGGCTGAAATTGTGGATTTTCCCCTATTATTTTTCTGCTGCCATGTGTGTGCGTGTGTGTGTGTCTGAGTTGGGAGGGGATGTGAAATAATGGGGATAGTTTGGGTTGACTCTTTCTTGAGTTTAATTGACTCTTGTTGGGGAATTTGATTGGAAAAATACAATAAACCCAAAAGTAATATTATAGATTGTTGGAATAAGATTTAAAGAGAAAAGCTTTGGATTAAGATTTGAAGTTAATGCACAAATGTGCTTGACAAAATGTTTGTTAGAAGAAGTTTGCTTGATTTTGTATTTTTCTAAAATTTTATTAATTTTGTGAGAAGCATGTTTAGTTTGGGTGTTATTGATCCATGAATTTAACTTGAAATGAATTAGATTATGAAATATGTATGCAACTAATTGAATTCTTAAAAATATATATGGTTATTGATAAATTGTTGAATAAGAGATAGAAGGATAGAAAATTTAAATTGAATGGTTGGAAATAATGAATCTAAGGTGTTTGATACAAAGCCTGAGAGAGAATTATATCTCAAGTAAATAGGTTGACATGGCAAAAGTAATATGCAAGAAATTAGTTATATAAATATTATATAAATAATAATACTTATGCAAATTCGATCCAAAGTATGAATTTTGGTCCTGAAATTTTAAATGATGGTAGTTGAAATGGGGTTGTGTTAGTAGTTGAAAGAAATTTATATAATGCATGGGAAGTTTGTTAAAGCTTTATTTATATTCATATAGAGTGTATGGGAGAAGATAATCTTGAAAAGAAGTGATAACAAGTAAACTATAAGACTTAGGATATATACTAGGTAAGTGAATAACATCCTAATAACTCGTGGACAAATTCATTTTTATAAAAATATTGACTTAGCATATTGGTAATTTGTCATTTGAGCCAAAGCTTCCTCTAGCTTCGTTGTATGATCTTCTTTTGTTTTTGGAAGTCTAACCGTGCTTGTGGCCCCTGAGTGGAGGAATTTTTCCAAGAGAAATTTTGATGATTTTTTCACCCTAGATTGTATGTGTTATGGGTCGTTCCTAGGATTAATTCGATTAGTACTAGTTTCCATATAATTAATTTCCTCCACATAGTCACCATCATAGCTTGTGTGAAGAGAATTATTAGTAGAAGAAAGGAAATTAACAAAACTAAAATTTTTCAATAATAAAATTAAATTCTTGTTAAATCTTGTAGTTCATGTGATATATTTGATGTAAAAACTTTATTAACCATCACCCTTCTTCCTCAAATTGCCTTCTAACTTGAATTTACTACTAGCATTTTATAAATCTCTTTTCTTTCTTCAACAGTTATATTACTTGGATCATCTCAAGCTGCATTATCAACTTTTGATTTGTAATAACCCAAGAATTTTAAATAAAAATAAATATATTATTGTGTTTTAATTGTAGTTATATTATTTTTGGGGCCATTATGACAATAGAGAGTGTTGGTATAGTAAAAGTGTGAACACAAAGTATCCATAGGGTCCAGAGTTCAAATTTGTTGAAGCATGTAGGGAGATTTTTTTAATTATTTTCAGCCTTTAAAATTACCAAAATGCCACCAGCTTATCAGATTTTTTTTTTTTTTTTTCTCTTTTTTCTCCTTGTTTAATCACGTTTTTGCATCTGAGGGAGGGAGAGAAAAATCTGGAAACCTCAGTTGCGATCTCTGTCTTCATTTCTTTTGCAAGTTTCGATTCCTTCCATCCCTTCGTTCCTTGCTATCGCCGACGTGAGAGTCGAGTTGCAGTGAGTTCACCGTTGCAATTTTGCCGTTCTTGAAGCTCGTTTTTGTTCTGCTTCTCACAGCTGAGCAATTTTCTCCTTCCATTCTTTTTGTTCGTGTGTTGTGATGATGCGAAGAGCTGATTTGGTCCTATAGGAGGTTCGTATTAGGAGATTTGGCCTCTTCTTCCTTCCCTATTGAGATGTGAGATTTCTATCTTCTCCTCTATTTCTAACTTCACTGGTCTGAGGTAGGAATTCCATATCCTTTCCTCTTAACTGTCTTCATTCCTTTATGGGTTAATGTTGTAATGAATGAGATTTTGTTGCTACTATGGGCTGCTGTGTGCACATGAGCAAGGAAGAAAAATACATAAAGTTGAAACTTTAGGTCTTATGAGGAAGAGGATGATGGTGCGGATTGAAGTTTTAATTAAATTTGATTTGTTTATAGGTTATAATATTGATATTATAAAAATTTTTGGAAGTTAAATTGAAGAAGAAGGGGTTGGTATTTGTTTAAGGAAATGGTGCTCATAAGGTGTTTGATAAAATGCTCATTAGGAATTGTTTAAAATTGCAATTACTAAAATCTCATTAAACTCATTGGAAGACATAATTGGTTGGGACGCTATTATCTTGTGAATTTAACTTGAAAATTTTAAAAGGAGATAGTTGAATAGGTATTTTTCTATAACCTTGTTGGATCTCTCGAAAAATATGAATTGGCTTGGGTGTTTCTCATTTGTGAAATTATATTGAATACCGTGAAGAAATTTATCTAATTTATTGAGAGATTAATTGAATTCTTGAGAGTTTTATAGTTGATAATTTATAACTCATAGTATTGTCATATGATTTAATTTTCGGATATATATGTTATAGAAGTATACTCAATACATTATACAAGGGGAGTATACATATGAGGTAACCATGATATTAGAGAAGCTTTTAAGACATGGATTTTGTTTTTTTTTTAATTCTTTTTATTGTTGTAGTTGATTGGGGTTGTCTTAATTGATTTAATTTTTCATATGTACAAAAATATATTTATATAGGATGTCTAGAGGAAGAGGATCTTTTGATAAAAGTGATAAAGGGTGTGATATAAAGTTGGAAAGACTTATCAAGTAAGTAAATAATGTTCCAATCAATTTATATATTAGAAAATTTTTTTTATCAAAATATTATTTTTAATATTTGGATGTGTATGTTATAGAAGTATACTCAATATGCTAGATAAGGGGAGTATACATATGAGTAACCATGATATTAGAGAAGCTTTTAAGACATGGATTTTGATTTTTTTTAAAAAATTTTTTATTGTTGTAGTTGATTTGGGTTGTCTTAATTGATTTAATTTTTCACATGTACAAAATATATTCACATAGGGTGTCTAAAGGAAGAGGATCTTGATAAAAGTGATAAAGAGTGAGCTATAAAAGTTGGGAAGACTTATCAAGTAAGTGAATAGTATCCCAATCAATTTATATATTAGAAAATTTTCTTTATCAAAATATTATTTTTAATAATTTATAGATATTTGTATATTCCACTTGCTTTAGTTACTTTTGTTAATTAAATTGTTTTGCTTCTTGAAGTCATGACTTATACTTTTCAGATTGACGAAAATGCTTTTACAAATTTTAGTAGTCCTTTATTTGAGAAAGCCAATATTGGTGGACAATTTATGAAATATTAGTTATGAATTTTTATATTCAGATAAATTAATGTTTTTATGTATTTCATGTAAGTTTGATATTTGGAAGAGAAATTATATTTTTAAAAGTAGCAATTTTCTTCCATGTTTGAAAAATTAATTTTCAAAGGGATTATATACAGAACACTGGTTGTTAACAGTAGTTCCGTTACCCCTTGATACATCAATTACTAACTAGTTTGATTTTTGTGAGCTTTGTTCTCACGTTTATTATTCGTGAGTCTCATACCTGCGTTTGTTTTATGGCTTTAATCATGTTTGGTTATTTACCCTTATGGATTGTATATTCACATTTGTTAATTATTCTAACAAGTCCTTATAAATATGAATTTGATTACTAAATAATTTTATATCTGTAAACACTATATTTTGTCTGCACATTTAACAAAAGATATAGATTTTTTTTTGTTTTTAAAAAGCCTTTACTTTTAAATGTATTTGTTTTTTGTAACAAAAATCTAAAAAAATTAATTAAAATTTAAAAATGAAATATAATTCTTTTTGAAGAATTAATTTAAAAAAAAGATGAGAAGAAATTTTCAAAAAAATAAAATATTAATTATTTTTTAAGAATTGTATTTAAAAAAAAATCTAACAAGTATAAAAATGAAATATTAATTCTTTTCTAAGAATTATATTTCAAAAAAATCAATAAATAAAAAATGAAATATTAATTTTGATTATGAATTATATTTCACAAAAAATATAATAAATATGAAAAACGAAATGTTAATTCTGGTTAAGAATTACATTTCAAAAAAATAATAAAATAATTAATATATATATATATATATAATAAAATATAATAAATATAAAAAACGAATTATTTTTTTTGGTTAAGAATTATATTTCAAAAAATAATAGATATAAAAAACGAAATTCAAGCCTTTTAAGGATTAATTTTCAAAAAAATAAAATAAAATAAAAATAAGTAGTAAGGAAGATAAATAAATTTAATCTCTCTTCAAAATCAATTTTGAAAAAGTGAGGGGAGAAAATCATGCTTAAATCTTTTGAAATCTCTACCACCACCTAATTATCTCAATAATCAAAAATTAAGGGAATCAACTTTTTAAAAATTATATCTTTTAAATTCTTTAAAATCTAGTTATTTCTCCTATATATATGTATATATATATATATCTAGATTTAAAATCATATTTCCTCTCCCCTAATCTCTGAAATTCATATTTAAAAAAAATCAAAAAAATGGATAAAAGTCAAAAAGTTAATGAAAATAAAATTAAAAAAAATGGGAGAGTAAAATGCTAACCCATATAGTTTTTCACTCAGCCCTATCCTTCCTCAACTTCTAATACATGCACGCAAAAGGGAAGATGGTAAAGGCGGCAAGCAATAGAGGGAGAGTCAGACGAATGTTGAAGAGACAAGCATGCAGAAGAGAAGAGTAGGGGCGGCAAGCAGCAGAAAATTGATGAAGGATTAGGCAAGTGCAGAAGCAGAGCAGTCTTCAGCAGCCGAAAACTCAGGAGGAAAGATGAAAAGCAAGTCTAAATGGGTGCTACAACAAATCCCAGGCTGAAGCATATGGGATTAAAGCAAAAAGGCAGTGAGTAATCATGATTTTTGAAAATCTACCTCCTCTTCTTCCTATATAAGAGGAACGAAGCATTGAGGAGGGGTTCGGTGTTGGGGGTTTTTAGGTGATATTAAGAGAGATCTGAGGTTGGTGTGAGCAAGAGTCCGATAGAATTTAGAGTTAAAGGCAAACGAACATTTGAGAGCCAAAGGAGAGAAGTAAATCATAGGGCAACCAAGTAGAAGGCCGAACATTTGAAGGGCCGATCGGAGCTATCCATATCTGCTAAAAGGTTTGAAGCCAATATTGAGTTTGATTTATAACATTTTGATTTTAGATTGCTTCTACATGCTTTTTTCATAAAGTTCATATGGGATTTGGAATACACAAAATCAAGCTATAGAGATACTGCCAAACTGAAAAATAATCCTTTTGCTATTCTAGAGATTTTTTTTTATTTTCCCCAGTCATGAAATTGATAGTTAGAAATTGGGTCTTGGTATGTGTACCTTTTTATTCATAATTGAATGAATGAATGGATTAAAAGATTGAAAACACCTCTTTTAATGTTCATTGAAACTTCTTGCCGTAGATTAATGCTTGCCATATAGGGGTTCATAGTGCTTTGGGTGAACTATATGTGTTTATAGGTAGGAGTGAGTATCGGTTCTAATGGTTCGGTTCGGTTCTGATTTAAGTGAACTGAAAAAACTGAAATTCATCAATTTATTCAACCAAACCGAACAGAAAGTTTATAAAAACTGAAGTAGAACCGAACCGAAGTTTAGTGGTTCGGTTCAGTTTTTGTATTTCAGTTACTGGGCCTTATTTGCAACACTTTGGGCTTGATTTTGGCAGCATTTTGGGCCTTTTTTGACAGTATTTTGGGCCTTTTTTGGCAGCATTTTGGGCTTATCTAAAAAAATGCTGATTAACAAATAATTTAAAACATCAAATCCTAAAAAAGGGAATCAAGGGATTTTTAAATAGACTTATGAGGCTGTAAAATTTGAAAATGTCAAAAAATAAAATAATCAAATTTAGTCATTCAAATCTACACCTATAAGTTGAAGAAGCAGAGCAAAAGACATATAATTTATAAATTGATAATTTACCTAATATAAATTCTTAACAATCTAAAATAATCCACCAACTAACAACAATAATCCCTTAAAAAACTGTAAATAAGTTCAAGAGTTTTAACATAATCTAAAATAACTAATCCATTAGATCATCATAAGTTGTCAACTGTCAATGACACAAAATCTTTGCTCCAACCTACATTATAAAAGAAAATAGTTAAACATCTGGCCAAAATATTACAAAACTAAAAAAATGAACACGCTTATTACAAAACTAACCACCAAAAAGACTAGAAGAAGACAACAACAAGAACCAACAGTCCACCAGGCACCAAAAATTAGAAAACTACAAAAAGCAACAATAAAACAAATATGACAACTACATGAACTAATTTCCATGGACAGCAATAATGAAGAGTTACCTTAAAGAGTTCAAACTATATCCACTGCTGATTCTGATCCAATTCTTTAGAAATCTACAAATAAATCAATTTAGGAGTTAAATTAAATTATAAACAAATGAATTTTAAAGGTAGCATTGCACATACATAACATTATAAAATTTTTACCTCTTTCAATCCTTTGAATATCATCTAATTTCTCTTCCACAACCACAGGAATGAAGTGACGAAGCCAATCTTCAGCACAAATAAGGGCTTGCACAACTTTAGGAGTTAAAGAAATCCTAAATGCATCCAAAACACATCCTCCAATGCTGAACGTAGATTCTGAAGCAACTATGGATATTGGTATTGTCAAAACATCACTTGTCAACCTTGAAAGAATGGGAAATCTAGGACCATTCAATTTCCACTAGCCCAAGATATCAAAGTTAGGTCTATTTATTTCAATTTCCTCATTCAAATATTTATCAACTTCAGTCCTATTACTTTTTCTACTAAGGCGATCACTTAAAAATTTTCTCTTTTCTGATTCAAGCAACTTTCTAACCTTCATAGCAGGGTCATCCTCATCACCAAAATCAGCTTGGATTTCATCCATAAGCTGCTCCTTTTCATATTGCTTAGAGGGAGAGACATGTTCTTTGTATTCATGATATAAAGCAATGAAAACATCCTTCACTTGCTTTGCCAAATTTTCACTTTCATCACTAAACATTTTACAAAGAGCAAATTGAACCCATTCCAACTTATATCAAGGATCTAGAACAACAGTAATATAAATGAGTTAGTTCATCTTTAAAGGATCTCCCCAATACTTGTCATATTTTTCTTTCATTTTAAAAGCCATTGATGATAGCTCAAAATCATCACACTTTGTCCATTCATCCAAAAGGCGATATATAATGTAAATCTCATAAAACAAGCTAGTGGATGTAACATAAAAAGCACCAGACACACGCAAGGTCATCTCATAAAAATGACTCAAAAACATCACCATCCTTTTAATATTCCTCCAATCAACAGCATCAGGCACCCCCTCCCCTTGTTCAAGATCAATGCAAAAGTAAGGGTCTTTGTCCTCAAACCTCTTAAAAGCTGCCTCAAATTTTTGAGTACTCTCCAACATTAAATAAGTGGAGTTCCACTTAGTAGAGACATCTAGAGTCAAGAGGCTCTTACTTTGAATCTTCTCATCCTTACAACTCTCTTTAAACTTTTTCATCCTAAGGGCAGATTTTCTAACAAACTGAAGAGCCTTCCTAACTCTCTTCACAGAACTCCCTATTAATTTCAACCCATCAACAACAATCAAATTTACAATTAGAAATTGACACTTCATGATAGAAAAGCCCTAAGTGGAAATTTTTTCTTTCAAGTACAATAAAGCAACATCATTAAAAGCAGCATTGTCTACTGTAATAGTAAACACTCTATCAATTCCCCATTCAAGCAAACACTTCTCAATTTCTATTCTAATATCCCTTCCCTTGTGACTAGATATTGGAACAAAATTCAAAATCTTCGTAGTCAAATTCCAGTCAGCATCAATAAAATGAGTAGTAATACACATGTAATTGATTCTTTGAATAGAAGTCTAAGTGTCAATTGTTAGAAAAACCCTTTGTTTATTTCTAATCAAGTGGTCTTTGAATCTAATTTTTTCATCCATGTAAATTTTAAAACAATCACGAGCCACTATCCATCTAGAAAGAACCTTAAATCTTGGTTGAGCAGCAGCCATAAAGCGTTTAAACCCAAACCCATCAACAAATTTGAAAGGAAGTTCATCAGTTATAACCATGTTTGCCAAAGATTTCCTAATTACTTCTTGATCAAATTTCTAGTTAGCAAGAATAAAAGCATTATGATCTATATTAAAATTTAAGTGGGTTTGTATGCCTTCTTCAGGAGGAGGCTGTTTCTTACACACACCCATCTGATTTTTAAGTGCAGTAGTCCCATTCCATTTTGGATCACAGGAAAACTCCCTTTCACAATAATTGCACTTACCTTTGGTTTCTCCATGCTCATTAACATATTTGTGAAAATGCTCCCAAACTTCAGACCTTGGTTGTATGGCCTTCCTTTTTCTTGAACTCACTTCAGTATTAGATGTTGAAGATGGAGTTAGTGTTTAGCTATTTGGAATGATAGTTTGTCCTTCACCTTCACAAGAGGCAGACATCTGAACCATTAAAGAAAATAAAGCTTGAGACACACGTCTCAAAAGTGTAAAAACAGAGACATTTTAGAGAAGGAAGAAGAGATGAGCATGAGATGAAGAAAGTCGCTAGCTGGAACCATACATTGCGTCTATGAGTTCCACTTATCTGAGAAGGGAGATGAAGCCTGAGCTCAGACAAACTAGACTTGAGAAAATGAAAGGAGATGAACGCTAATCTGAGTCGAGATCAAGAGAATGATGGAGGTTGAGGGAGACGAAGCCTGAGGCGATTTATGGTTTGTGCTTCATAGAGTGGGGCTAAAAGAGAGAAGAGACTTAAAGCCGAGATCAAGAGAGGAGCCGACAAACTGCTGTCCACAAAGGATCTGATGTCGACTGATCACTGATCGAGTGAGTGCGAGATGGAGATACAGAGTCACAGAGATTGCTATTTACTAGGGTTAGTGAATCGTGAATCATGACTTTGTGTGGACTGTGGAGTGGCTAAGTGGGAGATAGAAATTGAACCTAAATGACTCTGATCTAAGTCTCTGGACTCTGGGAGCAATCGAGCGAGAGCCGAGAGCGAGAAGTGATGACTGATGAGGACTGGGCTGAGACTGATAATGGGCCGAGACTGATCTAAGTCTTTGTGTGGATTTACTAATTTTATAATGTCTAATCACTATAGCTTTTGCTAAAAAAAAGAATGGCACTGTGGGTTTGTGGCAGAGACTAATAATAGACTGGGCTGTCAACTGGGCTACATTTTTTTCCACACCCTCTTTCAATAAATATACGATATTAGTATTTTAAAAAATATAATATTTAATAATATAAATCAATTATAATATTTATAAATATATCTGATTAATTTTGGTTACTTTGATTTATTCAGTTTCGCAATCTTCAAACCGAACCGAACCATTCAAACCAAAATATTTTTTTAAAAAAACTAAACTAACCTTTTAAACTGAATAAACTAAACCGAACATATCAAACACAATTTGGTTCAACTCGGTTTTCAGTTTTGGTTCGGTTTTGCTTATCCCTATTTATGGGATATTAATTGGAAAAAAGGCACAAGGCACCATCTAGAATTCTTGAATATTATTTGGTGAAATCTGATTCTATATCATGAATTTAGATGTTTAAAGTTGCTAACATGATGGTTTCATGATTCGGTTATCGTGGAGATTTTTCAAAAAATTTTATCATGTCATTTTGCAATGGGAATGTTACATGGAAATACCTTGGATAAAGCCTGATGTAAGAAAAAAGAGAAAAAGAAACTTGGTGATGTCTTTGGTTTTAATTACTATGTGCTTGAATTTAAATGGCTAGGTGTGGTTGGAGTTTATTCACCTTAAGGGTCAAAGTGTGTACAAGCCTCTACAACATTTTTGGCTCTTTGAAATTTGAGAATTAGCTTTTGTGATTAATCTTAAGTAAATAAATTTGTTAAAAGTTTCTTTATACTGTTTGAAAAATATTTGCTTCGATTAAAGGTGATTAAGTTGTTTTTTATAACATTAGGGGGGACGCATTTTTTGAGTCATAATTGCAAATTGTTTGCTGTATGAATCATGATCATGAACATTGCCTTAGTGCTTTGCTAATTGAGCAATCACCAAGGACTAAATCTTCATGCACATGGCTATATATTTAATTTTTTTTTTTTGCTTTAGCTCTTAACAAACAAGGCTTTAATTGTCCCAAATAAAGTTAGTTGTGTGAGATTTTAAGAGTTTTCACAATTGTTTAGAATGATCTCATATTGTGTAAATTAATAAGATTTCATAAGTGTGAGAATTAAATTTATATATATTAAACATGGGTTCCAATGGCTCAATCATTCAAATTAATTTTTATATTTTAAAATATTTAATAGTATCTTATGAGATTTAAAGGATCTTTATAGATACGCAGATTAATTGCCTCATCACATGGGATAATAAATCCCTGTAGATGTTGTGATTATTAATTTGTATATAGTAAATAAATAAATAATTTTTATAAATAATAATATAATAAACATTTATAAAAAATAATTAATTAAATTGATGTATTTAAATTATTATCATATTTACTAATTAGATCATTTAGTTACGTGAGATTTTAAACCTCCATAGATCTTTACAATAATCATATTATCCTGTGAGTCAATAAGACTCTACAGGTATAACGATTATGAATTTTTTTTAAAAAATATATGTAAAAGTAAAGACATGCATAATGAAATTAAATTAAAAAGATATATATTTAAATAAATATTATCTAATTCTTTTGTCGCATGAGATTTTTAAATCTCTGCAGATATTTAGAATAATAATATTATCGTGTTGGTCAATAAGATTCTATAGGTACAATGATTAAGATTTTATATAATACATGTTTAAAAAAATTAGAATAAATATAAATATATATACAGGTAAATAATTAATAAAGTAAATAAACTAAGCCATTTAATTCTTTTGCTGTGTGAGATTTTAGGATTCTCTATAGATATTTAGAATAATCATATTATCACATGAGTCAATAAGACCTTGTAGGTATAACGGTTAAATTTTTAAAAAGTAAAAAATAAATATTTTTAAACAAAAAATTAAATTATTTTCCTTACAAATTTAAATTTAGGTAATAATTAAAATTAAATTACTTTTTTGCAATTAACACATACATATCCAAATTTTAGAAAATTATTTTTGTTCTTCAACTTATCTCTCTTCAATAATAATAAAATGTAAAAATAAAATTTTTATCCTGAACTACATGGGCTTTGATCCCTTTAGCAGGATACGTAGGCCCTAGGCTCTCATCCTTAGTCAAGTCGGCTTGTAAATAAATAATAATTTTTATTTCATATTTAAATTTAATTTTTAATTTTTTTAGATTTATTTTTAGTGGATAAATAATAAAAAGAGTAGTTAAAATAATCTTAAAAGGCTATACTAATTGCACGATTAATTGAGGTAACCGTTCTACAGAACAGGTAATGTGGTGTGCGTAAAACCTTCCCCACTCATAATTGACTCTCGAACCTATCTCTGGTTATGAAAATCATCCTTATCACCTTCAGTTGGTTTCCCAAGATTTTTCCTTAAAATCTCGGTGGCGGCTCCTTTTTTTTTCCTCACGACGATCGGGCCACCACATCATGCGGCCGGTGCGATAGCTTGGCGACTCCACTGGGGATACGGATATGGTTTGAGAGTCAAGCTTATTAAGTTTATTGTGCTTTTTAGTCTAGCTTTTTTATTTGTTTTGCCTACTCTTCTACATGTTTTTGCCTCTTGATTGTTGAATATAGTATGCTTTATAAATTTAAGCCTTCTGCTTTTATTATTATTATGTGAATAACATGCTTTTAGGGTAGATAATATGCAGAACAAATCTTAAGATAGATGACTTTAACTGCTTATATTGTTTTATCTTTTATACTAATCTGGTTAGCAGATGAGGGTTGGGTAGCTTTTAGTGTATCAAGTATGTATGCTCTCTTCACACACTGTACACACATACTATTTCCTCACACATATTTTGGCCCCTATACTAGAGTCTGCGAGTACCCTAGGTTAGCAGATGTTAGTAGTGGTTTTCCTATAGGATTTTTGAATCCTTGGAGGTTACTACGAATGCTTCGCTCAAGTTGTTACCTATTCAATAGGTTTAACCCCTATGGATCTTTTGAGATCTCAGAAGGTTAGATTTGTTAAGTGGGGTCTTCATGTTTCAGTGAAGGCAGCTTGGGGACCATTTATTTAATAGAAATGTAGATCTCTCTTGAAACCTGACACATTACTAGACAAACCTTAATAACCAACCTACTAGTTGGAGCCTATTCTTCTTGAAAGTATATCCCAAAACTATGAGCCGACCCAAATAAGACAACTGAGAGGATATTTTCATGCATCATGGCATTTCATTCTTTTTTTTCCTTTCCCTTTTTGTTAACCCTAGGAAGGGGCAACCGTTCGTTGCCTTAACCAAAAGTGAGTAGCGAATGTCATTGCACAACTTGACACCGATATATCACAAGGATAGTGCTTGCATTAGATAACCAACCCTTTGTCTACAAGTTTTTCGACCCTAATTGACTACAAAATTCATGTCATTCATCATATTAAAAACATCACAAAATAATTTTACGAAGCCAAATTAATAGTAATTGGTTGATAAAAATGACTTATCTTGATATAGGTGGAGAGAAAATATTGATTTTTTTTTTTAACTCTAGCCATGTATTGGTTTAGTCCTTTCATAGGCTAGACGTTATTTCTTTCTCCCTGAGGAATAATAAGCACCTAGAGGAGATTGAAATGTTTTATAACTCCCCAATATCAAGATTAGTTATGTTTCACTTAAGTTAATTATAAAACATAAAAAATAATAATAATAATAATAATAATAATAATAATAATAATAATAATAATAATGTCAATCTTTTAGTAAGAAAAGTTATAAAGCTATACTACTTTTGGCATTAATCATGTAAGGATTTTGTCCTTCATAAATTAGTTATCTTTCCCATTTCCCTATGATGTAATAAGTGTCTAGAGAAATGGAAAGTTTTATCTTTGAAAACAAAATAGCTAGATGACTTACTAAAAGTACATGAGAAAACATATTACTTACAATCTATTTTGTTTATTCTTATTGTAGGGTTAGTGAATTTTCTAGAAAAAATTGGCATAAGGGTAATGGCACAAAAGGGTAACATGTTTCAAGAACATACAAGGAAAGTCTACAAAGGAAAGGGAATCAAATTAATGGTGGGAATTGAGCCTATTGAAAGCCTAATCTAGCTATGTCGTCCAATCAATGGAAAGATACTAGAAAAGTTTAAGAAGTATGGGAACATTTTAGACCTCCTTCATGTGACTATACACGGAGATGCCTTGGTTGAACTCAATCAATATTAGGATGCTTCTTTGAGATATTTTACACTCCCTAACTTTCAAATTACACCAGATTTAGAAGAATATGCAGAGATTTTAAGAATGCCTATAAGGCAAAATGCTACAATATATCATTACCCAGGATATCTACCATCTCGAAAGGCAGTGGCCAAGATTTTAGGTATTCCTACCGAAGAAGTACAAATCATTAAGTTTGGTCAAACAGAAGGAATTTAAAGATCGAATGTAGAAAGTCACTTGAAGCATTTGGTAGAAAAAGGAGATAGGGACACCTTTTGCAGAGTCTTTGCATTGGCTGTTTATGGTACAATCATATTTCCCTCATCTGTTGGCATGATCAATCTAGGATCCATCAGTGTATTTTAAATAGTGGAATACTATCGGGTCAATTCGATAATCGCTATAATGGTGGAAAGATACATAACTCTAACCTGATGTCATTTGAATGGGAAAGGCAAGCTCAAATATTGCCTTGCATTACTAGACATATGGATACTCAGCCACTTGTTTGGGAAAAAGCTTCACTTCAGGAAAAGACATAACCATGACCTCAATCCACTCACAGCATTTGAGGGATGACAGGAAATCAACCAAAAAAGCCATAGTAACTGGGCTAAGGTTTTCTCTGAATTAAAGCAAGATTCCATTTTTTGGAAAATAGAATGGTAGTTAGATGAGAAGATTATCTATTGTTACATGATTTTCCTAATGTACCACTTATGGGGCCAAGTGGATGCATTAATTACAACTCGTCTATAGAATTAAGACAAGTAGCTTTCTTACAAAGACTCCCTTCTAAGGAAGAAGTGCATGTGATATACTTTCTACATCGAGACCTCAACACGACCACTTTGAGCCAGAACATTAGAGATGCTTGGAAGCGAATTATATACAAAGGAGTTGCTGAATTAGAAAAATGAATTGTATCAGTTACTCCAGAGTATACAAGCTAGTTGAAAGGCATGATAATAGGAATGAAACTTGACTATGCTCCTTCAGATCCATTGAGGGGACATAACATGCATGAAATAAACTAAAAAATAATGGTGCACTTGGAAATGAAAGAAAATGAGTTATAAGACCTAGTCAATTCTGATTTGAAAAATAAGTAAGAGTTGGACCTCTTATGAAAAAGAATACTCCAACTTGCAAGGAAAATTGGGAGCGTAGAAAGGAAAGACTAATTTCGAGGAGAACATTAAAATCAAGAGATTAAAAAGAGAAAATGCAAAGTTGAAGAAAGAAATGTAGGACAATGACATGAAGATGAAGAACACTAGAGCTAGATTGGTTAACATCACAAGAGAAAAGGATGTACTCCGGAGGGAGTTACGTGAGACTAGGCCTCTAGATGAATTACAACAAGAGATCAATGTACTAACTCAACAACTAGAAAGAAGAATAGTAGAATTAACCCTCACAAGGAGAAATGCAATTGAGACAATTCAAAATTATGTTGACAGACTCAATCAACAAGTTGGAGTAATAGAAGGGTGGAGAGAACTCTATTGAAATCGAATAGAAGAAGCCAAGAATTAGGCTGAGCGATTTAAGGAGATGATCCTATTTGCTAATGAAAAGATCCCAGAATTTTTCAGAACATTTAAACAAGCAGAAGGCATGATCCTTCCTATGAACACACCAATAGAGAATGTGGAATTCCTTGACTTGTGCAACCAAATTTTAGAAGAACTCAATAGAATGACTAGGTTCTAATCTCTGTAATGATGTTTGAGTCATGTATTGAAACAATATTTTGAGAATGCTATTTTTTTGGGATAATATATCTACTTCTTCAAGTTTCTTTGCCTTTGATTCACACTATCTTTGTCAAATGATAGACCTTAAATTTAGTTAGGATCCAATGTCCTACCAATTCAATGGTCAACTCTATGTTTCCCTATGGAATAATAAATTCTTAAAGGAAATTAAAGGATGCTCGTGCACAAATACCCTTATGCCTATACCACGCTGAAAAACACATTAATCAAACAAAATAAAGTAAGTCATTTAAAACTAACGGTTAAATTGTGAAAACAGGTAAGACAACATTGTGCCTCTAAAGAAAAGTTCATCTAACCAAATCCCTACTACCAAAACTTATAACACATGATCACGTAGCAAGAAAATGGAAAGTCAAAGTGGAGAAGGGAACTAAAGAAATAAAGGGGAATCATCCACACTGAATGATCGTATATCTGTCATGGAAGCTTAAATGGCTAAAATGAGCGAAATGATGAGATCCCTAACGAATGCATTAAAGAGAAAAGTAGCATATCCAATATGAAGCCACTTACTCTAGAAACACCTGATGCCTCATTAGGAATTATTAGGAAGGAAAAGCAGTCGGATCATGTTAAGATGCATAATGCTGATGCAAGAGATGTCTAAGAATTTTTAGGTGGTGATGATGATTACACATTTCACATTCTAATTAAGGGCAAAGAAAAAGAACTGAAGGAAGAGTTAGGAGAGGTAAAAGATCAACTGAAGGCATTACAAGGATCAAACACATGGGATTCACTAGATTTGAGTAGAGCTGGTAATTTGAGCTAAGCCCGACAAGCCAGCCCAAACCCACCAGAAAAATTTAGGACCGAGCTCGAAAAAATATTATTTTTTATTGTTTGGGCCTATTTGGGCTGCCCGAATAGGCCCGAGGAAATTTGAGCCAAGCCCGATCAGGTTCGGGCATGGCCCGAATACCTGAATAAAAAATTATTTTTAAAAAAATATATAAAATATGATAAATATTAATTAATTTTTCAAGTTTTATATCATTTTATACCAAAATACTATATATATATAAGTGCTTTAATGTAGTTATTTTTTTAAAAAATTAAAAATAGTTATATTTCATATATTTATTATTTTTAATCAATAAAATATCTCAAAATAATATTTAAAATATATATTTAATATTAATTTTAATATTTTAAGACCAATTGTTTTAAAAAAATTTGAGTCCTATATATCATTTTCATATAAAAAAATAATTTTATATTTCTTATAAATTAAGATAATTAATTTTAAAGTAAAAATAAAATTAAAAATAATTTAAAAAATAAAATTTAGACATGTACGAATTCCTGACTCTAGTACTAGAAAAACATAATAAATAGAATAATATTCTTAAATAATTACTTGCTTATTTTTCATGCCAGATTTGGTTAAAATTTAAGAGTAAACTAGAGTAAGAATTCCTTACATGTAAGAGTTAAAAAATATAAAAAGGTAAAGAAAAATAATTTCAAAAAAATAATATTTACTCATAATTAAATAATTTTTTTATATAATATAATGGTGGAAATTTTTTTATATTCATAAAAATAAAAAGTACAATTTGTCTAAAAGTTATTAAAGACTTTGAACTAATTGAAATAATAATTTTAGGTTAGTAGTCTAGTTATGATTAAATTGAGATCAACTTAATTATAATTAAAATAATATAATTTAATTAAAATATATAAAATATTTATATATGACTATGATTAGAGGAATATTTAAAAAACTAAGACATTAATTTACAAATAAAGAAAACATTCATGAATAAATTATACATAATGTAACAAAATAATAACAGAGCTACTTAAGTACAAAGTTGATAAGTTATCTTTTATTTTATTCTTTTAAAATTAAGATAATATTTTATGCTTAATAGAATTATTTAAAAATCAAAATTGGTTCAAAAAATAAAGAAAAAATACTTTTAAAAAGTTTCGGGTATTCAGGCTAGCCCGAATAAGCCTGAAGCCCGAAGGTGTTAGGGCCGGGTTTGGCCATATGGGCTTTTTAGAAGGGGTAAGATACTTTAAGCCTGATCTGAATAAGCTCGGCCCGCCTGAATTATCGGTTCTAGATTTGAGAGAGTTGTGCTTAACTCCAGAAATTGCCATCCTAAAAAAATTTAAAATGTCAAATTTTGATAAATATAGTTGTGAAGATCGTATTTTGTCCGGATATTTTTTAAATAATAATAAATAAACAAAATATATAAAAATATAATAAATATAATAAAAATAATTAAAAAAAAGAGCTATTAGGATTTTTAGGATTATATTTTCTTAAAAGAGTTATTATATTTTCTTTTTAAGATTATATTTTCAAAAATATTTGCTTAATCCAAAATGAATGTTTTTTAAGTCCCTTAATCCAATTTTTGAAATTAATAATCATAATTAAAAAAAAGAGTCATTAAAAATTAAAATAAGTTAGGTCCTTCATACACACGTTACAGCAAAAGTGGATTAAAAAAAATGCAAGGCTGGATGAAACATGGACCAACACAGCACACAAGAGAAATAAGAAATCAGTAGAAGCACACACATACAACACAGAAAGGAGAACACACACGCATGTATACTTTTGGCCATGCAGTAGAAATAGAAGAAGCAAAAACAAAAACACACAAGATTAGCTAGAAACAAAGGCAGACACGACAGAAGCAGAGAAAGAAATCAGAATGAGCACACACAGTCAAGCACCAAAGGGAAAAGTCAGAGGTAGCAGAGAAAGATAGCAGTAGGAACACATACACGCAGCCAAAAAAGGCGAGACCGGTGAATGAAAAAGAAGAAAAAGATAGACACGGAGAGAAGAGGAAAGCCAAAGCAGACGGCAAGATCAGAGGAGACATAACAGTACCAAAAAGGAAGTACACATGCACAACCAGAGGAAGAAGAGAGAAGCGCTGGAAAAGGAGAAAAGCTCAGACGCAGAGAGAAGAAGAAAACCAGAGCAGCAAACCAGCATGCAACAGAGAAAGCCGAAGAGCAAGGGAAAAGCATATAGAAGATTAGAAATGTGTACAGAGATTAGAAAAGAAATAGAGATATGCACGCATGTAGGCTTTCGACGGGCAGAGAAAGCACTAGCAAAGGAAGAAGAAGCAACCCACACAGCGAAAGAAGAGGAAAAGATGCACGCGATCAGAGAAAAAGGGATGGCAGTTTGAGACCAAAGGAGAAATTGGTAAATCATTCTTCCTTCCTACTCTATATAATGCCTACGATTGAAACAAGTGGAGGAGGGAAGAGTGCATGTTTTCTGAAAAAAAGGACTGAGACAGGAGGAGTTGTTCTGGCTAGAGTGAGAAATCGAGAGGAGAGGGCTGTTCTGGCTAAAAAAAAAGAAATGAAAAAATAGAGAAGAAAAACTATTCTTGCTGGAGAAAAAAGAGAGAAATCGAGAGGCAATGATAATGAGCATTTTTTGAGAATAAAAGAGACTGAGAGAGGAGGAGGAAGAGACTGAGAGAGACGAGTACGATCAGAGGGAGGAAGTTCTGAAAAGAAAAGGTTGAGAGTAAGGAAGAACGAACCGAGAGGGGACCTGCGTTTTTCAGAGAGTAAAAGAGTAAGAAGCATTACACAGGTTTCATAATTTATTTGCCTTTTGATCTGCAATATTTCATGGGTGATTTAGAAACAAAGGCAGACACAAAAGAAGTAGAGAAAGAAAGCAAAATGAGCACACATGGTCAAGCACCAAAGGGAAAAGTCACAAGTAGCAGAGAAAGACAGCAGTAGGAACACACATACGTAGCCAGAAAAGACGAGACGGGTTAAGGAAAAAGAAGAAAAAGACAGACACAGAGAGAAGAGGAAAGCCAGAGCAGACGACAAGATCAGAAGAGACATGATAGAACCAAAAAGGAAGCACACATGCACAACCAGAGGAAGATGAGAGAAGCACTGGAAAAGGAGAAAAGCTTAGACGCAGAGAGAAGAAGAAAACTAGAGCAGCAAACTAGCACGCAACAGAGAAAGCTGAAGAGCAAGGGAAAAGCATACAGAAGAATAGAAGCATGTATAGAGATCAAAAAAGAAATAGAGATACGCACGCACGCAGGCTTTTGACGGGCAAAGAAAGCACCAGCGAAGGAAGAAGAGGCAACCCACACAGCAGAAGAAGAGGAAAAGATGAAGGAAAAGATGCACATGATCAGAGAAAAAGGGATGGCAATCCGAGACCAAAGGAGAAATCGGTAAATCATTCTTCCTTCCTACTCTATATAATGCTTACGACCGAAACAAGCGGAGGAGGGGGAGAGTGTGTGTTTTATGAAAAAAAGGACTGAGATAGGAGGAGTTGTTCTAGCTAGAGTGAGAAACTGAGAGGAGAGGGCTGTTTTGGCTAAAAAAAAAAGAAACGAAAAAATAGAGAAGAAGAACTGTTCTTGCTGGAGAAAAAAGAGAGAAACTAAAAGGCTATGATAATGAGCATTTTTTGAGAATAAAAGAGACTGAGAGAGGAGGAGGAAGAGACTGAGAGAGGCGAGTATAATTAGAGGGAGGAAGTTCTGAAAAGAAAAGGTTGAGAGTAAAGAAGAACGAACCGAGAAGGGACCTGCATTTTTCAGAGAGTAAAAGAGGAAGAAGCATTACACAGGTTTCATGATTTATTTGCCTTTTCATTTGGAATATTTCATGGGTGATTTCATTTCATCTTGTATTTTGTAAATCTCTGGGATTAGTTACTGCTTATGAACTCTGCAAAGGTTTTATATACTGTTCTTATATGACTTGGGTGTAGAAATCATTCTTCTTTGGTCATGAGTTTGGATGGATTAAATAGTTAAAAACATTTGATGTTTGTGTCTTATGTGAAACCTTTTAATTTAATTACCATATATGTGGCTCTAGATAGTAAAAAGTGATTTGAGTTTATTCTCTTTAAAAATCAAGTATGTGCTTGTTTTGCAACCATTCAAGAATTAGTCTTTGTGATTAATCCTAAAAAAAAAAATTCACTTTATGATGTTTGACAATGATAGCTTCAATTAATATTGCTTATGTTGTTGGTAACTTATGGGGAAGGCATTTTTAAATTACACTTGGTTGTTTCTTAAGCTATAATTATAAAAATTACTAGGTCATTTTAAATTTAAATTTAAATTTGCATGAATGTAACTATGTGTGTTTAATAGACATAGCTTCAAATATCTCAAATAAAAATTGGTTGTGTGAAAATCATATGGGTCTCCATAACTGATTAAAATGATTTCATACCGTATAAGTCTATAAGGTTTTGCGGGTGTGAGGCTCAATCTTGTATATATTTATACGAGTTTCAAAGGCCCATCATTAATATTAACTCTCTTTTATAATCTAAATCAATAATTTATTTAAGTCTCATGTGAGATTTCAAGAATCTTCGTAGAGACTTAAATTAATCACATCATCATGTGGGATAATAAGTCTTCCCAGATATAGTGGTCTCAATATATATAATAAATGATATTTGTAAATAATCATATAATAAAAAATTTAGAAAATTAATTAACCAAATTAATATATTTAAATGGTAATCATATTTACCAATTATATCTTTTAGTCATGTGAGATTTTTGAATTTTCATAGACTTATAAGATAATCATATTATCGTATGAGTCAATAAGACTTTGCAGATATAACGATTAAGTTTTTCAAAATTTGTATAAATTATATATTAATATAATCACATTAAAAATTTATTTAAATTTAATTCCTTTATCGTGTGAGATTTTAAAATCTTCACAGATATTTAGGATAATCTTATTACCGTATAAGCCAATAAGGCTATGCAGGTATGATGATTAAAATTCTTCAAAACATGTATATACATACTTAAACAAATTATTACTGACATTTAAAAATATAAATAAATTGCTAAATTCTTTTATCGTGTGAGATTTCGAAATCTCCACAGATACTTAGAATAATTGCATTACCGTATGAACCAATAAGGCTAGCAGGTATAGCAATTAAAATTTCCAATAATAAAATATAAAAAATTATAATAATTTTAAACCCTTTTTTTCTTTATTCCAAAAATTTAAAAATGGAAAAAATAATTAAAATTAAATTACTTTTTGCAATTTAAAATGCACATATCAAAATTTCAGAAATTGTTTTATTTGTAAAATGGTGAATTATTTCTAATTAATTTCTCTTCAAAAAATATTTTCGCTAACAAACTTTTAAGCCCGAACTACGTGAACTTTAATCCCCATCACAGGGTATGTAGGCCTCAGAGTTAGATTTTGAGTCAAGTTCGTCCTCCCTCGTAAATAAATAAATATTTCTCACCTAATTCTTATCATTTTTATCAAACACATGAATATAAAAGGGATCATTAAAATAATTATAAAGCCATATTAATAGAGTACAATAAACTTCAGGTAACCGTTCTGATGAACGAGTGTTATGGGGTGCCTAACACCTTTCCCACACTCAACCGACTCCTAAACCTATTTTCTGATTTCGCAGATCACCCTTATCCTCCATTAAACGGTTTCCCGAGATTTCCCTTAAAATCTTAGTGGCGACTTCTCGTTCGATCCGGTTCCTACCGCGAAGGCCGAGACCTTCGCTCATGCGCCGTCTGCGTTGCATTTTTAGGGTGCGATAGTTGGCGACTCCGTTGGGGACAATATGAGAGTCAAGCTTATAAGTTTGTTGTGCTCAAAATATAATATGATTTTTCTTTTATTAGCATTATTATCCCTTTAAATTTGTGTATCCTTTGTTTCTTACTCTTTTCCCCTTGTGTCTTTCCTTTTGTATTTTATAACATGTTTTAAGATAGATAACATGTGGAATAAATCCTAAGATAGAAGACTTTTATTTGTACATATATATTTGTCTCTCTGTTTGATCTGATTAATAGATGAGGGTTGGGTAAAATATATGAATAGGTGATAGGTTTGCATGTTCTCATCACACACTATGCACTTACACAATTTGACACACACATATTTTGGGCCCTATACCTAAGTTTGTGAGTACCATAGGTTAGTAGAGGTTAGTAGTGGTTTCCCTGTGGAGTTTTTGAACTCTCGGAGGTTACTATGAATACCTCACCCAAGCTATTACTTGCTTAATAAATTTGATCCCTATAGAGCTTATGTTTTCGAAGGGCTAAAATTATTAAGTAAAGTCTTTACCTTCGGGTGAGGGCATCTTGGGAGCCTTTTAGGAATATACACCTACCCTTAAGTTACATGTTTTAGATAAAAGCTAGTAGCTAACCATTCTAGTGAATGCCTAATTATAAACTTAAGTCTCCTTGAATAGGACACAGAATGAGAGTATTGATCTTTTATTGCATCATTGTCATAGCATGTCATCATAAAGTATTCGCATTTTTTTTTTAAAAACCACAAATTAAATAATTTCTCTTGTTATTGAGTTATTTCATTTTTAAAGTCGGGACTTTAGCCATGTGTTAGTTTTAGCTACACATAGGCTAATTTATCCCTTTCTCCCTATAGGGCAATAAGCACATTAAGGAGAGAAGGGATTTTCTCCTTGCATATCTATCACCAAAATTAATTTTTTTTAGTTTTTTTTCTCAAAAACAAAATTGTAAGGCTAAACCTTTCAACGTTAATCATGTAGGGGATTTAAGCCTCTCGTCGATTAATTGTTTACTCTATCTCCCTATGATGCAATAAGTGTCTGGAGGAATGGATTTTCAAAAAAAAAAAAAGGAGCCAGATAGCTTGCTAAAATTACAAGAATTACATATTATTAACCTTTGTTTTGATTAATAGGAATCGTGAGTTAACCGAAATCTTTGTGAAATTGGCATAAGGGATAAATGGCACTTGAAGGTAGTACAAATCTAAATCATACTAGAAAGTTATATCAGGGAAAAGGGATCAAATTATCTGTAAAAGTAGAGCCAATGGAAACCTTAATTGAGTTGAGTCATCATATTAAAGGGAAGATTATGCAAGATTTTAAAAGGAAATATGGAAATATCTTGGATCTTCTATCAGTCACAATACAGAATGAAGCAATAATGGAATTAAGCTAATATTGGGACGCCTCGTTAAGGTGTTTCACATTTCAAGACTTCCAAATGGCACTGACTTTGGAAGAATACGGAGCAATTTTGAGAATGCCCCTTAAGGAGAATATGGTAGTATATCTTTGTCCTGGATATTTACCATCTCGAGATACGATAGTGAAAATTTTAGAAATTCCTAAAGAAAAAATACAAACGGTTTGCCTAGGACAAGTAGAGGGAATTTCAAGAGCTGATATAGAAGCCCACTTGAAAGTTTTGCCAGAAAAAGAGGATTGGGTTACATTTTGTAGGGTCTTTGCCTTATGCATATATGGAATAATCTTGTTTCCATCATCAATTGGCATAATTGATTTAGGAGCCATTAGTGTATTCCAAATGGTGGAGTATCATAATGTGAATCCGGTACCAGCAATCTTGGTAGAAACATACTTGACCTTAACTCAATGTCATAATAAAAGGAAAGGAAAGGTCAATTGTTGTATTGCATTACTAGATATATGGATGCTTGGCCACCTTTATGGAAAGACGCTTCCTTTTAGAAAGAAGAACGACTCAAATAGTAATCCATGTCACACCCCGAAAATAGAACATGTTTGGCACAGAAGATAGAGATAATACCAATATCCTAAAAGTCTTTACTCAAGAAAACTCTAATTTATAAGCCATGAATACCTTTGATAATAAATTAAGCCATCATCAATACAAACCATACGAACAAAAGATTTAATATTTTACAAAATAGTAGTAGCAGTAAGGAATTCTCTTCCGATCAGTAAATATCAAAGTATAAATCATAAGGATGAGGACCCTAACTATAGCTTATGTGGAGCACCTGATATAAGAAATCTACTTTAAAGAAGTTGATTTCAGCCTTTCACCTCATCTGAATATTACCACCACTCAGGGATTAGCGGAAGGCACAATATCATCTAATGTATCTGAGACCAAAATAATAATTTTCAGTGAATAACGTCCCAACAATAAATAATAAAACTTAAATAAAAAAGGAAAGTTTAAAATAATTGTGAGTCAAAGAGACAACAGCTTTCAGAAAAATGTAATAAACTTTAAAATAGAATAGCTCTGTAAAATTTTTAAAATTAGATCTTAAATCATTGAACTATCATGGCAAATATTAATAGGACTTGCTTCCAAGAAAGCACATAAATGAATTAAATAGTTATAAATAAATTACTAAATAACATCAATGGAGTGTAAAATCATCATATAATTGGATCCATAATTATAAGAACTTATCAGAACAATTAACAAACGTGGACACACAGTCCACGAAGGTAAATAACCAAACGCGGCTTATGCCATGAAAACAAACGTGGATACACAATCCACGAGGGTAAGTAACCAAATGCAGCCGAGGCTACAAAACAAATGTGGACACATAGTCCACGAGGGTGTGTAACCAAATGCGGCCGAAGCCACGAAACAAACATGAGTACGATGCTCACGAATAACCATCCCTCCGTTCCACGTACGTTGGCCATCGCACGGGGCTAGCACCTCCTACAAACACCCTGCTAGCTAGGTGTACATGGCGCGCCAAGGGCTAACGGAACTGCCGTTAGCAACCAGTGTTCCGTATAAAATCCCCATTTTTTTTAAAACCATTTTCAAACATGTGAGAAAACCATCGCTTTCAAGATATAGTTCTCATTCTCAAAATCAAACTCATATGAATGCTTTTAAGCATTGAAACTTTTCAGAATAAAATTCCATATCCAACGCTCATGCTTGCCTTTATCAAATAATCAAAAAAATTTTAAAGTTGAACTCGTAAGAATCATTCTCTGTATCAATCTAATATTTGATAAAATAAAAATCTCACAAGCAAAGTCCAAACTTGATTTAATTGATCAAATAACATTTTAAATTTGGTAAAGCTAATTTCTCAAAATAAAGCAATGTTAATCAACAAATATCCAATAATCGTATTAATGCTATTAAAATGAATTTTCAGAAAAATGTAATATTTTACTAAAGAAAATTTTAATTGAAAAAAATCAGTTGAGACGCTATCCACTTACCTTTAGCATGCCCAAGAACCAAAATTCATTTCTTTCGACTTCATCCATGTCTCCCATCCTCTAAGCACCCTATTCATGGTGATGAACAATTTAATGGCCTTACTCTAGCCAAATAAATTATCTTCCAATATTGGTAACACTATAACCAATCAAACTCTAAATCATTATAATTTAATCATCCCAATCTTAATTTCTTTAATCCTTTCAATACTTTAACTAAGCCTACCTTTCTATTTGACACTTTGATTAAATTTTAATCTGCCTTCCAATTCTTATACTAAATTTTTAATCAAGTGTGTGTGTGTGTGTGTATATAATTTTAATTAATCATAATATAACCATCACATATAATCTGCCACAATAATTAAGATTTCTCCCTTACAGTAACAAGTTGCTTAAACCATGATTGCCATTCAAAATAAGCTTCCTAATCCTCAATTTAAACTTACTTCAATACTATTTCTATCCTTGCTCATGCACAGCCACAGAGCAAATGAAAAAGGAACAATTTTTTTTTTCACCCCAATATCTATGTATAAACTAGCCGAGGAAAAGAAGACAGGTGGTATTCACCCATCTATGAAGCATAAGAGAATTTAAAAGGGTAGACTCGAAATATTATCCAGCTTCATGAGCACGACAGTGACACCAAAAACAGGAAAGAATGACCAACAATCAATAAAGTTTAAGATTGAAGTTTGAACAACCAACAACAATAAAGAATAAGAATAGCTGAACTTACCACACACACATACTCGACACCCATGCTGAGAGGAAAAATAAAATTGAAGGCTGAGAACACACGCACAACACGAGCTCGCATGACCAGCAAACAGGAAAGTAGAGGAGAACAGAAATCATACGGCTCAGCACTTCAAGTCGACGGCATAGATGGAGAATCTATGGTGAAGACCCAGGATCCACACCGACGGCAAGAATCAAAGAAGCAAATCAGAAATGAAGAGGAAATGATAAAGCAAAAACCAGACGCTCTCTCTCTCCTCGTGCTTTCACTTCTTCAACAGAACAAAGACGGCACGAACAGGGAAAGAAGAAAAATCTAACAGTGATGCCTCACGGGAACAAAAAGAGCTTATGACCTTGCCAAGCTCCTATTAGGTGCGAATGAACGGAGATTCTAGCAGCAAAGACATTGGCCACACAATCTGAACACCTAGTGAAGCTGAGCAATCTATGACTCAAAACAGAGTAGTCATCTGGCACGGTACATAGGGGAGGAAGAAAATGATGTCAACCACACCAGACCAAGCAAAGAAAGGTCTCACGATCAGCACCACTATCTCTGAAGACTTGATTTCTCTTGGGCATCAATGACGTGAATGTGAACAGCGAAGGCAGAGCAGCATACGAGGAAGACCGAGATAGGGAGCACGACTGAGGACCTAGGCATCGCATGTGAGTGATGAGCTCCCACTTCGTTGGCGGCGGCTGGAGATGGTGGGCGAAGAAGGAGAAGCCGGGAGAAAGTGGAGAGTTCCAGACTTCTCTTTTCTGGTTCTAGAATCGTGATTGGAAGAGAAAAGGAAACATAACGAGAAAAATATCGCGAGCTCTCTCTCTTCTGTACACACCACCAACTAAGAGGATAATAAAATTTTTGAAAAAATTACAAAATATAACCCAAAGCTTGTTGGGAAAATTTCAAAAGAAACCCCATTAGATTTCTTTTTATTTTTATTTATTTTATTTTATTTATTATAACATTTATACAATAAGAAGCAAGGCACTTTAGCACTTTTTATATGAGTTACAAGAGCTTTCTAGCTTAGAGTCCAAAACGAATGCATTGAATTACGGAGGAAGCTAGCAAAGGAAAGAGAAAGACATAACCTTGAAGAAACACCTGAGACTAAGAATTGAAAAAGAAAAATGCCAAACTGAAAAGAGAAGTGCAAAGTAGTGATGACAAAGTTCAAAGTACTAAAGCAAGATTTGTCAAAATAGTCACGAAAAATGATGCATTGAAGAAGGAATTACAAGACATCAGGCTCGTTGAGGAGATGTAGCAAGAAATCAATAGGCTCACAAGACAATTAGAAAGGAAGGTGAATAAACTAGCCAGGGTGAGAGGAAGTATAGCTGAGACAGCATAGAACTTTATTCAGAGGCTTAATCAACAGAATGAAGTCTTAAAGGAGTGGAAATCACTTTGCCTTGATCAAACAGAAGAAACCAAAGAATGGATGTTGAAATGTAGGCAGATAATCGATTTGGCTAACGACAAAATTCCAGAATTTGCAAGAGCATTTAAGCAAGTTGAAAGCATGGTTCTCCCTAGAGGAACTCCATTAGAGATTGTTGAATTCTTCCATTTGTGCCATGAAATTGTAAAAGAACTCAATAGCATGACAAAGTTCTAAATCTGTATTAACATTTGAATTATTATATGAGGATCCATATGATGCTTTATGGTTGTGAAATTGTTGATTGATTTGTACTACCGTTGTTTGCTTAAAACCTTAAATTTTGATGGGATCCAATATCATACTAATTCAAGAGTCAACTTTAAATTCCTTATGAAATAATAAATTTCTGGAGGAATTTAAAGGGTGCTAGTGTCATGAAACCCTTATGTCTACACAATACTAGATATCTTACGAAACAAACGTAAAGGTAAAACTTATTAAAATTAATTATTATGTTACACAGGTAAGCTAACATTGCACCTCAAAAGAAAAACTCTGCTGACCAAATTCTCGCCACTTGAACATACAACATACGATCGTGTAGTCGTGCAATGGAAAATTCAAACGTGAATGAGTCAGCGGCCTTAAATGATCGGATGTTTGCAGTGGAGTCTAAAATGGCTGAAATAAGTGACATGATGAAACTGCTAATAGAGACTTTAAAAGGAAGGAGTGATGATAATCCACCATAGAATATCGTAGCAAATGAGAATGCAGCTAACGAAACAATTGAGCCAAACAGAGGACTAAATCCTAAGGTACCCACGCCAAAGAAACAAGATTCTGTGATAGGGGCCTTTAACATACCAGATGGTCCTGGGGAAGATCATGCCTACATGTTCCAAAGTCCACAAGTGTTACACAAAGAGAAAGAGTTGAAAGAAGAATTTGGAGAAATGAATGATTAATTGAAGGCTCTTCAAAGATCAAACGCGTGAGGTTTCTTAGACTTGAAGTAATTATGCTTGACCCCAGAAATTGATGTTCCCAAGAAATTCAAGATGCCAAACTTTGATAAATATGATGGTACAAGTAACTCAATTTATCATTTGAGGGCCTATTAAACAAAGATGTCCATATGGTCATAAGATGAGAAGTTTCTGATAAACTTCTTTCCTGAAAGCTTAACTGGAGCTGCATTGACTTGGTACATGCAACTAGACCAAACTAAGATTAAAAGATGGAAAGACCTTATGGATGTTTTCATGAGACAATACAAGTTCAATCTTGATACTGCTCCAACCAGAGAACAATTGAAGGTGATAACCAAGAAATTATTAGAATCATTCAAAGAATATGCTCAAAGATGGAGAATAGTGGCTTCACAAGTGCAACGTCCAATGGTGAATTTTGAACTTTGCTCGTACTTCATCTGTGCATTACCTAAGCCATTTTACCAACACATGATAGGAACACATATCACTGATTTTGCTATTTAATGGTAATTGGAGAAAGGATTGACACAGACATACGAAAGGGGAAGATAGCCACTTCTCAAGCTGAAAGTAGTTCACGAAAAAACTATGACTAAAAAAAGAAAGAAGGGAATGTGGACTATATTCAACCTGTAAGACAAGCAGCTACCAGTTCTTAAGTCCCTTATCAAATAGAGGGAAGGAATTAAAGACAACAACAATTTGGATTTAGGCCTAATAAGCACGGGCAGGATGGAGAGAGGAGAAATATCTAATCCAAGGATAGTCGACCATGGCCTAATTTTGGATTAACAAATACTAAATTATACCATAAACTTTTGGCAGCCCAATTATTAGGTCCACGACCTTATAAGCTTCTTAGTCCGCCTTACCTAGTATGGTATAATCCAAATGTTGTTTGTGAATACCACATGAGTACACCTGGACACTTAATAGAAGACTGTGTGACGTTTAAAAGGAATATGCTAGACCTGGTTGATTTTAATCATATCCAGCTTAAAGAAGAGGGAAGTTTTACCATTACTACTGATCCACTTCCAAATCATGAAAAACGAGTCAACGCTATTGAAGAAGAGGATGCGTGTTTCAAAAGCTCTACAAGGATCAAGATGCCTATGAACGAGCTTTATACTCACTTAAAGGAGTATGACTATATGTAAGAAATGCTCCTCACAGATAATATCAATGATCAAATGCTTGGATACTGTTAATACCATCAAGAGAAAATAGGCCATGACATACAAAGTTGTGAACAGTTTAAAGAAGCTGTTAGAAAAATGATGGTGTTAGGGATTGTGTCTGTAAAGAAGGGAGACACCAAAGTGTGCATGGTAGAGAAAAAGTGTATTGAGCTTGTCATTAAAAATTCAAGCCCAAAAGTGCAAGTCCAGGTAGTCTCTTTTGTGATCAATAAAGCCTCTGTAGATCTTGCACCTCACGTAAGACAACCAACATTGACCATCAGCACGCCTCATCCCTTTTCCTATGAAAGTGATCGAGCAGTCCCGTGGAGATATCAAAGCATTGTGGAGAACCACAAAAACCCGATGTTGATTGTCGGAACAAGCAATGAAATAGCAAACCCAGGGGGTGTTACTTGAAGTGGAAAACCATACTTACCATCTTACATTAGGAAAATGGTAAGAGAGAAAAATGCAAATGTTGACAGGCCAAAGGAAGACAATCCTAAAGAAATGGAAAAATTAAAAGATGAGTTTCTATAGATTATGAAACAAAGTGATTACAGCATTGTGGACTAATTGAAGAAAATTCCAGTGCGTATCTCAATACTTTTTTTGATTTTAAATTCTGAAGTGCATTGTCAAGCATTACAAGAAGTGTTGAATCAAGCTTTCGTGCAGCCTAAGAAGGTGGCAAGTGTGATGAATGTTGTAAAAGCCTCCTTTACCATTTCCTTTTCGGAAGAGGAAGTTACAGAAACTACTATCCACCAAACCAAGGCTTTGTATATCACTTTAAAATATGAAGGGTTCATAATCACAAGAGTATTGATTGATAGAGGATCAGCATTAAATGTCTTGCCACTCTCCATATTTGAATCATTATCACTAGAAGCTTCAAGTGTACACAAAAGCAATATTGTGGTAAGAGCATTCGATGGATTAAGATGGGAAGTATTAGGATCCGTTTGTCTCTTCTTGGAGATAGGACCAAGCATGTTTAAGGTGGATTTCTAACTCATAAACATAGACCCAAGCTACACAATGCTGCTAAGAAGGCCATGGATTTATTCTACTAAGGCTGTTCCTTCTACCCTACACCAAAAGGTTAAGTTCATCAGTGATGGGGGAATTACAGCAATTAAAAGAGAGAAGGAAATCATGGTGAGCAAACTAAGCTCATTCCTTTATATTGAGGCTGCAGAGAAGGATCATGGAGTTTCCTTTCAAAGCTTGGAGGTTGAGGGTATTTGTGACAGTACTCATAACATCAATTTCATTGTGGCTAAAATCATGACGAAGAGTGGGTTTATACTAGGGAAAGGTTTAGGCTCTCATTTACAAGGAATTACGTGTCCAATTAAGGTTTTGGATAATTGTAATTGCCAAGGGTTAGGGTATGAGCCTACCCTAGAAGACCAGATAAAAGACAAAGCAAGTTTGGCGAAAGGAAAAAAGGCCAGTAAATTAGAGATTCCACACATCAAAGAATCCTTCTCAGGCCCATCTGAGCTGATATGTGAACCAACTATCCCATTGATCTCTTCTAATAAAGATGTAGCATGTGGAACAAGTGCCTCAATTGCAATTGATGATTCCAACAAAGTTCTGGCGAATTAGGAGTTTGAAGAGGCCAATGATGTCATTAGCTTGGAGTAATTGTTTCAATTATGTTGTTCCTATTTTATTATCCACTTTTTGAGCCCATGTTCAGGTAATAGATCTTAGGTATTCTCTAATGCAAACTTTTGATGCACGTAATTTATGAAAATGAATTTCAGTTGCATTCATGTCTATCTCTTTATTCCATCCTATCTACTTCAATACATTTTTTCCATTTCATTCCTGTTCCTTATTTTTATTACATTCCATATCCATTTCTATCATCCAGGGATTTTATTTCTTCTAATTTCATCTCTCACCCAGAGGTTAATAAACCCTGTAAAGATGATTTACTTGTTGCCACTGATATGCATGATTGTGAGTTTGATGATGAAGACATAATCTAAACTCTTTCTAAGATGCTTGAATTGAGTGATAAGGGAATATGCCCATATAAAGAAGTGATTGAGATGATTAATATCGGAACCGAGGAGGATCAAAAAATGCTCAAAATAGTAGATAATCTTGAAAGGAAATAAATGATTGAGTTGTTCAAAGAATACATAGATGTATTTGTGTGGTCCTATAAAGATATGCTTGGGCTAGACCCAAGCATTGCTTCCCATAAAATACCATTACTCCCTAAGGTTGAGCCTAAGAAACAGAAGTTAAGGAGAATGAATACGGGGGTGTCCTTGTAAATAAAAGAAGAAGTAATGAAGCAGTTAGAAGCAGGATTCTTGAAGGTAGTAACCTACCCACAATGGGTAGCAAATGTTGTTCCCATTCCTAAAAAAGATGGTCGGATTCGAATGTGTGTTGATTATCATAATTTATATAATGTGAGCCTGAAAGATGATTTTCCACTACCTCATATTGATGTATTGGTCGATAATACTACTCCAAGCTATCACTATTCCTTTATGGATGGTTATTCAGGGTAAAATCAAATCCCTATGCATGAAAGAGATAAAGAGAAAACAACCTTTACAACCCAATGGGGAACTTATTATTATCAGGTGATGCCTTCTGGTTTGAAAAATGCCAGGGCAACTTATCAATGAGCTATGGTAGCACTATTCCATGACATGATACATAAAGAAATTGAAGTATATGTAGATGACATGGTAGCTAAATCAGCAGAGAATGAGAGTCATGTTGGAGTCCTTAGAAAGCTATTTGTGAGATTGTGCAAATATCGGCTAAGATTGAATCCAAATAAATGCATCTTTGGAGCTCTTTCTGGGAAGTTATTGGGGTTCATTATGAGTCGTAAGGGGATAGAAGTAGATCCAGATAAAGTAAGGGTAATTCAAGAGATCATTCAATGGGAGCAATGCTAGGTCAACATGATGATTCTGGAAAGAAGGAAAGAGCAATTTATTTCTTAAGCAAGAAGTTCAATGATTGTGAAGCTCGTTATCCAATGATTAAGCGAGCTTGTTGTGGACTAGTATGGGCAACTAGAAGGCTAAGGCAATACATGCTTTACTACACTACTTGGCTAATCTCACAAGTAGACCCACTCAAATACATCTTTGAGAGTCCACATATTGCAGGTAGAGTACTTAAATGGCAAGTTGTACTATCTGAATATGATATAAAGCATGTGATACAAAAGTTAGTTAAAGGTAGTGCGATAGCGGATCACCTAGCCGATAATCCTTTAAGGGATGACCAGCCATTAGATTTTTAATTTCCTGATGAAGCTATATGCACTATAAAACAAAGTTGTGATGAAGGAAATGATGAAGAGCAAGAATGAGAAATGTATTTTGATAGAGCCGCCAACATATATGGAAATGGGGTAGGAGCAGTGATCGTTTCACCAGAAGGAAAACAATTTGCAGTGGCCATCAAATTAGAATTTCATTGTACTAACAACATAGCAGAATATGAAGCTTGTGTTGATGGTGTTCGAGCAGCTATTACCCTTGGTATATAGTATTTAAAGGTGTTTAGTGATTCAGCTCTCATTATTCATCAAGTAACATAAGAATTGAGAACAAAGGATGAAAAATTGATTCCCTATCAAGAACTCCTAATAGATTTGATTAAGCAATTTGAGGTTGTTAGCTTTCATCACTTGACTCAAGAAAAAATCATTTCACTGATATTTTAGCCACTTTAGCAGCAATAATCCAACTTAATTGTGGAGTCCATGTCTAACCCATTCAAGTAAAAGCTAGAAGCTTTCTAGTATACTGTCTGAATATTGAAGAAGATTAAGAAGAATATCCTTGGTTCCAGGATATTAAGGACTATATCACTAAGAGATCATACCCAACCGGAATGACTGAGAATGAAAAGAAAACCCTTCGTCGTTTGGCTATGACATTCTTTATCAGTAAAGATGTTCTGTACAAGAGGGGTTATGATGGTACCTTACTTTCCTATGTGAGTTTAGAAGAAGCAAAGAAAATCATGGTTGAGATATACAAGGGCATATGTGGCACGCATGCGAATGGTCACACTGTAGCCAAATAGATTCAAAGGTGTGGCTACTTCTGGTTAACAATAAAGAAAGATTGCTTTGAGCATGTCAAGAAATGTTAGATCTCTACTAATAGGATAAATGCTCCTCCAATCCCATTACATAATTTGGTATCACCCTGGCCATTCTCAATATGGGGAATTGACATTATTGGTCCAATTAACCCAAAAGCTTCGAATGGACATCGCTTCATCCTTGTCGCGATTGACTATTTCACAAAATGGGTAGAAGTAAATTCATTTGCCAGCATCACACAAAAGACGTTCCTTATATTCATGAAGACAAATATTTTATGCCGATATGGGATTCCTGAAAGGATCATTACTGATAATGGTCCCAATCTCAATGGAACAGAAGTCAGAAACTTTTGCAAGAAGTTCCAAATCAAGCATCATAATTCAGCCCCATATAGACCTCAAATGAATAGAGCAGTTAAAGCAGTCAATAAAAATATTAAGAAGATTATTGAAAAAATGACAGTAACTTATAAGGATTGGCATGAGATGCTTCCCTATGCTTTACATGGTTATCATGCTACTGTACGCACATCCATAGGGGTAACCCCATACTTCCTTGTTTTTGGAATGGAAGCTGTCACACCCATTGAGATGGAAATACCATCCTTGAGAGTATTGGCAAAGGTAGATTTATAAGAAAATGAATGGGTACGAACCCAATTTAAGCAACTCAACATGATTGAAGAGAAAAGGCTTACTACAATATGTCATGGACAATTGTACCAAAAGAGAATGGCAAGAGCTTTTGATAAAAAAACTTTGCCCACGGGAATTCAGTGCTAGTGATCTTGTACTCAAGGAAATATTGCCTAACCAAGAAGATAATAGAGGCAAATGGGCTTCGACCTATGAGGGACCTTATGTCGTCAATCATGCCTTTTCTGGGGGAGCACTAATCTTAGCTGACATGGATGGTCAAGAGTTAGTAAAGCCCATTAATGCGGATGCTGTCAAGCATTACTTTGCTTAAATAGAAAATGAAAAGGAAAGAATAGCTCATTGGGTTGAAAACCTGTAAAGGCAACTTAAGCAAAAGTTAGAGCAAAGAACAAGCAAAGCAATGATAAGAAGAAGAGTTCACCAAGACAAAAGGATGTCTTAGGAGAAGAAAAGGAAGGCATAAGAAGTTAAGTATCTATGTTTGAGAAAGTTGACTCCATCATCTCTCACACTATGCATATCAATGGCAGCTTAGTGAAGCACTTATTGGGGTTTTGAAAAGCGAAAGGAGAGAGATGTGATTAAGTAAATCCACATATTCCATTTGCGCTTTAGCCATTTGTACTTATAAACCAAGATATTCATATTTCTCTATGAATTTTGGCATTAGTGAATGAATTTTTCTGCCCTTGCTCCTTTGAGACCATCTTTCTTCTCTTTTCATGTTATCATATTCGAATTCATATCTCATATATTACAGTAGGTTCACATTCAAGGAATAATATTTATTAATACATTTACTTGATGTAGAATGCTAGTATCTTTATTCTTACTTTTGGCCCTTAAGGTATCAAGATCATCGCATAGGTGTAAAATGATAACGAGAGCACGTGTGCTATCAGTATTCGGTCATAATAGTTTATCTGATTAACATGAAGGCCAGATCAAGTGACGAGAATTTGGTCGTTTGAATTTTTCTAAAGAGGGGCAACGGCATATTGTGATACTACACATATTAATAAATAAAGGTTAAATAATAGACTTAGAGGTATTACCTTGTATTCAAAATGGTTTATTCAATATGCACAAAAATTTTCAAAAAGGAATATATATATTAAGATAGTTGTCAACATCAAGCCTTCTAATGAAATTTTTTTGTAATACATTTGCATTATCCATGCATTTGCATTGGGGCAAATAAGCACATCTTACCCTTTGCATTTATTATAAAAAAAAGAAGTCTCATAAATTGAGACAAACAAAGGTCCAAACCTTTTTACATTGCAAATCATCCATCCATGGTATATTGTACATATTTTTAGCACCCATGAAAAATCATACATGGTACATTACTATATTGCATTCCTTGTCATAGAAACACACCTCATTTAGATTGGGGTAAAGCAAAATAAAAAAAATTGAGGAAGAAAGAGAAGAAATAACAAACCTCACCCGTAAGTTTCTCATATTTTCCACATGAGATAGAACCTATTCTCACATCCCTAAAGCCCAATACCAGCTGGCACGATTATGTAAAAGCCCTATTATGGCAGGCACCCCAAAGCCAGTAGCGGCTAGCACGATTCTTTAAAAGCCCTGTTACAGAAGGCACCCCAAAGACCTATCACGGTAGGCATCTTAAAGCCTAGTATCAGCTGGCACGATTCTTTAAAAGCCATATAACGGTAGGCACCCTAAAGCCCTGTCACGGCAGGTACCTCAAAGGCCAGTACTAGCTGGCACGATTCTTTAAAACCCTATAATGGCAGGCACCCTAAAGCTCAGTACCAGCTGGCACAATTCTTTAAAGCCCTGTAATGGCAGACACCTCAAAGCCCTATAACGGCAAGCAACCCAAAGCCCTGTAACGGCTGGCACCCTAATGCCCTGTATCAGCTAGCATGATTCTTTAAAGCCCTATAACGACAGCTACCCTAAAGCCCTGTAACAACAGGCACCCTAAAGCCCAGTACCACTGACGATTCTTTAAAAGCCCTGTTACAGCTGGCACCCCAAAGCCTAATACCAGCTGGCATGATTCTTTAAAAGCCCTATTACAGCAGGCACCCTAAAGCCCAGTACCGACTGGTATGATTCTTTAAAAGCCCTATTACGGTAGGCACCCCAAAGCCCAATACCGGCTGGCATGATTCTTTAAAGTCCTGTCACAGCAGGCACCCTTCAAGCCTTGTAAAGGCACGCATCCACCAGGTCCTTTGGAATATAGGCAATTCATCTCCATTGAGTTTTTGTTTTGTTTATTTCCTAAATCCCATTTCATTTTAAACTATTTATTTTATTTTATTTTATTTACTTATTTATTTCTTTGTTTTATTTTATTTTATTTTATTTTATTTTTGTTGTTGTTTGTTGAGTTGTAGGTAACTAAGAGCCTTGGCCCTCCAAACAAAATACATGTTTCTCTCTTCATTCATTTCTAAGATAAGAATATCATCTCATGAAATTCTCACTTAGAAATCAAATGAAGGGGGGGCATCTAGTCAACATATATTTTGTTTGGATCGTTGTCATTTAGTCATTTTCATTCACATCACGCTACTAAAACCAAAAAAATTTATTATCCTATTGTGTTTGTTATCCAATAGTCTTGCATCATTTGGTCACATTGCTAAGAAAAATAAAAAAATTATCAAAAATCATTTCATTGTGTTTGTTACGCAATAGTCTTGCATTTAATCATATCTTATTGTGTCAGGGGCAATTAGGTCTTTTCATAGGTATTGCATGGCCAACCAAAATACATGTTCTATCTTTACTTGTCACTTATGTAAGAATTCAAAAACACACTTTTTCATATACTTACATAAGAAACAAGTAAAGAGGGGCAACTATGAACACCGTATTTTGTCCAGACATTTTTTAAATAATAATAAATAACCAAAATATAAAAAATATAATAAACATAATTAAAAAAAGAGCTATTAGGATTTTCAGGATTATATTTTCTTAAAAGAGTTATTATATTTTCTTTTTAAGATTATATTTTCAAAAATATTTGCTTAATCCAAAATCAATTTTTTTAAGTCCCTTAATCTAATTTTTGAAATTAATAAACATAATTAAAAAAAAGAGTTATTAAAAATTAAAATGAGTTGGGTCCTTCATGCACACGTTACAGCAAAAGTGGATAAAAGAAGTGCAAGGCTGGATGAAACATAGACCAACAGAGCACACGAGAGAAATAAGAAATCTGCAGAAGCACACATACACAACACAAAAAGGAGAACACACACGCACATATACTTTCAGCCATACAACAGAAACAGAAGAAGCAAAATAAAAACACACAAGATTAGCTAGAAACAAAGGCAGACACAAAAGAAGTAGAGAAAGAAAGCAAAATGAGCACACATGGTCAAGCACTAAAGGGAAAAGTCACAAGTAGCAGAGAAAGATAGCAGTAGAAACACATACACGTAGCCAGAAAAGACGAGACAGGTTAAGGAAAAAGAAGAAAAAGACAAACACAGAGAGAAGAGGAAAGCTAGAGCAGATGACAAGATCAGAAGAGACATGATAGAACCAAAAAGGAAGCACACATGCACAACCAAAGGAAGATGAGAGAAGCACTGGAAAAGGAGAAAAGCTCAGACGTAGAGAGAAGAAGAAAACCAGAGCAGCAAACTAGCACGCAGCAGAGAAAGTTGAAGAGCAAGGGAAAAGCATACAGAAGAATAGAAGCATGTATAGAGATTAAAAAAGAAACAGAGATACACACGCACGCAGGCTTTTGACGGGCAAAGAAAGCACAAGTGAAGGAAGAAGAAGCAACCCACACAGCAGAAGAAGAGGAAAAGATGAAGGAAAAGATGCACATGATCAGAGAAAAAAGGATGGCAATCCGAGACCAAAGGAGAAATCGGTAAATCATTCTTCCTTCCTCCTCTATATAATGCTTACGACCGAAACAAGCGGAGGAGGGGGAGAGTGTGTGTTTTATGAAAAAAAGGACTGAGACAGGAGGAGTTGTTCTGGCTAGAGTGAGAAACCGAGAGGAGAGGGCTGTTTTGGCTAAAAAAAAAGAAACAAAAAAATAGAAAAGAAGAACTGTTCTTGCTGGAGAAAAAGAGAGAAACTAAAAGGCTACGATAATGAGCATTTTTTGAGAATAAAAGAGACTGAGAGAGGAGGAGGAAGAGACTAAGAGAGGCGAGTATAATTAGAGGGAGGAAGTTTTGAAAAGAAAAGGTTGAGAGCAAAGAAGAACGAACCGAGAGGGGACCAGCGTTTTTCAGAGAGTAAAAGAGGAAGAAGCATTACACAGGTTTCATGATTTATTTGCCTTTTCATTTGGAATATTTCATGGGTGATTTCATTTCATCTTGTATTTTGTAAATCTCTGGGACTAGTTACTGCTTATAAACTCTGCAAAGGTTTTATATACTGTTCTTATATGACTTGGGTGTAGAAATCATTCTTCTTTGGTCATGAGTTTGGATGGATTAAATAGTTGAAAACATTTTATGTTTGTGTCTTATGTGAAACCTTTTAATTTAATTACCATATATGTGGCTCTAGATAGTAAAAAGTGATTTGAGTTTATTCTCTTTAAAAATCATGTGCTTGTTTTGCAACCATTCAAGAATTAGTCTTTGTGATTAATCCTAAAAAAAAATTCACTTTATGATGTTTGACAATGATAGCTTCAATTAATATTGCTTATGTTGTTGGTAACTTATGGGGACGGCATTTTTAAATTACACTCGGTTGTTTCTTAAGCTATAATTATAAAAATTGCTAGGTCATTTTAAATTATAATAGACATAGCTTCAAATGTCTTAAATAAAAATTGGTTGTGTGAAAATCGTATGGGTCTCCACAACTGATTAAAATTATTTTATACCGTATAAATCAATAAGGTTTTGCGGGCGTGAGAATCAATCTTGTATATATTTATATGAGTTTCAAAGGCCCATCATTAATATTAACTCTCTTTTATAATCTAAATCACTAATTTATTTAAGTCCCATGTGAGATTTTAAGAATCTTTGTAGAGACTTAAATTAATCACATTATCATGTGGGATAATAATTCCTCGCAGATATAGTGGTTCTCAATATATATAATAAATGATATTTGTAAATAATCATATAATAAACAATTTAGAAAATTAATTAACCAAATTAATGTATTTAAATGGTAATCATATTTACCAATTATATCTTTTAGTTATGTGAGATTTTTAAATCTCTATAGACTTATAAGATAATCGTATTATTGTATGAGTCAATAAGACTCTGTAGATATAACGATTAAGTTTTTCAAAATATGTATAAATTATATATTAATATAATCACATTAAAAATGTATTTAAATTTAATTCCTTTCTCGTGTGAGATTTTAAAATCTTCGCAGATATTTAGGATAATCATATTACCGTATAAGCCAATAAGGCTATGCAGGTATGATGATTAAAATTTTTCAAAACATGTATATACATACTTAAACAAATTATTACTAACACTTAAAAATATAAATAAAATGCTAAATTCTTTTATCGTGTGAGATTTCGGATTCTCTACAGATACTTAGAATAATTACATTACCGTATGAACCAATAAGGCTCTACAGGTATAGCAGTTAAAATTCCCAATCATAAAATATAAAAAAAATAATAATTTTAAACCCTTTTTTTTCTTTATTCAAAAAATTCAAAAATGGAGAAAATAATTAAAATTAAATTACCTTTTGCAATTTAAAATGCACATATCAAAATTTTAGAAATTATTTTATTTGCAAAATGGTGAATTATTTCTAATTAATTTCTCTTCAAAAAATATTTTCGCTAACAAGCTTTTAAGCCCGAACTACGTGGACTTTGATCCCCATCACAGGGTATGTAGGCCTCAGAGTTAGATTCTGAGTCAAGTCCATCCTCCCTTGTAAATAAATAAATATTTCTCACCTAATTCTTATCATTTTTATCAAATACATGAATATAAAAGGGATAATTAAAATAATTATAAAACCATATTAATAGAGCACAACAAACTTCAGGTAACCATTCTGATGAATAGGTGTTGTGGGGTTCCTAACACCTTCCCTACACTCAACCGACTCCCGAACCTATTCTCTAATTTTGCAGATCACCCTTATCCTCCATTAAACGGTTTCTCGTGATTTTCCTCAAAATCTTGGTGGCGACTCCTCGTTCGATCCGGTTCCTGCCGTGAAGGCCGAGACCTCCGCTCTCACGCCATCCGTGTCATATTTTTTCGGGTGTGACAATAGTAGTAGCGGTAATCCAATTTATCATTTAAGAACTTATTGTATGAAGATATCAGTGTGGTCGCAAGATGAGAAATTTTTAATAAATTTCTTGGAAAGTTTGATTGGAGCTGCATTAACATAGTACATGCAACTAGACCAGTCAAAGATCAAGAGATGGAGAGATCTTGTAGACATTTTTATGAAGCAAAACAAATTCCATCTTAACATCGCCCCTACTAGGGAGTAGTTAAAGGCCATGAGCAAAAAGACAACAGAATCATTTAAAGAATATGCTCAAAGACGGAGAACGATGACTTCACAAGTTCAACCACCTATGATCTAATTCAAACTTTGCTCCTATTTCATTCGTACATAGTGGGAACACATGTTGATGACTTCGCTGATTTGATAGGAATTGGAGAAAGAATTGATACAGACATACGAGAACATAAAATTGCTACTTCTCAAGTTGAGAGAGTGCAAGAAAGGGGTATGACTCTAAAAAGAAAGTGGGGAATGTAAACTATATCCAACATATGAATTCATATTCCACAAGGTCACCTGCTTCCTACCAGTTTGGTGAAAGAAACTAAAGACAGGTATAACAAGTGTTGACACCTAATAGGCAGGGACAATTTGGAGGGCAACGAAATGCACAAGCTAAGGATAGTCAACCTTGACCAAATTTTGGGATGACAAATGCTGAATTGTATCAAAAATTACTTGAAGCCCAACTGTTAGGCCGAATACCCTATAGCCCACCTCATCCACTTTATCCATCCTGGTACAATCCCAAGGTAACGTGTGTGTATTATATGGATGCTCCAGGACATTCCATAGAAGATTGCATCACATTCAAGAGGAATATGATGGATTTGGTTGATTTAAACCATATTCAACTCAAAAATAATAGAAACTCTACAGTCACCTCTAATCCTCTTCCTAACCATAAAAGAAGAGTACATGTTATTGAGGGAGAGAAGAGGTTCTCAAGAAACTTTGTCGATATTGGGATTTGAATGTAAGCACTCTTTGAATACTTAAAAGTAGTTGGCTATATGTTGGGAACCCCAGAGGAGGAATGTAATGAAATTAACTCAATATACTGTGAGTATCATCGAAAGAACATAGATCATGATATAGAAAGATGCCCACAATTCAAAAAGGATGTGAAGAAATTGATGTTATTAGGAGTTGTGATCATAGAGAAAGAAGATAAAGAAGTTTACATAATGGAAAAAGGGAAAATTGAATTTGTCATTAAAGATTCAGCTCCAAAAGAACAGATTGACATAGCATACTTCATTATTAATAAGACACTGCAGGGACTTAAGCCACCCCATAATCCTGATGCTAAGCCACCCTTATTGACTATAAGCGTGCCATCTCTATGTCCTTATAAGAATAATAAAGCAGTACCTTAGAGATATGATGGTGTTACAGAATGCTTATCAAACTCAACTATGGTCATTGAGACTGGAAAGGCTGAGGTCACAAACATTACAGCCCAAGAGGGTCACTCAAAGCGGGATAGTATATCAACCATAAGATGCTAGAAAGGTGGCAAGGGGGAAAATAGTGAACGTTGATTGTAATGATGATAATCTAAAAGGATTTGACAAGATTAATGAAGAGTTCTTAAAGATTATGAAGCACAGTAAATACCATGTAGTTAATTAATTGAACAAAACACCTGCGGGGATCTCAGTACTCTCTCTAATTTTGAGCTTTTGAGCACATTGACAAGCACTACAAGAGATCTTGAATAGGGCTTATGTACAACCCAATATAACCCCAGAAAAGGTGGCAAGTATAACGAACATTGTGAAAGATACATCTACCATCTCATTCTTTAAGGAAGAGATCATAAAAATGACAATTCATCAATCAAAAGCCTCACACATCACCTTAAAATGTAAGGGATATGTAGTAGCCAGGGTATTGATTGATGGAGGCTCAGCTTTAAATGTCCTCCCTTTAGCAACATTTGAGCTATTATCTTTGGAAACAACGATCGTGGAAAGTAGCAACATGATAGTTCGAGGATTTGATAGATCAAGGAGGGAAGTTTTAGGCACTGTTCAACTTCCATTAGAGATTAAACCCTACTTGTTCATGGTGGGCTTTTAATTAATGGACATAGATCTGGCTTATACCATGTTGTTAGGGCACCCGTAGATTCATTCTATTGAAGCGGTGCCTTCAACACTTCATCAAGAGGTTAAGTTCATCCACAATGGGAGAATTGTCACTATTAAAAGGGAAGAAGAGATTATGGTAAGCAAACCAAGCCCCCTCCTATATATTAAAGCTACTGATCACGAAGATGGGATGATGTTTCAGAACCTTGAGATTGAAGGTCCTACAAAAGATCTTGAGAATGTTAACTCTGTTATAGCTAAAATCATGAAGAAAAGTGGATTTAAACTCGAGAAAGGATTGGGCATGCAGTTGTAAGGTATCAATCAGCCAATCAAGTTGTAAGAAAATCATATGCGTTGAGGTTTAGGGTATGAAACTACATTCCAAGATCAGATGAAAGGCCAAGCTAGCTCAGTAAAAGGCAAAAAGATTGAGAAGTTAAAAATCCTACACATCAAAGAAACATTTCCAGCCCAACTGAAGTGATACATCAACCCATTGTCTCTATGGTCTTAAGAGATGTATGGTTATTCACATCTTGTGTCGGTCACCCTCTATTTTTGGGGTGTGACATGATTGGCATTTAGCATTAAGCCTATCATAAAAAAAATCAATTAAGAGTATATGTGGAAATTGGTGATGGGGACATTGGCTTATGAGGAGATTATAACGTTCCCAAGCTTTATGAAATAATTCACCATTTTACTGTGTGAAAAGTGGATTTTGTTCCTTAATTCTAAAGTCTTTTGAGGAGAATAATATTTCTATATAAATTGCTCATAAATCCCCATCCAAGAGTTATGGAAGCTTTTGGTAAGTGTAAAAGCCATTGACAAGCTTCTCCCTTTAAATAGTAAGGAAAGCAACACAGTTTTAAATCATTATCCGATAGATTATTTAGCAGTAATGTATCAATTACTGCATAAAATTCTCATATAAAATCCAAGGCATCTTCAGTTCAGTGCCTTTTGAAATTAGGTAGCGTATTTAAGTAAATATTCTTAAATTCATAATTATGCACTCTAGTGCATGCATGACAGGTTAGATGTAATGAATGGGCATTAAGTATCTCTAAATTTAATAGGTGGCTTTGGAATAGCTTTGTCACCTATCTTTCTTCTTCTTTGAGATTTGTTTTTCCTACAAAAACCTTTCAATTTCTATATTAATAGAAATTAAATTTAAGTTTCCAGAACTTCTTAGTTGCATAAAAATAAATATAAGGAAAAAATTTAAAATTTAAAATTAAAATGAACTAAAAATTAAGTAGTTAGTAAATTTGTAACTTCCTCAACAATGGTGCCAAAAACTTGATTGCATTTTTAAGTGTACAAAATCATAGTAATAAATTATCTAGAGTATTCTAAGTGTTGAATCCATAAGGAAGTTGTGCTTTTACTAATTTAAATAATTAATAGTTTGAGAAAAATAGATAAAATGGATTATTTGATGAAAACACAATCACTTAAAGTATTAGAGTTTAGGATTCATCTTATAGGTCGCTAGTTTCCACCCTTTGAATTAACTCTTTAATCAATTATAGTAATAACTATTTTTAAAGAATCTTAATATTTTTCTAAACTATTAGTCCCTTTTTAATTAGCTTTGAATTCATTCTCATGATATCTAAACAACTAATTAAATCATGAAGCTATAGCTTAAGTTACCACAAATTTCTAGAACTATACCTAACCTAATTATTTATGTCTATTTCTCTAGATTTAAGTTTTCTTTTCACCTCCCAGTCTATCAAGATTACCCATCAATTTGATTAAATGATTGCCAATCATAAAATCAACATGAAGAGTAAGAGAAATAAATATAATTAAAAAAAATAAAAAATATTCATAAATATAAATGCAAAGAGTTAAAATAAAGAAAATAAAAAATTAGCTCCCCAATTGGGCTACATCGTTACTCTAGCTAGGTAATTTAGAAACACATAATAAAATCAAATAACGTTGTTCTAAAATTCTCAATTAGAAAAATGATCACAGAGAAAATCAAGGAGTAGAAAATAAATAATTGTGATTTGTAGAACACTTCAACGATCTCGCTTTTAGCTTTTAGAATTCTTCTACAGGCACTAAATATCTCAAAGAGAATTCTTAAGATACTCGAATAAGTGATTGGATGACTTTCTTCTTCATAGAGGGGATATTTATAGTTAAAGTGAAGGCCTTTTCTTTTATTCCTTATCGATGTGAGACACTAATATATATAATATTTTATCTCTTATTGTACCCTTTTTCCTTCTTAAAAAAGGATGCCCTGTAGCTTAAACACTAGTGTAAAATTAATTTTTCCTAAACTTAAAATACATTTTTGGCGACAAAAGATGCTGTGTAGTAGAAGATTCTGTAGTAGTAAATAGACATTTTTCACCACAGGTCAAAAGAAAATGTAGCAAAAGATAATATTTTTCACCACAGGTCCCATCTGACCTATGGTGAAAAACACAATGGTGAAAAATATCATTTTTCACCATAGATGGTCTCGGACTTGTGGCGAAAGATGATATTTTTTACCACAGGTAGTCTCGGACCTATGGCGAAAGATCTCATCTTTCGTTATAGGTCTGAACCTACCTATGGCAAAAAATAGGCGAAAAATATCATTTTTCACCACAGGTGGGTTTAGAGTTGTGATGAAAGATCTTATCTTTCACCACAGGTTCGAAACCACCTGTGGCAAAAAATTATCTAAAGATCATTTATGGCCATAGTTTTATCCACAACTGTTACCATAAATGACTTTTACCACAATTATTGTAATAATTGTAGCAATAAATACTGTATATTTTTTTACTTGTACACTTATATCTATATACATCCCTTACTTACAAAACCTTCATTAATTAAGAAACAGCAGCTCCAAAGATCAATACAAATATATTTGGTGAACAAATACGAACTAAATTTACATTTCCAATACAAAATATCTAGAAAGTTTCTATTCTAATCCTATTAATTCTAAGAAAAAACTAGACCACAAATTATGTATATGTCTCAACTCTTGCTTAGAATATGACTCTAAACTTTGGAAGTGTTGCAAATTCAATAAAAATATACGCATGAATAATAACTCAAGTATATGAAAAACTTCATAATTATAAATTGTTATTTACAAGTTATTACTTGATCAAATGAGTGAACAATACCTTGAGTGATGATTTCATACATAAAAAAACGTCACATAATAACCGTATTCTATACTTCTTGGTTGTTGAGGATACTATAAAGAAAATAGAAATAATTAAATTCATTAAATCAATATTATAATCTTCATTCTAATTAAGGAATAAATTTGAAATACTTACTTGCATTGGTACAAACTTGATTTCAATTTTTTTTTTCTTGTCAACCATTCCTGCTAATTTTCAGTATGTTGCTAAAGATCTATTTATCAAATATACACACTTAAAAAATATTAAATATATATTATTAATAACACAATAGAATTATTTAAAAACTTACAATTCAATCAAAAACTTCATGTTGTCGCCTACTTTCCTTTTCAGTGAACAAAACCAGTATATAGTATTTTCATACGGATAAATGACAGGAAGTATCCAATGATGACTATAATATATTAGTTTATATTAATATCACATTATTAAGAATTTTTTTTATAAATTGAGTGACAAATTTTAACATTTGATACCTCTCAATAATTGATAAAAACTAGCATCTCTTGTTTTGCTTACACATTTTCTTTCTAATATAAGAAGCTCTTTGATTTATTTTGCCAATGGAGGTTAAAAGTAGAGATAAAAACCCATAATTCTCATCAACACTGAGTTCGGTGCATATCTTGTGGAGGTACCTTTGATAATTAGACATACATTAGCAATAAAATAAAAATATCAAATATTAATATAGAAATAAAAATGAATACTTACATGATAAAAACTTGAATTATTGACAAGTCCAACCACTCAAAAATAATGAGGTCTCTAATATCTTTCTTGGCAACTCTAAAAGTAATAAGCTTCCCAATAATCTTTTCGATTACATTTATTTCATCAGATTATTCATTCATGTTAACCATCACTGAAGCCAATCATTTCAAATCATCTTGCATCGGTTGGGGATTGGAACCCAAAGATTCTTTTGATTGTGGGAGTTCCTATAATTAATATATAATAAAAATTAAAAATACCTATGTTATTAATTAAAAAATAAAAAATTGTAACATTTTTCATACCTCTTCAGTAACTTGTTGAACTAGTTTTTTCAACCAAATAATGAAATTATATTAAGCTTGTCCTATTGTTTCCACCTCTACAGTAGGAAATAGTATAAGAGCATTAGCATCCACAACCTTTTCAACTATCACCTTTACTTGATTATGTTATATCTACTTATAGTGGACTGTAGTTGTATGATTATACACCTTTCCATATACAACTACTCATTTTCTATGATCCTTCACATAAAGTATGCATGGCATTCCTTGATCTGATAGACTAAGATCACACACTGGATCTGTAACATCACCATAATTCAGTGTTTGTTGTGGTTGCATTTGCAAATTACTAATCATTGATTGCATTTCCATTATCATGCTTGACTTGCATTCCGCTATCGCCATTTGTACTTGCTGGATTGATACAAGATTAGAAGGTGGAGGTTCAAAATATTGTTTTATACCCATACCTTTTGGAATCTCTTGACACGACCAGGGTGCTCTTTACTCCTTAAAGCTGTGGTCAATATGTCCTTTCTACCATTAGACATAAAGGTCCCCTTGGATGGTTCTTCTATAAAAGCATCTTGGAACATGCAAGCAAGTAGAACCAATGTAAGTAATAAATTTAAATTATATGATTAAGATATTGACTGTAAAAATAGTTACAATTTTCTCAGCTACTTCTCTAGCCTCTGGGGAAATAAACTCTCCCTTTTTATTCATCCATCCTCTCTTCCATGCTTAAGCACGATTAACAAGAGATGGAGGAGAAACGTCTTCAATATTATCAACTCTTGTTGCTTGTCTTTTAGCTTCCCACTTCTCTTGATTCATTATATCATAGATATTTGTGTACCTTTCTTGAGACATAGTATGGTTGTATAGATTTTTCTTTCAACACTCTTGACCTTTTTGACTTTTTTCCTATTAACAAATAATGAAAAGCATTTGTTAAAAATAAATCTTCACCGACACTAAATAAATTATCATATTGTTCCTTTACTTACCAAAAACTTAGGATTGTGTCTACTATGAACAAATTTTATCCATGTGTCATAATTAATGAATGGATATTTCTCCCAAGGTTTTTCCGTGATGGCATCATTGTCACTATCATCATTTTTGTTGCAATTCTTAGGAAAGACATATTTTCTAGTAAGCTTTACTTAAAGTCCCTCCATCGGTCCCAAACATACTTTAATCACCTGTCCTTTAAAAATGGAGTTTCCTTGATGTCATAAGTAATTTACAAAATAATACATATCAATAATGAATTTAGTAACAACATATATTTCAAAATAAAAAATAAATGTAACATATAGCAATAGGAAATACTAGTAGATTCTTAAACATTATTTCTATCACTTTCATTAACATCATCCTACTCTTCCTCCAAGATGCTGATTTTTTGACATGCCACCAAAACCCACAAAACTCTTAAAGATGTTTCCTTTCTTCTTATCAATTGGTTGGCCATTGTCATTAAAATCAATATGAATTTTTCCATGAATTTAGGCCAACTTAGTAAGTCATGTGGGCCCTCTTTTACCTCTTTTAGAATTTTTTTTGTTAGTGACCGGATTCTCCATAAAACAAATAAGATAAATAAGGTCAATGGCAAGAAATATAATAAATTTAAATTATGTAAAAATGAAAGTATAAAAAAATCAAATAAATCAAAAAGATCCTATTATATTCTATTACCATTATAAAAATATTTTAGTTCTCCCATAAACCTTCATCATGATTAATTCTAACATCATATACGTCGTCTTCATCTTCCACATCCAATAGGGGTGAGGTTGGCATAAAAGGAGGAATCTCTTCAATATCAAAACTCTTTTCATCATTGTCACCATGACTAAGGAGATTTTTTCCCAATAGAACCACAAATAACCTATTATCAGCTGGATCAGTGACATAAAAAACTTGTTTTATATGAGTTGCTATTATAAAAGGCTCATCCTTATGTTTTTCCTTATTAAGATCCACTAAAGTAAAACCTAACTTGTTTTCTTGAACACCATTCTTAATATCAACCCATCTATACTTGAAAATAGGCACCTTAAATATGAAGTAATCAACTTTCTATATCTCTTCAATGACCCTAAAATATGATGAGGATGCCAATATTGGATTTTTGTCTTTTACACTAGAAAAATGAGTTGCTTCAACTACTACCATTACCCTACTATTTTGCATAGTGCTATTGCCATCCTATATTTTTGTATAAAATGAATATTTGTTAATGTCATATGCACTCCAAGTAGTAACATCAAAGCTAGGCCCACTAGCTAACCATCTTATTGCTTCTGAAACATTAGACTTCTTATGATCCTCCCTTACCTTTGCCTTAAACCAGAGTAAAAAATGTCTGTTATGCTCACTTAGCAACTATTTACCAGCCTGTTTAGGACATTGATCTCTTAATTCCTTTTTGTGCGTATCCAAATAATCTTAAACATCATTAGTGTTATTCAAGATGTATAAGTGTGCTTGTTTCATTTCTTCATGAGTCATGCACTTTTACTTTCATGCCTCGTGTCCTTTACCCTTCAACTCTTATTCCCTCATGGCGAGATTTGGGAACACTGATAGATTTGACTTTAGATAGGTATTCAGTATAAAACTCGACAATCTCCTCAGCAACATATCTTTCAAAAATATAGGCTTCCGGATGATGGGGATTCTTCACATAACCTTTGAGAATTTTCATGTACTGCTCAAATGGATACATCCAACATAGATAGATAGGGCCGTAAAAATTTACCTCCCTCACCAAATGTACAATTAAATATACCATAATGTCAAAAAAAGAGGAAACAACATACATTTCTAACTAACATAAGGTAATGACAACATCATTTTGCAACTCATCTAATTTCTTAGGGTCAATGACTTTGTTATAAATTGTGTTAAAGAAGACACATAGTCTAATGATTGATTTTCTCACCTTTTCCTCTAATATGTTTAATAATTGTTGTAATAGTACATGGCGATCGTGAGATTTCAAACTAACTAATTTTAAATCTTTTATTGATACAAGGTTCTTGACATTTGAAGAATATCCTTATGGCACTTTAATACCACGTAGATACTCACAAAAACTTCTTTTCTCTCATTTAGACAAAGTATGAAGAGCTAGGCTCATGTAAGTCCTCTTTCCTTTTGCTCTTAGACCTAAGTTTGCTCGTATTCCCATGTCAAGTAAGTCTAGTCTTGCTTTGACTCCATCCTTGGTCTTTCCCTTTATATCTAACAATGTTTCAATGAGACTGTCGCATATATATTTTTTCCACATGTATCACATTAATATTGTATCTCACCTTAAGGGTGCTTCAATAAGGGAGATTAAAGAAAATTGACCTTTTCTTTCACTGATTCTTTTGAGCTTTCTTTTTCTGGATCTTACCAAATACCATATTGATGTCTTTGACCCGTTCATATACTAAGCTTACAGTTAATGGCTTTGGAGCTTCATCATACTCTTGATAGCCATTGAATGATTTCTTCTAACTGTGATAAGCATGGTCTTGTCCCAAGAATCTTCGGTGACTAAGATAGACTATCTTCTTCCCATGTTTTAGTTGTTAATGGGATGTGTTTTCTTCATAAATAGGGCATGCTTTATGCCCCTTCACACTGTATCCAAACAAGTTTTCATATGCAGGAAAATCATTTGTTGTGTAAAAAATTATAGCTCGTAACTTGAAGGTCTCCTTTCGATGTGATTTAAATGCATCCATACTTACCTCCCATATCATCTTCAAATCTTCAATCAATGGTGCCAAGTAAACATCTATATCATTTCCTGGTTATTTAAGGCTTGAAATCATCAAAGACAGTGTGATATATTTGCATTTATTGCACAACCATGGAGGAAGATTATAAATCACTAACAGAATAGGCCATAAGCTATGTTGATTGCTAGGATTTCTATAAGGATTTATACAATCTGTACATAGTCCAAGCCTAAGATTTCTAAGCTCATTGCCAAATTTAGGAAATAATTGATCAATTCCTTTTGATTATGGAGAATCGACTAGATATTAGAGCATGCCATCAATTTTTCTCTCATCAGCATGCCATCGCAAATTCTTGGCCTCATTTGGATTAGCAAACAAGTGCTTAAACCTCAGTATTATAGGAAGATACCATAATACTTTTGCTGGAGGCCTCTTAGTAATAGAATCATCACTAACGTTTATCTCTTTTACTTTGTAACATGATGCCCTACAAACTGGAGACACATCCAATACTTTAAAATCATTTCTGTATAATATATAGTCATTGGGGAAAGCATGTATTTTTTGGTACCCCAAACCCATTGGACATAATATTTTTTTGGCTTTATAGTAACTACTCGAAAGTGTGTTACCCTCTGGAAGCATCTCTTTCAATAATTTAAGCAACTCTGTGAAACTCTTATTGCTCCACCCATATCTGGCTTTCAAGTTGAACAACTGTAACACCACTCTTAATTGTGTATATTTTGTACACCCTAGATATAAAGGAGTTTCTAAATTATTGCACAAGCTATCATATTTGTGCACCTTTTCAACAGCCTCAATGCCAATGTCACATAACATGTCCTCTATTTAATCACCAAAATTCATATCATCATTCTCAACTTGTAGTATAATATGTTTTTTAAATTCACTATGGAATACCCACTGTTTGTACACTTTGTAAAACCCAAAACAAATTAGGTGATCCTTAATCTCCATAGAACTTCGTCGTAACCCATTCAAGCACTTAAAACAAGGATAATAGAACAATCATTTATTATTAAGAATATTGTTCTTTGTAAATTCCAAAAATTAATCTACCCTCTTCTCATATTCATCACTTGTTCGCAAGGCATCTATCTAACTACGGTTTATCATTACCTATTCCAAAAAAGCAAGATCTTATCCAACTGCAGCATCATAACAATTTATAAAGCAAGATCTTTGAGATAAAAATCCTTCAATTCTATCAATTTAACATTACTAAAATGCCAATTTCAATAAATTTTAACAAATATCAATGATTCAACTTCAAAATAATTATACTAAATATAAAGAAATTAATATCATGGAAATTTTTAAAAAATCAATAGCATAACAACTTATAAATTGAGATTTTCCAAACATTAAATCCTTAATTTGATCAATTTAAGTAAATCACGATTGGTATTTTGATAATTATCAACTCTAATCAGCAATCAATAGTATAATTTATGATAATGGGGTTCACAATTCATCTCAACAAACAAACTTAAAAAGAAATTAATTATACTAAACATAAAGAAATTAATATCATGGAAATTTAAAAAAAAAAGGCAGCATAACAACTTATAAATTGAGATTTTTTGAGTACCAAACCCTCAATTTGATCAATTTAAGTACATTTTAATTGAAAATTTAATAATTATCAACTCTAATAAACAATCAATAGTATAATTCGTTGAAAAAAAATTAAAAAGAAAAAACTTAAAAAGTAAGAAGAGGCAAGCTATAATAAAAAAAAACTAATTAAGTAATAAATAATTATTAATAATCAAAATTTATCCCAACAAATAAACTTAAAAAGAAAAAAATAGTAGGAAAAGGAGATAAAAAATAGAAAAAAAATTAGAAGCTAAAAATAATTAAGTAAAAAAATAGCTAAGAAATTGCCAAAAAAAAAACCTTGGTATGGTGGAGAGGCAAGCCGTAAGAAATGCAGCTAGAGGCAAGCTAGAGGCAATGATTTGGGAGAGACAGCAACTAGGGCGGTGATAGCTGTAGCGGCGGAGAGGTAAGCTATGGGAAATACAGCTGGAGGTGAGCTAGAGGCAATGAAGATAGGGCAGCGGCAGCTAGAGACCCATGGGCAGCGCTAGAGAAGAGGTAAAGCTAAGGGGAAACGAGCTGAGGGATGATGGTAGTGATGGCAATGTAGGAGAAGGAGTAGAGCTAAGGAAAACAAGCTGAGGAAAGAAGCTATAGGTGAAAACAGCCGACAATACGTTGGAGAAAACTAAGAGCTAGAAGAAAACACATAATGTCTGAATTTCAGACATATAAATATGTTTGAAATTCAGACACACATTTGGCGACAAGTGCCCTCGTGCTTGTCGCCAAAGATGTTTGAATTTTAGACATATAAATATGTCTGAAATTTAGATATTTTTGAAAATTTCAAAATATCTAAAATTCAGACATTTAGCTTTAGTAAGGTTGTCCAAATTCAAACAATTTGAATTCAAAATGTCTTAATTGAAACATAAATAAGTAAATTATTTACTAAAAAATTTAATTTTAATAAATTAAAATAAAATTTAGTAATTAATAATCTAATTCTAATAAATTATGTTCATTTAGTATTTCTTATTTTAGGTAAATTAATTTGTCTTATACTTTATTAATAAAAAATAATTAAGATTATAATTAATAATTTAATTTATTATAGTTATTTTTTAAATTAATTACATTTACGTAATAAACAATTGAGTAATAATTGACTTTAACTAATTAACTAAATTAAATTATTTAATTTTAAAATATTTCTCATAATAATTTATGGTGACAGTTAATCTTAGGACTGTAATTATAAATGGAATACTTTAAGTATTTAACTATAAAAAAGCTACTTGCTCATATATTGCCACATGTTTTTGACAAATTGTAGTGAAAAATGTACCATTTAAATTCTATTTTGCACTAGTGAAATCACGTGTCATCACCAGAATCTTTGATCTCTCTCTATGTATGCATGTCACAATTGCTTCCTCTGTTTCCTTCCTTGTTTCCTTCCTTATATATATATATATATATATATATATATTAGGTATTACCTTTTATATTCTTTTCTTCTTTTCCTTCCTTATTTCTATTTAATTTATTCTTTTTTTCTGCAAAATATAAAAATGAAAGGATATGAGTAGATTTATATCAAAATTTCTTTTTATCTTATAATTAAATGATGAGAGAAAAATATATAAATATTAATTAAATAGATATGAAATCTTAATAAATATAATCAAATCTAAACCATAATATACACTTATTTAATTATAAAATATGCACTTATCACATATTCATGTGCCATTTCTTTTATTCATATTACCCTTTTTATTCCGCAATAACAAATGATAAAGTATTTTAGTTTATTTTTCATAGTTAATAATCTTAATTTTATTATCAACTGTCATACATGGAAATATTTTCATACTATTATATTTTATTATATTATATTTCATAGAAATGGATGGATTTATCTTTCAATAGAATAATCAAAAGTCTCTGTGAAATTGGAAATGTTTGGTTTTATATTTAAAGAACAATTAACTATCATAATTCATGTGTGGGATATATTTAGATGAATTCATGCATGGTTGATTTGAAATGTGAGATTGAGATCAAAACACTGGTTGCTAACAGCAATTTCGTTAGTCTTTATAGCTCCATAGTACACTTAACTAGCATTGTGCTTGTAGGAAGTGATAGCCCCATACGTAGGTTGATGCATGTGGAATAGAGGGATGGATATTTGTGAGTATTGTACTCACGCTTGTTTCATAGGTTTCGTGTCTATACTTGTTTTGTGCCTTCTAGTCACCTTGATTATTTTGTAGCTTTAAGCCACACTTGTTGGTGACTTACCCTCGT